>NC_045562.1:3002753-3610478 GCF_009819795.1 Aythya fuligula
CCAGTGCCACTGTCTGGTCCACAGAGTGGAATTAGGCTGTACACTGAATAAGGTTCCACCCTAGCGATGACAATTTGGTGATCAAAATCAACAAAGTGAGTTTCATTAATGTAGGATCTCTCCTTGCTCTAGGAAGACGATGGGAATTTTGGCAGTGAACTCAATGGGAACAGGACTTGTAACTCAGAATGCATCTCTGCAATCAGTACAGTCATTTTCTGATTTCACTGCCAGTACAACACCTAGGAAAATGCTCACAGGAAGGGTATACCTCCTCTGAGCTCTGAGAAAGAACATCACTGATATATCCTAGTCTTTCAGATGAGATGTGCTCATTAGATAGAAAAACCATTGATAAGAAAGTAGAAGAGATACTCAAGGCCATATTCCGTGTGGGAAGACTGAATGTGACAGCATAATATTTCTGTTTTGAAATTCTTCTTCATTTCTTTTGACTTCTTTCTACCTCTCTTAAAAACTGACCAAGGAGCAAAATGAGTAAGTGATACAAAGCATCTGATTAGCCAGCTGGCTTGCTGTTATTTGTGATATTAAGAGGTATCCTATCTGACAAAAGGAATGGTTGGCTTGCTCTTCACATCACTTTGGCAGTGCTTCAGAACTGCTCTTGTTTTCTTAACAGCCTAGAGCAGCAGTGAGGGAGCCAAACCATGCCTTGGATACGTTCTCCATTCAAGCCATATATAAAAGCAGTGTGCAGTTAAAACCCACTAACCAACTTTTTTCAACTCCCTGAACTCAATACTTCAGAAAAAGCACTAACAATGACAGTGACTCCATGACTGCCTGCTATGGTAGCATTTTCAAGCAACTGATTTGTTCTGAAATTAAACTATTGCAGTTTACAGGGTCACTTTTTTCAATTTCTGAGTGAAGGTATTTACAGTCATAGAAGAGGTTCCTTCAGTCATCAACTTTTGGATGCCACAGTTGACAGGGAGAACAGTTGGTAAAAATAATTTTAAAAAAGGGGATAACTGCTGCTCTCAGCTGAAAACTGCTAAAACAAGGTCAGCAGCAGACACAAATCTGATCTTTCTAAGGGTTTTGCAGCATAGGACAAAACAAATGGCCCAAAATTCTCGGGTTGTCCTATTGCATATATCATCAATTAACTCAGCAATAACCCAGAAAAATCAAAAGCACTGTGCTCTCCTTAGTCCGAATTACTGATAACACAACACAAGCGTCTCAAATAAGCAGCTATAACTTGTGTTGACTATGTAGCAGGCTTTACCTTTGGGCTTTAGATCAGTGCTGTGCTATTCACACCTTATATGCAGACTATTTAAATATAGTATGAATGGCCTTTTCTGGCTGCAAAGGGATTTTCTCACTATAATATCACAACACTGAGTAATAATGACATCCAAGGAAGCACATGAACCTTAGTGCTAGTGGTTAAAAATATCAGTTTTCAAAGGAAAAGGCATAAAAGCTTTATGAATTGCTAACTAACAAATGATTTGGATTTCACACAGCCAGTCTGTTACTTTGTTACAAGCATCTTTTTCTGTTCAAATCTCCAGAAAGGAACCATTTCAGTGCAACTTGCAAACAGATGGGAACATACCGAATGCTTTCCTTTAGGCCCCATGGCACCCCTTACCCAAGGAACTGAGCACCGGACGGTCCGACTTCAATCAGGCGGCTGGCCAGACCTTCACCTTCCACCATGGGAGGCATGGTGGCCAGTCGGTGGCGTTTCACCAGCCGGCAGGTCACACGTGTTGGAGCAGTGCATTTCCGTGGAGGAATAATAATTCGTAGTCCATTATGTCTGCAACCTCGCATGGCACCCCCACGAGCATCCACCATGAAACTAACTAGGAAGCTGGAAAATCAGGGGGAAAATATTAGATGGAGAAGCAGACTGACGTTCCTTTGGTTATGTTTCACGGATGTAACAAACTACAAATAGACATACAGCTCTTTCTCATGACGTATGATTAGAAAAAGCCTTTCTCCCATGTGAAGCATTACAGAATCACAGGATCTACTAGGTTGGAAGAGACCTCCAAGATTACCGAGTCCAACCTCTGACCTAACACTAGCAAGTCGATCATTTATTAATTAAACTGACAGCTGCCATCTAAGAGTTCGTCACAGAACTAGTTTTACTTTACAGTGCTGCTGTTGGTAGGAATACCAGCAGTCACTCATAGACGTGTGTTTGTGTGCACACCATATACATATTGGACAAAGTTAACTGCAAATACCTCTACTCTGTACCTGTGAGCATCTGTAACGTTAAGTTGGCACTCTTCAAATATTTTACAAAACTAATATATCTTAAAATGATTTGCAGCTCAATGATATAAAGCCAATTCTGATTGAAGGGGTGTTTTTTTGTTTTTGTTTTTTAGGTTATCTATGTAATTTTCTAGTTATTTGATAAACTTTTTTAAAAAAAAAAAAAGCTCATTAAAAAAACAGATTTCATTCTTGAGCATGTGGACACAGCTCTTACTGAATCACTGAAGCTATCACCAATTTATGTCAAAAATCTCCAGCTTTAATATTAATCTCTCAAAGAACTTTTCCCTTTATAATAAGACTGTTAAAAGAATTATTTTAATGCAGGAAGAAAAAAAAAAACTACAAAAAAGTGACTGTTTCACACTAAGGTTAGAGACTTCACTTTTTTCCTTACCCTTTGCAACAGATTATGAAAAAAAATTGGTTAGGAAATTACAAATGGATTAGGAGAAAATAGTGGTGGGTGAGTAGAACCAATAGAAATCCTTGATTTATTAAAGAAATCTTTCATGTCATTAAAGAAAGACTTTTTTTTTTTGGTTTTATTTCTTTACGAGACAAGCTGATAACTCAACATGTCATCATAGTTTGAAGACAAATTTTGGATTTGGGTGAGCTGACAATAGCTAGTCATTATATAGGAGGTTTACTTATGGATTTTTGTCTTTCTGTGTTATTTTGCACAGCAGTGCAATGTCCCAGTGGAAAACTTACAGATGCAGAAAGCCAGCTACAGGGAACTCTCCTAGCACAAGGTAAATTATTTTGTGTATATCTTATTTATATCTTTTTCTTTAAAAGGGAGAAAAACATTTCACAGAATTTCTTATAGGCTGAACTTTTTATAGTTCCCTATATAGCCAACAGGTAGCTTTGGAAAGATTTGCTCCAAAGATTAGGGATATTCTTGGGAAAGGTACAGAACTATTTCAATTTTTTTTTATTGGTTTATGACTTAGGATCATGCCTGATGTGGGATGGGAATGTCAGGTTGCTGGAAGTGAAAATAAGTGCAGATGAGACAGAACGGTATCAGGCCTACTTCTAGCCACTAAAATAGAATCATCACAGGGGGAGTCGCAGAAATGCTACTGAAGGACCTGCAATAGAGAAAAGCCCTTATAACGTGAGTTACAAATACAGGTATTTTTCCACTGTCCCCTTGACCGTTCTGTGCAACAAACATTGCATCCGTTCAGTACCCACACAGCTACAAGTAACTCCACATGCTGTAAAACACAACACTCAACACACCGTGCAAGTCAGAGAAATGGATGAGGGAGCCACAAGCGCCAGTCAGAAGCACACCATGCACCAGGGATGCCAGTCTTTCTCACACATGCAGTCTCCTACTCTACTGCCATTCATATACCTCTAGGTTTTGTTTAGTGTAAAAGTCTGGGTAGTACAACCATTATCTCATTCCTTAGAGGTTGGTGTTTCTGTGGTTTTAACAGGGGGGAAAAGAAAGAAAATGAAAACATTTTACAGCTTTGATTCTCCAGGGATGAGTTTAGAAAAAATGGGAGCTTCCTTCACAAAATACATACTATACATTTTAAAGCACAGAGGAAAGAAGAGCTTTAAGAGATACTAAATGCTCAATTGTTTCAATAATGCTCCTTTAACGGTATGAAGTAGTGTTATCAAAGTGTTTCTGAATTATGTTTCAGAGAATTGGCCCAAGCCTCTGTTATGATGCGTGCTTTAGAGGCAGTTAGTAACAGCAAGTTCTCGAAGAAGAGTTTCACATTTTGGTGCAAACACTGTGAGCAACAGAACTACTACCCCCATAATTACCACAAGCTGATGAGTGCACTTACTGAATAAAATTAGCAATCACATTGTTCGTTGTGTAAGCTGTCACGAATACAATGTTTATGATTCATTTATTTTTCATTGTTGACGTAATACTCAAGATTGCGTACTTCAACAGGATCATCTTCTTTTCCTGCCCATCACTGAAAATACTAGTGCTAGTTCATCTGTCTGTCTTATATCCGCCTTAGCGTATCTCCCCTTTTTTCTCGGCAGTGCCAAGAACACCGTCAACTGCTAGACGAATACCTACACACAAAAGGTAAGGGTCAAATCAAAAAATCTTTCCTCTGATCACAACAATGGGTGCTGTTGCTTTTAATATGGTGCTTTTTCTCTGTACGGTAATTCCTTTCAGACTAATTTAAAGATGAACAGGGTGCCTTCTCAGAAAGCACACATTACACAGTTCAGATAATCACCCCTGTTGTGTATAGCCACCGTAAAAGCAGAATCAGGAGTAACCTTTGATTTTGACCACCTGTAAGAACCTGTATCTCACCTGACACACAGCAACACTGTGTCCCCACACCTGCAGTTTGCAGAGTCTAGTACAGACCAACTAAAATTTTAACATGGCATTTCTCTCTCTAAACTTAAGAGTTTACCTCTTAATTATGATAGCAGTGTGTGTTCGGGCGTTAATTAAAGTTGTAACTTTCTTTCATTTTAAGTTTACTGAAGGTGTCTGGCAGCCAAACCACGTCAGGGCAAGGTCTGTCAGTCAGCTATCACTGACACCAACCAGTGCTCCAAAGAGTCCAACAGGCAAAGATAAGTATCACTGAAAGGTGGACACAACAATAGGACATCACCATTCACTGTAGAAACAGCTGTTTCTATCATAAAGATCTAATTTATTAACTAAGTAACAAGATAAAATCTGGAAAACAAGGAGTGTTCATTACAGTATACACCAAAAAATAAACCTGTTCCCTCTCCCTGAAACAGCCTCCCAGGTGAAATGAGAGATTTCTGAAGGGTTCTGACTTCTGGCTAAGTGTGAAATGCTAGATAGTAAATTCAGGCAAACACAGCCTAGTACGAGGGTAGCAGAGAAAGAATAGTGCCAGTTATCATACTAAATATGGAGGAGCTGGTTCTCAAAAAGAAGCTACACACTACTGAGAAAGTTAAGGAGAACTAATTCTGGAGAACTAGGAAGGGCTAGCATTAACAAAAAGAAAGAAACCAAAGGGGAAAAAGTTCCCAGCTCTGAGCTGTAGCATGAGAGTCTGTAAGGACAGTACATAGATGCAGGATTTCTAGAGCTGATATGGAGTGTGGAAATACGTTAATTTTCACCATACCATCCTAATTATTTCCCAATCTTTTGCCACATTTGTTTTCTCATCCACTTATTTAATCTAATTATTTTTATCCATTTCTTCAAATCAGCACAATTCATATTGGTTTGGGTATTTATATGGAAGAGTCAATAAAATAATTTATAACAAAGTATTTTCTGAAACACAGCAGCCTCCTTTATTGCTTTTTTTGCTATAAAACAGAGCTACAAGACGGTGACATTACTCTTCCAGGACTAGAAAATCTTTGATTTTCTGAAGGACTGTGTATATCACTATGTAAATAATTCATACAAAACTAAGGGATATTATAAAACTTGCTTTCTGAAACATGCCCTTAGGAAAGTGAAAAAATTGTTTGACTAATATAAAGGAAATTTAAAATTCAGATTAATTATTTGATACGTACTGCTTGTATGTGAATAGCCCTAAAATATATATCATCTAATAGCTACAGACTGGGGAAGCATCCCTCTTTAGCACTAACTTTGGATTATTTTGGCAACCCACTGCAAGAAATTAAATTTTAACTTAAGTGATGATTCAAAATCAAAGGAAATTAAAGGTTAAGGTGTCAAAGACAAAACTTGTATGGTGGGGTGACAAGGGCAACAATGAGACAAGCTTTGTCAGTACTAGGAGCCAGGGCAGCCTTTGAGTAAGTTTCCTTTTCTGACAGTTTTAAAGGTTGAGTTAGAAATGCTGCACGACACAAACACATGACACTGATGTTTATAGTCTTGCAAACTGGACTGATACTGAGCTTTCCTGAGACTTAGCAAGGCAGCAGTGAAATTACAAGGGGTTTTTATAGCAAAATCAATTAAACGGATTAGTTTATGGGAAAATATCAGGATTTAAAAAACAACAACAAAAGCAATTCTTTTCCAGAAATAAATCACAGACTGCAGGTGACTCTAAACATGCTTCTGTTAAACACATGGTCAGCAGTTAGACAAAGCATCATCTATTCTCTAATTTAGCCATACCTACCCATAAATCATGGAGGCCATTTCATTCTCTTTAATTTTAGAGCAATTATAAGCTCACCATATGAAGGGTTATTATATCAATCACCATCAGCTACAGCATCCTTCTGGTTAAGGACACAAAAAAGTTCCCTACATCTTTCAGGCTGATTCCCTGCCTTCTACAGAGAGCAGAGCAAACACCAGTGGGTTTTCTCATGGCTCCACTTGAACAAAACACAAACTATGCATTGAATTCATCCACCTTCCACGGAGAAAAAAAGTTATTTCCAATAAATTTTTGGATTTCAAATGTGATCCTGTGTTATTCCCTTTGCTGTTTTTATTCACATGGAATTAACATAGTCTTATCCTATATCTACGTTCATTTAAAAGGTAATAGCAGGATTTACAAACAAAAAAAGGATGTGTCAGCACTGGGGGGCGAAAGAAGAGAGTTGCTGTGTGATCTGTAAAGAACTGCTGTTATGTAAATAGCTTTGCAGAAGAGTCACGCTTCCAGGTAGCTGTGAACGCAAGCAGTTGGCACTCAAACGCACTTCTCATTCTGCAGAATCATTTGGAGAGCCATGCAAACCTAGCAACGTGAAGTGCCTTTCTAGAACAGGCAATAGCTCTTTTAACACACCGGTCAGAATAGGCAAAATCAATACACCGTTTCCGTGGTTAGTTCAGATGTGATTACCCTTTTAAACTAGCTAGGCAGGCACACATGCTGTCATCAGATAGCAAGGAATGATCAAAAAGCTGCAACTGGAGCACATCCATTGTAGACACATTTGAGAACATTTATGTGTTATCTTAATTTTATAAAAGCAACTGGGAAACAAGGAGATAGCAGCATTCAGTGTAAGTCGCAGTGTGAAGAAGCAGAAACAATCAGGGTGCTTCAGCCATTGCAAAGTGTGCAGCTGGAGAAGGAAACCGATAGAACATCGGAAATGAAGAAGAAAGGCCTTGATCCAGCTCCCACTGAAGTCAACAGCAAGTCATTCAACTACCTCAGGGTGCTTTTGATCAGGCTGCAACTATGCCATACATAAACAGGGCAAAATACACATTCGAGGAGGACAAAAAACATGATCCTACACAAGAATCCACTAGAAATAATAACTGATGGCAGCACTCTCTTCACTGCATTAGTCAGCTACACAGAGATTGAGTAGCATCCCCTACAAATATGCTTTTGTAGTTTGGGTTTTTACTTAGCCGCTTAATAATTTTGCACAGCTGAGTATTTTAGAAATTTTACGCTTTTCTGTGGTTATGTTAAAGGAAATGAAGAAGTATCGTGCCAACAAACACCTAGTGTGCTAAGTGAAGACATTTTCCTTTGGGAAGGTCCCACTTCAGGTGCTCTGTGCAGGATGCAACGTGCCAGTGGTAGAAACAAGGTCACACACAACATGTCCTTGGTACGAAAAATTAAATATATGAGGTCAACTTTCATTTTTTCAATACAGTGCTGTTGCTATTTCCAACAGGGTAGTACTATTTCGAAAATATGGTCTAGGGAGTGAGTCTGCAACACTGTCTATAGTGACAGGTGAGAGAAAAGGCCTCCTGTAAAATGGTAGTTGAAACTAGACCTATTTACAGTGGTTTGTGTTGCATTTTTTATTGTTTGTTTTTCTTTCCTTCCTTTTTAGTAACATTAAACCACGTTACTGATCGAGAAAAAATAATGTTAAGTAAATCAAGGGTTAAAACAAGCTAGGAATGTATAGGAGGTTTGTTAAGATTGTTTGCAGTGGACCTGTAAGGAAGAGAAATAGGTCCATGCTAACTGTTATTGCTAGTCAGTCAGAGTAGATTTTTTTTTTCTCTTGGCCAGTGTGCACTATCAAAACACTAAAGCATCCTGAAGTGAGGTAAGAGAGGAGGATAAATATGGGGTGAGAAGTGCAATATATTAAAGAAAGAAATTATGCAGAAGTTCACCTGCTGTTGTCATGATCAAGACATGGAGAAGAGCATCTGCAATAGAATAGATGATTTAACATCAAGAAAGAAAAGAAATGGGAAAAAAAAGAATGAGTTAAATGAAATACTGAAAAATAAAATAGATCTCTAAATTAAACATATGAACGTATACATATATATAGGTATTCATTACATGCAGGAAGGTAGAAGTGGGTATGGAAAATAAGCCTACACTTATCTTTGGTTACACATTGTTACCACTACTACAGCAGTAAAGCTAAAGTGATAGCTTTCTCTACATACATTCTCAAACTGGAAGTCAGATACATAAAATGTACAACTTGATTCTAAACCTTTCAGAAACAAACCACAGGTTGCTTAGTGTAGTTATCCACACATAAATGTGGACAATGATGGATCAAAAGAATGTATCAAAGGTCATTCCAGACTATTTCTGATAACTCAAGAAATCATTATTTTCTTCCAATTTCCTATCAATGTGTTCAGTCCTCCACTTTCTTCCATTTCAACATGTTTCTTGTCCTCCTTTTGTTCTGTACTGCAGAATGACAGATTTTAAACTTTCAGTTTGAGCTGTTTAGGCTCTCAGTAATGTGTCATGGCCAGTTAGTTTTCTGGTGTTGCTTGTTATCTGTATTTTCATTGCCTTTTTCTTCCATTGACATGAACAGAGATTTACTATTAATGAACCCAAACTGCAATTTTACCTTATTATGGCTTCCCAAATAAGGCTAGAACACAATTTGAAATCATTTAGACTTTCAGATTTTAGAAATGACTATCAGCTGGTAGCTGCCAGGTCCTGTTTCCATAACTATTTCTAGGAAATGAACGTCACATTGGGGAAAACAATATTATGGATTCAAAATACAACACTTGAAATACATTTTGTTTACCTTGTTAGCAAGGATCCAGTCTCCTTTTTTGCAGACAGACAGCTAAGAATGATAATTCACATTATTTGTCACAGTTCAGCTGCCAACTCCCTTGTCCTTCTCCCTTTTTCCTTGATGGAAGCAAAAACTTCCAGAAAGGAAAATTCACTAACAGCCCAACTGTTTGTCAGATGCAAATACTGATGAACTTGGAACATCTATTAGTCAGATATGTTAATCTCTTCTTCATCAAATTAAATAAATGCAAACAGTATTTTTCATTAAATAGGAGTTTTACAGCAAATTAGCTGGAGAAACAGTAGAGCTGCTATGTTTCTTGCTCTGGACACAAAAGCAAGCTAATATCTGAGCATCAACTCAAAGCTCCTTGCTCTCAGTGCCATGTTTCTGCCAGTATGACAAATCTGCCTTTCTTCTTATCTACCATACCCTTAGATATTTCTCAGGAAAATACTTAGAATATAATCTATGGAACTAAATTGAGAGAGTGTGTTCACCATATCGCCAGAACCCAGGTATGAGAATGGCATAATTTTGCACATAATTTATCCTTTAAAATCTTACAGTCAGCCTTATCTTTACCATTCACACTTAACCACCACGTGTGATACAGACATAGGAATATCATACTGGCAAGCAAGCCCTAAATGCTGCAAGTGGAAAGAAATCATTCAGTTCAGTGCTTGTTTTGCCTTCCAACTTAATGAAAATACTGTGTTCTTCCACAATAGGATATGAGACTAAAGCTGTGAAACATACTTACATCGATGTAGGCGTTAGTTCTGTCTCTCCTAACGCTTCAGTAGGAAATCATACATAATATCCCCTAATAATAGCAGTGATAAAACTCTACCTTAGTGGATATTTAGCATCCAAACTTCCTGGTATATCGACAGATCCTGACTTTTGCTGAATACGTAAGATGGGTTAATTTTATTAGCAGAAGCAAATCTGATTTGCTGAAAGGAAGTTTAAATGTAGGAATTTGTATTGCATATGGAACTAATCAAAAATAGGTAATTGTGTAAAAATGACCAGGAGCTGTTTATGCTGAGATTGTGGGCACCAAGAGTGTTACATTTAATGAGACAATTATTTATTTGGTTTTGAAATGGCTGCCAAAGTCTCTGACCAAAGATTTTGTCTTTTATGCCATACTGATGAAATTATTAACCTATTGAAACAACAGCTACATTTAAATTTTAAATGAATGGTTGAAACATTTTCCTTTTCTGAAATGTCACACCTAGGAGAAGTTTTGGTTAGTTATGGAAAGGTTGAAGTATGTTCCTGTGAGATACCGCACCCAGAGAACAGTTCTCCATACATTTAGCCTTTTGACTGGGAATGCCACACCATGATCCGCAGAAACACTTCCCTACAATAGGAGACCAATAAGAACTCTACAACGTGGTGTTTGCCACTGAAGTAGTGCAGGGAGAGAAGAGTGTCGATTTTTTCTCAGACTGCACAGAATACAAAATGAAGATCATCTGTGCCAAATAAATTGCTGTCCAATACTTTGCTGATGTATTACTTCATGAAAAATTCAATACATTTCCAATGTCTTCAGCAAAAACAAGGTTTTTGCTTAAAGCTACTAACAATGTTTATATAGCATTTCTTCTCAAGCACTAGGAGTCTTCTTTTATGGCAGATAAAAAGAAGATAAGAAGATAAAAATAGATTTAGGCAATATATTTTCCTAAAAAAGAGATGTAAACAAGATGCACCCCAACAGTTTATAATTCAGCCAAATCTAAGCAAGATAAAAATGAAGTGTACAGTCTTTTCCAAAGGCTAATTGTTATTATAGATTTCTTTATAACAATATTTAGCAGCAGGTTAGTTAGAATATATAAAAAGCACATAATTTGTGTTGTGCTAAATGTCACTATTTAATACAAGGCTCTACTGAGAGTTGCTTTTCTTAAATAAATCAACTATTTTTATCCTACCAATAGCATCCTGGTCAACCAAAAAAAATCTAAACCACTAATATAATTTTTTTGAATTAGAAATAAATGCTGCTCTTCTAAAAGTATTTAGTTCATACTCTGCAATAACCAGAAAGACCTACCTCTGTGTAAGTGAAAAGTCATACATCCTTTGGAAAAAGTCTGTAAACTATTTAGGGTTAGAATAAACCAACAAAACAATTTTAAAGCTTCTGTCTTGACACAGATATTAACATATATATCCTGTACAAGTCAAGCATGTTCATTTCATTTGTTAGTTTTTGAGCTCAAGAAAAGCAAATTCAAACAATACTGTCCACAGCTAAAAATCCTGCTACCACATAACTTCTCATATAAGCCACAAATGAGTCAAATCGCAATGGCAGCTATGACCATACTGCTCCTCCTTCTGACCAGGACTGCCTGTCATTCCACATGGGACACCGGTGTTATTTTTGAAAGACACAGACTGTAAGATTTCTGCAAACAAATCTTTCATTTAGCAATGTGCAGCCATTCTGCAAACAAGATAGCTCCACAGAAATGAAATGCTTTTGTATGACGTTGATTACTAATTCATCCGCACGTGCCTCGTCAAACCTGATGGCAGGACACAAGTGTAGAACTGAGTGTAAAGTATAAAATTACTTCAAACGCAGTAAGCAAGAGCGCTCAATTGCATGCACAGATTTTGAGGCCAACCATGATAAGCTTTATTAGTAAGAATTTGGCTGGGCCTGCATTTCGTCCGGTCTTACTCCATTCCAATAACTTTGCCTGAATGTAAACACTTACAGAAAGTCAAGTGTGAGAATATATGAACATTATGGCCAAATGTGTGTAAAGCACCTCATGTTTGGGTTGCTTGTCTATTACAGGCTTCATGTAATTTAAAATCCTTGTATTTTTTCTTTATCAGTAATTCTGACAAACACTAGAGTTGGTGCTTGCACAATCCACTAGCACAGGAATTAACTTGCCCTCTGAGGGTTAATTAACTCATGAGGCCCTTGGCTTCAATTATTACTAACTTTAAAAATGACTTTTTTCCATAAAATTTATACAGATGCAAGTGTGTATGCATCTTATTATCTTCTCTCTCTTGAACCTCACTGAAAGCTAACTGGCATCAGTTCACTGACTTAGATTTAATCGATTATCAGAATGTAACTGACTGTAGTAATTTATTGACAGCTCTAGGAGAAAATGAATTTATAATACATCTCCTAGTTAAGAATTAGTTGAAGCTGCTGCTACTGCTGGTATTCTCTTTCTCCCTCTTTTTTTTTTTTTTTTTTTTTTTTTAATAAAATAAAAGAGATAATGCTAATTGATACACTCACCCTGAGTGAATAGGGCTGGAAGATAGAGCCACATTGTCCAAGTTTTCAGGACCCCAGCTTAAGCGATATGAATTCTTCTCAGCTTCTTTGGCCAACGTTGTTACCTTTGTAAGCAAAAAAAGCCCTGCTTTATACTACAATAAAACCAATTAATCAACCAAACAAGAAGATGCATTTTGCATAGTACTGCCTAAAGTGTTTACACTCTTCAGAAAGAAAGCAAGTGAATGATAATAGCATAAGCATATTAGAGACATTACTTACTGTAACATTTTACACTTGCCCAAAGCAATCATATCTGTTAGTGCTCATACTGAAATGAATGATGTGATTTATCAAAGCGGCATTTCCTAATCATTATTTTTTTAACTTACAGGCATGCCTCACAATATTATCTTTCAGGACAATGCCCTCCAGTTCGTTAGATCGCCTGAATATTTGACCCAATGGCTATTAGTATCATTCAAAAATAAGTTAAAATGGAGAACGTTATAAAGATAGATCCTGTACTACATTCACTCAGCATAGCCATTTATCTTGGAATAGTTTCATATTGCATATAGTACAATATGCCATTAAATATCAACTGAAATTACAGAGATTTGTATTACACTAGACAAGCAGCATGCACTACACGGCATCATTACTACAATCCAAACAGCAATCTTTTTATGTTTCCGTATTTGTCCAACTGGTGAGTGAAGTAAAGAGACTGCTTACCTGCTGGCTGGGGATTACAACCGTGTCATCGATCATGGCACTGTCCCTCAGGTAGGAGGCATGGCTCAGCGTGTGAGACCTGTCTGAACTGAAGGACCGCAGGCTGGTAGGTTGGTAGGATGCCATAGCAATGGATCAGCAGTACAGATGATGTTGGAAAGGTGTGATGAGAGAACGAGTGGGAGAATGAAAAAAAGCGTGCTATTAGCAATATCATGCAGCTTCCAGGGGGAGTATGTAATAGTCATGGGGGGGAAAACAGCTTTACAAATCCGGTATGCCACCTTTCTGACCAAGGGCCATGAAGTCTTTTGGCTGACTTTTGTTTGCCCCAAACACAGAACCTGGAGATTAGTCTAGGTGACAGTTTATATTCACAAATGGCTTTCTGGCATGATCATTTCCTTATTGCAAGGAGCATGAATTCCTTTTCAGTAAGGCTCTTTGGAGGAGTTTTCTCACCTGCTTCATAATGCAAACAAATTACTACAGAAACCAGAATGCTAACACCCGAAGAAAAGCTGAAATGACTCTTGCCTACTCTCTCCCATTAAAACTGTAAATGCATAAGGCTTGATCCTGTCCCCTGGAAGATACACACAGCAAGGTGAATTGTGGCCAGCCACAAGCTCCCGTGCGACACAAGGTTCTTCCTCTGTATGCCAACAGCATCTCTCGAGCAGCAGTCCGAATGTCAGCACTGTTTTCTCTGTGAGTACACGCAGCTCTACAGAGCATTGGTTGCTGTAGCAATGAGGGATGCAAGGCAATAAATAAGCTGCTTCCAAGCACAGGCTCAGAATTTAACTGCAGCATCCAGGAGCAAAAAGCCAAAAAGACAAGACACCACAGAAGGACATATTGAGGTAAATGGGGTTCCTGCTACCAAATCTCACGAGTTTTGTCCTTTATATGTATTTACTAGCAGCAGTACTACAATAGTGACCTTTAAAAACAGATGAGCCACCTTCAGATGTTGTACGTGCTCTCTGTGATGTTGTTCTGTACCCTGAGGAAGGCAGCACATGTAACTGAAGGAAGCAGTTTTATTCTCATGGCTTACGCACCCATGAGTAGTACTCATAATGACTAACACGCGGGATCAGAACAGTAGGCCATTTATCTAGACATGCAGATTTTTTAAGGATAATTAATTTTTCAGTAGTTGGCAATAAAAATATCACGATTATGTTGCGGACATGAGATTCAAGTACTTTAAATGCAGATCTTGATGGAAATCAGATTTTAGTATCTGATTCAGACCAATCAGCCTTTTTAAACAATAGCTAAATTCACTTAATAATTTTTGATCCATTTTTAAAAGCAAATTATAACCTTATTAATAGAAATATATTACAATGAAGAATGATCAATGCCATTGTTATGCCTATTTAGCATAACAGATGGATTGCACAAAACTGAAAGCAAAGGTAAGTATTACACAAGTATCAATGTTAGAAAAGTCTTGAGAAAAGAAAAAAAACACAACCAAGTAATCTCACATGTCATGAAATGTCTTTCACCCAGACATGTAAGGCTGATATTTATATTATTGGGATCGCTCACTTCTGGAATAAAACTCTGATTCCATTAAAACAAACAACAAAACTTATTTTGATTTCAAGTAGTTCACCCTGTTTTCATATAATGATTTCAGAAAAAAATTATGACAGGAACTCTTGACAGAAGGGTACTCTGGTTAAACATTTTAGGGTGAACTAAGTAGGCAGAGTACATGTAGTTTACTCATAACAACAGTACTTTGGTGAACATTTGTTCTTTGGGTGGAAAGCGAGCTCCAGTAGCAGACCCCATTTGCCATCATTACACTTTATTGATTTTAATACTCAACACTTTCAGAACTGCTTTGCTGTGCCATGCAATGCTTGCAAGAAGTTCACCATCCAGGTTGTAGGTTCTGCCATTCAGCTAATGTCATGTCCTGGACAGGGACTAAATGACCAGAAGTATGTCCTAGATTTGACTGTTTTACTGTATGGTGATGTTGTCCGTATTCTCCTGCAGGTACCTGACATTACTATCACCACCACGGCCAGAACGTATCCAGTACGTGGCACATCTGTGTGCGCTCCAGTACACACCCAATGCACTCACAGGATGGACTTCTTCAATAGACAAGGTGTGCACAAGCACGACTAAGGTCTGTACCAAATTACTTTAATTTTTTACTACACTTTATTTCAGAACTAGTTCAGATGCTGCTGCCCCTCTTCTGTGCACTGTACCAGCTACATGGAGAGCTAACCAGCAGTTCAAGCCTGTGCTTCTGAGATTTAGGAACAGAGGCGCTGACTGAAATAACAGCCCAGTTATGGAACTGTAGTGCTGTTGGACAGAACCAACTGTTTATTATTTTTTATTATTAAAATATGACCCTGAGTAACCAGTGACACTACTGTCTAAGTGCAGATTCTTTCCAAATCCGGCTGATAAATCTCAGCCCCGGAGCTTGTGATCAATAACACTCTCCTCTTTGAACCACGGAACCCAGCAGCCCTGCAAAGCTCCCAACAGAAGAGTGTCTTGCCTGTGTTAGGTAACGCACAGGCATGCAACATCACCTGTCCTAAATGCTGCACAAAGCCCAGAAAAGCAGCAAAATCTAGCCAAGTTTCTAATCTGGTTGACTAGAGGACCACATTGTATGCATCCACTTTCCAGCCGAGTCAGAGATCTAGCAATCTCTAGCCCAGGTGAGTGTATCTGTCACTGTGGGAAGCATAAGGTGTTTCACAAACTTGGGAAAAGAGCTGATATCATTGAAAACTGTATAAATTGGCCTTGAAAATATTTCACTATTCAGACTGAAAGCCTTCCTCTCAGCAGTCATGAGCCAGAGAGGTGGAAGGAACACAAAAATACTGCTGATCCAACGTGGCCTGAATCAGTTCTTTTTCTCCATATTCAGGAGAATCCACCTCATGTAGTCAATTCTATTGATTTTTTTATTCTACCCCTGTTTCTCCACATAAAAATGAGAACAGCTGACTTTCCCAGCAGCACGATGACAGGAGGACAGCTACCAGTTGCGATCAATCTCATGTAGCTTCAGAGAAGTTTCTCTGGGACAGTGGCTACGTCACACTGTGACCTTCCTAGACAGACAGTACTGTGGTACCTTTATTTACCTCTGCATACCATTCTCATTTAAGACTACAACCAACCTCCAACAATGTGTTTTGTTTGGTTCTTAAGGTCAACATTCCAGCCCCACAGCAGGCCTCCAAAATGGATGAAGAGAGACAAGTGCCATGAAAGGATATAGAGACGACGTTTTCATGCTATGTAATACCTACCTGGGCATGGTGCTATGAAAGCGTATGAAAAAGAATGAAGGGGAGAGAGAAATAAAATAAATAGGGAAGATGGTTACAACAGAAAAAAATATGTATGTTTTCAAATCAAATTGTTTAATGCATAAAATTATGTGAGTATAGGCTGCTAACATTATTTTGGTTTGCTGAATTTCTTGAAAAACCAACATCAGTGTGATGCAATGAAAATCACAAGCAAAACCAAACTAATGCAAGCAGTCTGAAAATTCTTACAACCAGTAACCTGACGGTGACAGAAAATGACACATGGAGTTAGAAAATGTCCTTTTTTTCCATTCTTTCTGCCTTTATCATTTTGCTTCATTTCAATATAATCATGTCTGATAAATAATGTGAAATCACTTTCATAAAACACAAAATAGGACACATCAATTATATGGCTGTGAAAATCTACTGAAATCCATTGACAGTGTTTAAAAGTTAAATTATTCTAAATGAGAGCAAAAACTAACTTAACACTTGCCAGCACAATCACTCCCATACAACATCTTAAAAAAAAACATGTTACCATTGAAAAAGCGTAATAAAAGGGTTTGATTTTTAAGCACTCTGATGCAGTTCATAAACATCTTCTGAGACTCAAAAGCAACACAGTCACTTTGTTTTCAGTGGATTCACTGGAGCTGTCTAAAAACCAACAAAGACTCCGAGTTTATAAGACCTCAGTGATGAGAGATTTACACATGCTGTGAAGCAAACTAAACTGTTTCCTGACATCTTTTGTTCCAGGAGCAATTCACAGCCTACTGAAGTAAACAGAATGGATCCAACTGATTCCACTGAGCTTCAGAAATGCTGCCAAAATAACAATCAAGACTGGAAAACGAAGTTTTCAAATACTTTCACACTACAAATACTTTCTGTTGCCAAGATCCCAAGGTTTTTGTTGTTGTTGTTTGTTTGATTGTTTGTTTTTAATGAATCTCAGTTCCCCATGAACTACTCCAAAAAGTCAGCTCACCTATTGCTAAAAGACCCTGTCCACCCACCCATTCCCTCACTCATGGCAGGAGATCAGGATGATTCATGAGCCCTTTCCATACACAGCTAGACTCTTCTTCCTTTGCCTGACCACAAGGGCAATAAAGCAAGCCATGCTTTTTCAAGAATCAGAAACAACTTCTTCTCTAGATTCTGAGTACAGTATTAGTGCCAGATGTATTCGTTTCTGGACTGGTTAGGAGATATTCCTCCTGACCACACCTTCTCCTATGAAGTGGCGACTGGCACACTGACCTATCTAATGCAGAAATCTTGACAATTGGATCCCATGTCTCCCTTGATTTAGAGACACTGAGAAAGGAATTTCAAACACTTACAAAAAAATGTGTGTAGAACTGCCACAAGAAAACATGTGTCCAGGCAAATACCTGTCAGATCGCCCTCCTTCCAAGCTGTACCTCAGGTAGTTCATACCATCCAAGAACTGGCTGCTTGGTAAAGAGTCATCTCCGAGTTCTTTGAGGTCTTCTGGCCTAAGGTACTCTCCTCCATCTCCTGTCATTGTATCATCACCTTTAAACCAAACACAGAAAGGACAGAGATAAGCACACACACGTTTGATTTTATTTGCACATGGGGATCAACAACTGAATGGCACAATTACAGGAAGGCATTTCCCACTCAGGAAACACTGCAATCCACAAGCAATTAATGTATTTAATAAAGCTAGCACATCAAGCAGGATTAAAGGAAATTAAAATAAATAAAGGTGAATAAACAATTGTATTTAATCTATTTTTTGCTGTTGCACATACTGTCAAGGGGCAAATTTCTTTGCTATTCTGTAAAGCATGGTCTGTCCACCACTTCATCTTTTTTAGCTCTCTAGTCACAGGTATGTTGTATCACAACTGGGAAGCTTAAGATTAAATATTGCCATAAATTTGACTGCATGCTACATGTTTTCACCGGAAAAAGTGTTTTCTCTAGACTTATGCCTGGCAGTTGCAAATCCTAATTCAAACTCTCCATTGTCCAAATACCTCTTCATATGAGGACATCTCACCCAAGTTCCAACATCATTCTGTGATATGCAAAAGATTATTATTTCTAAAACATGGCCATATCCAGAATCTGGAAATAAATTCACATATGTAGATGCTACTGATTGTTAATCCAAAATCACAATGAATCAAAGCCTAAATGATAATTGGTTATTTGATACAGTAACCTTTTTGCACATATAACTTGAAATTTCAGGCCCAAAATGATTTTCCCATGGAAATTCTGTCTATATGAAGTCATCGTTTGCTTTTGCTGGCAGACAAACAAAACAGCTTCAATTGCCAAGCAGCATGTAGGTGTTTCTTTTCATTCCTATTTGCAAGACAGTTTCTCTCCACAGTTTATTCAAGGAGACGTTAAGTATTTCAGCCACTTTTGGTTAGGGTGAGCCTGCCAGCAGCCTGGTGTGGCCCACAGAAGCACACAACAGGACCCCAGGCTGGCCATCGATGTGTTCAGTTTTTCTCATTTTCTCAGCTGCACTGGCAAGTGTGAAGAACCTGAAGCTCCTGTTCAGTTATGTGAAGAAGACTGCAGCTTTCATACAGGAGCAGTAATCAGCAGCTACACGTCCCAGCTGCAGGAATTCACCCTGATATGCTCAGAAACACAAAGGATTGCAAGGGTTAGACAAGTGGTCTCTGCACTGTTACAAACAGAATTCATTGGGCATCAGGACAGTTGACTCCTGTGTGATCTGAAGAGCTAACAAAGCAAGGCTGCCAAAAACAATTAATGCTGCTGCTGCCATTTCTAGTAGAGCACCCTTCTCTTTTCCCTGCAAAATCTTAGCACAACAAAGTACATGAGTGGTGCTCACTCCTAAAGGAAGAAAACTTGGTATTTGTTTTCATAAAACAAATCATGTTAGTTTGTCTAGCTTGATGTTTCAGCTAATAAATAAATCATTTTTATTTTTTTCACCAAAAAACATGTATGTTTGGGGATTTTAAAGATATTTTTTTATGTGTGTACACAAGTATTATATATAAAAGTGAGCCCTAAATCTTTTCAGTTTAAAAACAACAGCTCTTGAAAATTCCATCTGCCCACATTAAGAGGGAGAAACTGGGCACAGTTTCACAGAAAACAATGAAATGCATTTAATCATGGCATGTTTCCTGCCTTCTGACAGATGATGCCTCCTGTTTCCTGGGAATGTCAAATTATAAAGCAGAGGGCTTAGTGAAAACTTGGAAGATATTAAAGGCAATGATGTTAATCAAACAATAAAAGGAATATCAAGTTATATTGTGAATAACTAGATACTGGTAATCACGCCGGACATTCCAGCTATAACAGAAACAAAGGCGAAATCTTCACCACTTCCATCACACCCACATCCTTTAAAAAATCAAATCTCTGCTCTTATTTCAACTTTGGCTTCTCATCTAAGAGTTGTCAATAATGGGTCTAAGTAACACTCGCAGTTTTGTATGATGTGAACATCTGTAAGCAGCAGTAGGAGTATGCATGAATCACAGAATGGCTCGGTTGGAAGGGACCTTAGAGACCATCCAGCTCTAACCCCGGCCATGGGCAGGGACACACCTCACTAGGTCAGGTTGCCCAGGGCCTCATCCAACCTGGCCTTGAACACCTCCAGGGATGGGGCATCCACAGCTTCTCTGGGCAGCCTGTGCCAGGGCCTCACCACCCTCTGAGTGAGGAATTTCCTCCTAAGCTCTGACATAAATCTCCCTTCTTTTAGTTTAAAACCATTCCCCCTTGTCCTGTCATTATCTGACCAAGCGAAATTTGTTCTCCATCTTTTTTATAAGCCCCCTTAAGTACTGTGAAGCCACAATAAGGTCTCCGTGGAGCCTTCTCTTCTTCAGGTTAAACATTGCCAGCTCTCTCAGCCTTTGTTCATGATGCCTTCAGAACATTTATCTGTTGGTAATGCAGCTTACTTGCTAGTGTACTAGTCTTGAGTGAGGCAACCAGAAGTTAATATCACTCCCCACAAAGCCCTGTGCCCTTCCTTCTTCACTGAATGAAACCAAAACTCCTAAAAAAAACCTGCATGGCCTAGTATATGAAAAAAAAAAGTGTTTAAGTATAAATATAAATAATTGTGCAGCAGCATAACTCTTCATACAACCGTGCTTATCTGAGAGTCTTAATGTCAGGTCTGCAGGGCAACTGCACATACACAATGGGAATTATTTTAAGTTTGTGTAAAAAGCACTCATTCATCCTGCCAGTAACTCTGAGTTGTCATTAAAATATCTCAGTGTTGTCATTAAAATATCTCACACAGCTCTACTTCTGAATCTCAGCCAACTCATTGTGCTGGAATTTGTACAAAAACATACACAGATTTGTTATCTGCTGAGAAGAAATTACACATTCAGCTGACCATGAGCTTCTTTATACAGCACATTTTACTGGATGGCAGTTTTGTAGCAGTACAAGAAATGACCCCTTTCAATCATGCTGGAAATGCTTCATTCACATTCCCCACCAAAGTAATGGCAGTCTTGTTTTCTCCACTTACTAAGCAGTTCATGACACACATAGCCCTTTACATTGATCTTACCAGATTTCCAGTGCAAAATTTTCCAATTTCCATTTTGGAAATTTTTCAATTTTCATAATTTTCCAATTTCCATTTTCATCCCTGCCACTGCTCATCTCTCAAATATATCTAAAGATTTTGTCCAAATCTGACTTTCTGAACAATGTCATCTCCTTTAGGGAGTTATGAACAGAAGGAAAATAGACAGAAATACCGATCAGCTGGACTCTGCTAAAAGAAACACTGGGGATTTACTGGAAAGGACGCTTGAACAACAGAAGTCAAACAAAAAATCTCCAACCCTCTATATTTAGTATTAAACAAAAAATGGCAAATATTTGAGTTCCTGCACTTGTTGCTATTATTTTTATTTTGCAGAGTGCCAATGGTTCCCAATACAACGGGCAGCTTTGCCATAACACACAAAGTGTCATGGTCCCACTGCACTCTCACGAGTGATCCAGTTAGTCCATTAATCTGCTTCCAGTGGTCAAACTAATGCCTTGCAACAAAATGCAAGCACCCCACACTCCCCAAATCATACGTTTTGTACAGTTAGCACACTTTGAAGCACCGGATCCAAGGTGAGTAAAGACAGGGAAAGGAGAGAAGAAAACAGGCTGTAGAGGTGGAATAAAAGAGACAGTAAATCTGAGAATCAGAACCTGAAAATTCAGTAAGCTTTAGGACTTAGACACTATGTTTAAGGCGAGGAAGGCCCAATAAAGAAACCAGTAATGGGCAAGTGAAAACTACATTAAATGGTTGCTCTGTTGGTCTTAAATCTTTGCCTTAACCAAGCCAACCAAGGGCATAACTACTTTAAGCAGCGAAGCACAGCTCGGAGGTTCTTGTGCTGGCGAATCCATGTGTACCAGAGTACTGAGCTGTGCAAACACAGCGGCTCAGAAGCACGACAGCCACAGCGACTGAGGGCTGCATGTGAGCAGTGAGCTGTCCCACGGCAGGAGCCCCTAAGCCAGCAGCATGGTCATGCAGCTCACCCGAGAGGTACCCCCACAACCAAGATGGGGGAAGTTTTCCCCTCTGCTCTGTTCTGTGCTGTAGATGTGCCCAAAAAAACTGAACAGCTACTTCTCTGAGGACCCCAACCCTTTAAGACGCTGCTGCCACAGAAACTAAACTAGACGAGCAGCAGTGGTGTCATACTGCTGGCCTGCGGGCAGCTTGATGGAGCCTCACACCACCATGAAACACGAGGAGCAATCAGCACAGCTAGGCAGGCAGGCACACAAAAAGCACACCCAGCATGAACGAGAACCTTCCCTTCACCAGCCCTTTCAAAATACAGCTGCCTGGAGGTTTTTCTCCTCTCCTAGATTAGGGAGCTGAGTAAATACCATTGCCAGGCACTGTAAGAGCTACACAGAGCTGTTTTCAGAGATTGCATTAAACAGACTCAAACAGCCAGCTCACAAAAATCCACAACTAATCAAATTTTTGCTCAAGTCAGCAATGTTGTATGATGACTCTTACCCATCTTTTGTTTTTCCGTTTATGCTGGTCACATATTATTTCTTTACAAATTATTTCTTTACAATTATTATTTTACAATAATAATAATAATAATAATAATAATAATAATAATAATAATAATAATAATAATAATAATAATAATAATATCCTCCTTACTGTCACAGGGAACTGTGCAAATGCTAGATCAGATAAGCAGCTTTAAATTTTATACCACCACACTCTGGATACACACCTACAGCATCAACTCTTTTGGGGAAGCAGTGACTGGGGCTGTTCCCTCAGTGCTCTCCTGCTATTTAAGGCAATTTCTGCAGGAGAATTCCTTTGGATCTGTTTCTAACAAAACATACAGAAGATGTAGGAAAAGGTTAAAAAACGAAAGAAGGAGGGCTGTGATAGAAACTGCCAGAAATTGCCTTTAAGAGATGTTTTTAAAGCCAGACACAGCCGTGTGAGATTGCCAAAATTACTGTTTTCTCTGCTACAT
Organism: Aythya fuligula; assembly: GCF_009819795.1. Classification (NCBI taxonomy): domain Eukaryota; kingdom Metazoa; phylum Chordata; class Aves; order Anseriformes; family Anatidae; genus Aythya; species Aythya fuligula. The sequence goes on from NC_045562.1 coordinate 3,025,877, forward strand.
GCAGATAAGTCTACAGCTCCCCGCATACGTGCTGCTTCTTAGAAGTCACAGATGGAGAAGGGACAGCCACGGTAAGCGTGATTTTTTACTGCAATATGTAAGTCCTGATGTAAGCATCTCAACAGAAATGCATAACACAGTTTCTCTGACACTTCTCTCGGCCACCTCCGGTTCCCTGAAGTCGCTCCTCTGTTTAATGGCTCCCCCACACGAGGAGTTTCCCTGAAATGCAAGAGGTAACAGCTGTGCTATTTATAAAGCTGCTAAGTTGGATCTAGGTAACAAAGAAGAAAAGCACTACCTTTCTAGAACTGGAGCGGGACAAGCTATTCCTGCCTCTCTAAGCCACAGAAACCTTGGAAGGTCACACATATTAACTGGCATGCTGACAAGTCTGGGGTGTGGTGGGGCTACCATGGGATGTACGGTCAGCCTGGGACTTGAATGAGTGCCTTGCATGGCTTCAAGAGGAGCAATAAAGCAGATCCCTCAGAGATTTCTGGGCAGGAAATGTCATTAAAAGAACAAATTGGGGAAGGTGCTGGAGAACTGATTCGGCTTTTTGTTCCCCCCCAGAATGGTGCTTTATTCTCATGGAAGAAGAAAATTCACTTTAAATCAGGTAAGTGTTATCTACGAAATATGAAATTTCCTCTCAATATGAAACACTTACATGGGGCACTAAGCAAGGAAAGTTTGCTCTAGCTGTACGGACATCTGTGACTCAGAACAAGCCTTCACCAAGATTCTGCACTTGTTCATGTGAAAACGATGGGGAAATGGTCTTTTCCTTCTTACCAAGGATACAAATTACTTACTAATTTTGCCTTTACGAAATTCGCATGGCAAGTACCTCTCTTTCACGTAGCACTTTTTATAAGATTTATAAAATGTTATATGCAGACACACAAGTCACAGCCATGTTGTTCCCGAGGGAACAACTGCCCGAAATACCTGCTGTGCAAGGATTGGGTAACATTCCTCTGATTGGGACAATCTTCAGCTAATTAAGGTTAATGCAAATGCAAAAGCATACTTTTTTTTAACCATCCAGGAGTAGGAATGACATCCAGTAGCTTTGAAGACATCTTCCGATCAGCTGGGTATGACTAGTCAAAAATACATTTCCCCTTTTTAACATGTGATGTGATTTGCTTGAATGAACAATCTGTTGTAGCTCCCCATGTAACTTCGATCTCTGCAGAAAATAATGCAAGGCTCAACACTGCTCATAAAGTAACCATTTAGGACAGAACGTATAAATAAATACAGTAGTGTCTCCTGGTCATGCGCATGCATTATTCCTTCTGTGCACAAACAAACGTGTTTGTACTTTTGATCGTGCCTACGGATTTCACTGACATCATTTATTATTGCTAATCTGGTCAATTCTATTTTTTGTCAACAACACTGAAGCAAATGAAGAACATCAGTTTCTCTAAAACTTGCCAAAATTTTTGCAGCCTACCCACAATCTCCTATTTTTCAGTACTAAAATGTTGACAAGTGAGGAATCTTTAGCAAATTCTATCCCAATAAAAATAGGTCTAATTTCTTTGTAATGACAATACCAGATATAAAAAAAGAAATGAAAGCTATATTCTGTCTGAAAGATTTCAGTGGAAAAATTCAAGTAAGCCTTTGTTGTATTTTTTTTTCTTTACGGATCCTAGCAACAATGTCAATAAAGCTATAAGAGAAAAATTGAGCAGCTAACTATTAGACTGAGAACCTTTCACTTTAACACAACACAGAAAAAAAAAAAAAGGCTACCATTCTTCACATTTGCTGTGGTATTGGCATATCTGACACTTTTAAGAATTTCTTTTTTAAATCCTCCTTTTGCTCAGGCAGAAAGATAAAGTATAACTCATTTCAGGGAACCAACTCCCATCATCATGGATGACCTTGTTAAAATGATCCAGCTGTAAATGTAAACCATCCATAAAACAAATCTTTTAGGGCATCTAAAACATAAAAAATAATTTAAAAAATTGGGATTGATATAGGCATATTTTCTGTGCAGGTTCTCGTAAGTAAAGTTTTAAGAATTAATACTCACTTCCTATTTCTTTGTGAGCACGTTTCTTTCCCTTTTTCAGTTGAATTATCAATACATGGCTTCTGATTTACTTCTGTATATCAACTGTCTTTGGGTATATTTTATACCACTAGTTATAAGATGCTTAATTTAGAGTGTGTATGAATTCAGTGGTGTTATTCTGAATTTACAGTGTTTTAGCGTGCACTAACAGCACCTTATGGAATTCTTACCAGGAACAGTTGCTGACTTCAACTTTAAATTCCAGGTTTTATTAGGCAAATTATTCCTTAAGTCTTCCATTAATTAAGCCACTATTTCATTGGAATGATGTGCATGTACAACATCAATGAATTCTGCCCAGATTTAACTGCTCGTTTCTCTCACATGACAGTAGCGTTAATGTACTCGCTGCTATATTTTAGCATTGTTTACTGCTGTTAGAGACACTATTGTGGAATTCAGTATTTTTATCAATGTGCAAACTGCAGTTACCACAAACAGAAAATGTTCTCTTTGACAAAATAATATTTTGGGTCATCAGAGCACATTATCATTTTATAATAACAATATTCATAATACCAATGAGGTAGTCTGTTAGTTCCAGACAAGCAGTTACAAAGACAGGTAGACAGATGCATGCAGCATTTTATTCCATGGTCCCAAAGGGCCAGGCAAAGCAGCTTATCATTATTCCACTCAACAACTGGTCCAAGACAATTACACTAACTTCGCCAGGGTCACTCAGGAATCACCAATAAATTCCTGAACCCTACAGGACTGTGTATCTGCAAAGCAGTAACTTCTGGCCTGATTCCATCGATCATGTGTATCTGAACCAGACTTAATAAGCAACTTTGGAAGTTCTGTTCATTGACACTTTGTCTAGAATGAAAAAAAAAAAATGGTCTACTTTTAATCCATAAAATGGATATTTTTAAAAATCATAAATCTGATGTAAATGGGTATGGATTAGCTGTAGACTGTTGGGTTTTTTTAGAATCTAAGATCACATTTTTGTTGTCCTTAGGCAGTGCAACAGTATACAGATACGCCACTGTCACTGGTGCACAGCCATGAAGGGATAGCAAACCCCACTGTTATGCAGACACTGTTACCATGGATACATTTAAATGATGCAGTATCACAATTTTGATCAAGCCTGACAACTAAAAGGGAAAAAAGGGAGCAACTCTGTGAGAGGAAAAATGCAACAATCTGACCCAGGGGCACTACCATATATAGGTATTAGCATATATTTATTTTTTTAATTATTTAAGGACATGAGATGATGCTTTTTCCATTTTTATGAATATTTCAACAAATTCAATGTCCTACTGTCTTTCTTTTTAAGATGCCTTTATGGCCTTTAGATTTTTTTCAAGAAATACAAATTTCTGAAAAAACAAACAAACAAACAAAAATAAATAAAACAACAACCCTGTGTTTCAACCAGGCACTGGGGTGAATCTCTACCAACTTTTAGACAAGCACTCTCATGATAAGGATGCTTTTTCTTTGGATATTGTGGTGCCATCTGATTTTTGAGACTCCATTGACTAGTGGCACGTGACAGTTTGCTTGACTTTTGTCTAACCCTTCTTTGCAATGAAAGTGTCAGCATTAATGGCTGTGCAGTGTGACCTGACCTTTACGATAGCCATCTGAGGGGCATGTTGCCACTCCCATGGTGTCTCACCCTCTACTTCACCTTTTCTATTCCTTTCTGCCTGCAAAAGTAGTCAAGTTTACAAGCTGAGAAACAGCTTGTAAAAACAAACAAAGGTTCATTTCTGGATACATTAGTTCTCAGGGCTGGTTCACCACATGGTGCAACGTTTGTGCTGACATAATGCAGGATACGGAAACCTGTGGTTTAGACCCATGACAACTTGCAGCAGCCAGAACTTGTTCTCAGAGAGACAGTGAAGCCTTATAAAAGGTAAATGGGTTGAAAACAGTTGCAGATAGAGGTGCAAACAGACATAAGTGAGAGCTCTTTGATAACCTGACCTACTGACTGGTCTGTATAGTGCTACACTTACTGTTCTGTCTCAGATGGGATTCGCAAAGGTAAATCATCGGCAGTCTGTACAGTTCTTTAGCCACAAAAATAATATAAGAGATGAGAAGAGATGAACAGCAACATATTCCTCACTATGATATTAACATATGAGAGAAAAAAATAGTCTAGATTTCATAGTGTGTCTGCACTGGCTTAGTCCTAGCAGAAACATTTGCCTGTGCTTAACTTCTCTAATTCTGTAGAGTTCACTCAAATTTTAAAAGATACTCTGCAGTACTTGCCCATTTCTGCTGCAAGGACACCTCATGTGCAAATTGCTTCTTTTGTGGCAACAGCTTTAACAGAACTAAAACTTGTCACAGTACAAACAAAATCGGCAAAATCGGATATGATGCTTAAAAATGCACATTTTTATAGTTCGACTGTATGCACACAAGGCTTTTCTGCTGGCTTGGATATGTATTACAGGAATCACATCACTTAACATCTATGCCTGTGGGAATCTAGTGTAACCCTGAGCAGCACATTCTTAACCTTTTTTTTTTTTTTCCCCCCAATATCAGACTATCACCTTCCAAACACTGATCTAACAATGTATGACTATCCTTAAACACTCCTCATGGTTGGCAGTACTACAAGCAAAGAAAGCAGCAGTAAGAAACACATGTGCATGTGTGTATTTATGTGGTATATAAATAAACTGCAAAATAAAACTGCACAGTCACAGAGCAGGAAAGGCTCATTAATGCCACAGAGTATCTCACATATTTAGACCCACATACTTATCCTTGAGCAGATGAAGTAGGATTTTTAAGGTATTCTAAAAAGTAAAGAATTCTAAATAATGCTAGTGCTAAGCATGAAAATTAAAGAATTACTTACATACCAAGCCAAAATATTTGACAGACAATACGGCCCTTTACTTTATACTGCCAAGACTGGATTTTAGGAGTAAGAATACTGTATTATTATTGTAACAGTATACTAATTATGCAAGATAACTGTTTTCCAGGCAAAATGTAAAATACTCAACCACCAGGGATGAACAGGCTCCACCATGGAACCTCAAGTATTTATTTGCTCCAGTAGTTTTGTTGTGTTGAACTTTATCATTATATGCTTACAGCTGGCAGGTTTACCATGTCACATTAATTTATTTCAGAACATACTATGTCACTTCAAAGCTGCCAAGAACATAGTATTAGAGAAACTTTATTGCAAGCCACTTATAAAGACTACACAATCACTAAAGTTCATCTTCTTTATTAAAAAGTTCTCCACTCTTTCTGCCCCCAGCTACTTCATGTTCCTCTAATAACTACCATCCACATTAGCCATTTTTTCAACATCCTCAATATTTTGCCTCTAGAAGCTGTTTTCACAAGGACAATGGCATGAGGTGCTTTAATTGTGGCCAACCTGCTTAGCAACCTGCAGCAGGATCACAGACAGAGGCACTGCTGGTGTGAGTGCTCAGTGCAGCCCTGAGAGGCAACGTGCCCGAGTACCTGTATCATATTGGCTGGCTATTGACAAACAGTAGGTGTCAGATGGTAACAGGAAGCAGAGAATGTTAATTCAATGCACCAGAGAGCATTAGTCATGCTGGATGGTCACGGTAAATTCTGCCAACTAATTAGAGATACAGGTAGCAGATCTTGGATTTTCTGGCTTCCCTTATTCCTCCCACCTTTCAGGACACACAAGCCCAGCCACACTTTATAAGTAACGAAAAAAAGCAGTGTTAGGCACCCAGCTTAAGCGAATTTCTGTTGCTTCAGCACAAAAATAAAACAAACAAACCAAGTTAAACAAAAAGAGAAAGTTTGTAAATCTTACTCCATGAATTTCTGCTAACAGCACCTCTGCAACTATATACTTCCCCATCACTGAAGCGTTCATCATCAGAGTGTTTAAAGGCTGTTCAGCATACAAATTGATTTGAGAAAAAGAAATACCCTAAATATTAATCCCGTAGAAGCAGATAAACATACTGTGCTTTGCAGATTTAAAGATGGCTAAACAGTAGTTCACAAGAATAGGGGAAAATGAAACAAAATGAACATAAGGCTACAGGTAATATAAAGGTCTTTTGTCATCATAATTATACAAGTATTTGGATGTTCTTCAAACAGAGAAAACACAGCATTAACAAGCCTGACACAAAGAACTTAAGTGATCGTTTTGCAGCAGAAAATAGCTTATTTTGAATATAAAATAAATAAAACAAACAAACACTTGTTTGCTTTGACTTGCAGCTTTGCAAGCATTAAAAAAAAATAGTATCTGGAGCCTAAACACAGTACTTTCTCAAGTGTAACTCATTTATCAGTGTAATTCGCAAAGTAATACAAGCAGTTTAGGAATATGAATGTGAGTAACTTCCAGAACAATTTAAAACCACAAGTGCATTCGTGTTCTTTGTAAAAGAAAAAAAAAAAAAGGAAGAAATGGTAAAAAAAGAAAAGAAAAAAAGAACTTGTGTTCCTAAATCCCTAGGATATTTTGAAGCTACAACCTCTCTATAAATTATTTATACAAAAGAATAGTAACCATAAAATATGACTTATGTAAGATACTGTAGTATTAATTTACACTTCTGATTATCAAAAAGAACTTAGAAAATTTTTGCAAGTACATGTATATATATTTGTTGTCCCAGTGATCAAGATTCGTACGATGTCATTCAAGAACTTTTAGAAAGGGATGTTTTTAAGCTATTTCCTTAACTCTGTGCTGTTTAAAAGCACAGTGCTTTATCAGTCCCTACAGAAGTTCACAGAAATTTTCTTGGGACTTAGCTAAGCGATACTACATATGCCTCTCGTCTGTGCACACAATAAAGTCTGGGACCAAAGTGCCAAAGTTATTAGCATGTTGTTACTTTATGTCATGCTGTATGCATCTGTGATTTGCGTGTGCCAAATACTCCCTCTAGGGAACAGTGTCCTCACCTTCCACCTTAGGCATCTTCTTATGTGAATGTTTCCAATTAAGCAGAACTCCTAGATATGTGTATCTGAAATAAGTGGCTGTGATCCAAAAATTTTACTGCTCAAATTCATCTTTATGGGAGGGTCAAATCCAGCTTTGGGACTGCTTTACATTTAAATTTTGAAATGTCAAGTTGAGAAATGTTTGCATTTGCTGATTTGGTTCAGATAAGATAGTAAGCTTTTATTTATTTTTTTTTTCCTAAAAAAGAAGTTGCATTTTGGTTTGGGTCAATTTTTGGCATACTTATTCAAATGCCATAATGATTACATCATAAAAAAATGCTATTACACAGATCATCATTTCAAGCACTGTAAAACGAAGATGTACGGAAGCAGCTATCCTAAACCTCTGTTACAGGTGGCATAGGTGGTATGGAATAGGAACTTAAAGTTGCTCACCTTCTTCATCTGAAACATCCAGGACCTCGGTCATTGTTTCAGGTACATTTAGCTTGTGTTTCTCTGTTACAGTCTGCAAAGACAGAATCATCAATCCTCAAATTAAACAACAAAAGAGGCAGCAAGTTTATAACAGAGTATTTTCAACAGCAGCAGAAGTGAGGATCTGTTGAGACATTTCATAATGTGATTCCCCTTCCCCTAACTATATTGTTTAACATTACTTCAGAAGCTCCTGTTCTCAGTGCTGTATAAGGTGACATTTACTCTGGCAGAGAAGTAATACAACACACGCACAAAGATAATGAGCTGGTCAGAAGGAAAAAAAAAAAAAAGGAAAGAAAAGCAAGTTCATAGCAAATTTATTTATAAATGGTGCATGCAGAACAATTCGGTTCAGTGTTTCCAAGATGATTTTAAAATGAATTAGGTAATGTCTACAGAAGAGATTCACAAAGTTGCATGTGGCATATGGAAATTATTAAATCGTAAAGCATTTGGAAATGAAGTTATGAATGATGTGAAATTTTTAAACTAAAAAAAGATGTGAAGGATCTACACAGATCACTTGAAACATTTCTTTCTCCTCCACTCCCCCCAGAACTGACTACACTGCATATTAATGATATCCCTTTAATAAATCATGTGTATTCCCCCAAATCACATATACATCAGAACAATGCTATTTGGAGATTCTGATTTTGTGGTACAGGGACCAAGTACATGCTCAAAAGACACTAAGTGCAAGAGCACAGAGCAGGAGAATGCTAGAAGATTTTCTTATATGTGACTTTATCTGCATAAATAAGGAGGAAACACGAGATGCCTAGGGGTGCTGAATTAAGAATGGAGGATATCCTTTTAGCATCAAGACAGACATCAGAAAAGTAGATAAAGAACACAATGAGAGAAGCTGCAAGAAGAGAAGTGCAAGGTGTGAGAAAGCTGTCTGAAGTAAGCTCTTCAGTGTTCCAATACAAAAGACAAAATGTCAAGGACTTAAACAAGAGCAGTGATCAGAACAGCATTAGTCACAACAGAAAAATAAATATTTCCCTGGCTCCACCCAGCTCTGTACAGTCAGCTGAACTGAGGAGCTGTGGAGGGGAGTGAACTCATCACCCCTCGAGGCATGTGGCAGCAGATGTGCCCCTCTGGCGTGGAGGGGAAGGTCAGGAGACCGGTGGTGTGAAACTCGCCCTGAGGTAGTACTTCGCTCCCCATTGTGGATGGTATCTATCAAGCATAAATTAACATTATACGCAGAAGCAGTGAAAGAGCGTACAATCCGAGTGCTAATTAATGTCAGCCAAATCCCCAGGACTTTACGCAACGTGATTTTGGGAAAATGCCCATTGATATCAAGCAGCAAAGTCAATAGCTGTCACCATCGCACAAAACCTACCAGGTATTTTCCAGACTCTGCCTCATATTTCTCCTTTTCTAACAAACTGACAAAGATGGCACACTTGATTATTCTAAGATACTGCATTTTCAAAACTAACAAAGTTACCAATAGAGTAATTACTTTGGAAATCTGCTTAAAGAGCCTGCTTTACAGTTTTGAAAATTTATTTATTGTGACAGCAGTTCTCAATTCTCCTGAGGTACAGGGAAAGGACAATGACATTTGTTTCGAATGGTAATCCCAATTAGGACCCCTAAACTTACTTTTAACCATGATTCAGGAAATCAGTTGTTTCTGCTGCAGTGCTTTTCGTAACACATGTGCTGTGTTGAAAAAAATCGTTTATATTCACTGAATGCCTCCACCAGTATGTTTGACTTTTCGCCCTGCATGCCTACAGCTTTTCACAGATACAACTGCAGTAGGGTGACAAAGCCAGCTGTGACAGATGGAGAGCATGCTGTTGTTCAGGTGACATTGACCTTGTCTCTTCAGCAATACAGCAATGAGTTAACAAATGCATCCTACACTAAATAATAATAATAATAATAAAAAAATATCACTGGCACCATGCTAAAGAAACAAACCCAAGTGAAGGGGGGGCTGTGCATTTTTCAAGTGAAATACCAAAGTGTACATGAGTACCAGTTTACTGGCTTCCTAATTGCCATTATAATAATATTTACACAAATTTTAACACAGCTTTGCTATTGCCAGTTTGTAGGTTCCCCAGGTAAAATAACAGAAAAGTCAGGAAAACAAAGGCAGAAGGAGATGATCAAGTTCTGAAGAAAGGGGAAAGAAGTGGACTGCCTAGGAGTCACAGATGCTAGTTTTTGCATGTTTGTTGTATTACCAAAATTTATTTAAGAAAACTTGTTTCCCCAGTTTGGCTTATGTACAAAACCCATTGGATTAGAAGAACAGAGGAGTGAAAGGATGCTACAACACATGGATCCACAAGCTACAGGTATAGAGTATCTTCCCCCCTGCCTGTCAGGTATTTTGTGTATTGTCTTCGCATTCACTTAGATCTGCATACCCTAGAGCATAAGGTTAATTTATCACGGCATCAATTTATTCATAAATTAGATTTGTACTGCACCTGGATAGTAACAACCTCAGGCACTATTATTTATTTACAAAGAAGTAATGATACTGTATTTATTTCCTGATTTTCCCTTCAGTATAAAAAAACTTTTACATAATTTAACAGCTGAAACACAGTTTGGAAAAATGAATCAATGTGCGTGTATATGTGTGTGTGCGTATGTGACTGTATTTCAGAAGAAAAACTCCGTAATATCATCTCTAGAACACTGAACTCAGTAAGAGTTATTAATGCTACATCAATTCCCAACAGAAGCTGGGAATTGTTTCATTGTTGTTATTTTAAACAAAAATATTTTTATATTTTTTTAATTGATAGGCACATTAAAAATGACAAATACAAAATCTGAAATCCTTATCCAGTTCCATGAATGGCCCACTCACTATTGTTTAGGGTCACTGAGAACTCTATTCTGGACTTCACTTTAAGCTTCTGTATTGAAAACTTTCTTTGCAGGGCCAGAATTTCATGTGTTCACACAGAATAATTCAGATGGATTTATATAAACCTGCATGCACGTTCAGCAATTGCTTACTCAACAGCAGTACAGCATAAAAAAATCACAAGGCTCCTCATGCATTAATTTGTCTAAAAGAAGACTATGCCTATTTGTATAAATAACCCCAAACTCTATTGCACAGTAAACCTTTGAAAGTCTACCTTATTCTGTTTTGCTTCCATTTCATCTCTAAGCAGAGTGAAAATATGTGCACCTTACTCTATTGCTTTATATTCATGTGGCTCCACTAACAACTAAACTTGTAAAAATAAGAGGAAAATTTGTTCAAAGTTAGACCACAGGCTTTGGCACTGGAGATTTTTTCCTCATCTCAAATGGCAGTGACTTGAATATTAATAAAGCATCAGCCTCTCTAACATCCTCCATGCATCACTCTGCTACAACCTCAGAGAATGAAGTAGCTATGGTGACAGTACCTTTTTGCACTGCTAAATGCTGGTTTGGCAATACCAACCTCATCATTTGGAGAACTTTATTGCAGGGAGTGCCTATGAGTGCCTGCTATTTATCCCTCCTTTTTAGCACTTGTTCAAAATTATGTTTAATCAACAGTAACCACCATCATCAACAACAACAACAACAGAGGTTTACATTCTGTATATCCCTTAGGTAAAAGATTCAGACAAATTCACATCTGAAAAATCTGCTGAGTTCACTGAGGGTTCCCACCTGGCTTTTAAAAATAGTGGTTTGTACACAGACACAGTGCAAGATTTCAGATTTCTCTCATATGCAAGTACCAGAGTTCAGCTATGCAAGCAAGTTTCAGCATTTGATTCAGCCCTAAACCTCAAGCATCTGGTATCTGGTTGAAAAGGCCACTACTCTCAAAGTTTAAAGAAACATTTATCCAAAGTAAATAACTCAGAGGTGTCTTTTCACAGTTGGATCCTTATTATTACAAAACATACTATATGTATATATGACAAGGTACAAGGCTCTACAGCGCTGTGCAATGTACGATAGAAAGGAAGTTACAACTTATGTCAGGCCAGAATAGAAAAAGGGTGACAGGACACAGCAAAGAATAGACTAAGAACAGCAAAGGTGTCATCTGAGAATCAAAAAATATATATGCTATAGAAAATAGAGCTAATGTTTCTTGAAAAAAATTATCTAGCTTTTATATTTTTTTAAATCTCCAGATATGTATGTGCTTATGCTTGTGTGTGTGTGATGTGCTAGATGGTCAAATCAGAACGTGAAAGAAGTATCAACAAAAATCTACAGTCCTTACAAAGAGACTTCTGGAATTATGTTGGAATTCCTTGTCCAAACCTGACTCAGTCTGATTTTTGCAGGTCTTTAATAAATTATGGCTCACTCTGTTTGTAACTCTATGCCATGCTACTTTTATTCCATCTTCCTCAGTTAATAACAAGGAGACTTGCCGTCAGCATGCAGCAAAATCAAATTTTCCCATTTCTTTAAACAAGAGTGCATTCCTTTGCCTTCCCCTAGCCCCCTCCCTAATTGAATAGTGGCATCTATTAAGCAATCTGTGAGCTCCTAAATGACATCTAGATCTGATAGGTTTTCTAGACTTCTGATCTTACTTGCATTTAAAAAAAAAAAAAAAAAAAAAAAAAAAAGCAGGATCCTACAACAAGGTTCCAAGATAAAATGCAGTAATGGAAATTTATAGTAAAATTGATTTCTTAAATGATGCACTATTTTTGATGTTGTCCCTTCCTAACTTCTAAAAAAAAGTTGTAGATGGGAGGTAAAATTACAAGCAGAGAAAGCCTTCCCCTCTCAGTTTGTCAAAATACATGTTTTTTCCTGGCTTAAAGCAACAGTACCACCTTGCCGATGGACAGCATCTACTATTCACAAACCCTGAAAAATACGGATTACCAAGAGTGAGAGGACTGAACACATAAGGAAAAATTCTTCCGTATTTTGCAAAAACAGGATCCATTTGAACTGAAAGTGCCTTGAGTGAAAAAAAAACGATTGATGCGATTCAGAGCCATCTAGTGAGCATCATTAAGCTTGGCACCAGTCCACAGCTGGTAGAGTCCAAATGCTAAGAAGCCTGCTGTGGTGCGCTGCAATGGTTGAGCCCCAGCAGGTGTTAAAAGAAATGTGGAAATGTAAGAAGAGACTGAAGGGGAGAGGTAAAAAGACAAATAGAGAAGCAGGGCAGGATCTATACAACAACTCCCAAACTTCTGGGAAGTTTGGATTTGTGGCTCAGACCCATCTCCAGACAAAAAGTTTTACTCTGCCCCTCAGTAGTTGTTTTTCCCTCTGTATGCACATAAAATTTGTTAACTGGATCAGTAAAACCTGATGTATTGCACACACTTCTACATGCTAAAAAGATATTTTGAAAGCACTTTTGCAAAAACCTAACAGAAAAGGGGGGCTTAAACTAGAAAGTAAAAAGAGGTACATGGGGAATCTGAGGGAAGAAAAGAAAGACAACATTCTGAATAAAGAAGAAAAACATTTTAATGCAGCTGCAACTCACAGTTGTGGTGGTAGTAATCTCCTCCGTTACAACCTTCAGCGTATCGACCACTGAGATATATCCCAGACGCCTAGCAATAGCTAAGGCAGTGTTACCATTCTGGAGAGAAAAAGAGAGAAGAGGAGAGAGAGAGAGAAATGAGAGGGAGGATTGTGATGTGAACCAATGAGATCACTCTCAACACTGCATGAGCCAGCATTTCCATCCAAAACAAGGCGCAGCCTAGGAAAATCACTGTTTTTTTACCGTTACATCTGACTCTGTCTTTGTAACTTCTTTAAGACTATAGCTCTGATTACCATGGTAACACAACACACTTACATCTGCCTGCTATTCTAAATTAAAAAAAAAAAAAAGTGCTGTATGTTTTAACCCTTCGGTAGTCAAATTCCACTACACAGACTGTCTCGTCTGCAGAAGTTCATGCTTCATTTTGCATAAACTGACTTATATTAAACATATTCTTCTTTAAGAAGTATTTTTAAATCTTACAGTTTCAATTCCAGTTGAAACTGTGAGATCTTTATCTGGTGCAACTCCTCTCTGAGGAATACAAGATTACAGCTATATTCTCCACATGCACTTTAATTCCTCCTTACAACAAAAATGTATGTGCAAAAAGTACACAAAAGCTGCTGATGGTAACAAACACAAAAACAAGCCTATATGAGGCTTGGGTGTTGGCAACTATTTTCCATGTAAATACATTTACTTGCAGTTTAAATGACCATGAGAATGGCACATAGAGATGTGCCATTCGGGAAATGCATATTACAATGATAGTTTAGTAATTGTTTAGGCATATTTATCTCCAGTTTATCACCTGGAACATTAAAATAGATTGGGAGATAAGCACTATTAATTCAATTTTATGAACATAGATTGTAACCTTTCATTTTAAATGAACAGTAATTAAGATTGCCATCTGTCTCACTGCATTTGAAATTCCACTCAAACTGCCTCAAAATAGGGTCCATGGCAATTTATTTCGAGGAGCTCTTCCATTGTAGCATAAGGCCAGCCACAACAGGAGGCAAAATTAATGAACCTTTTCATGAAAAAAATAAAAGAAAAATAAGTATCAGAAACTTGCTAAACCGTCCATAACTCTTTTGAGGGCGTAACTTCCCTGCAGAACTGACTGACGGGACTGGCAGCCTGTTCTGAGTGACCTGGCTCTTTCTCTGCGATGTGGCAGTCCATGGGCCCTACGCCACTCAGCTTGGGGAGGGGGCAGAGGGACATAGTCCATGACTCTCCATAAAGAGCTGCACACTGAACTGTTTGACATTACTTTGCACTGAACTGAAGAACTACATGCTAGCCTACTAGGGGAATTGTGGAAAGCCACCGTATAGCTCTTCACACTGTATTGGTTTCTTGCGTGATACCACTGCGCTATGCGCAGGGTGTCGGCCTGAGGGTTTCTCTTCCTTCAGTATCAGCCTTAGTTACCCATCATTTCAGTTCTTCTGCATTAGCCTAGCTCAGCAGCCCTGAAGCAATGCAAGGTTTGTGGATTAGTACCACAAAATGAATAGATAAGCATCTTTACAGCACAAATAGTGTGATTGTTACTGTCACTTGCACATTAACTGCCCATATCCCACTCCCATAACCCCATGTCAGCTGTCTCATGTTGAAATTCTCTTACGTCAACCCAAAGGTTGCAATATATGGACAAGAACAGAGTTAGAATCTTAAAAAGCATGCGAACCGTGCAGTGCAGACACATTGCTGAGACTCTGCTTGGATTTGGGTAAGTGTTGGCATGAAAGACCCAACTTGAGGACTGAATTCAAGTAAAGAAACCTTTGGCTGAATGTGTCCAGCAGAACCTTCAGGCCCAGAAGCTGACTAAAGATTTCCTGTTGATGATACACATATGCTGGTATCTTGGATGCATGGTTTGGATACTGGTGTCTTGGGTCATGGCATATAAACTGCTATCTTAGCTAACTTCACAGAAGATTATCCTATGTGACTGTCCCAGGACCAAACAGGTCCCCCCCCAGTGCCAGTCTAGGCATGCACAATACACAAAATACATGGTAGCCGGAGCAACTTTGGGAATGACCACAGGTTTTGGACTTTCTGGCTACATTTTAAAGATTTCCCAAGTAGAGGTGACTAACAACAATATCAACATGAAATAGAACAGTTGCATTCCCAGCTGACCATGAAAAAAGGAGCTGTGCAAGAGGTTACTCATGGTCTTTGAAGAGGTATTAACATCCATGAACTTAGTAAGAAGCTAAAACAGAGAACCAGTGGGTAGAGGGACAGCAATCTGGATTCAAATCTTCCAAGAAACCCAGGTTCAGATTTTCCACTTTATGGAAAAATATTTCTCAAGATACCAATTTTCAAGATACCAACAGCTCAGAAATCAGTTTCTTCATGTCATATACAGCTTAGTGCACACTGAGTTATATCTGAACTACCTTAAGAGTGTAAGGAAAAGGAGAGGAAGTTACATTTACACATCTGACAACCAGCTGTCTGAGGAATACGCTCACCAAAACAAAGGCTTGCTATTAAGCCTTAAGAAAGGAAAGGAAAGAACTATCTAGGGAAACATATTCCACAGACACTTCAAAGACTTACAGTGGTGATGGCGTTGGGCTTGGCCCCATGTTGGAGAAGAACATTGATGATGTGAGTGTGGCCTTGCTGAGCAGCTTGGTGAAGAGGGGTGTACCCATTCTGTTGTCCACAGTGGTCACCATAAAAGCAAACAAAGAACAACAACAACCAGCAGCAATTAGATTAGACACTTTGGTTTGCTTAATTCTGCTCCTTTTGAGACGTTTCTAAAAGAAATCAGGCCATCAACTGACACAAAGATGATAAATCTACAGTAATAATAACATTCTTTCCCCAGATTAATGAAAACTTAAAGAAAATATTTTTATTCATCTATCATCTTACATCACACAATAAAAGCCAATTTCTGGATAGGAACAGCGAGGAACAGCAAATTAAAGTGGTATGCTAAAAACACAGAATCATAGCTGAAGCAGAGAATTTTTCTCTTTCTCTCGCCTCTTTGCTTTCCATAGAAGCCTTAAGATTTGCCTTTAAAATATTTGATACAATTTAAGAATATGTAATTTTTTAACAGCAGTGATTTCATGTCATTTGCTTTTAAAAAGACTAACAATATATACCTGTTAAAAATTGCAATCATTTTAGCCTTACTTTCACTTCAAAAAGGCCTGGTCAAGCCATAATTACACTGAAAAACATGTACACAATGTCTGTATTAACAAACATGCTTAACTGTATATGTTTATCTGCTCCAGTGATTCAATTCTGTTGTTACACAATACAGAAACACAGCCAAAGTGTACTTTGGCTAGTTGATCTGAGATGGTATTATGTAAGTCCAGTCAGGCAATTCATTTACAAAATTATTTGCAATTGGTTTGAAAGCAAGCAGAAAATAAACTGGGAGAAAATACCAAGTTGATTGCACTATACAGGTAAAACCTGAGGGCAGGCCCTGAACACACTCTGAGAATCATCTCTTTCGCAACTCAACAGATGCAAGTAATGCTATGTACAACTAATTAAACAGTGATAGTTTAGAACTGTTACAGTTCTTAAATGTACAGTAATGCACGCATGGACTACTAAGAAATCAAAGGAGGATCTTACTGTAGGTTGTAGTGCAAAGTATAGTTACTATCTTAACTTAAATATCAGCGCAGTCCTTTAAAAACGGAGTTCAGTAATACTATTTTTCACTGGAGATGGCATAAAACATCCCGCAGGCACGAGAGCTTACTTATACTTCAACATGCCTACCCTGAATCCAGCCAGGATTGATTTGCTCTAAACCAAGTGCACAGTACTGGTTGACAGACTGCCCATATTCTTACTGGTCCCTTGACATGAGATTTTGGAGAAGCCCTGCCCCTTACTGTCATATAAACTCACTGACTTTAATGAAATTACTCTAAATTAGTGAAGTACCTGGGGGAACTAGTATCAGAATTTGTTCCAGTGCCCCCGTACACATTGAGTGGGACCTAATACTAAAGATACAAGTATGTATGCCCCTTTAGTTAGCTTCTAAATACCTCAGCTTGAATATTTCACAGTCACCAGAAAGTCTGGTTTTTTATATACTCTGGAGATATGCACATCTGGCTACACAAGGAATCACATTTGTTTGCTAGGCACACCAGTCTATATTTAAAGGAATTGCTGAAGTTAGTCATTAGACATTCAGTCTGGCAATTTGGTCCACTTCAGTAGACCTGTTCAATAACAGGAGACCCAGCTCCCTCTTGAAACCAAACAAAATGTCGCCAGGAAGCTGCATTCTCCCACGGCTGCTGCTTCCTTTCCCAAAGTCATGCTACCCATGCTTTGATTGGCAGTAATTCTTCCCACTCTTCTCCCAACAGACTGGAGAGAATCTTGCATCACCCTCACAGTATTTGAATCGTTATTTATCAGTTTGGCCACACACAGGTATTACACTGGTGTAAACCATGTGTGAATGCGATCAGAAACAAGCTTGCATTTGTTAGTTGCATATGAAAATAAAACAAAAAAACACCAGCACCAAAAAAATAACCCCTTACACACACCCAAAGAGTTACTTGACTTTTCTTTTGTGAACACTACACAAGGAGATGTAGCAGACAGAATGCATTCCAATACAGCCACAAATCAGCAGATATGGACACCTACCATCCAATAACTGTACTTTCATAGTGAGAAAGGCACCTAGTGGTGTGTATCAGCAGCGCTTGGTTGATAACTTCATAATAAAGAGCAAAAGAAAGCAATGAAATATTCTTTACCTTTGTTTTAGCATTGACATTTGCTCCCTGCTTGAGAAGAAAATTCACCATTTTGATGTTTCCATAGTGACATGCCACGATCAAAGGTGTGTAACCGAGCTACAACAAGAGAACAAGGAAATAAAACTGCAAGCTCAGTGGAACATTCCTTTACAACGATAGCACCCCTTGGCACACTGGAGACAGTAGTCACTCCATGATTTACCTTTGTCTGAGCATCCTGGTTTGCACCATGTTTTGTGAGTATTTCGGCAACGTTCACTTTATCCTCTTGAGCTGCAAGGTGTAAGGATGTCAGCCCGGTCTGGAGATAGAATATATAAAATAAATAAATAAATAGGGTTAAAAATAAAATCTTCTTTACATGAGAAATCGAGCCTTTCTCACTTTTGCATCTTTAAAAAAAAAAAAAAAAAAAAAAAAAGAAACCAGACCCTAGCTATAGCTTAGAAATGTGGTTTTTTTTTTAAACAAAGTAGAGTTGATGTTTCTTCTGTTCCGGCTGACAAACAGCTCCACAGCAATTATATCACCAGAACCACAGCGTAAATGTTTCAGGAATCAGTGATCACATTCATATTTTATACAATAATGTCACTGGAGAAGCTGTTATTACTGGAGAAGCCCATTAATAAATTAGGGCAGGAAGCACAGTCATTGGGCTTCCCACTCCTCAGACGGGAAAGGGAACCTTGACAACTGCAGGCACAAGTCAGAAGGAAGAAAGGAACTCCAAAAATAGATCCCATTCAAAGACACCAAGGATGCAACTTTGCCTAAAAGCTCTCTGTGATCACGCAAACAGTGCTCGCCCATGAACAAGAAAGAGAACAAATTTTGAAAGAGAAATGAAAACTGCCTTGTTTTTAATTGGTTATATAGCATATTACACTAATTCCGGGTAATGAGACTTGAGCCTTCCATATTGAATTGTACAAACAAAAGCTGCAGCCTTCTGACCTCAGGTGTGCAAGATTTATATGTATGTGCATGGATAAATCTGGTGACCTATAAAGACCTACAGTAATAGGTTTTTGAGGAGCCAGCTCATTTTCTTTATAGAGCTCATCATGTAAAACCATAGAAAATCCAAAAGACTGGAAAGGTCCTCCAGAGCATTATTTTCTACTCACTACTCCACTGATACTGTTGTTTTGTTATTTGCCAGAGGCTGCCAATTTCTTCCACTCAGAAGGAAGGCTGAAGGGTAAAATATATGAGGAAAAGAGCCTTTGCTGGCATGAGCACTAAATTCTTTTGGACTGTAGCTCTCCGGTTTCTGTTATACGTTATTAAATCAGCCCATGGGCCCACAACCTCTGAATTTTACATTCCTCCTCTTTTGCAACTAATGTAAAATTCTAGCAGTGTATATGAAACAGCTCAGGGATGGCAAGGTTGCAACACAACAAAAATGCTGCAGTCCTGCCTTCTTGAATGCCTCAGAAAACGTTTTCTCCTGTAAGCCCTCTACCAGAGCCAGGTGTTACACCATTTTCCTCCAGTCGTGGCAAACAGCCACAGCTCCTCCTGTGGGCTACCCGGTACAGCCATTAATTGCATGATCTAAGTTAACTGGTCAATCTATCTGCCATGCCTTGGTTTCCCCTCCACGCTTCTACTGTTCACTCACCTGTCATCACTTCTGCAGGCTCACAAATTCACATATAAGGAAGTGAAGCAGACAATTTCTAACAACACTACATGATTCTCATGCTGTGCTTTGTATCTTAGTGGGTACTCCCACCATAGTACTTCATCTCCAGTTGTGAGTTACCTTTGTTGCCACATGGATATTGGATCCTTTCTCCAAAAGCAAGGTCACCATGTCAGTGTGACCTTCTTGGGAGGCCAAATGAAGTGGGGTCACTCCCTGTTTGGTCAAAATGTTGGTCTCAGCCCCGTAGTTCAGTAGAGTGGTCGCTATCTGCATCTGATTTTTCTTGGCAGCGATGTGCAGAGGGGTGTATCCGTTCTAACAGATGTCAGGAAACAAAATGAGAATAAAGTTAACAGCCACGTAAGCCTAGGAA
This sequence comes from Aythya fuligula, assembly GCF_009819795.1. Classification (NCBI taxonomy): domain Eukaryota; kingdom Metazoa; phylum Chordata; class Aves; order Anseriformes; family Anatidae; genus Aythya; species Aythya fuligula. The sequence continues at coordinate 3,045,704 of NC_045562.1, forward strand.
GTCAGACACCTTTGAACCAGGTAATTTCCTGTTACCCCATATCACTAGAGATGGGACTCCATTATATTTTCAGTGCCAGCCATGTCTCACATTGCCCTGATGTCCTGCTGCTGTCGCTGTCTGTTATTTTCTCCATACAAACTGGAACAAAGCAGGCACTCGCTAGGCAGACAGGACCTAATACCTCCAAATTAGCCTGAGTTTGACACTCAGTTTTTTAATAACTTATATTGTAAATATTCACCTCTGACTGATGGGTGACATTCCCTGGGATGAATGATGGGTGCACACTCTTCATTACATTACGTGTGGTTTGGGATCGTGTGGGTAGAGGTGTGTTTGCATATGGGATTTTGATACGTGTCAGTCATGACTCTGGTTGGAAACAGGGATAGGGATGAATGCTTCTCTGATCAAATTAACCATTCAAGCAAAGGAGAAAGGTGCTGATGGTATTTTCTGGCAACAAGGCAACTTCCCACCTTTAATTGCTTTACAGAGCACCAAGTGGGAAAATTCTGGCTCAGAGCAAACAGTCTCTGTTGGAGGTGTTCTCTCGGTTGGTCTGTGTCTTCTTAAAAGGGAGCTTTCCCTTGCTATCCTACTACAACTGAAGCTTTCCCAGCATAAACAACAGCTCTCCTATCATCACTTCAAGAACTGGCTCTATTTTTTAGCAGCATGTAAAAAGCAGTCTCGTACAGGGTAGAACATGCTGAAACCGGTACCAATTCTCTTGTTATTCTCTCCTTTTGTTAGCCTGTGCCTAGCACAGTGATATCATAACACAATTCCTAATCCCTGAATGAATTCTGCTTATGTGTGGTCAGAATATACACATGGTTTCTAATATTACATAATCCTAAAGTGAGTTCCAACTATGACTAAAGCTCGCAAATATAAAAATGGGCAGAGAGAGGCATATATATGCATACACATATCTATTTCTTCTTTTTCAGGGAAGGTCTGGAAGAAGAACAACTTGGGCAGGGTGTCAGTCATCTAGTTGGAAGCAGGGCCAGCCTCCCAGGTTAATTAGGGACCAGCCAAGTCACATTTTGACCACCTCCAAGGATCCCTGGGGCAACCTGCTCCAGGCAGTGAGCCCTCCACCCCTTGGAGGCTTTTTTTGTTGTTGGTTTTTTTTTTTTTAATTTACACTGAACTGCAATTTCCCCCATGCCCGATGACACCTGGCACCGCCTCCAGCTTTCCACAGAGGATGGGGAAAAGCGTTGGGAAGGAGGGAAGGGAGGAAGGAGGAAGGGTGGCCATCGGGGTGGCAGTTTGGGTGGCCGGAGCTCACCTTGGCGGTCGCGTGGGGCGAGGCGCCCTTCTCCAGCAGCAGCAGAGCCACCTTCTGGTTGTCGTAATGGGCCGCCACGTGGAGGGGCGTGAGGCCGTTCTGTAAGGGCGGTTAGCGAGCGTTAGCGGGCCGTGGGGCAGCGGGGGGGTTAACGTTAGCAACGGTGACCAGAAACCACAGGCAGTGGGCTAGGCTGTACGATATGGGGGAGAAGCAGCTGAGGGTGAACACGAGCAGCCCTCAGAGAACCCGTTCCCGCAGCACAGGGAAAACTGGCCTCGCCCCCGTGTTGGTTTTTTTAATTAGGATTTTTACAGTTTAGACAGCCTGGTGGCATCGGTGTTTCTTGAGCCACAGAAACATGTTTGTTCTCCCAGCCGTGCACAGCGTGCCCTCCTGTGAGGAACCGAAACCCAATGGGCAGCAGCACTGCCTCCAAAGCTAATGCCCATAATCATCAGCCTCGGGAGAATGTGATCTTAATAAAGCTAACACAACCATCTGAAAGCAGCTGCAGGCTTCCTCTGCGTGCACATTTCACACAGTTAGACCCTAAGTAAGAATCCAAACCACTGCTGATTGTTGTTTCCTCTCTCTGGTGAGTACCTTGCCAGCTGAATCGGGAGAGGCGCGACGCTGCAGAAGGAGTTTTGCCACTTCCAGGCTTCCATATTTGGCCGCCACATGTAAGGGTGTGAATCCCTTCTGAAAAATTTCGGGAGACAGAAGAAAGTGCTTGTGTTAAAAATCACATTGACATCTCCCTTTCAAGAACCACGTCGCTAAACTAGTAGTTCTTCAAGCTATATTCTAGCTGTTAGAATCAATCACCATCTCTAGAAATAGCATCATCCCTTAAGAGCAGTTTAGAAGCATGAAATACAAAAAATACTTTCCCCTTTCATTATCCTGTCCAAAGTACATGGCGACAGTGTGTCAGACATTTTATCTGATACAGATTCTGCTAGCAACATACACTGTGTGGGCAATGAAGGCACTTGTACAAATTCCTATTCCAAACCAGCTGCATTTTCCAGTTTCATGATGACAGCTTTAGAAATATTTCTTGTGTCAATTGTTGCCAGTAACAATGAAACACCAACTAAATTCAGCGAGACAAGCTCCAAGCCTTATATTTCTTCTTGAAAGAGTTTGTAGAAAAATGATTTCCATTTGTGTTTTTTTGTTGTTTTTTTTTTTCCTTTTTTAATCTATACGGTCACCAACCTCTGCTGCAGCCTCTGAACTTCAGCTAAAAAAAGTCATGCCTGACTCAACGCTAGTGCTTTTGGAAACATTGGAAACATGTGGCAAGACAAAAATCTTGCCTTTTGGAAAGAGTCCTTTTCTATTTGTTCTAGAATGCTTGTCAGTAAAGCACAAACATAAGGCCTGTGTCAAGCTAACATGCTGCTTGCCTACTCATTTAATTTTAAATATCACGTTGATAAGGAAGACTCACGAATGCAAGACAGTAGGTGGCAGACTGCACCACTGCCCTGACTGTAATTCCAGGGAACTACAGTGACCTATTTGCCTGACACATAAGTGATGTATAATGATTATTATCATCACCAACTTGTTCCATTAATCCCACCACAACAAAAGTTTACGTCAGGGAATCAAAAACATTTCCAGCTCATGAATCACGGGTTTGTAGAAAGATTATCTAGAGGACTACATCTTTCCCTCATAATTATAAAATGTTTCTGCAGTACTAAAGCAACTGTCATAAAGCCGTATGGAAAACTGGGGAAGTATTTAATGTATTTTTAACCGTTTTAATGTGATTTAACAGACGGATAAAAGGAGAACAGCAAGCATTCCCAGTAATCCATGGATCATAATTTCAGATTGCTAGTTTAGTCTTGTGAACCCTGGAAGACACCCCATGATTCAAAAATATGTTTTAAACTACAACTGTGATATCAGGGGTACTTCTTTAGACCTAAAACAATGGTGAGAATCACTTATTCACATGTGATGAATTTAGAAAAGTTATCTTGGCATATTCACAGTACCTATTCACAGTACCTATTTTCTTATGTGTTCATCAATGTTATGAATGTATTGGTAACCATTTTTGTCTAAGAAAACAGCAATATTCCACAGATTATTTCTTTTGTCAGTCTAGAAAAATGGCCTATTGTGTCATATGCTATCTCATTTATAGAAATACTGAAAATAGATTCAGAATTAGATGAGTCTGGACAGATGCTGAATTGTATAAACATGCATTTAGGAACATTCCTTTCAGCTAGTACAGACCAGATTTATTTTACTATTTAAATAAACAAGTTTTTGAAAAGCAAGCAGGCCTGTTCATTAGAAAAAAAATAAATTGTTTCCTCCTCCCAAATCTGCATTTTGTACTCTGAAAATGTTTGGAAAAAATCCCTACTTGTAACACAATGGGATAGAGATGAACGAGGACTTCAGGTACATTTAAATTTGTTGTGGCAATGTATTTTTCATGACCTGCATTTAGCTCCTGTGGGAACCAAACTCACAACTTTAGATGACAGCAAAATATGTCAAAATTTGATTAACTTCTGATGTTACTTCAGTCTACTGGGTTACTGTGGATTAAATAAGAACAAAAAAAGACCCAAACTAGCTCAATTTCTCAGAGTGAAAGTACATTCTTCATGAAACAGACCTGCACAGGAATGCACTGCCTGTGCTACTAGAATACAGACACAAAGCATTTTGTCTTACTTTGGTGGACATGGAGTGTGAGGCCCCTGCCTCTAGGAGCACTGACGCAACATCAACTTGTCCCTCTCTGGCAGAGATGTGCAGTGGGGTGTACCCATTAGTCGTTGCAGCATCAGGGTGGGCCATGTGCTGTAGCAGAAGCTGGACAATCTCTGTTTTACCCAAGCGAGAGGCAATGTGCAGTGGAGTCTGTTCTTCCTACAACTCAAATTGAGTAGATAATTAGTGCAGGTAGAACTATCCTGAACACAATATTGTGTTGGATCCCAATGGCTGTCTCTATGCATTGGTCTTGCAAAAATCTTAAGAATTGATAATACAAAGAAGGCAGTAAAGGAGGGCTTGCCGGTTAATTCTGGAGATGAGCTTCAGCAATGTCTTATCAGAATAGAAAGAGAGGAACTACGAAGAAAAACATTTTTTTCCTTTTCTCAATAATATGACACACAGCTTCCATCACTTGCTTTCCTCTGTGTTCTTATTTGTTGTACACCAACTACCTTGCTCTTCAAATTGTCCCCTTGGTTTCAGAACCTGGCAGTAACTGCTACCCAACCTCTGATGCTTGGATTTAGGACGCTGCTGTGCATCTTCTTGGTTCGATGGAGCAGCTATTGTTGGTCTCAGCCAAGTATATTGTACAGGGCTTGGCTAGAACCGGAGTTAATTTTCTTCACAGCAGCACATAAAGTGCCGTGTGTTAGATTTGTGACCAGAACAGTGTTAATAGTACACTGGTGTTTTAGGTATTGCTGAAAAGTGCTTACACCATGTCAAGGCCTTCTCTGCTGGGAGGCGATACAGCCAGGAGAGCTGACCTGAATTGACCAGAGTAATCCATACCATGTAACGTCATGCTCAGCAATAAAACTGGGTGGTAAGTTTTTCCGAAGGAGCTGTTGCTTGGAGACTGGCTGGGCAGCAGTCTGCTTGTGGGATGTGGTGAGTGATTGCCTTTCCTTCACTTCTAGGGGGAGGGCTTGTTTTGTTCCAGTTTTTTGTTTCTGTTTTTTTTCTTTCTCCTTCACTTATTAACCTGTCAACCCAAAAGTTTGTCTGACTTCTGACCTTCTGATTGTCCCCCCCATTCCCTAGCACGGGGAGAGAGCAAGTGACTGAGATACCAGCCGGTGTCAACCCCCCGCACACATTCTGTACATTACTGGTTTTGGAACCATTTCAGGTGTGCTTAGTGTTGAACCCACAACTCAAATAAAAATGAAATTGCTCTTCCTTTGCTCCCCTGCTTCTGCTACATTTTTGAGTAAGAGAAAGCAAAAAAGTTATAAGCAGAACACCTACCCTGGCTCGGGCATCAACCAAGGCCCCGTTTCTCAGGAGGCAACGAACTACTTCCACCTGCCCAGCACGTGCTGCCATGTGCAGCGCCGTTTCTCCACGCTGCAGAAAAGCAAAAAAGTGTCAGTGTCCCAAACCTCTGTGAAGAAACAGAGCTCCGATGCTGCAAATTCTGCCCATGCTTCGGCTCGTGTAGAGACCCGCGTTTCTGCCCACTGAGAACCTGGCTTCAGAGCCAACGACAGGCAGTTAAGAACAGTGTGTGCATACATGTCACTGGGTTGTGGTCTGCAAACTCGGTGATCCTGGACAAACATAATAACACTCCAGAGGGTTAGGATAAAAGTCCTGGTTTATACAATATTCTGCCTTATAGAGTCCCCTGGTTACATGCATTCCTCAGCCTTCTACACACGGATGCATCAGCTTGTGCACCATACAGGAGGTATGAGTGTATTGAGCCCATCTCTCTTGAGGGACAGCGAGGCACACAAGCCTCAAGATGGAAGGGCATTTTTTTTCCAAATGCTCTCCTCCTGCACGCTGTGTGGAGCTGGCAGCTTTAAAAGTCCTTGCAGTGGCTGTGCACAACTGAGCCAGCACACAAAATGTGTAAAATCTGTGCTCAGCAGCCCAGCTCTATCTGCAGGCTACAGAATAAATGTCATTCCAAGCCTTTTGCAGCCCACAGAATTTGAAGGAGTGTATGAAACTTTGGAAGGCTAACTGGGGTGATGTGGAATTTCAGATCTGAATAACGAAGTACAGATGATACATTCAAAGCATAGATTTGCACAGGAACACTGAAAGTGACTGCTCCTTGATGACAGAGTTTCAAGCTGAATTTTGCACAGTTCAACATTCTTTGAGCTTACTGTCATAAAGTGGACTAAAACAGTCCCTGTGCAGCTCATCTACATCTGGTACATTAGGTACTGCGGCAGTTCTGCAATCAAGAGCTCTGTATATACCTGTTATGTTTTGACAACACAGCAGGACTGAATGCTTCTATGTGTTAAGTTCCTTCTCCTTACTATAGAACTGGACCATATTTTATGACTGTCAAGGTAAAATATGACTGCCAAAGCAAACACTCTTGTCAAGTTCTTTTGCATCAAAAATCATGTCTACTTGTCCTTCTGCCTAGATGTAGCAAAAGAAGCAACCTGAGTTTAGCTTCTGTTATGAATTTCTAATTAAAGCAAACTGTCTTCACCTGGAGTTCATTTATTTAGTCACTTTAAAATTAACATTGTATTACCCGCTCTGATTACTAAGTAGGCAACAAACAAAATCCCAAAGCCCCAGTTACAAACCTCAATATAGAATTTCATCTATATAAATTTTATTACCTGAAGAATGAAGTGTTTAAAATGTGAACAAATTTTACATTTCTCACCCTCTAAAGATCAGACTGCTATAAAGACCCTTTTGTACTTGAATTAGCAAAGCAATTTAGCTTTTGAAAACAGTTAGTAAACCAACAGGGAACTTCAGCTTACGAAGTAAAAGCCAAGACACCTGTGTCGCACAAATTGTAAAGCATTAAACTTTGCACATATGTATCCAGTAATACCACCACAATACTTTTAATTGCTTCCACAAAAATTTCGTGTTGGATTCCGTATCATCAATAAAGTTTTTACGTAAGAATTGCTTCTATAAAGAAGTAGAAAGCAGTAAGAGGTTTTCTCAAGAAGAGTCTGTTCTAACAATTCAGGCAAACATCCCCGCATGCTGAGCGCTGTCCCTGGGTTCCACTTAAGATTTTTCTAACTGATGGGAAAAACTGCCAAGTCCAGCATACCTGAATTAATTTGTTGCTGTTGTTGTTTTCTTGCTAGGAACATTTATTTATAACATTACTTGCTGGTAAAGAGCTGCTTTCAAAGTGCGGACAGTCAGAAGTTAAATATTTGTTTATGTTGACAAATAAAACCAGTAAGATATCTATGAAATATAACTCAGGAAACTATCGTGTTCTTTTTATTATTATTATTCTTGGTAACTAGGCTATTGGTACACAAACACCATTTCTATGGTAAGTCAGGTTCTGCATTTTGTTACCTCCCAAAGGTCACATTTTCTAGGTTTACATATGTTCTTTCAAAAGGCACTAGGTCCTGGAATTTCCTGCATAAAAGCAACATCTTGAGTTTAACATTTTTGTTTAATTGTTAGGTTTAAGCATCTCATATCCTTTCACTAGCACAAATGGCACAATTTCATGACAGCCAGCAAGACTGCGCAAGCAGAAACTGGAGCCATTTGGATATAAATTTCATCATTCTGAACTGAAACACAGTCTTTCCTGTGGCTTGGCTTATATTCACAGCTTTGAAAGTGTTTGGTGAGCTTTGTCTGTTTTTAAGGGAAACTTTTACTTATTCAGGCATTGCTGAAGAGTACGTGAAACCACAGGTGGCTTACAATGCCTATACAATAGTTATTTTCCCCTCAGTGGTGATTGGGAAAGGTGCTAGGATAATTTATCCTATATAATATCCTATGCAATAAGGTAATGAAATATCATTCAAATGTGACCTTTGGTTGAACTGCATGGTAGGCCGGGCCCCTCTGAAGGAGGCATGACACAGATGATTCTAGTCAAAGCCATACTCACAATGTTAGTGACATCGGGAGAGGCTCCGTTCTGCAGCAGAAGGAGGACTATGTTCAAGTGGCCCATAAATGCAGCCACATGTATTGGTGTGAGGCCCGACTGCGAAACAAAGCAAGAGCAGTTTTACTCCTCTGCACCGGCATAGGGGAGGGGCTTCTTCGTTTCATTAAAACATAAGTGAAAGTGAGGCATGACAGGAAAGAGAAAAAAAAGGAAGCAAAAAAGGAGAGAGAGAAGGAATGTTTCTTCAGGGTATGAAACATTTTTCTACCTCTGTTATAGCCTGGATTGAAGCCCCATATTTCACCAGGAGTTCCATGACTTTGATGCGATTTTTCTTGCAGGCAATGTGCAGTGGAGTAAAACCATTCTGTGCAAAAGACAGTCATGTTAGTTAAAAACATGCAACTACACTTTCCACACAGCTCCATGCTGGTGCGCTGGGAGCAGAAGGGTTAGAGTACCAGAAGCAAATTTTCTTTAAGCACAAGAGGTTATGAATTACAGACATCTCCCAGTAGTTTGAGGCAGAACAAAGCAGTGCTGCTGCTTTCTTCTCAGGCAATGGAGAGAAACTGAACTTCCACCTCTGAAAACCAAATACAGACATGCCTGTTCTGACTTGCAGGTGCATGTGCGCACGTGTGTATGTATGTATCTGGTTCTGAAGGCTGCACATGTGTGTGTGTACAAATGATTTGCAGTAGCTTCCAAGATTGCCTAACACAAGAAATAAAAAATAAAAGAAACAATAGTGGTAACTTTGAAACCATTCAGTCTTTTGAGATGTACAAAGTGCATTTTATACCTCTCTATAGACAGAACAGAGTATTTCTTCCAGATTCCACCTCATTTTTTGTCTTTATCTTGTAGGCTTGTGCAAGCCTTAAGCACCTATGTGTATTTATTTTGTATTTGCGCATCAATCTACAGTATACTGTATTCGTGTTTGTGTATGTGTGCATTTGCAAGGACACCTTAAATTAATTGCCCTACTTCAGCTGTGGTTTCACAAAGTCTCAATATATTTGTGGCCCTTCTTCCTTTATTCCTGCCCTGCTGAGTCATAAAGCACTGTAAGCAAGGTATCAGCCCTCATACGGGTTAAAACTAAATAGGACAGGGCAGGAACAGGAATGAAAGGGGAGTGGAAAAGGGAACATCTTAAACCAGTATTGCAACCTAGCAATCTTATACTGTGAGACAGTAGGTTTAGTGTTGTGCTTACAAGCAGCAGATATTTGTTTCTTTCAAAATGCTCATTGAGTAAGACTGGGGCTCTTTCAACAAAGCATGGCTTTGTACTGTGTACGAAGCATGTACACATGCTTTGACTTTAAGCTCTTTTTATGTATTGTTACTGCTAATACAGGTTAAGTGTGTGCCTAAAGCTAAGCAAACACATTATTCACTGTATTGTCAACATTTTAGTGAACAGCACAAGTAATGTTTTCAGACAATGTCAAATAACTGCTGTATTTTCTAATGAGAGGGGTCAGTATTGCTAAACACTCAACTAGTAGCAAACAATTTATCAGTGAAATCTTATGTCCTAGGAAGAGACACATGACAGATTATTCTACCGTCAGCTTCTGTTAAGAGAAATGTTAATTACTAGTTGATTTGAAGGTACCTTAAAGCATACACAGATTGGAAAAGCTGAGAACTCATATAGTGCTTGTATCCCTAAATTGTTTTGCAAATAGTAATTATTACATTTTTAAATATAGATGAAAATAAATTATTTGTAAAATTTGTTCCATCACAGTACTTTCTGCCGAATATTACTATTAGCCTTCCCTAGTTTCTTAAGAAGTAATCAAAACCATTAGATATTCTACCTCCTGCACATCATATCTCAATATATTTCATAGGGAGTTTTACTGTTTCAGAAGTCATCATATTTTCCACTTAATTTATTGCCTGAGTTGATTTGACTTTCCTATTTCTATTTAAGCAAGAAGCAGTTTGATGAGCGAAGGCATAAAAAAATATAGTACTAACAGAAACCATGTATTTAATGTATTAAATACTGTAAACAAGCCAGAGGTGACAGGTCCCTGATGGGGGAGGAATCGCAAGAGTATGAGAGAGGGGGAAGGAGAGAAGGAAGGAGCAGCCTGAGCAGTTCTCCTTTCTTTTCAGCATAGATGTTTCTCAGGGAGGGAGGAAGGGAGAGGGAGGTATATTCTGGTCATGGAAGGAAAGAAAGAAGATGTGGGGGCTAGCATACAATGTGTATGTGTGGGCAGCTGAGGAAAGTACAGCTATAGATAATCAGAAGACTGGCAACAAAAACAAGTCCTGACTGAAAACAGCATTGAAAAAGACCAACCAATTGAAAATGATGCTGGAAAAGACCAAACAAGAAAAACATAAGATGAGGAAGGAATAAAAAGGGGTTATGAGATTTGCAAGTATAGAGAGGTCAAGAAAAATGACAGAGCAGAAGAAATATTGTCTGGGTTTGGATAGATTAGACTCTTGAAAGCTTTTTATGCTCCTGAAGTCAAACATGATGTTTTTCTCTTAGTTAGGAGATGATGATTTGCACAGTGAGTGAAAGGAATCATACCTGTTTTCATGTAAGCATCAGAAGAACTGTTTTTTAAAAAGGAAGGAACATGGCACCTAATACAAGGGAATGTATTAATCTGATAAATACAGAAATATTAGTTTTGTCATATATTTTCTCCATGCCGATTAGCTTACTGATTTAGTTGAAAGTTTTTAAAAATTATTTGTGTATCACAACATAGTATGAAAAACTAAACTATCAATTCAACAAAATACCAATGCATAAGTTATTGTCACCTAGAAATAGCTGTGACTTTAGGAACTCTGTGGAGCGTCCAGACCTGACACTACAGCCACTGGTCATGGGACATGGTGCATAACTAGGCTTAATGATAGGAGACAGAATACTGGTAATGAGTAAGTGTGACAACCCCTTTGTGACTGCAGCTATTCAGGGTTGTTGGAGTTTCTTGACAGTTTTCACTTGGCTTTACTAGTAAGAGCTACTCATCTGCCCTTGGTAGGTTTGCTATGTGACACAGGTGGGACAGGTTTACCAGGGCACGAGCATTGGGATTTGCTCTCTTGTCCAGAAGGAGCTTGGTGACACGATAGTGGCCACAGTGTGCGGCCACGTGGAGGGCGGTCAGGTAGTCCAAGGTGACATCGTCCACAGGAGCTTTGTGCTGGAGGAGATGTTTGACACATTCCACGTGGTCCCCCTGGGCCGCCATGTGAAGTGGGGAGAGCCCATTCTGTGGCAAAAGAAAACGGAATGGTAACTTCTAGCACCTTTCTCCTAAATAACAGCACATTCTCAAAGAATGCCACTGGGACTTCGCAGAGTAATCCCATCACCGAAACAGGGCTGCATTTGAGCTACAGATGGAATTAAAAATAAAAACTCTAGTCACCCTTCCCCTTCCAGGAAACGCACTGAAATTTAGAGAAACATTATATAATTAATTAAAATCAGTTGTTAATCAAAGGAAAATAATCTAAGGGTCTTGCCTTATGATTTAATATTTAATAAAACATATTCAACATATTATGTTGAAATCTGTGGGAAGCAGACAATTCAAAGGAAAGAGAACTCTTGCTAATAATATGCATAACATTTTACATGTGATGAGAGATTTAAAAAGCACCGTGTTTAAAGATAGGCTATAATACAGAGACTCGAACTGGTAACTGAATTGGTGTGGTCAAAGTGACTGTTACCTGGAAGGAGGGAATTATTCACAGTACAGTTCTCCTCTGCTCAGTCCTCAACACAGGGGAATGTCCAGATGCTGCCACAGCAGCCCAGATGTTTTGCCCTAGCTGGCAACCTCTGCCTTTGAATGGGAGCATGTGGGAGTCCTGCCTGAAGCACGCACAATATATGTGGTAGGGTCTGTTCTACCAAGGTTTTCTACCTCTTACTGAAGGGAAAGGTGCTGACAGATAGGGTTCACCTAAGCACCTTCTCCCACCAAAGGGAGCAGAGAAGGTCTAAGGAATTTTTTTTTGCCTACAATTACCATCACACTGTGGATCCCTCCTGTATAAAGAGATGAGCTGGACTACTTAGTGCTATCAAGGGATACAAAGCTTGAGGACATCCTTACTCAATGTATCTGATATGCATGCAACTCAGTGATAAAACCTCCTGAAGACTGTCAAGAGAAAATATTACTGGTCTCCAGTAAGTACAACAATGGCTCAGAATACATTAATTGCCCTTGTTTAGTGCCCTGTTTGAGGGAGTGGGGCTCAATAAAGCATGCAATGGTCTGAAAATGATACTTAAATTGCTTGCTGCAATACTTTATCCCACTGTTTTGCAGCTAATGATACCAGCTACCTTTGTCGGACACTCTGAAATCTACTGATGTGAAGTGCTGCTCATTGAGGTTTGTTATTATACTACAAGGGTCTTTTTCTCACTGTTTTGACCAAAGAGACAGTATTTCTATTAAATGCATTCATCTTAGATGTACTCTTTTTGGAAATCAATAAGAAGACATTGAAATAATTTTCCAAGTATGAAATAGTCCATAAAAATCACAGGTCCTAATTAGTTTATATGAAGGATAGGAAAATATATGCCTAGAATCAGTTCTCTGAAATGTCTGACCCACCTTTTCCATCTTTCTGTCTTACGGCTGTAAGAAGCCACAGAAGTGAAGTGCTTTCAATAGCACTGTACTTCAGGTGTTCAGTCTGGTATTACAGAGAGGAGTATTGAAGTATATACTGTTTCACATCTTTGGAAAGCATAGTTCCTAATTATGTAAGAAAACCTTATTTCTGGACCATTATACCCATTAATACATTTCCTTTGGGAGAACTGAAATGTTCCTCTCTTCTTCCTCGTCCTTTCAGTGACATTATACATGATTTGGAAAGTTATACAGAGCTGTTACTGTATCTTCTAATACGGCACTCACCTTGGTCCTCGCAAGCAGTGGGGCACCTCGTTCCAGAAGCAGTTCCACAACCTGGTCATGGCCACTTCTTGCAGCACAGTGGAGTGGGGTGAGTCCATCCTTAAAGCAAAATGAGGGAAAGTAAATGAGCACATCCTCCAGTGTCCATTATGGCACTCTGAGAAACACCCTTGCAACAACACAGCCCCACAAATGTGTTAAAAAGCTCACTTATTGACTCCTAACTGAAGCTGGCTCCATTACATGAAGTTTCCTCCCTATTTTTCCTTGTACTAAGATTACAGTTTTAGAGAGGAAGCCCACTGTGTGTTGGAAGTCTTATCAAAGAGGATAATGTGAGCATGCATTGCCTCCTCCTCTCTGTCTCCTCTGCATGGATTTGAGATTGTACTGCCTCTCTGCTTAATGTGTGCTAGGCCAGAGATGCTCTGTTAATCAACCCATCCTCTGGATAGCTTTTGATACAGAGATGAAAGAAGAAATGTCCATGCTAGAAAATTTGTCCTAGAATTTATTTTATTTTTTCAAACAGGCAGCAGGAGAAAGGCAGTTTTAAAGCAGAAAGAAAAAGAGAAAGAGAAACTAAGGGAACCAAATCTTTTGTTTCTGTGATTGAGAAGAAAGAGCTAACAATTCTTTCCTAAAATTACTGTGAGAGCACCAGTTCCACAGTATTTTTCCATTGCAGAACACTATCCTGTACGAAAAGATTTGTTTAGGCTACTCAGTAATGATCACAGCAGAGATCACAAAAGATGCATCAATGAAACATTTACACAGGGAATGCATTCTAGGTACTTCTGCTACAATTTGGATTTCATACAGAAAAAGACAAGAAATATGAAGCAAAAAAAATGTTTGGAAAAGAACATTAGAGCTGAATGACAGAAAAAAGAAAATTCATAACCCAAGATTTTATCTCATTAGGCCCTAATATTTTTCAAGCATACGCTAAGAAAAGCCATCAATACTCCTTCAACAGACATAGGCTTGTAACTGTTAAATAGCAATAGTTTCAATCACAGAGAAAGCCTTTTCTCTTTGAGACAAGCTGCTTGTCTTAGATGAAGTAGATGCTATTATTCCAGCGTGCCTTCTGAAGAATCCAGTAACAGCGCAATTATGAGTATGCTTGTCTGAGATAAGATTTATTATGTACAGGTCAAAAAGGTAGTGAAAATGCAGTAATGTGGCATTAAGTAGGAGTTAGTGACCCTCCTTCACACACAGGTATACTGTTTGCCTTCGTGGAGTCTGTGGGAAGTCTACGTCATGATATTTTCACTTCTACTATTAACAATTTTAAATTAAAAGTAGTTTTAGATTGCAATATCGTTTTGATTATGCAAGCACAGCCCTTTAATACTCTACAAATGGTATTTCCAAGAAGTACATCCTGTCTCATCCTAAATTTTAAAAGCACAGAGCACCTCCCTGAGATAGCAGCACACAAAGCTCCACATCAGTGAGGAACTGAAATCTGGGGAGAATTTTTCTCCTTGACTTATCTACCGTTTCCAGAGACTTTTCAGAAACATCTGACGGGGTTAGGTGTGCCTTGGTGCTCGCTACCTCAGAGGCAGTTGCTGCATCACTAAATCCCCTGGAAACTTTGCAATGAAATTCAGCAGATGCAAGATCAAACCCGTGAACGGAATTCAAGGGTGCTCAGCACCTAACAGATCTGGTCAAAATGAAGGAATTGAGTATAACTAACTTACCTGTTTTCTTCTTCTCTGAAACTCCAGAGGACCCTAAATCAAGCCTCTAAATGCAAAACAGGTATATTTTCATCTCACTGCCAGAAGGATTCATGCACAAATTTCCCACTAGCATTACTAAGACGAGAATATGTCTCAAATGCATTTCTATGAAAGGTAATTATTTGGTATTTCTTTACAGTTTCTGGCCTTTTGTGCTCCGCATCTTAATCAAGGTGGGAGGTTCACTTTCCTTATCTACATATTGACTTTGATGTTATTCCATTTAATAGAATAGCAAAAGAAAGGTAGAATTGTGTGAAGTCTTGAAAAGAAACGGAACAAATCCTCAGAGAGAGGGAAAAAGAACAATACAAGCCAAGAAACACCTCAACTCTACAAGAAAGTCTAGGTAAAAGAACTAAATCATTATAAAGCATGTTTTCTCCTTTTTTCTTATCTATAATTGCCGGTAAAAATAGATTTTAAAAATATATCTATCCTATTTATCCTGCCCTATTTTTCATAAATGTGTATCATTTACTATCTGTGCAGTTTCCAGTAGCTGAATTAAGCATATGCTTTGCAGCCTTCCCATGTAATTTTCTTTCTCTTGCTTCTTTCTGCCCTGGGTAAAGCTGTATGCATATTTTAAAAATGTTGTATATTTAATATTCAAATTCTATTTGTGCTTATGTTTTATTCAAAGATGAGGGAAATTGAAAAGAGAGTTATAGTAGAATTAGTACATAATACAATGAGGACAAGCTGACATCAACCAACATCAAGAAACATACTGTACGAAATTAGTCTGCTTTTGCACCATTATCTACTTGCAGTGAACCTCTGCAAGTAGATGCTCTGGCATCTGCTGCAGGAGTTTGCCTACCTACCTTTTTAGTCATTCCATCGCTAACTGGTACACCACGTGAGCTGAAGATTGCATGCTGACCAAAGTATCTAATGCCATGTAACAGGACATACACACAACATAGGGTCGAAGAGACGCAGATTGAAGCACAGAAAGAGACATGAAATTCAACGCTTCTATGCCCAGTATTTATTCCCTCATCCCAAATAATATCTATAACGGCAAGTTAAATGTTTTCATCTTCCAGGTGGCTTCCTGTACCTGGCATTCAGTTGTTCCTGTATGTGGTACTCTCCTAGCACACTCTTTGCAATGTAACCAAGAAGTGGGGCACAGCTAGAAATGACACTACAATCCGCTCTGTATGTGTGGAAGCCAGGAAATTCCATCATTCCTATTTCCTCTTAAACGGCTGTCAAAATAGAAAATAAACTTTTGCTCTTTTTTTTTTTTTTCTACCCAAAGATCAATCACTGATCATTTTTTAACCTGCATAATTAATTTTTAATTCCATGCATGACTCCTAACTGCAGAACCCTGGCAAGTAAGTAATTTCATAGTAATCAAAATGCTTTAACCTCAGTTTACCAGAGAGACTGAAATAAAAAGAAGCTTTGCTTACAAGGAAGACTTGGGAAAATGGGAAAGTATGCGAGCAGTGTCTTAACAGAAGGACAGTTGTGCACGTTCGGTGCTCATTCGAATGAAGACTGATGACAGCATATGAATGTCAAAGGCCATATTATCAAAGAATTCTTCCAAACTGCAGCTGCATATTCTCATTTGTACAGGGGTGAGATGAAATTTTAGTATTCTGTACGTTTGATGTGCAAAAATGTCCAAATTTGCTTGACAAATAAAGGCCTTTACATTAGATCATTTTTATGTTGTTATTAAAGTGCTTGTCTTTAAAAATGAACAAGGCAAGTGTACCTCCTGCTTGAAGCTCTGAGTCTTGATGTAACTGAACATGCTCTAAAGTATTCCTCCAGGAATGCCTCTCAAGGTACAAATTTAGAGAACACAGCAAAAATATACCATGCATCTGCTTGCGTAATAAGATATTAACTTAAATAATTCTACATAATCGTCGCTATCTGTACTGCTTGCTTAGATGATCTGTACAACATCCCTCCCACCTTGCAAACATCACATGAATACATTATCTTTATAGCCTGCATCTGCATTGTGATTAGCTATTTACAATCCGACTTGACTTTAGGAATAGCAAAAACTGCCCATGAAATGTTAGGGCTCTGTGCATTTGTAAGAGCAGGAGAAAATGTCACAGCAGCGTTACTGCAGGAGCAAACGCTGCAAGCACAGCACCGGGCCGAGTGTGAGGCTCCCGGTATGCTGGCTGAATGACACAAGGCCCACGGCCACGCTGTGATCGCAGAGAGCCATGCCTGTTCTGTCAGGATGCGTATTTACAAAAAGGGACACTATTACGAAGAAAATCTCAAAAGGTTCCCAACATGAGTGCTAAGGGGTGTCCAAGTTCCCCCCTCCCTTCCAGCTTCCTCTTCCTTTCCCCTTGGTACCACACGTCTCTGTGACCACCCTTCTGCTCCCTGCAGGTCCAGCTGGGTCTCCGTCCTTTCCTGAGGCCCTTCTCCAACCCAGATATCACCCCAGATTTTCTGCCCACCATCACCAGGCCTATTCCCCTCTCCAGCTGCCACCCTCCTGGCACACAAGGTATTTGCTTTCTGACACGGTAAGCTTCCCATCCCGAGAGCAGAAGCTTGAGCAACCAAAAATGCTTTCCTTCCCTCAAAGTGAGAACTGGTAATTGCCACATTTCTCTTGATCACATGGCAATGATTTAATCAAAACCTGAAATTTCCACTGTCTTTTAGAGATAACACACTGATGCCACGTTTTTTCGCATTTGCTTCTGAAACCCAGCTCCACTGGTCCACCACAGTAAGCCATGCAGGTCAGAAGCTCAGCTAAATAAAGTATTTTTAAAACATGTCACTGAAGTCCTTTTTTAAGGTGAACTTTTACAGATTACAGATTAAAATCTTTTCAGATTTTAAATATGAAATGTTTTAGCATCAGAAATTTTAACCGTTGATCAAACAGACCTTCAGATGAAGCTTTTATGTAAATATAAATAGCACAAATGTCAATATAACACAGTAGTAACAAAAAATCCTATCAATACCATTGGGAATGGGGTTTACATTTTTTTCTTTAGATACAATACAACAGAGAAATGAAATAACACTTTTAAGAACTTATTTAGTAGTTATTTGAGAAAAACAGTAAAACTTACCAAAACCACTTAATATTGTTTAAACATACATATACAACAAGTGGATTTACTTGCAATTCTACAACTTTAGAGAGAAATACCATAAAATTTCAGGAAATACATTATGAAATGCATATGAAACAAAACCAGTTCCTGCAGTAAGTAGGGCTTTTCTCTGACATGCAACATTAACTATGGAACAGTAGGACACATTCATAATTTACTCATTCTGAAGAATGCACTTTTTTTTTTTTTTTTTTTTTTTGGACAATGCATAGGCTCCTAATACTCCAATGGAATATTTTCAAACGTAAAAAGACTTTGCAGATTAACTATGTAAAGTTAAAGTACTGGGGGCTCAGTTAAGATCTGTTAAAATATTTTTTCGCATCTTAATTTATGCATCATCAGATGTCATGTAAAAAGGTTAAAAATAAAATGAATGAAAGCAATGAATACTTCTTTAATTGAACAGCTTATCTCAATATGGTACAGAGACCCTGAATAAAAGCCCAAGCTACCTGGCAATGAAATATCCTAGCACATTTAATTCCACTGTTTTTCAGTGAATCTGACCTACTGGAAAAATAAAAGTGTTCTTTAGGAGAAATGACAAGGCAAGTATGGAAAGGCAAGCATGTTAGTACCAAGGAGGAGGCGGCAGAGGCCTCTCCTTTAAAGTACAAAACACATGTATGCATGGCATGCAACACACAACCTACCTCCTCAGTACCCTACGTACTCACGGCCATAGCAAAGCACAAGGCATGCGGACAAAGCAAAGAGGAAAGAAAAAGACACCAAGACTACATAAACAGCTGGCATGAAGACAAGAGCACGCCACAGAGAGAGACACTGACGGCAAAACCAAAGCTCTGGAATCTCCCCCACTGTAAAGTACATGCAGCCTACCACCACTGCATGTCTTCGAGCAGAGAGAAGGCAGAAGATGGAAGCAAGAAGAAGCTGCTGAACCTGTGCAAACTGGCATGTACGTGCTTTAGGATACCTTTATGGGTTGTCACCAGTAGCTTTGTGCTAGCAGTTTTTGTGCTAATGTAGCAGCTGACAAAGGGCAGGAAGCCGAGACAATGTGAAGACTCTAAAATTAGAGCCTTCCACCTACACCGGGCAAAGTCCTGTTCTTTCAGTTTCATTCAAAACTGCACATCAATCTTTCTGGGTGTGCGGGGAGGGGATACATCTTGACCTCATAAAATCCAAGATGTCCTTTCAATCATCTGGCACAACTTGTCCAAAAAAAGTATCTAAATACTGAACAGCAAAGAGGTGAATTCAATACTGTCATCCCATAGGCTACATGGACCATTTCTATATGACTGCTGTGTTTATGCATATGTGAAATATCCTGACTGCAGTGTATTATTACCATTTCATGCCTCTTTTCCATAGGATTTTAGGCACTTCTTAAGGTGAGTTTGAACAGAGATGATTTACTGCACACCTTCCTAAGATGTATCATCTTCCATCATCATTAGTTTTTTTAAAAAAATAAGAGCAAGAGAGACATCAGGAATATAAATCATAATCACATACAGAGTTACATGATAATCATGCTTCTCTTCCTAGTTTATGAAGCAACAAATAGTTGATGAAATTAGTAACAAAGTAACTGCTGAGGCTGAATAAACCACAAGGGCAACTGAATGCAATATACCCTACCTTTCTACCTTATTAAATAAAAACTATTTAGGTTCAAACTCTTAAGTGCAGCTCTAAACTCTGTGTTCTGAAAGACTGTGTATTACCTGGAGATAATACTTTGCAGATCAGTGCTTAAGAACAAGCAGCTTTCAATAACAAAGTTCTGTGCTCTTCACTTTGCATTAATGACCACATGTTCCTGAGTGGCTCCAAAATCCAATTTTAAATAATTACATACACACCACAAAGTGGTGTGTTTTTCGTTTGTCCTGAATGAATAAAGAGCAAAATATTGGTGTGGCTTTTCAACAAGGCAATTAGGGGGAGGAAATCAGTAATCACCTAATTCTCTGTGATTTGTCCAGGGAGGAGGTGACACTCTGCTGGCACAGAGTAGGTTACTTTTTTTCCCAACATTGACTCTTCAGTAAGAAGTGATTGCCAGCCTACTAACGTAGCTTTCCTTTTCATGATGACTGGCACAAACATATAGGAGTCAGGGGACAGAAAGGCTTAGCTGGGCTTAGGCCCTCCCATTGCCATGCAGCACATGTGCTCCTGTGCCACATGTAGTGGGATCAAATAGCACACTTAGCTCTTTCCTCAACGAGATCAGAGTTTCATCAGCTTTTTCTTGTATGATGCAGGTAGGTTATAGAGGACACTGAAGGAAAGAGTTTTTCTGCCTCCTTCTGTCATCAATGCCTGCCATTCTTTACTCTGATACCACAGAAAACAGTCTACATAAAACAAATAGTCTGAAAACTAAAGGTAGGATTCTGAATACAAAAAAGGGTAGAAAAATACTTCTTTAGAAATTGTTTTTGGAGTCATCATGTAAATTTGGTCCAAGTTTCACAAACAGTACACTTGTGAAGAGGCAACGTTTAATATTTTTGGAGATGTGTTCAGCTGAACATTTTTTGTTTGGCTTTTTGAGAAATTTGTAACAGCTGCATCTAATGTCTCACTTTAAGAACAGAACACAAGACACAATTACTGAAGCAGAATGCCTAGTTATGAAGCTTGATGTTCCCAGTCTCTGGTTTAAAAAAAAACAACAACAAAAAAAAATAAAATAAAATAAAATAAATAAATTAAAAAAAAAAAATTCAGGGAATAGAAACACTCACCCTGGTTTTGGCATCGATCTGCCCTCCGCGATCCAACAAGAGCTTCACCATGTTTGTGTTTCCCCTTTTGGAAGCCACATGCAGTGGGGTGATTCCATTCTACACCATGAAAAGAACAAACAATGAGCATGATGGATTTGAAGGTGTATAATGGCGGTGAATTTGTGTTTGGCTCACAAAATGAGACCATCACATTATAGAGAATAAATGAAAATGTACTTGAGCATCAGAGCTAGGCACACACCATATAAGCTAGAGTTAGTATTCCTTTTTAAGCAAGAATCTTTATTCAGTGTTCGTTTGTTTTATAAACGAAGAAGCACATCTGCAAAAGCAGCGAACATCGCAGTCCCAGAGTCAGACAAATAAACAAACATATACCGGAGTCCCAATGAGTCAATATTCACAAAACACTGATGCATTTAAATCATTGCAACACACAAATTACACAAATGCACGACTCCTGCACAAAGTAATCTCATAAATGTAATGTAAATAGCATAGGTCCTGTTTAAGCTGAAAGTCCTTGCAAATGCTTGGGGTGAGGGCAAGAGGTAACATTAGCAGCTACTCCAGATGGGCAAGAGGAGGAAGTCAGTCTGAAAGGCTGAATCCTAAAGTAATTCAAAATGTGCCTGGCAATGCAAAATCAAACAGAAATCTGTGATCCAGCAGATTTAACAATATACAGATTACCAGAGGTTTTCATGGCACCAGATGACATGCTTCAAACTAAGTAATGCATGAAAACAAATAGACTGTTTTAGGTAGATCTGCAGTTGCTTACCATAAAATATTAGTCATGATTAATTAGTACTTATAATGTTATATTCATATAATGGCACTGTACCTTACATTTGCTATTTCAAAATATGTTTACATGTGAAAATACCAAATGAAAGTGGTATAGTAAATATTGAATCCCTAACAGACAGGAAAAAGACAATAAGCCCGATATATATTTCTGAAGTATGTCTAACTGACAGGAAAGCTAAAATAAATTGACATATCCTGAGAACATCAGCACTGTGACACAATTCAAAGGAGCCTGCTTCTGTCAACTGGGAAAACTAGTTAACAGTAAGCTCCCAAGGATTCTGCATGAAGGTAACTTTTTAAAACTACGAGGAAAAAAAAAAAGATGTCTTGAATACTACAGATTTTCAGCATTATTTTGCTTCTCATTTACTCTTGACTAGGAATTACACAAAGATATGCTCCCACTTTCATAGGCCATTACAAATAAAAAGAGAAAAAAACTCCTCCATACCCTTGCTGTGAAATCAACTGCAGCTCCTCTGTTTAGCAGCAGCGTTGCCACATTGACATTTCCATAGTGCGCAGCTATGTGCAAAGGTGTAAAGCCACTCTACAAAAGGAAACAGTCCTCATTATAGGAATCAATTTATACAATATAATCAACTTAACTAGAACCTGACTTTAACAGTTGCTGGCAAACAAATGTATTACGCTGATTTTATCCAGTTAACCTATAATATAGCAAAGTCTTTCAGGCAGGGTATATGGGTTTTCATGTGGGATATTATCAAAAGTGTTTCTTTCTTTCATTTTCTGAGCCAGCGTTCAAGCCAAAAAGAAATCAGTAGCTTTCGTAACATAAATATATTATTTATTAATTGATATATTATCCATCCTTAAAGAAAATAAAGGGAGCTTCCTTATTAAAATTCATAAACAACAAGGGTCTTTTGGGCTGCATCTGTTTACTGTTTTTGTCTAAAAACAACAAAAGCTCTTGGACTCTGGTTTCACTGAGCTAAGAATTACAGATTATTCAAGATGTAATCCAAGAGCTTGGTCTACATGAGAAACTTTGCTTATTATAAGAAGCATAATTTTGAGAACCATAATTATTTACATTTATATATAATTTAGATCTCAAAAGAGCCAAAGAAACTTTGCCATCTCTCTTTGAGAAAAAACATGATTTACTTATTGCCTCTTGAGCACTAGAAGGTGAAACACAATTCATTTACAAGATACAGAATTACCTGATGACAAAATAAAAAAGATTAATTTTTCAGAAAGTAGGGCACGCAGCAAGCTTTTAGTCTCAGAAGTAATTCAAGTAGAAAGGGCCTCATATTTGACGTTTCCCTAAAGAGCTTTACACTGATTTGATCAGAACTTACAATCTTATTGGTGGTTATGGGAAAGAAAAATACTTCTGGCTTCTGGACTATACTGTATTTTCAACTAGGTTTTCTTTCCTTCAGTGTACCAATCATTATTGTAAACTGCTCACAGAATAAAGACATGTATAAATAAATATGTGTATAAAAATGTGGAATAAAGATAGATGTTGCACTCTGAAATCAACTTTATTCCCCAAAGACGCATCAATTGGATCATTATTTTAACCTAACTCCAGTTACTTCTTTGTCAGCCCACAGGTGATCCTGGTCGAAGTCATCAAATTCATAGCCTTGTTGCCATGGTAAATTACTGGGAAAATGTCTACTGAGGATATCAGCACACAAATACGATCCTGTACTTAGCTACAGAGTGAATTTATGTTGCATTGACAACTAACTTCTCAAGGACATGTATTTACCTTGTGACAAATGCAAGGTACTTTATGTCAATGTAATGGCCAGTGAAGGAGATGGAAACTGCTTCACATTTACCGTAAGTGAAGAAGCAGGCATTCAAAAGAAGAGACTGCGTTCTTGGAAATAATGCTTTTTCCTAAATGTGACAATAATTTTTTCGGGGGGAATCAGAGTTCTAGCCAATCTGACACTTCACTTTTAGTGAAAGTACTTGTGGAGACTTGTCACTTCCACAATCAGTATAAGAACTGTAATATTCTGATTATGTACTATCCCCTAAGGACTTCTGAAAACTTTACTGAAAAGATCATAATAAGAACAATGGTGAAAATAAGCAGATGCTCTGAACAAGTTTTTACCTTGGAGGATTCAATTATATGTTTTACTGTACGAGAAGTAAAATGAATTTTATCATGATTCTGGCTGAGCCAGACATTTTAATATAGTTATGCCAAGTTAGTGCATTTTCATAATTAATTTAATTGAGCTAGAGGAACATCTTCATTCTCTTAGGTCCATTACTCACTTCAAAATTCTTTGAACTGAATGTGAGTTTTCAAAAGTTTACTTCAATATGGTGACACAAATAAAAAGCAATTATAAAACAAAGGATGAATAAAAACAGGTTTGCTGAGTCACAAATTGCTATTCATTAAAAAGTCATAATTTTTAGTGCTAAATATTAAATAAATATTGCCACAGAGCAGATAAAATAATTATAAATAACAGAAAGAATAATTAAAAATTTTTGATCTCGGTACCTCAGTCGTCCTATTCACCATCATCTGATGCAGCATGGTTTGGGAAAAAGAGGAAAGATATTAAAGACTGGCTGCAAAACGGAGAACTAAGTTGCTTTTTGAAATGAGTTATGTTGTTATAATGGGAAAAGCCACTGAAGCATGCATTAACATTAAACATAACCTATGTTCCCACAGGCAACAAACCAGTATCCTATTTAATAGGGAAGCAGTGATTCTGCTTCCATTCTTTCTTCTGGTTTACAAATAATGAGAGAAGGCTGGTTACCACAGAAATGGGAGGTATAAGGAAAAAGCAAAAAAAAAAAAATGTGTAGCTTGCAATTACTGTGTCACTAAACACTGCTGAAGTAGATACATTACTGGCGATACTGGTTGTGGAACTTGTCTTTCCCCACAGAAGAAATTCCCTTCAACCGTTAGGATGAAGGAAGTAAAAGGTTGCTGCCCACTGGCACTCAGCCACGTGACTGTCCTGTTACCTGCAGGGCAGCGTGGCGTTACCTTGGACTGCACATCGGCGTTGTGGTCGTTCTGCAGTAAGAGTGCTGCTGATTTGGTGTCATCTTTTCTAGCGGCAATGTGCAAGGCTGGTAATCTCACTTTCCCCTTGGTGTCATTTTCCAGCAGGATAGCCACTGCCTGATTGTGTCCTTGTTGCAGTGCAACAGCTAAGGGAGTGAAACCATCCTGCAAGACAAGAAAACAGAACATCCGCAGCATGTCAAAGGACACGGAGCTTCACTGAACTGCACGGCAGCGTTCGCACATGGAACCATCATAAGCACATCACCAGCTGGTTTCTACCTCTGCACCAAGTGCACTCCAGTGAAGTCACGTTGGAGGCAAAACATTTTAACCCAGATGTGACTCCAAACATGTCAGAAGCACACTTTTTCACTTCAAAGTACATATGTATATATATGTGTGTGTGTGCATATTTATATATTTTAAGTACAGTACAAGCAAAGAATCATTCCACAGTATCTCTCATATTAACTTGTCATCTTAAAATGGACTGCAAAGCACATTTTTGCAACACTTCCAAAAGGATTAGTGAGCACTGCACAAGGTAGATGTGTAAAATATAAAGGGATCTTGTTTCTGAGTACCTCTGGGAAAAGAAAGCAGATCTTCATATGCATTTGCTTCTCTTTCCCATTCTAAGTCATGCATGGGCTATGACTCAAGAAAGTCAGATCATATTTAGTAATTTATTCTAATTCTAAGCAGCAAAACATCACGTTATTTCTGGAAAAAAAAAAAAACAAAGTCAGGAAAATCTATCTATTTTTCCTTTATATTTTTAGCTTTGTTTTAAAATTATTTTCAAAATTTCTTGCTCCATCACACAGGGCCTAGATTACCAATGCTGTGACACGTAGCATGTGCTCACAACTTGCTATCTCAACAGGTACTGCTTGCTCGCATGCCCTTTATTCTGATTTATAAAACTAAATCTAGCTCAAGTCTTGCGTGCTGCCGAAGCACACGTGCTACAACCACATGCTAGACTGGAGGGCAGCTAAACCATGAGGAGCAGAGCAGCCCTCAAACTGAGCCTGGGACCAGAAGGCATGCTGAATAACAGTGAAATGAAAAGGGAAGGGAATAAAACAAGGTTTTCTACATCTAGAGAAGAGTTAATTATAGCCAGAAAGTGAGCAAACTGATTAAGACACATTAAGACACATACAGCGTAAGAGACAGAATTGATTAGGAATAGGAAAACAGAAAGATGATAAAATAATAAAGGATGACTTAGGCAGGAATGGGAGCCAACATATGCTGAAAGAAACATCTGAGGAATTGCCAAAGTAATTTTTCCCCCTAGTAATTTAATAACATGCACTCCCTTTTGCGTTGAACTGTGGGTAGGTGCGTTGCAACAGCTATGCTATTATAGTTTCTTTCTGTAATAGAGATTAAATTCTGTACAGTGAATTAAAAACTGGTGAACAGCTGATGAAACAGCTGAACTGTAAAGATAATTCTGAGATTGGGGCCACATTAGGTGTTGAAATGGCTTAATGCATTTTCCTTTTGCCTCTGGAAACATGAGAACAAATCCTGGATTAGAGGGCCCTATGAAACTGAGCTCATCCTGATTCTCATTTTGTACCTAAACATATATAAAAGTGCAAGGAAATGAAATAGAGGAAACAAAGTATATCCAAAGGCGGTGCTAGCTTCAAAGCTTCAAAGACAAGATCAACCATTTGATTTTCCCCGCATTATCTTTCATCTTTCTCTAAAAGGCCCCAGCCCTTTCTGCATTCTCTCCTACTACTTGTGGAAAACACAGCTAACAGGAGCCCTGAGAAAGCATTTCGTTTCCCCATCTCATGATGGGAAAATGAATTTCCCCATTCTCATCACACGAGAATAATCTTTGGGGCCAAACAGAATGTCTTTCCCATGTGCTGTGGTGGCATCCTCAGTTCAGGCTGCTATCCCACCTTATTTCATGTATCATTTCTTCCTTCTGTTTGTGAAACTAAATTCTGGGCACATATGAATGCAGAGAGTAGTTTAGTCCATCCTTCAGTTATACTCACATCACTAAACCATCACCTGAGCAAGATCTGAAACCAAAACTTGTCTAAGTAAGTGATAAAGGGATAGACAGGCTTTAACCTCCAGGCCACAAAAGTGAGATCTGACCTTTCCTGGTGAGAGAAGACAGATTTGGACTCAGGTTCTGAGTGGGGGTACAGCTGTTTTTTCTCCTCCCCTGCCTCTTTTTTAACAGAATTAGAGCATAGTATGAGTTACAGTAATGACTTGAAGCCTGTGTTCAAGCAGAAGCCACGTTAATTATAACCATATCAGCCTCACGGTACCTGTAAATTAATGAATGAATTTCCAGTGCTCCTGATCACAGTTAGTACAAGTTATTCACTGCAAGACTGCAAGCAGGTGACTCTGCAATGAATCCAGGCTGGGCTCGTGGAGAGCCAAAGATACACTGCGACTCGTTCGCAGAGGGAGTTTCTGCCAAGTTGCCTGACTATCACACAGGATTTCATATTTCAGAAAGCCGCAGGGTAACGTGATCTCCATGTATGCAGGCCACAAGAGGATTATTTTAGGAGCTGTCATCAAATGGTAGAGTATCCATTGAAAGAAGGGATAGTGAAGCAGCTGTTAAGACTAGCAGTTCAGTTTAAAGAAAAGGAAAGCAAGTATACATGCAACATCATTTTCAATTCATCCATTTGTGAAGGTAATCCAGAGTGGGTAAGTTTCTATACAGACTAGGGAAATTAAATAGACATGAGCAAAAGCTCTTTGTCAAGGGAGGAACTTTTCTATTACTATTTCACGTTGCATATCCTATCTACAGAGCAAACACAAAGCCAACAGACTTTGTAGAACTGAGCCTGGTCACTTGCTCTCTTGGCTGAGACCAAAACAAGATTTGGCAGAAGGAGAGCAACAGGAAATCAAGTGAGCAGTCTTCACTATCTAGAAGTTTTCCCCATTGCCCTGAGATCCTCTCATTTGCAAAAGGAAGTTGTGATTCAGTTTCTCTTGAGATGGAGACTCATCTCTTTTCCACTAATATCTGCTTTGCTTGCTCCGAAGTTACTGCAGGTTTACAGCACCGCAGTGAAATCCAGACCCTAGCAATGAATACCATCCTTTTGCATATTTACACCCACATGGTTTAGTGCTAGAAGTAAACTGTCTGAGGAGAAAACAGCACATTGCCTGGTGAGCTCATTGCTGCAATTCTTGTTAGTCATTTCATTTCCTCAGGAGAACCCCCCTCTACAGACAAGAGCGGGAGATGCATGTTAAAATATTCTATTCACTGATATTTGCCTTCATGTTCCTATGCAAATGGACCACAAAGAGAGCCATGTTGCTCAGGTGATGGCACTTCTAGATGCTTGAGTTTTCATGGGCTTTGTCAGAGATGTTAAGACGTTACAGAGACATACATCTATTCAAATGAAATGCTGCATGTACCTCTTCACTTAGCCTATGATCGATCCACTCTTCACTTTACTGCCCTGACAATGCCATTTCACTGAGGCCACCTTATCCTCCTACAATTTCTACAGAGGTTCCCTTGGGATCACTTTCCAAGTCTCATTCATTTTTCAAAAATGTCTCTGAGAACGTGATAGGAGAAATGGGCACAAACTAAAGGTGAAAATCCTGGGCTCACTAAAGTCAGTGGATCTTTTGCTGTCAGATGATTTGGGCTAGATTTCATTGCTTGACTCCTCACCACTTCCAGAAGAGTTTGTCTGTGTGTTTTGAAAAAAAAAGCATTAACAATAATAAATACAATAACAATAATAAATACAACTCAGTGAAATGAATGGGCAAAAGTTCTCCAAATATTTGAAAAAAAATTGAAAATCTTCTAAGCGATCTGAATATAAAGGTAAAGGAAAATAAGAGCTTGTATTAAAAAAAAACAAAAACACAACAACAACAACAATATACGTCACCTCAGTAGCTGTGCTTTGGTTGGCTCCATTCTCCAAGAGATATTTCACCACTTCAATGTGGTTCTCTTGAGCTGCCATGTATAATGGAGTGAAGCCATTCTAAAGAGAACACATGAGAAAATACTGTAAAAAGAAACAGAATATACCAATAATACTGAAATACAAGTAACTATAACACTAAAAATGTATTGATGTTTTTTTAACTGAAGCATTTTGAGTATGTAGGTAGAACAACTACGTATTTTTAGTATAATATGAGGTTTAATGTCATTTAAACCTACACAACTCTACATGCTTTCACACTCATTTTCTTTTGACATATTTTCTGAAAACAATGGACACACTCATTATTAACATCAGTATTCCTTGCTGATAATGGCTCAGGGACTGTAAAGCTGGCAATAAAGTCTTATGAAAGATGACAGGAAAGCAAACGTTTCTTCCATTTATTACATTAACTTAACCAAAGACGTCATCCCCTGGAGACCATGAAGTCCATATCTCATGGCAAGCTGAGCAGAGATGACAAAGGCTTAACATACTACATACAATTTTGTAATACATACAACATTGCAAATCATCAGACATAAAGGACCTCAACCTTGCAGAATAACAGCCACACTTCTGACCATACACTATGTTTGTCTAGCATTTAGTTATAAACATTCTTTAACATGCCCTGGAATTCTTATATGAATGTGCTCCGAATAATACAGTAATATCAAAAAATTCTTCCACGTTAGTTAAACTTCATGAAAATTCATTAGAAACACAATTTCTTCCCTTTAAAATACTTCCCTTTCTTCTCTTCAAAATACTTTAATGCAAATGATTGTAATTAATTATCTACAAAATCCATATGAAAGGAAGGCATGGAAGTGAGCTATCTGCCTGATAACTTTCTTCTGAAAGTTTTTAAAATTGTTAAAGAGACCTTGGAAAATTCTTCAGTATTCTGCAACCTACCATGTAAGTAAGAGGACATAATCACCTATGTTTGTGCAAATTTTCTTCTGTCCTCGAATGGCACTTTTAGCTAGAATACAACCCATAAACAAGACTTCAAATACATGGTTTTATTTTTTTTTTAATCTTAAATGCTGTCACAATAAATTACAGACTTGTGCATTTATATGAGCAATACAAATTAACGCAAATAGTGTGATAACTAAGAACATTGTTTCAGAGAAGCCAATGTTATTCTTTCTAGCAAACCTGCTATGGAAACATTCCAGTAATTTCCTAATGAAATGAAATCTCGTTTTTCAGTCAGTAGATAATACAGTTGATTGCAGAACTGGTGGATTTACAATCCCATCTACATTACAAAAGTAGAAGATTGCTCAGATCAATTTTATATATGTTGTATATGTGACGTGACATGGATCATATATGTTGCAGCAGGTTTTTTAATACTACTTTGCTTATCAGTCTAGTATTTTCATTAAAAATCTCGGGACATATAGTTAAAGAATTGCACCCTGACAACAGTCAACAGTTTAATGCCAAAATCATGCGGTGTATTTTGAGTGGCTTTGCACACAGGTCTGTCTTTGGCAGGTATTATCCAATACTCTCAGGAATGACTTGAAGGATGGACCCGAGTGTTCATATTACAGCTGCAGACAGCATGAAGAAGGTGTTCTGCAAGCACACAACCCAAGAGGAACATAATTTGAAAGGTTCCTGTTACCTTGGAGAAAAGGGCTGGAAATGTAATTTAGTAAGGACGAATACAAGTTGCAAGGCTTTGGCAGGAATAACAAACTGTGCAAACAGAGAACGATGAGTTAGAGAAGAATACTGCAAAAAAGGACCCCAAGGTCGCAGTGGCTTGCCAGAGAGTCACTGAGCTCATTCTGCTGTAATACAGACAATCATTGCACTGTTGTAAAATTAAAATACATCCCCCTGAGGAAGTTATTTTTCTTTGAGAAAAGGCTGAAGTAATTGGTGTTATTTGGTCTAGAAAAGGAAAACTGAAAGGAAAATGGTAAGTGCTCAAAGAAGGAGGGGAAGATTTGCTCTGCATGCTCATACGTGCTAAAACAAATGGGAAAGTGCACAGCTTACTAAGGTTGCAGCAGAGAACATTCATGTTAGACATCAAGAAAAGCATCTTAACAGTAAGGTCAGCTGCGTTTTGATGGGCAGCTTCCCTCCCCCAGATCCCTGGCAGCAAAAGGGAAGCACGGAGGAGGCAGGAAGGAGGCCCAGAAGCCAGCCTCTTCCTTGTCCAGCCTCGTGGCTGGGAGGCCACCAAGCCTGGCTGCACAGGGGGCTCCTGGCCTCCCTGCACACAGCCCTTTAACAGGGGGGAGAAAACGAGGAGATCTCGCCAGAGTGTAAAATGAAGGGCTGCTGTCGTGCATGTACCGAGGAAGGCACAGAGGACTGCCGAGCTGAGGGCGTGAGCTGGCAGTGGGAACTGGGAACAGATCGGCTCGTTTCTGATTGTGCTAGGGCTGCAGAGCACAGAGAAAGCTGCAGGTAACCAAGCTGCCTCATTGCTTTGGCTTTCCTTCCCACACTGGAAAGAAACACCGTGGCATCCTATTTAGCTAGAACTACCAGTAATTTTCCACGCCCGTGACTGGGATTTTAATATCACAGTATAATGGAGCATTTTTTAACTGGTGATATGCACCATTTGTAACATCCTCCTAATGCTGAAGAACACTGCATGGGTGAACACAAGGAGCACAACCCCGCTAACGTAAACGTGAGGAATATGAGAATTTTCAAGCCAAAGCAAATCAATTTGCTTACAAGCTTTGAGGTTTGTTTTAAATCAACTCAAGTCCCTAGTTCTGCAACAGCACTGGGACAATAAATCCTGGGTTAGGACACCACGAACAATACATATATGACTTCATGATCATTTACAAGCACTAAACACTTTTCCACCCAGTCCCAAGACTGTTCCAGAGACTGCCCAGTAGATCAAGGATATTCTCCTCATACCTGTAACTACAGCAAACGTGGGTAAGGAAGTACTTGCACTCCTAGCCTTTTTTCCTCTTCAGGCTCTATTTATAGTTTAAAATTACCATATATTTTTCCTTAAAAGCTGGCTTATTTTGGAAACTGCTAGAGCTGCTGAGGTTTATTTGCAAAACTAACTACACCAGACATACTGAGAAGCTTCTCCTGGCAAGGTCAAGCCCAATTTTTTCCGCTGGCAGGGTGAAGTTTGCTTTCTCAGTGAAGAACTGGTTTCTGAGATTCTAATTGCAGTGTTCCTGACCTCAGCGCTTCTGGCTGATGGCCAGAGACTCCTATTTTAGGAGATTCCCAGTATTACCACTCTCCTTGGCAGAGCTCTGCCCGGTGGGATTGCCTGTTAGCCCTGCTGGAGCTCTTCCTTCTCACTTGTCTTCTGGACCCCAGGACTTCCACGTCTCCTCCCATCTCTGACAGGCTATGGTGCATCTGTCTGTCTGTCTGCTACACGGCAAGTTTCTTTGTCAGCCAGTCCTGCAGTTAAATGTAAATGCGCACCACAACAGAAGCATATCCTTTCCTCCATTCTATTTACTTCTTGAACCTAAAATCCCCATCCCAGTTTCTCATCTTTTAGCTTCGATGAGCTATATAATGGTACTTGGTTGCTCTGTTCTGCTTTAGAGAGAGCTCAAAGCTCTAGAGCTCAGACCTCTGCAAATTGGAAAAAAAATATACATTTTCCCTAGACTTGTTTCATTACCCAAAGTTTTCTACTGAATCCAAAGCATTCTGGTTAATGATGCTCCATGGATGTATTGCAGAAGAGACTGACCTCTCCCCTCTTGTTTTAGTATATGAAGAGAGACACAGAGGGTTTACTGGGCCTTGAAGAGGAAAAAGTATCCTTATTTCAATAAATACTTCTTCAGTTTGTAATCCCATGTTGTATGAACACATTCTAGAATTGATGTAAAAACACTGACTAGCAGATAAATGTGACAGGGAAAAGGAGAAATGTGCTTTCTTCTGGTATTTCTGAAAGCCCGGCTGTGTACTTATACTGTGACTGGATGTTTAGATGCGGTACATCCTCTGAAAAACAGAAATTAATTTTGTAATGATATATAACATTCATTTTCAAACAATGATTTCATCAGAGTATTTGCAGTGAGGACAGAGTACTCAGATTTCATTATCCTCTAAAATACATACTGCAAGATGTTTGCTGCCATAATATAAAGTTATTATGAGAAATTAATGCTAAATAAGTAGAGTACATTCCATACTCCATTCTTTCTACTACATTCACTGGTTTACTTGCTAATTTGAGAAAATGAGTAGCTCTCAATGATTCTTCAAGCTATTAATGCAAATTGGCGAGTTTTTATATGACTCAGAATTTGTATCGTTAAATTTTGCCCAAGCCCTAATGAAGAACACAGTCTGAAGAAGCAGAGAGATTATTAGAGCATTTAGAAAATCACACAAACAGAGCCATAGCCTGGCTTAGCTGTATTTTAGGGCAGGCTTTCAAGGAATCTCATCCTTTGTGGGCAGTACCAAATGATCAAGAGTACACATGTTCCAAATTGTGTTTAGTAGCCAGTCCTTTTGAATGACTAGCCTACCCATGCTTGTCCCTGAATATGTAGCCTTTAGTGTCTATGTAATATACATGTCATATGGCATATGTATATATATATCTCCATATATACCTATATGCATGCTAATGAGGAAAATAAAGAAAATAAATTTTCTTCCCTTAGTTTGCCTTTTTTAAGATGATATGAGTTAGCAACATGTCTTGTGATGTAATAGGTAATATAAGCCCAAATGAACATACCTATTTTACCTCAAAAGCCTCCAAGAACTGTATTAGAAGATCACCGAGGTTACTGAGGAAGACAAGACAGCTGACATCTAAGGCAATTCTTTACACACAGTAAAATGCTCATTCCTACTTACTCTTCAAGATGTAATTACTAAGCAGAGGGCCAACACAGCAGATTGCCCCACCCAGACCAGTTGCCTCCTCTGCCTCTCCATCCTGCCACATGGGCTTTTGGTTGAGGTCTTCATTATCTTATTTCCCCCGATTTTGCTTCACATCAATGAAATGGAAATCAAGGTCACAGTTTAAAACCAAAGTAGTTAGCATTTTCTTGTAACCTTTACTACAATTCTGCAAGTGTACTTCTCAAGCAACATTGAGAAAAGATCCTGTGCACAACAGACTGCACATATAAAAGCTCGGTTTCCTCTGGGTTACTCTAGAGTTTCCTTCATAGGGCCTGGCACTTGAACTAACCCGAGAAAAGCCTTTGTGCAATTCATTCTACCTTTCTTCCTGTGCCTCCTTCTCTTTCCACTCAGCCAGTCCCACAAAGAAACAGATAGTGGCACAAAGGATGAGATAAGAATGAGACAAGGGTGAGACAAGCTTAGATTACTCATGAAACAGCACACCCAGATAATGAAATGTTCTGATTAATGGTCATAGCATTTTACGCAGTAAGACCATGATCATTGCTCGAGTCTTTAAATTTCAGTAACTTACAGGATTTTTCTACTCTTCAGAATATTGCTTAATAGCTTAAATAAAAATGGCAAGACCTTGACTTTATTCATCTTTATTCAGTGGCATACAACTCATCCCCCTTGTTTCCTCATTCTTCCACAGATAGTAGACTAAACAAGTGACATCTGCATCCCACCTTAGCAGTTAGAAGAAGGTAACTCTACCTTCACTAGCTGCTTCTCTTTCTCTCAGTTTCCAATAATATCCACGGGAGAGGAAATAATCACTCCAGCAAAGGCTGTTCTCCCTTCTCAAGTAGGACAATGATATGCATTGGAAAGGACAAGAAACAAGAAAAAGAAGAGGCAATGGGCACAAACTGGAACACAGGAGGTCCTCTCTGACCATCAGGAAACTTTTTTTTTTTTTCTAAAAGCCTCCTGGACATGGTCCTGGATAGCCTACTCTACATAGCCCTGCCTGAGCCGGTGGTCTAGACCACGTGAATCCTCTTCCAACCTCAGCCATTCTGTGAGTCAGTGAAAAATCCTCTAACAATTCAAGCAATTAATTATTTTAATCCACAAAATATGTGAGTTAAAAATAAATGCAACACTGCAAGCTGAATTTGGTATGCAAACCTTAAATAATACCAAGAAATTGGTAGCAAAAACCTTCATGAAAGAATCAACAATATTGGAATTGTGAGAACTTAGTTGTGCATTATGGCCAGAGCATTATTTCCAACCACTCTAAGAATATACACTCCATAAGAGGATTTTACCTTAGCAGGAGAGATTCTCTACCTAAAAGGGTGAATTAAGGATAGATCAAGGTAACTACTTTAATTTTTAAAAGTCTGTGTTGTTTTTTTTTTGTTAGCTTACATCAGAA
Source organism: Aythya fuligula (assembly GCF_009819795.1). Taxonomy (NCBI): domain Eukaryota; kingdom Metazoa; phylum Chordata; class Aves; order Anseriformes; family Anatidae; genus Aythya; species Aythya fuligula. The sequence goes on from NC_045562.1 coordinate 3,080,389, forward strand.
TCCAGAAGTGTGATATGGCAGTAACTAAATATTAACAGTACAATGATATATGCATGAAAAACTTTCAGAATGATTTTCTCATAGTACGCAATTACACTTAGACTGAGATATTTCAGCAGGCTTTCTCAAGTTGAAAATATCTAAAACTCTTAGAAAACTACATCACTTTTTTTCTCCAGTAAATCTGTAGCACCTACCAAGCCTTCAGATCAATGATACTGATGTGTGACTCGTACTACCTGAGCATTGCTTGCTTTTACCTTTATCATAAGATCTGTTTGTGTAAAATGTCCCGTTGCATGACTCAGATGACGGTTTGATATTTGTCTGTTTGTTCTCCTCAAGTCTCCTAGCATTGAGTTTGATTCTACTCCCACCCCACGGAGAAGCACTGAAGCACTACTGGTGAGAAAATAGGTTATGCCTTTGAGAAGCATAATTCAATTCAAGGTTCCTTCCTTGTCCTGGGAGAAGTAATTTGCTTCAGCTTCACATCTGGTTCAAACCTGAGAGATTCATGAGGAAAATGTGCTCTGTGCACCTCTTGTCCTCCTGTACCTTCTGACTGCACTGCTGTGACTGGTATCTACTTCATGGAGGGAATTTTTATTTTGTCCTGAATCCACCTTACAAGAGAGACAGCCAATAAAAGCATCTTTTGGATACATCAGCAACTAGCTAAATTAAATGCTGTGGGTACGTTATTGATGAAAGGACCTTATGTTTTCGGACAGAGTCAGTGTTTCAAAATGAGCAGGACACAGCACGTTAGTACATATTCAGTTCCTAGGGGTATCTTTTCCTTCATTAACAAAGCTGGTAAGTGCTAGTAAGCAGGGTGATGCACAGATTAGACGTAAGCATTTGCAGTCACAGAACTATTCAGTGTAAAGTGGCACATCTGTAAGGGCATGGGAGGCCACTGGATTCTGACCTTCTGTAGACTAACTCCCTAACAAGTGTTAGCTCATCTTTTCGGTAACAACCCTTGCATTCAATACACACAGCAGATTCGGGGGCCCCTAGGGTCTCACACACTGTAAAACTTCAAGCTGAGAAAAGCACTTAGGAGAAAGGCTGGAATTGCTGGACTTAGAGAGGCTGGTGATTCTGCATTCTGGGGCCAAGCAGTTAAACAAAAGAAATAATGACAGAGCATCTATCTGCTTGACATGACAGACCATAAAACTGATTTGTACTAATTAAATAAATAAAAGGATCTGCAGTGACACAGAAGGATACATAGAAAAAAATAGCACCTCTTCAGCTGTCTCACATTCTCTAGTAATATAAATAGTGTTTTCCACTCTATGCCTACAGCAATGAGATAACTATAAAGCCCACGAATAAAAAAGGTCTGGGTTTATGGTGCTCACCAAGTTGGTTTGTGAGAGATCATGCAGACCCCCAGCTGCAGTGCAGCTTCAGGCAATACTAATGCATCTTCCACCTGTTGCTGTGCAGTTACAAGAACCCCTCTCCTGGGAAGTACATTTTACTGTAAGCCACTTCCTAGCTTATGTGACAAACTTAAAGAGCACAAGCATTCTATTTTAGGGCTTCAAATATCACGATTTTCCCAGCAGGAACAGGAAAGTAACAACAGTCTGAAACACAGCCCGGCAGAAATCAAGATGTTCTGTGCCTTGAAAGTGTCATTTTTACGAAGAGAAAGCCTGTAATAGGAATTGGGCTGATGGGGAATAATGGGAAGAAAATAGATTAGTCATGCACCAGGAAACATAACCTTGGTACTGGGCATGGGTTAGGGACCAGCTTAGCTAGGGCGAAATCTTGTATTTGAATTCTGGGCAGTCGTCCAAAACAGCATTTGGGGTTTGCCTTCTATCTGTGGCAAAGTGAAAGCAATTCTGGAAACATACATATGCAGACATATATTATGTATATGGTTATGGGCTGAAAGGATGACAATATTGCACTAAAATCATAAATAAAATGTTTGTACTTAATGGATTTTGACTCAGTTATATCTAACACTCTCACAAATATAAGGGGATAACAAAGCCAGTTCCTGTTCTTTATTGTCTCAGATTGCGTCATTACAGTTGGGTGAAATGTGGCACGTCGGTCTGGTAAACCCTTACCTTTCCAGCTAATGGGCTCGTTTATACAGGCTCCTAAGGTTCGTGTATTTGAAGAACAAATCTTACAGGACACCTCTCCATCGTATCATTTGTTGAAAAAAAAAAAAAAACACTATTTGTTTAAGTGAAAATCTTAAGTTCTGACCTGCACCACCAATACTAGTTTCTTTTATGGAGCTTAAACCAAATAGATTGCAAATTACCAAAATAGATTAAGAGATGTTGTAAACCTTTTCAGTTTGTTTTCAGACTGTGCTGGCTGAGAAACTTGCATTACAAGATCTTATACCATCTCCCTTTTGATCAATGGAATCTACTAGTTAAAGACTATCAAAGTACAGGGTAGAAATTATGATATTTAAGTAAAACATGTTTTGTCTTAATTTGTTTGTTTGTTTGTTTGTTTTCTAGAGACAAGCTAGCTTTTTACATGGCAGGCTATTCATCTAGTTAGCTGTAGTGACAGTAGTGGACAACAGCACTTATTCCACAAATACGAAACTCGTCAAACTGCACATCTGTAATGTGCATATAGATGTACAAGAATCTCCATTTGCTATTCTCACAATGCAGATTGTGACTTCTAGAAGGAGGACATTATTACATGAGAATGTGCATTTTTACTTATTTATATTATTTACTTATATTATTTACTTTATATTACATTGCTATTTCTTATGTCTATTTAAAAAATCTTGAAAATGTAATTCAAGTAAAGTCTGATGCTGTGATTCCTATTCATGCAGGTTGAAGATAAAAGAGATGAAATCTGCATTATGATATAGCAAAAATGTTGATGTCACATCACCCCCTTATGGCGTTCCTCCTGAGAAGGACCCCGACACAGGTAAGTAGAATAGGAGAGATTAATTTTCCTGCCTCTTCTAGAAGAAGTTGCCTCAAAAACACCACCACTCCAGCTACAATACAAAGATAAAGAGCATCATCTTATGATACAGGGGGCCCTTATCATTTTATGATAAGGGCCTGGACTGCCTTATATTGACCTTATAAATATTAAATCCTCTCACTAATACTGAACAGGCCGTCAGTCTATAGCAGCTGGTTGAGGGGAGAACGTACTCTCCTTTATCAAGCATTTGTAAAACTGCATCTGGGTAACTATGTCCATTTGGGGGCTTACCAGAACAAGGAAAAGATGGACAAATTGGAACAAATACAATGGGGGGGCACTGAGGTAGGTAAAAGGGGTTGAAGCCTGAGACATGAAAGGACACTGAGAGAACTGGGGTTTTGTGAAAGGATGAGAGGCAAAAGATCCAAGATGAAGCAAGAAAAAAATCAAACAGATAAAAAGAAACAATTCCTCACAGGGTGGGTGGTCAAACGCTGGAACAGGTTGTGCAGAGAGGGTGAGGAACCTGTCCTTGTAGATACCAAAAAATGGACAGGGCACAGTTCTAAACAAACCAGCTAACCTCATCCTTGGGTGTAATTTCAAAGCTGGCCACGCTTTCAGCCCAGGTCGGCAGGGGAAGGGTTGGACCAGAAGGTCTCCAAAGTGACTTCCACCCTACTTTAATCTATGATCCCATATATATTAGCATTGCTCTATAGGCATTCATTCAACCAAAGGCTAAATACTGTGTTATTGTACGCCTGATAATTATTCGTTGTGAATTTGGAGACAAAGTCTCAGGTGCGGTTCTGAGATTCTTCTAAGATCTCTACTAAACCTCTCTGTAATAGTTGGGGATCGCCCTTGGCCTATTTTAAGCTGTAAACCTCACCCTGGCAAGTTCAGTTGTTTTGGGGCTGCAACTGGGATCCCACAGATGCATATTAAACTGGCTCAGTACCCTCCTTGTTCTTCAAGAGCTCCTGGTCCTCGGAGCAGCTATCGAAAGCCAACCAGCCCTGTATTTCTAGATCACCACGCTCCTTCTGCTCTGGGCGACATCATAAACTGGGCACCCTCCTAGGCTTGTTTTTCCTTTAACAATATGAATTATTAGGGAAATGATGAAGTCCCATATTAATACTCTGATACCAACAATCATTATCTTATGTCTACTCTCTGTTATCCTGTAATTCCCTGCAAATCTGTAAGCACCACTGCTGTCTCGCAACCACAGGCATACTGCTCAAATACACCTCACTAGCTGCCTGAAATCATACCTCACGAAAAGAATAACTGTTGGTTGTCAGTAAGTGATGATCACTGTAAGAGACAGGCAGCTGAAAGCTGGACTAGCTTAGGGGAGGATGAATAACTGAATCTGTTCCTTCATTGTTCTTAACGTATTGCTTTTGTTTACGTCTCTCAAAATCCTTATAATCCTCCAGAAGGCAGTTCTTATTATTTTTTCCAGGGAAGACATAATGGACCTGATCCTTTATTACATTAGTAATGATGAACTGCAACTAAAGTACTCTCCTTGATATACACCAGCTAAGAATCTGTCTCTCTGAATATACCAATAGAAAACAGAATGCCCTGTTGGTGGGATTAACATTTTTTGTCATAATAGGTTACCAAATACTCTGCAAAATACAGTCCATTCTGATGGTAAGATTATCTTTACGAACTAGAGGGAGAGCAATCCCTGGTAAAGCAAATCCTGGGGCATCCCGGTAGAGACAAGCAGATCACTTCTCTGACAATCATCTAAATCCTGCCTTCACTGGTAACACTGAATATGGACATTCAACGAGCTCTCTTATCGCTCATTTTTGGGAAAGCATATTAAGGGTGGAAATTCTGTGCTATTCTATGGATTGCTTTAATCCAACAAATAGTCTGGATAAGAATACTCCAGCGGTCATCTCCTGTGTTTTGAAACAGGGAACTGGCAATGGTAATGGGGACAAATTTAAGCACAAAATATTTCTTGGCTAATGTGTTTGCAACGAGCTTAGAGAAGGATATAGAGGAAAGGAAACCAGAGGGCTTTTAAATAACAAGATCAGCTTGGGGGAGGACTGATTTATCTAATCCTTGCCTTCTGTATCTGGGTCACTTTAAATAATCTGATGATTAAAAGGTAGGCTCCTCCTTTTGCCAGGGCCCCTAATTGAAGCAGTGGTCAAAGCACACCCTTAGCAGCTAATGGGGAACACACTTTCTTCTAAGGTCAAGTGCAGAAGTTTTAAAATCGATGGGAAGTGTTTCTTAGATGACTGCAGGATATGATAGCTCCCTTACAGTTACTGAACAGGAGTGAATCCTATTTCCTTTTGTTGCCTTTTACTTTTCAGCTCTTTGTACCTCAATCACTTGACATTTGTTCAATCACTCCATATTATGAGGTGCGACTCTTCTATTAGACTAACCTTTTTGACCTTGCCTGTAACAGAGAAGGTTGGGATAGATCCATTCCACACGATATGTGTGGTCAGAATAGCTCAGCATTACTGCTGCAGGGAACAAGCCTAGAGGTAGACTCGGTTATTAAGATTATTGCAGTAGGGACATCATCACTCTTGGGAGACTGATATTCCAGTTCTCAGGAATCTCTGATGCCTATACGTAAATCAGATGAGACAGTTTGGCTTTAAGAGAAACTAACAAAGAAATACTAATTCATCAAACGGAAGGGTTGGACTGACTAAATTTGGTGACACTTCTTCCACCTGGAAAAAAAGACCAAGAACTGACATAAGAATTCATATTATGTTGCAAAAGTAGACGTTCACTGAGAGGGGAATTATGGAGAGGGATTGCTGTTGTAATGCACAGGCAGAACTGCTAACAGGTTGTTTGGGGTAAAGAAATTATCTGGCTGTGAAAGGAGGAGACCACTGGGCTGGACAACAGAGAATGTGTGTGGTCAGATCTCTACATGGCCAAAACTCATGGTCAAATCAAAAAGAGAAATTGCAGAGACTGATTTCTGACTTGATGAAGATCTGCTTCATCTAGATCTGCTCACTGAACCATGAGCAGAGTCAACCAAGTGGATGTCTTACAGATATTCATTAAAGATATTTTTTCAAGAAATATTTGTAGCAAAAGGCAGCTAACTGAGCCAAACAATTGTGCACTGGTCAAGTTCTATGTAGAGGTCTGCTGAAAAGGACCAGTAACTTCTACACTTCTTCAGCCATTTCTGGGTTTGCCCTCGTTTCAGCATTTGTCTGAAACATACTCAGGGAAGATGTCAGCTCTCAAATGATATGCACACAGGTGAAAGTGGAGTCATTCAATTAGTAATCACTGTGCAATTAGGCTTTGTATCAAAATAGAAATTACTTTTCTAAAAATAGGTGGTGATGACGTATTAGCTCAAAAGGAACAGATTTCTAAAAAGATAGGAAGAGGAACAAAATAACAGCTCTGAAGGCCAACAGAAAACTGAAGGGCAAAGCAAAGTAAAATAACAAAAAACAAAATCCATAAAATCGAAGTCCTGAATGTTTAACAGCCTCAAATAGCACAGATGGGGTTTGTAATCTCAGTGGTTGCAATGTTTTTAATAGCCTTTTCTGAGATAATTCTGTTATTTCTTTGTTGCAAGGAACAGGGAAATCAGTGTGGCGTTTCAGATGTCACTTGTGGTAAGTTTTGATAAAGGCCAGTGTTTTTATGTAATTTAACTGCAAAAAGAAAAAGAAAATGGCAAGCTAAAGAAACTAGTGTTTAGAATGCTCACTTATCCATCAGTTTATAATCAGAGAATAAATTTTATCACTATGGCAAATTCTCATCCCTGGAAATGGGAATGACCTTGACAGATACCAAGTTCCTTAAAGAGGAAGTTATGAAGCAATCTGAGTATCTTCACCGGCATTAAATCACTACTACCAAATGGCATTTAGCAGGGGTCTAAAAAAAATAAAGTGTGAAATAACAGAGATACTAAGGAGAGGATGTAATACACCCTCAATACCAACAACTGTTCCTAAAAGATTTGAGTGACAATATAGCATCTATTTTTAAAAATGGAATTGAGATAAAATCTAGGAAAGAGAAACTGAGCATTTCAGTCATAATTTCTCTTTTTTTTTTTTTAATTAATTTTTGCCTTTAACTTGTATTTTTGCTCATTTCAGAATTTCTGTATTAAGCCTGGTAAGATTAATTTTATCTCTTATTCTTTTTATCAATGCCATATTGCTTGACAAAAAATAAAAATGGTATTTGAATATTCACATTCTCTTCAGGCATTCTCTTCTCCTTTTTCTGTATAACTGCATGTTTATCTTTTTCAACCAGCTGTAGTTACATACTCTTGACTCTCATCATAAATCAAACATCCATTCTTCATTAACACTGAAGTCTGTTTTTCTTTTTTTTTTTTTTAAACGTATTTATTGCCTATGATGAATGTGATTCTTGAGCATGTAAATCCAATCTTGAGTAGAAAGGCAGCATTCATTATCCTCATAGAGCATAAAGACAGAGAAATAACTTTTAAATCTAATCTTCCACAGGAAGTCTCTGGCAAATCAGTATCAGAACCAAATTCCTAAAAGTCTCCTCAGAGCCCTGAATAAAAACAGGCATCCTTTCCACCCATCCTATAGGCAACATCTTTTCATTCGTATTGCAGTTTTTAGCTACCTAGGAACACACGCGTGAAAGGACAGACACACAAATACTACTCAAAATGCTGAATACCATCAAGAGATATTACCCAAGTGCATCCATCCAACATTTACCAAGAAGACAGATCTAGGTAGGTCATTCACCTCTTTCTCTGTGTGCAACTACCAGAGATGGTAAAGCTCTACCAGGACTCAGATTTACTGTGGTGGGCAAAAAAAACATGTTACGTAAAGCTGAATGACTCGCTTTAAATGCTATGACTCTTTATTTACAAATTATAATCATTTTATAAACACTAATCAAAGTCCTTCACTTCATCTTTGTTCATTAATGCCAAGTCTACATTTGCCTTTTGGGGTTTTCCTTAGGAGTGCATTCTTTTACATCTAAAAATGTCTCCACTTGCAAACGCTTTGTGGAGTATCTTCCTAATATTGCATCCCTCCCCCATTATTCTGAAAACTAACTCCTGACAGATAGATACAGATTTCAGTAGGCAGGAAACAAGTGTTTATGCCAGGTTGCCGACTGCCATCTTCTAAATGTCTGTTGTTATCTGTTGAATCGATCCCGCTTGGATGGTAACTGAAGTAGCAAATGCCTGTTAACAGGTCTGCACACATTACACAGAACATTCACTGCTAACAATAAATGTGTTTAAAAACTAGAATAGCATATAGAATAATATCTGTGAAATTAATTTCCAATTCTGTCAGAATGTGTTTTTCACATCTAGGAAATTTTATTTCTTTTTCAAGCATAAAGAAAAGTGTTTATGAGGGGTGATGCTTCATGAAAGTATCATTTTTACCATTACTTCTCTCACTATGCTCAAAATCCTAATATTAAATATATCGGTTAATCTTCTTATACAATGAGAAGGGTAGAAAATTAATGCAGAAATCATTCAATAAGTTCATTAAGAAAGTAGATTCCTAATTTTTTTAGCAATGGAATTACAGCATTCCTTATCTTTAATGTAAGTAGAGGATGGAGAGTAATTGACCAACAGTTGTCCCGAGAGAGCTCTTTAACAGCAGTTTTGGGGCAAAAAGCAAAATTAAGAATAAGAAGTCAAAGAGTCTTGGACTGGAGGCATCTTAGAGATCTTTTCAATTTCTTTCTATCGTTATAAAATATAAAGAAAGTACAGACAGACCTGTTTGTTTTATAGTGCTATTGGTTCATCTCTTGGCCTCCATTTACTTTATACCATCCATCTTATGATGACATCAAACAGAAAACAGAAAAAAGAAAAAAGCAGGTTCGCAGGTCTGGGCCAGCAAGATGTGAAGGTGGTCAGACTTAGGATGGACTCTGACAAATCAAATCCTTTCACAAACCTGGCTGTGTTCCTATTGATAAGAGAATGCTCTACAGAACAGGACTGAGAAAAGCGTCTCACACAGGCCCAGCCTCCTCAATTTCTTTTCAACCAAGGTAGTTTCAAGCTACAGCATTTAATCACATCGCTCTCCTGTTCTGCTCATGTATCTCAGAAAGATTAAGCTAAGGGTCATTATTTTGCCTATAGACAGTAAGTGCTAGGAAAATTCAATTTGAAATTAATCTACCCCTGAAGCGTGACTTGTTTTCCTCCTTGTCATAGCTTACACCATTACTGCAAAAATGGTATTTGCAATCATTGAATGACGCACTTGAACTCAACTGGAACACTGTTAGCTCAATGATTTATTTCTGGGAATGTCACAAGCAGACAAGATGAGTTAGAAAGATGTTGCTGGGATAAAGATGGCAGTTTCTATATCATATAGTCCTCATCTGTACCATACATCCTGTTCTCTATAGCTACAGACAGTTGCCATAGTTAAGAAAGAAGAATTTACAAACATTAACCAAACAATTTATTGATAAATTGTTCCTAATCCTCAACAGAGGAAACAGCGTGCATCTTAAATATGCATAAGGATAACTTGGCCAACTGCTCCGTAGTGATAATAGTGTGTCTGTCTGAGGGCTGAGGATATGGGAACAGTTAGCTCAGAAAACAAACCATCATCTAGCTACTCTGCAGTGTGCTGTTCACCGCAAATCGCGCACATGTTGTTTACAGCTCTGAAATCACAGCAGGGAGGCAGCTGCCGCTACAGCCTTGCCCAAACTGGAGAGAGAACTGGCCATCAGTCAGTCTCGGCAACATCACCACCTTCTCGGGTACGTTTTGGAAGAATAGACAGGCTTCATGTCAGTGGAAATAACAGAGATCTTTTGGTTGGTTTGCCCACCAGGACAAGGTGGATTTCCCAAATTCAAATGTACATTTCAAACTTTTGAAATAGATTCTATCTGATCCCAGAAAGAATGAGTCCAGAAGCCTGAGTAAGTTATCTGCAAATGTCTAGCCCACAAATAACCATGTAAAACAATTTTATAAATCAAGTCTGAGAATTTATGTTCCTCACTATGGCACACCAAATATAAGGAAAACATATGATATAATATGTCTACACTTTGCAGGATTTCTGAAACAAACAATGTATTGTTAAGAGATTTCAATCAACAAAAATATGAGTTTATACATCACACAGTGAGCACATACCTTCATTTTGTTATTTACTTTTATTTTACTTACTGAGCAGTGAACACCGGGTCAGGTGTGGCATCAAAAGAGTTTGGAATCACCGCCTAGCACCTCGGATCTACTTCATTACATTTCACCAAATAACTTTTAGAAGACAAAGGAAAACAGCATCATACCTGAGACTGTGCATTAATATTGGCTCCTTCCTTAACCAGAACTTTGACAACTTCAGCTTGTCCTGCTAAGGATGCAATGTGTAGGGCTGTATTCCCTTTCTGTTATAAAGAGGGAAAAAGCAAAAGACATTACCTTCTTTAGGAATCATTTTAACCAGCGGTTCTTTCATAATATCCAGCATGCAGGCCTTAAATTTTTAAGTACAGTTTTACCTTACATTTTCATGATATTCCATAACCATCAAAGGGATAGAACTGGTAGCAGCAACCATGAAGATTTCTTTGGTGGTTGTTCAACACTTACATCCCAACATAACTTTTGAGTGAAATTACAGAATTTGATTTGGGTTTGGAACAAACTTCTAGATAAGGTATAATACGGGCTAACAGGTTTTTTTAATTCAGTTCTAGAGATCATGCCCTGTAGAATGCAGCTGAAAGGAGTCTAGGAATCCTAAAGTTCAAGCAGTGAATCACGTGTAAAATGCGATTTCCTAGTACAAGGCCCAAAAGGAGGATATAACTTAAGTGACAGAAACCAATCTTTTAGAAGTGGAAGATAACCCTTTTGTTTTTCCCCGTTCTCTAATCTGCATAAAATTAAAATGTGTATTCTTGAAAGTTGTTCACTTCAAGTTGAGACGAAGTGCATAATAAAAAACATCTCTCGAAAACAGCAGCAGCATGGTAGACAGCTGCTTCTGTACGAGTCTTGTATTTTTTCCAGGCCAATCTCCCATCCCCAGCTTTTTAAATTACTTTATTAAACAATCAAGACCAGGTGCCTAAGGCTCATAAAAGAAAAGCAAAACCCCAAAGTCCCATCTGGAAGCTGGCAGTTCTATCAGCAGCTTCACTGAGGGGTGACTTAAAGATGTTTTTGAAGGAAGGAGGGAACTTCTGTTTTTCTTTCAGTGACAGAAATGAGAAGTTCAGCAAGAAGCACTTTGAGCTGATGACCAAGTGCCAACCTTGATGTACATCAGCAATCATGAAAAAAGAATCCCACAGGGACACAGTGGCAGTAACTTAATGCAAAGACTGGGCATATATCTCTGGATAAGATATATTCATTTATCAATTTTCACAGATTTGAAAAAATCTACTGTTTTAAGCTATATTCACTCAATTGTCATTGGAAATAATAAATTTGGCATCACTTTTTTTTTTTTTTTTTTTTTAAATTCTTCCCCTGCAAACAGATTGTGTAAGTAATCTTCCCCTTTTCAATTGGAACTGACGAGCATCAGCCAATAACATTGACATAGACCATAATGGAAACAGCACTGTAAATATCAATGAAGTATTTATACCATCATCTTATTTTGTACTTTAATAACTTTTTCTAAATTTCTCCCTTGTATCTGAGTTACTCGTTTTGTAAATAAACGTACAGACGTGTGTCAATTACCTTAGTGGCAGAATCCACAGCCGACCCTCTTTCCAATAATTCTTGTACCAGTCCCACATGGCCTTCTTTAGCTGCCAGGTGCAGAGCATTGAGTCCATTCTGTAAGCACAAGGGCCATATCAGTTACAAATATCAGTTCTGAAGATACACGTTCCTACCTTACCCTGGTATAAGACGAAGATTAGTAGCTGGAATACTGTTACATCTGCTAGCTGACTGTCTACATAAGTCAGATATTTTGGACTTGGCCAGTTAAGCCAAGGCGCTGTGTGACAAAGCTTCTCATAGCAACAGACATCAAAACAAACCATGTTTTCAGCCAGCAAATTCTCCTAAGAGATTCCTTCCTCCCTTATAGTTCCACATTTCCCTGGACCACTACACCTTGGGAGCCCATTATTTCCAAATTTGAGTGCACATCTAGCTTATACTTACTGTAATTTGATCTGTCCCTACTGAGGCATTACCATCAGTGAGAAATCACTAGACTTAGACAAATTTACACAGGATGTGTCTATTGAATTACGATACTTCCAGGCTGAGGTAGCTGTCCTGAACCCTGGACTCTCCCCCCTTTTTCTCTGGAATAACTGGTATCAGTCAGAAGACCACTCTCACAAGTAGATCAAAACAGGATTATATGTGACTTGCAAGGTGTACCGGTCTTTGACTTGGTACATCTGCTGGTTTCTGATGAGCAGGTCTTCACTAAACTTGGTGGATTTGTAACCTCATTCAAAAAGAACAAGAAAATGATTGAAAGGAGCACTAGGATTTTCAGGGGAAAAAAAAATCTAATAAAATTAACACTTAAATCCCTCTCATATTAAATAGGATACTTTATCTCCTATAAATTCCAGCTACGGAAACTGTATCTTCCTCTTCCTATTATCCCTATTCCACCCACGGGAAATATAAAATGGCAGTCTATTGTAACAGAACAGCCAGCCTATTTTTCACAATCCTGTGTTATTTCTCACAGTACATCAGGCAGGTGACAGCACCAGACACTGCCGTTGCCCTCAAGCCCTCTGCTGTTTTCCACATTGCAAGCATCACAAGTGGCACTCAGGTACCTGCGTAACTCGCAGCACGTTGAGCGCTCTGTAGCTTTTATCACTTGTCTCGCAGTAGTTGGTAGTCACTTAAATTATGAAACCAACAAGCAGCTTTCTACTCTTTTATTTGCCCATCCTCAGAGGCAGCTTGAGCTCGTAATTCCTGGTGGGATTTTAAAGCACTTAGCACTTCACAGGAGGCATTTAATGGGAGTGGGTCCAATGGCTGCCGACACTCCAGTCCAGATGCGTTTCTGAAGTAAATCCATTTAATTCTACATTCATGCAACACCAACAGATTTTGTGGTCAAATTCAGAAGTGCAGCTGTGAGGAAAGCCAAGGAACTGAAGGAAGGCTACATTCACAAGCTGCCAAAAGGCAAAGAATACCCTCATGCAGCCTGGTAGCTCGGAAATGTTACTGGGAAATGTGGTTTCAAATCCCATTATGCGGGTGAAGCAGCAGTAACCAGATCCTTCTTACTCCACAGGAACAACCCTACCACAGCACTGCAGAGTCCAAGGCTGGCAACAGGGCCATGCCTGGGATCAGGAATATAATTTAAGTCAAAATTTATGTGGTGAGGTTGACCATAACCATCAGGATGACTAGGACTGTACATGTCAGTGATTTATTTTTTGCAAGCTGCAAACATTTCAGGCAGCTCTGATCTTCCTTGTTTTTAATCTCAGCTGAGTATAAAATAACCACAACTACTACCTACAACAGTTGTAAGTTTTGAAGTAGTATTTGGTGAGGAAACACACAGTGTCCTTCTCATTGCTTGAAAACAAAGACCTGTTCTCATATCAAATCTAGTAAATTAGTCCTCAACACTTTCTATGCGAGTATGAACAGCAACTTTGACTCCATCCAGTTGGACACAGCTGATGTATGTCTGAGGTCTGTATCACCCTTTTTTCACTCCGTGCAGGCAGACTGAACTCCACAAATGACAGCACAGAAACCGAAACGCTGCATGGCCTACACAAGCTATGTGCACTCACACGCCTCTGGCTGCAGGAAGTTCAGCACGAGCTGCTGCCTTGCACTCACACCAACAGACTGTGGAGAAAGGAAAGCTCGTCCTGGTGCTAAATTAGAAGCAAACCCTTAAAATATTGTTATTTGTACCTGAGAGAGATAGCTAACGCCACCACATTAAGTAACTGAAAGCTAATGCTGCTGAACAGATTAAGTTTCTTTGCAATATTACTTATTTATCGTATTTATTAAAACATAAGCAACATGAATACAGTGAGGTCTAGTAAAAAGGCTACAGAAACAAACTCCAGCACAAACAGTTCCTACGGTACGCATTCCGATTCTGTAATTACTTAAGCCAAGCAGCAGCAGAAGCAAGCATTGCACTTTGAATGTTAAGGGCCCGCACGACTGAAGCCTTAAAGCAAGCTTTGTTCCTCCGTAATCAGCACCAATGCTGTAATTATGTCCCGGCCCACGAGGCTGATCCCTGCTACTTATGATGATGGAAGCTCAGATTTAATCAATGCAACTCCTCCGTTCCTGTCAGCCACATTCTTGTACTGCAGAAAAACAAAGGTTTCTGACACTTCCCTTTTCTCTCCTGTGCCTACCAAAACGTTGTGGGTGGGGGAGAGATGAAGTTAGTCGTCTGCTAAGCACAACCATACCGCATTTGGGCTGCTCCTCCCAGCAGAGCAGACATATACCATAACTACCTTTTCTTTCCAGAGGCTCATTTGTAATTCTGACTCCCATAAAAGAACATAATACTCAACCTCACCAGCTTGGCTGTTCAAGTGCTTCCCTGCAGAGCCTGATTCCCTCAGTCCTTTTTCTCCTCTGCCACCGAGCTAGAGGTTTTGGCATTCTGCATCCCACGGAGTGCTATGAGCATGCACGCGTACCGCTACTGCTCACAGCACTTCTAGTGTTACCCTACACATTTTCACCAGAAAAGCCTCCAAATGTCCTGTTAAGTCCAGAGAAAATCGCCAAACTTTTCTAATCCATCTGAATTTCACTTGCTTTCTTTTCTGGACGACTGGCACCAGGTATCACTGCTGTCATCTGAAGATCACCTGAGGAAGTCCATGGTACTTTTGCCTTTGAAGTGAGCTGCAGCAGGACCAGCCCCTCGCTGAATGGATGCTCTTCAGGCCACTGCCTGGTGCAATTACTGCTCCTGGCACAGCGCTCGGATTGCTGTTGCATCCAGCAGCACTAATAGCTTGTACTATTCCTGTCTAACCCAAAGCAAACTGACCCTGCAGAAAGGTGACTTCTTGGCAGAGCACCACAGCAATCTACAGTTGAAGGAACATTTAAAATCAGCACTGGTACCAGAAGAATTGCTTCTGCTTCTCCTGTATCTTGCTGTTACATGCTTCAGAACAGCAGGAAGCAAGAATGTATATTAACAAACGTAACCCTCTACTTTACACTACAAGTCTGACCCCGTGTAATTCGCAGTGACTTTGAAGGAAGTTGGGATGTGACACTATGCAGAAGGTGCTGCAGGTGTCAGAGCTTCTAATCACTCCTGGCTTTGCAACACAAAGTCAGAATGACATTTATGAAACTTACAGAAAAAGCATCATGAAAGTCAATAAAATTGAAAAATTTAAATCTGACTTTTGAATATTTTGACATTCTCTTGAAGCATGAAATACAATGCACTTCCATCGAGTTGCTGCCACTGATGTTGTGTTCACTGGCTTACACATCTGCTAACAGGCCAATAGCAAACCATAATTTACAAACACAATCGAAGTTAAAAAGTATTTTTTAAATTATTTTTTTTTTTTAAATAAAAAGCTCTGCATGGTTGTGCTAACTTCTGCACATGTTTCAACAACTTCTTACAGAGTTAAGAGGGCATCTGAGCTCACCAGTAGAGCCTTACACTAAAAGACAGCATCACAATCTTTGTCATCACAGTCAAACACTTTTCTCCATCTCTTTAAGATATTGGCCTAAGGTTGCTTCAAATAGTCTCCTTTGAATAAATCTCTCAGGCAACTCAAAAGTGGATGTGGTCAGGCTCTTTTCTAGAAGGGTTTGGGAGAGGGCACATTGGAGAACTGCACATGGATTTCTCCACTCAAAAAGTCTTTTGAACTTTTTTCCCAAAATATCACAAAGAAATAAAACAGAGGGTGGCAAAAGGAAAAAAAAAAAAAAATCAGATTATGAAAATTCCCCCTTTATGTTGCTTTGTAGCCTATGAATTAATGAAAATGAATTAACCTACTGAGTTATCAACAAGTGATAGTGTCGACCTCATTATGACTGGAGTGCTCCTTCAGTCTATAGTTAGCACTACTAGGAGTGCTAGCTGCTAAATGAGGGAGTAATTAATAGCTGGTGCTCTGTCTTCCTGAGACTCAAGCAATAAAGACACCAACCAAACTATGAGGAAACCATCAAAATGAGAGCAAAAGCCAAACAGATCTAAGTTTTTAAAGCCTTGGAGCTGGAGACCCCTCCAGAATACCTAACGTTTGAGCCCTCTTCTCTTCTGGGTATCAGACTTGGCATTCACTCCTTGTCAGTGCAGAAGACCTAATCGAAACAAATGTCAAAATTCCATCACGCATTTTTCCTTTCATGAAACTAATTTTTAATACTGTGAAAACTGACAAACCTCAAGGACAAGGCAGGGAAACATTACTGTAAGTTGCATTTTGGACTAACAATTCTCTTTCAAAACACAGCAGACTGCCGATGAACCCTTAGACTTGTGGGTCTAATTTCTGCTGGAGCTTGGAGCTGCCAAAGTAAAAGGGCTTTATAAATGCGTACTATAAAAGTATAGTTCATTTTCCTAGCCAACATTATGAGTGTTGATTCACACACTTCAGAAGCAAGTTGGTTCTTCTTGCTATATTAACGAGAAGTAACAGCCATGTCTTAAAATACCTAGGTTCATAAAATATAGAAAATAGCCTTAAAGGAATCATATTTCTAATGCTTATCAGTTTTTCAACCTATAAAATACTAATTATTAGATTTTTTTTTAAAGGGACTATTTAAAGGCAGGTAATTTTGCCCACGGACATTTCTAAATCTCTCCAGAAATAAAGAAATATCAATGATGTACGATTTCCAGAACAGATAATTGTGCTTGAATTCAGATTAAAGGGAAAATTCCATAATAATTTAACTTGACATGAGCTGAAGGTAGCGTTCAACAAAACATAATTATGTAACAACTAATCCCTGCATTTAGTATACTCAGAAACATTAAATTCCACCAGATTTTGGAAGCAATTAAACTGGGGAAATATTTTTATCATTTATAAAGATAGCTCTGTGAAAATTTAGGATCTGATAAACAACTGCTAAAACCAAAGAAAGCATTTTCTTGTGCTACCTCTGTCCAGGAAAGCTTATTCTTAACATTACTTATTGTTTACTGAATTGGCATCTAGTTTAAAAATAGCATTATACTGAGAAAAAAAAATGCATATAGGCTTCATGTTTTAAAAACTATGCAGATACCCAACTCTTTTAAAATAAATTACATTTCCTATGTTTTGCAAAGTGTGTTAGGTTTTCCCATTAGACTGCTGGTACACAACCTGGAGACACCCCACTGAAACCCCTTGAAGGAGGAGGAATAACTGAGGCTTCAGCAGCAGCTGCCATGCCTTATTCCCTACCCTCTAGAAGAAAAGTATGCTTCCAGTCCTAATAAAACTTAAAACACACCAGTGATGCTTACTGATTTAATGGAAGGTGGCGGTCTTAGTTATTGAAAGCTAAGTGAACCCAATTCAGACAGCTTTGTGAGCAATTTCTTGTAATTTCTAGAGCTGGAGTTTGCAGGAAGCTAAAATGGCTGTATGAGCTCAATGCATGGCAAAGGCTAAGAAATCATACTCTCCAGCCCTGACGATGTAGGAGGCCCATCACAGTTCATTCTTTGTGCTTGGGAAGCCCCTGAGAGTAATCAATGTCCTCAGGGAAACAGATTATCCAGTACACAGAGGAAAGCTTTTCCTAGCTTACCAGGCCTCAGGCATTCCAAACAATTTTATTTATAGGTCTGAAGGGATTATTTAAATATTTTCCATTTTGTACTACTTGTCAAAAGCTCAAGACTTCATATAGTGTAGAAAATTCCTGAGTCAACCCAAATGTCAGGTAATATTAATTATTGAATAATATAAAATTTTACTTTTTTTTTTTGCACAAGTCAACTTTTTTTTTCCCCTACCCTGATAAACGCAGGTATAAAACCAGATTTGATCTTAACTGTAAAGCAAAACCACAGATTCTAAAAGTTAGCAGTGGTATCATCATCTGTCATCCACGGATGTTTTATCTTTTCAGATATTAATTCTATCTTATCACATATAATTCTTTATAAGAAATTATGCAGCATCTATTCTTCTGCATTTACATATGGTGTTTGCATTTATCTGGCTCTGATTTCACCTATAAGTGTCAATGTATAAGAAGCCACTGCTTTGCACAATAGTGTTAACATGCCCTTACAAAAGAGGAACTTTGTTACCCAGTTTCAGAAGGGAGCTACTTTTCAAAGAAGATGAATCTATAGCAACCCTGGTCATGCTCTGCTCTAAGCAATCAAGAGAAAATGAACACTAGAAAAAACTAAAAAACTTTTGATGTTTCCAAGTGATTATCATGTTAAATATTCTCTGTCCTGAGGGTGGGTCTTTTTGCTAATATTGCTGCTTATTGCTAAGACTTAAAATTTATTGGATGTATTCAAAAATATTTTTGAGAAGTACTTCTGAGAGAAGAGCAAAAGAACCCAGGTCTAGATTTGATCCCTCCTAACTGCATACCTTGAAGTTCACCAGCTTCTGTGCCCGGTAACACAGCAAGCATTTTCTTGACAGGATGTCCTTTAATGAAACTTTCTTCTAGATAGCAAGAAAAGATTGTCTCTATATGTTTTCAATAAGGAGCACATATAAAGCCCCAGTTCTTCTCCTGTTCATCGTTAAATTCTTTGACACAGACAGCAAACAGTACCTCTCTCACTTTTATGTCCTAACTTCCATTTGACATATGCCTGCTGTAATAATCTGCAGCTTTCAGCTTCCTTCAGCAAGGAAGACAATGTCTCGAAATATTTTAGATCATTTCATTTCTTATTCTTCCATCTACTCTTTTCCAGAAATGAACAGTGTCCACAACTGTGGGCTTTTGGAGTTAGTTTTGACATTTCACCATCATTGCCAGCATTATCTGACATTCTCCAACAGAATATATTTTTTTAAATGCATACTTTTTCTAAGTCTGAATGTCAGCATGTATCAGAAAGGGGCAAGGAATTTTACTGAGGATTTCTTGGTGGTATGCATAAAGTTTTGGATAGCATAAAGCTCCAGTGCAGGAAAACAGCCTTCTTCAGGCTAGCGGCAAGCTGCATTCTTAAATTAAACTAATTAGGATTTAAATGTAGTTTTAAAATGAATGTGTAGGTAATTTACTAGAGAATTAAGGATCTAAAGAAGTTGAGAATACGAAAAAATTTTAAAAAGGTATCCCCTCGCCCCAGATTCCTGTCAGCACCGGGTCTCCCTAGAGCAGGCTGGGCACCCCGCACCAGGCCCCACCTGCCCCTAGGCCTTCTCCTGGGCCCGCGTGGAGCACCAAGTCCCAAAGACATGGCTTGTGCTATTTTTTTATGGGTGAGACTTCCTGAAACAACACAAAGTGTGTACCATATTAAAGAAGAGTTGTATTTCTTGTTTGTTTGTTTGTGTCGTTTAGCATGATGCCATGAGGAAGCTGTGCACTACATGGTGGACAGCCTGGGACAAGGCCTTTGGGACCGAGGTTTGCATGGGTGGTACTGTAGAACCACCAGGTGCTCCAGTAACTCAGTGTTGGGACATATTTCAAATTGGAACATAACATAATGCAGCAGCATGTTCAGTCTTTTCCTTTGCTCCCCAGCTTTCCCTGAATAAATGCTTTTTACCAGGTGAATGCTTCTTCTCTACAGCTCTTCACTGTTGCAGTAAAACAGAATAAATTGTGCTGTCAACACGTCCAACCTGATGCTGTAGGCTATGAACACAAACATTCGCTGAAGTTTCTATTCACCTGGGGCACTGAAATTTTAGTCCATCTCATGAGGCATGAGTTACAAAGTAGAGCTAATATGAAATTTCTACTGAATGATTTACTCATTTTCATGTTATTTAAAAACAATATTTATAAGCAATTTTACTTCCCAAATTTCTAGGCATTGTCCACTTTGTTGTCATTTTGATCAAATCTGGTTTTTAGTTATGAGAAATGCATTCACCATAAAGCTTGAGCTCTCAAATCCCCATTCAGAGAAATGCCATTGACTTCACTCGAATGTCAAGACATTTTGCAGGCCTGCTGCAGACACTTACTTGCAAACTTATTTTAAGTCATAGTTACCATGCTATTAAATTTGATAGTACCAGTCACTCATTGCAAACTCAGATCCCTGGGCTATGAAGCAAAAGTAATTGGATTTATAGAATAGAGTTACCAAAGACCCAATCTAAAATGTTCTATCACGTTGCAGTCATATCAATGGTGGAACCCTAATAGTGTGTTTTTACAGTACTAGTAATTTCTCTGAAGTGAGAGGCAGCACTTTAAGCACAAAATGTAAGTACCTTTTTATGGCCATATCTAAAACAATTTACTTTATAGAGAACATTGAGTGGCAATAAAAACATATCTAAATAGTGTTAAAAGCATATTTGAGTTTACAGTTTTCCAAAACTGTTTTTTGAAAAAAGAATAAAAATCATGGCTATTCTAACCATCTGAGGGTAATCAGGATTGCAATGCTAATTATCATTTGACTAGAGATTCTGCAACTGAGCTTCAAGATGTTAATCTGCTTGGACACAAGTTAGCTGGTCAGCTAAAAATACTACCCACTGACCGTTTACTTGCAGGCTGAGATCTCACAAAAATAGCAGGGGAAGCCTCACACTTCCGCACCCCAGGTCACTGGGGATCAGGTGCTTCACGTGGGACAGCGTGATTAAAGGCTAAGGAAAATCCATGGGCTGACCATACTGCTTTCAATGTGATAAACTAGCATTCAATGTTTCTATAATGCCCAGGCTGTCTTGTGCTATTTCTACCATAGGAGTGCAGGTTTTGAATTGGATTTTATCTTGCTCTTGGTGAAACAATTACCTCTACAGTTCCAGCAAATGTTCTTAGGGGAGAAGGCTGGCACTGAGGAATACTAAACCTCCTGCTGCTTCCCTTGAACTTGAAAATGAAGACGTGTTTTAGAACCCACTGAAAATATCTGAGGTCATGCACTAACTATGCAGTTGCAAAAAAATCCTTCTAAACTTTTATGAAGGCCAAGATAGAATTTCAGCATTAAATAGCCAACAGACAAAGGAAGTCCTCATTAGAGCTGAACAACAATGGAATCACCTTTCTTTTCTTCAGTAAAACACATACTTTCCATCATGTTTCTGTCTTTAGGTTATTAAGTGATGCTTAGTTGGTACTTTTTTTCACCATAAAATAGAAAAAAAAAAATTTGAAAAAAAAAATAATTAAGAGTTTGTGTACACGTAAATAATGAGGTTCTAAACTTGTTTACTGAAACATTAACTGAATGTTCTGAATAAAAATACATTAACAAAATTCACAGATATTGTGCAAATTTAATAATTTATTTTGCTAACATCTGCTGTCCTTGGTATGAATTATTCAATTCCTAGCCCATTCCCCAGCATTCATATTCATTTAATGAACAATCCAAGCAATAACAAGCCCTGAAAAACTAAGTATAAAACTGAAAACACAGACTGCTTCTATATTTTGGAAAAAGGTATCAACATATTGCAAATAGTGTCAGAATAATTTATTTTGGAGAAGCCAAAATTCTAAGTTTGTTACAAATTTAAACCTATAATTTCTTTGTTAAGGTATTGCCATTATTATCATATCATTGAGAGCATGTCCTGGAAGATAACTCTTGTTTTAGGTATGACAGAAACCCCAGACTCTAAAAACTCCCCCGTGCTTAAACATAATAATACAACAAATGTGAAAATCTTTACCAGAAACTTCTTTAGGTGACTGAAAAATGTTTTTGCAATTCAATTTAGAAATCTAGTCACACACTAACACATTCATCTTCGCAAATTATTGCCTGAGAAGATATTGTTAGTCTCAATCAGCTCCACTTTTATTATTCCTTCAAGCACACCTTCCTTTAAAACTTTCAGGCAGTGCCTTCACACATAAGCATTAGGATACCACTACACAATTTTCAACTTCCTCCTTGGCTCTGCAAACAATGCCAGTCCACACTGTCGTTCAGACAAATGTTTGCAACAAATTTCTTTTAAATTATCCCCTACAGCTACACAGATGCTAGAGAAGAAGTATTCAAAATAGCTTAAAACAAAACAAAACCATAAACCTGACAGCTGGCATGCTGCAGAATTTATTAATCACAGCTATCTGACAGATGAGCAGAGGATGGTAGCATACATGCTGCAATACCTATTGATTCCCAACCAATATTAGGGATTCAATATTAGGGATTCTTTGGAGAAAATAGTATCTTTCATTAATACGGAGCAATGCCCATTACCTGGGGACCTATGTTTCATTACAATTAAAATGGACACACTAAACAAAAAGTGTTATCTAACAGTGGAGAAAAGAAAAAAAAAGAAAAAAAAAAGTGAATGTCAGCAGAGTCCCAATTCTACAAACAAAAGAATGAGACTATCAGTATAGAGAAAAAAAAGTTGTACGACGAGTGGGCCTCAGCTTTCCAAACCTGCTGTTCAGACAGTGTTCAGTCTTAGCACAGTCACAGCAATACAAAACTAAGGGGACCAGGAGCAAGGTGGATTTTGCAAAACACAGATGCCCCAAAACATTTACCCAACCAGCCAAAAATACTGACAACCTTCAACTTGATATCCAGGCTTACTTTCATTGTACTTACCAGTATCTGAAGAATACTACATAGCAACTTCCTCAACTAGAATAAAACATTTTTGCATAACTTGAGTATTTTGAGGAATATATATAGTGCTCACTGTTGCAGTTAGAAATGGAACTTCACAACATTAGGTCCATTTGTGTCAGACTACAAAAACATACCTTAAATTTTGATTACAGGTACTCCACTAACGTATATATCCAAACCTGCAGGATACTAGTGAGAAAGAGGAGCCCAAAAAGGTCTATGCAAAACTTTACAAAAGCAGCACAATTCTATAAGCACTGACTGCTTTCTGTAGGAAAATCCCACTGAAGAGCAAGCCTAAAAACATAGCTTGAGATAAATCAAAACATCTATCTTGCCTGAAAAAAAATAGGTTTGGCACTGGGGGTCCTGCACTTCACTCTTGTGAAGTTGTGTCCTTCAAATATCTTACCTGATTACATGTATTAATGTCTATTCCACTTTTCAGGTATTCCACTACTTTGTCCAGATTGCCAGCTCTGGCAGCTCGGAGAAAGCTTGCATTGCTGTCAGACTGTAAAAACACAAGAAGACAAGCAACTCTAGTTAGCTCCTGTTTAAAAGAGACCACAGTTTCATCACAGTGAAAGGTTTCCACATTTTATGTTGCAGGTTAATAAATATTGTGAAGACTTTATATTGCATCTGTATTAACATACGGATACATCTAAACAGGGCGATACTGGCACAAAAGAACTGCCAACCTGCCAAAGTGAGCAAAAAAGTGCAATAATTGCTGAAGTTCAAAATTGAGGAAGAAGCAATGACAAGACAGAAATCACAGTAAATCATCTTAAACAATAAGAAAAAAAATATGTATCAAACTTCCTAGGCATAGTTTTCTGCATATGTGCTCAAAACTCAGGAAAAGAATTACCCTGTTGTTATTGGTTAAGATACTTAACAAAACATACGTTGGCTTTGGATTTGTACTTGGCATATGAAGTTTTATCACTACAATGCTTGTTCACGCAAATGCACTGGCTTAGCACAGTGGCACGTACTGGAGAAAATATCCAAGAGCAAAAAAAATCCAGTGAATAGACTTTATCAGCTGTGACGCAAACTGGGACATGATAAATGGGTAAAAAAAATACATAATTAAAAAAAAAAAAAAAACATAAAACTGAGCAGGAGTGCAACTGTAGCTAACCATGGAACAAAGCGGATGAAGTACTCAAGCCTGAATATCTAAATCCAGGATAATGTGGCAAACATGCTTGCTCATAAACTGCCTGCACTCGTAAATCCACACTCAAAGTCCCTTCAGCATTATGGGTTGGGAAAAAAAAAAAAAAAAGTTTTCATTTTTGAGCTAAGTTTTGGGATGTCCCGTTAAGCAAGGGAGCATGAAATGTTTCCACCCTCTCACCTTTGTCAACCACAATGCCACGAAGGCTATCTGAACTCAGCACACACGTCGGTGTTCACCCACGTGCAAACCCACATGCAGGTAAATTGGCTATTAATGCAACTGCTGATTCCAGGAGAACAAAAAGTTGTGCAACAGAGGTGGTATTCGAACAGAATTAGCATTAGGGAACGCACACAGAGACAGTAATGGCTTTCATACTTCAAATAGGTAAACTGTAGGAGTGGGTTTGAGAAGGGGGGCAAGGCTGCTCGGTGGGCACGTGGTTAGAGGTGCCTCAGCCCACTTCACCTCCCTGCCAGAAGGGAAACCGCTCTTTAGCATCCTGAGAATACCCTGAAAGCCTCCCAGTATCAGCTTATTAACACTGATCGACAAAGCAATTTATTTTGGTCACCCGATCCATTCCAGTGCATGTATTTTGGTTGCCCTGCTTATCGCACTGCACGAACTCACTTCACAGCCACCGATTCCAACCTATTTTAATCTGCAACAGATGGATGTCATCAAAATGATTCTTTTTTACAACTGCGCTACATGCCAAGACAAGAATATTTCCTTTTAAATTCCTTTCAGCAAACTGCAGCACATTTTCCACATCTTTTCCCGTTAAGAAAACAGACCGTGCTTCTGAACACGCAGCGTGGTGAAGAGAAAGGTAGCACAGGAACTCACACTGACAGAAACCTCTTGCAGCTTCAGGCCGGAGTCAATCAAGCATTTCGATTTCAGCAGGCCCTTGCAGGAGATCCCAGCTAAGGCTGAAGAACAACTATTAGCACTGCACCATCTCCTGTGTTGTGTACGCGCGCACACACACAAATACAAAATTGTATTTCAAAATGTGAATGTCTTTGAAAAACCAACTACATTGGTAAAAATGTTAACCACAATCACGTACTAGAGCACACGAGATAAATTCTGACACTCCTGAAATCAATGGGAAAACCATCTTTGCCCTAAATAGGGCACACATTTTGCCTTTTGTCCCATTTTTAATCATACTTTACTACAACATATTAACATGCCAAACCTGAAATCGTCTGGTTTTATGCTATTAGAAGTTGTTAAGGGAGAATGACACTACAAACATCTACAACTTCTTTTTTATTAGAGATAAATCCATCAGAGCTAGTTTTTCTTTCCCAGAATAACATGAAAGGCTAAAAACCTTAAGCTCTCAATTATTGCCAGAAGCTCAGATGGCAGCTAGCATATTAATATATTTCATTTGTTTCTGTCTAAGGAGATGCAAACAGCACTTTCAAAGTAGATTCTCATTTCCTTGGTGCATACTTTTGTCATCTCAAAATTACTGCAGTGCACATCATTTCAGGACTCCTTGCGTACACCTGAGCATTGATCAAAATGCAGAATAAACACTTCTCGTCTACATGAAGAATTATTACGAATTAGTTATACAGGATTAACCCCCTGCGCAGGAACTTTTATAAGCAGCATCTCTTGCTGTGTATGTTCCCATTGTGAAATAACAGTGCTTGACACCGGAGAGAAGAGCCATAGGATTGCTAAAATCCCAGTGAAACACAAGATCTTGATGCTCCTTGGAGGTGCCTTGAAAATACCAGACCGCATAATCTTTCTTTTCTTTTTAAATGTACTTTCTCAAGATAACACATACTGATATCATATTAGATGAATATAATTGTGACTGTTCTCTTTATAGTCCTGCCTATCCTATTTCAAAAGGTTCTCACAGGCTCTCATGAAAAGTATAAGCAAAGCAACTGACCACACGCCCAACATGACTGATGCCTAAAGCATCACCATGTGCTTACGCAGAGCCAAATACTTAACAGTCAGGAGTATGAGAGTCAATGGAGACTATATCAAATGACAGAGAGGGTCTCCTCTTCTCTTTTTTATTACTTGAACAAGCAAAGGTATTAGGAATCAATGGAAAATATCATGCTATGGCACAGAGGAAGCAAGCGAGCTCATCATGCCTGGCATTTTCACAGCCTGTCTTGCATGACATTTCCACCACAGTGTCTCAGATGACGAGCCACCATCGTCTAGGGTGTCGTATAATTCCATACAAAAATGATGTTCTTATTTAAATCAAACTCAAACACACAACTAAATGACACGAAGCAGTTCAGCTGCTTCGCATACAAATTCATGCACAAATATCAGTGAGTGCTGGCAGCTGAAGGAGCATCCAAAGGTTCAACACCGTGTTTTAAAGCTTGGAAATCCTACGAGTTAGGAGTAACTCATATCTCTATTTTCTTTCCTGGTCTGGTTGTCAACTGTAATTTTCAGTAGGTCATCGGCAGTTTCTCCTTTTCCCCGTGCTATCAAGGTCTTCAAAAAGCATTTTTGTCAGGACTGCGCTCTCAGCAATTTACTCACTTTGGCACATCACAAATTCATATCCATTTTGAGAAAATTGTCTCAGTAGTCAGCAGCAGCAGCAGCAGTTTTCTATACCTTTACCATGCTAGGAACCCATGATTTGTGATCTGTGGACTTTTCCAATTAATTCAGTAATCTCATGAAATATTTTGTTTCCGTAAATGCAGATTTTTGCTTGAATTCATGATGCATTTCTGTGGCACAGAAGCTGGAATACTGCTCTTCATTAGCTTGTTGGCTGGTGAAGACGAACTGTCAACAAACTGTCTTTCAAAAATACTTCCTTTACAAGAAACAAAATTAAGACATGGTGCCAGAAACCATTGCATCCTATGACATTTAACATGTCATCTCTCCCTGTGTACACACCTCTGAGATTTTTAGGAGTTATATGCCTATATGTGGGTCATATGCAGAAGCAAGCACTCTACTAATAATAAGAAGAAAAGATTACAGAACACAAGTATGTGGTAAGCAGCTACCAGCAAGGCCATGAACATGCGAAGCTGGCAATGTGGGAAATTCAGATATTAACACACTGATTTGCAAAGTCTCAGCTGGCATCTTGGCACATCCCTTGGGGTTCAGGTCATTCGAGTTAGGGACCACTTTGCTTACATGGGGCCACTAAGACTGCAATTTAATCCCTGTGTTATTAACATGCTATTAAAACAAGGTACAGAGGGCTGCATAATGCTTCCCTGGTATTTTATATCATGTAACAATGGTATAAAATAACCTGGCTGAAGTAGCAAGCTTTATTTAATGTACTTTTTTTGAGACAACTATGCTGTACGGTGAAAAATGTGCTATTAACAGTAGCTAACATTAACTTTTGAAGGGCAAATAGAGAAATTTCACATCAACCAAGATTGAATCTGGGCTATTTATTTGCAGCTGTACAGATACCAAATATTGCTCACAGACTAGGTCAATAGACATTGTTAAAACGAAATAACAAAACCAGCCAAACAACAGAAAGCAATGTTCCAATACATCTGCTGTGAGAGAGCACTACAAGTCTTTAATGACTATCTTTTAGGTTAACCTTAGAATCACAGACTCATTAGGCTTGGAAAAGACCTCCAAGATCATCTGGTCCAACCATGCCCCTACCACCAATGTCACCCACTAAACCACGTCCCTCAGCACTAGGTCCAGCCTTTCCTTCTTTGTTAACTTTTGACTGAGGATAAATTAACTTCAGCCAGAAATGAGAATTTTCCAGAACACTACAAACAAATAAGCTACAATGCAGAAATTCATCGTAACCTTAGGTATTCTCAAAGGAGAAGGCAAAAGCGTTGTCTGTAAGTAGCTAGTTGTCAGACATTACATATAAAAATGTAAGAGAGAAAGGACAGAATGCACATTATCTGATTTAAAAAAGGCTGTGGATCCAAATTCTTTCATGCTAATTGCAATGCCAGAATATTGCCTGAATTTGAAACATGTCTCAGAGAGCCTGAGTAACTAAAACTTCTATGGAAATCAGTGTTTTATATTCAGATAGCCAGAAAGCTTCCCTTCTGGGTCCTCTGTCCTCCCTCTGGTTGCCATTCCTGGCTCAGCACACCACATCACTTACAGCACATACCATGCGCCTGCTTCTCAAATGCATTTTATAGATATGTGTAAAAATAAATCATGGTGCGTAGTGTTGAAGTCATACGCTGTACCAAACTCCTAGGTATTTCTCAGCATATTCAGATTTCCTGGTAAAAAACAGTTCTGTGCTTAACAAGAAAAGATTGGGGTGTAGGAGCATTCAGTTTTCTGTAATTGAAAACTGCTTTCATGATAGCATTATTCAAACCATCCACACAAGTCCTTGGAAATCATTTCTATAGTAAAATTATTCCAGAAGGTTGGCTTTTATTTTTTTTTTCTCTAGATAAGGAGAATGAACCAATGCCTATCCATAATCAGAAACACCTCCATGCGAGAACAGTCAAGCAACAAGAACTATTGAACATTTATTAATTGAATGACAGGAAAACAGAAGTCAAAACTGGTGCAAAGTAAACAAATAATAGTTTTACACCTTAATTTAGCATTTTTGATTTCTGTAAGTTTTGTATGTGTCAAGGTTTGCATCCGAAAATGAATAACCCTTTTAAACTTACCTTTCCAGCACGCACTCTGTGACATTCTACTTGGATTTTATGGAGAAAATTTAACCAGCCATAACTTTTGAAGAGTCTGGCCCTGCAAAAACTGGTTGTAGCTTGCATGTATTATATAAATCAAGACATTCAAACTACTAATAGTTATAAAAAGGTCCACATTAAATTGAACCCTCTATTATTGTTGTACATAAAATCAGCATTAAGACAGAATTAGTCAATGCATCAACCTTCAGGTTTATCTGACTGTTGATGCCATTTACAAACTCCAGAACAGTGAGGAGGTGTTTGTTCAACAGCTGCTTCTATAATTAGTAAAATGCTGAAGGCTTGTTAACTGTTTTTTCTTCATTAAAAAGCTCTTAATTGACTGGTGGCTCATCATGTTAACATATTCAGGTAACGCCTGGGGTTGAGAATTCAGCCCACCACAGACAGAAAGTTGCGTCACCTAAACTCAGATTTTTGTGGCTTCTTGATGTTATTCGGTACTTAAAAGACACAAGGAAATAAAAATGACAGCGATGTAAACACATTCCATTATTTTTTTATTATGAGCGTCAATTTCTGCTCGTACCCTTGAGGCAACCACTAATTTTTTTCCCAATTGGCTTGGCTATTCTCTGATTTCAGCAACCATCTGCTCAAACCAGCCATGGTTTAATTGGGTGCAACTCCACAAAGCAACACAGATGAGGTGTTACCATGACCCAACTCATTTCTCACATACGTATCTTTTGCCAGTATGGTCGCTTTTTCCATACCAGCATCCAAATGTAAAAAGATAGGACTTGAAAAGGAATGTTTTTTCTCAGGAAATGCTTTCTGTAAACCTTGCCAGCTACTCATATTTCGTCTTTTGCACCCTGATTTTTTTTTTTTATATCGGGCTGAAAGTGCTGCTGCTATCCGAAGGACATCACAGTAGAACAGCGGTGATTTTGTGAATTACAAGCCTAAGATGCAGCTCTGACTGCAAGGCTACAAAGGCTTTTTCCTTTTTCTTTTCTTCTCTTTTCTTTTACTAAACCATCGCAGCAGAGTTTCAGACTGCACTTCTGACACTCATGCTAAAACATGAGCTAAGTCTTGCACTTGCAATGGCATAAATCTTTTTGGTAATTGGTAAATGTTTTTAATAATTTTTTTATTTAAAATAATGTTTTCATTTAAAAATATTTTTAATAATGTTTTTAATAACAGTAATGGAAACATACTTTCCCCAGCTTTTAACAAAGTAATGTTCATCATCTGAAAGAAAAGAAATACAATAGGGCTTTACTTTCAAGGCCACTTCCAACCCCTTCAATTCTGTGATTCTGTGATTCCTTTGCTAAGTATGTTTTCCTTCTGTTATTTTGCGGAAAGACACGAAGGAAGATAGATTAAATGTCAGGTCTTAAAGAAATTATAGTATCTGAATTTCTGGATGAACAGCGTGCCCTATTTCCTTATAACAATTTCAAAAAAAGAAAAAAAAAAACACATAGTTTTTCCCATTCAAGCGTGTAAAAGTACTTCAGATCTAATTCATTTTGCTGTGTACCTTTGCTTGCATAGTTTGTTAATCAACCACTGAACTAAAAAGCCCACAGATCTAAAATGACAGTCGTAATTAAACAAGTATGTCTCTTTCATAACCTAAAGCATCCTCTTGTCCAGAAAAAAGACACAACTTTCCTTACAATAAAGTAACCTGATAATTTTCTTTTTCAGAGAGAGAAAATGAATCATAGGAACAATGAAGTACAAACAGGAAGACAAGTCTCCAGAGACAAAAGATCACCAGCAAGCCAAGTATCCTCTATCAAGATATTGCTAACAACATCAAAAAATTGATTATTTTAATCCCAGGGGTCTAAGTATATGTAATAAATACCACATTTATTTATCTGTCTAGGTTGGCAGTGATGGTTATAAATTGGGAAAATATAAATATTCTTTTAAGTACATATGCACATGAATAATTTCAGGCAGTTTGAATATTTAAAACAATTAATCCTGGAAAGTTATGAAGGAGATGGAGAAGTTGGCATGACTCTCGCTGGCACTGAGCTGGCCCCGCGGCTGGAGCTGCCCTCCCCGTAGCGTTGCACACAGCACGTGCACGGGCCCAAACTTCGCAAAAAAGACTATTGCTATTTACAGCAAAAAGTGCTGCGTAATAACAAGACGGTGAAATAGCTGTAAGTAAAGGAAAAGCTTTTGTGCTATACACTATGTACAACCTTGGATTAAAACATTCAGTGGTTTCAAATCAAAACAAGTTTGCACATATTTAAACTCAGAAACCAATTGCCCAGTACAGGTGGCTGTGCTAGAGGTGATGGGATTCACAGGTGGCCCTTCCCCTCCTGTGCTCCTCAAGGTGAATACTGTCTCATCAGACCTACTACAGGACACGGAGGAGCCAAGACTATACAGTGCCAAGGTAGGTGGGAAGACTGATGTCGTTGCATCCATTACACATACTGGTAAAAGCTTTCTTATGGCTGCAGCCAGACAAGAGACAACGAGGCTGCAGCCAAAAGAAGATATAATGTGTAATGATATTCAAGACTTAGAGTGTCCTCGAGAAATTAATTTCGCTGGTATCACCAGACGTGGAAAGAGCCGCTGCAAAGAAGAAGCTAAGAAAATAAAACTCAGTCAAGGAATGCATTACGATGCACATCCATTATAAAATTACAATTGTGTTATAATGCCATTATTCCCATATTGATGGGAAAATTCCCAATTATTTTAAGGGATGACTTTCATTCTACATTTGTCGTTACACTGAAACCCCTTCAATTCCTTTGCAAACTCCTTTTTGAAATTCCAGCATTTGCAGAATACCTTTTTTTCCAGCCATTCTTTTCTTTCCACTGGAATGTACAAATGTTTAATCAGTTTGGGCTTGTTTAACCAGGGGAAGAATAAAGGACTACATTCAGCAAATCTTGCTTCAGACTTAGCTTGTTTTTTAACACATCTTTGGGTCCAATAGATCTCAAATTAAACATGTTCTTTGCTAAAGGATGGATGCATGTTTAGCTGTTTTCTTGAGTTTGGCCCAATATTAGAAACAGCAGCAGCAAAAGAGGAAGAGAAAACTAATGCAAAATCAACCCTTCCTTGAGCCAAGAAGCAAATGTCTTCTATAAACCCTTTATGACACTTAGCTGCCACAGACATCTGTAGGAGTCCTCCCACTACGTTCATTAATTTGACATACTGGACCCACTGCCAGCTGACTTTTACTATGTCAATGAAGGATTTGTGAGAACAGAGGCAAAACTGCATAGTTTTCTATGAAAAAGAATAGAAGTCTTTTTAACCCAGCTGGAGTTTCCTTCAAATTACTGTATTTGTAATGATATGTTATTTTAATCCATACTCATTTTAAAGTATAAAGCAACATCAATAACAGGGTCCTAATCTAGAACAGCACTTCAGTACTAGCTGAACTTCAGGCACGTGTTATCCCTGATGTCCCACTGGGCTTAGTCATGTCCTTAAAAACAAACATTTTGGTATAAATCCCAGCTTGGAAACAATGTGTTCACGTCTAAGATCAGGAGGAATGTAAAAATAGAATCTCAACAGCATCTGGAAAACACAGTCTAGATTTAAAAAAAAAAAAAAAAAAAAAGAGAGAGAAAGAAAAAAGAGAAAGAACAAAGAAAAAAAAAAAGACTTGGGTTCAATAAACTTGAATGAAAGTATCGTTTTGTCATTTCCAGAAACAACAAGGATTATGGTATGTTCACAAATGAGCCACAGGATCATTGTAATGTCTCCTGTATGACACTCCCACATTCTGAAGTCTCTTAAATACTGATATGGAACCAAGATTTCTGCTAAATTAATGGAATAGTATTAAAGGAAGCAATAATATTTAGGATCACCTGGACACCGTGTATTGAGATTTTGAGGTGTTTGGAACACCTTCAGAACTTGGCAGACATCTACATGGTTTCTGTGGCAAGTTGCCATTACTAATGATGTCCCTAAATAGAGAAGTAATGATGTGAGAACACCTCTAGAAAGAATTAGGATGCCATTCCAAACATACCTAACAGAAATTTGTTTTTAACTTGGTTAACAAAAATCTAGCCTGCAAATGAAGTTTATGACAGACTGCTGACAAAGAATTCTGTCACTATCATTAATTTTTCATCCTTTTCTATCCCTTGTCTTATCTCTGGAGGGCCATTTTCTAAAAAAAGAAACGTACTAACACCATCAGGGCTAATGAATCAGACAGCTTTACTTACCTAAACACCATTAACCGATTGGCCATTGATTCAAATTTACTGGTACCATAAACAGAAAAAATGATTTCATGTTCCTCTGAGATGGACTAAAATAGATGCAAACAAAATGGGTGTTACTGAAAGGCAGCAGTTCCTAACTCCGTGCCAGTTCTGCCAGCAAGACTCATTTAAGCACCTTACTGTACAGAAAGGTAAAACAGACACTGAAGTAGTAAATGAAGAATTTTTAGCTCTATCCCTCTATCCACTGGGAGAGGCAAGGTTTCCTTTAGTAGATTTTTTTAAAATAGCCCAGTACCCAGCATGGACGGTTTCCTTTTGTCTCTTCACATTATTAGCTAATTCCCAATCAACTGGGAATTACACCGGAAGGTTACGTAAAGCAGACAAAACCTTTCTCCTCCTTAACTGGGACATTTGCTGGGTGTACATTTGCTACGATGTTAATCAGTCATCGTTTCCCCTGAATTCCTACCATAGCAGTACCTGTGAAATAAAACTCCTGTAATCCTGGGGCCAAACCTCAAATAATCCAGCTCAGGGCAGCAGAGGAAAGCACCAGTTTCACCTGACTACACCTGCATGAAAGTTACATTGCTCATTCAAGCAGGTCATACAGGCTACCTATAATATCAAATTATATGTAATGATGATGATAATAATAATAATAATAACATGGTACTTCCTAAAAGCAGTTAATTCCACATCAATGTTAAGAGTCTAAAAAACGTAGAAGGAATAGCTCTGTGGCTGGAAAGCCCCTGTTTTGGAAATCTGTAACTCCCACTTCTGACCTGCTTAACAGCTTCAAACTTGCTGGCTAGGCTCCCCACGCTGTAGTTACGGCACAGGAGTCTGGACCACGAGTCCTACTCCCCCACCTCCCTGGGCGACCCGTCCCAACACCTGACTGCTCTTTCTGAGAGGAAATTTCTCCTCATTTCCGACCTAAACCTCCCCTGGCCATTCCCTCTGGTCCTATCAGTGGTTATCTGTGAGCAGAGGCCGACCCCCAGCTCCCCACATCTCCCTTTCGGGCAGTTGCAGAGAGCAATGAGGTCTCCCCTGAGCCTCCCCTTCCCCAGCCCAAACCCCCCCAGCTCCCTCAGCCGCCCCTCACAGGCCTTGTGCTCCAGGCCCCTCACCAGCTCCGTAGCCCTGCTCTGGGCACACTGCAGGGCATCGATGTCCTTCTGGTACTGAGGGGCCCAAAGCTGAACACAGCACCCGAGGTGGGTGCGGCCCTGTTGGTTGTGGTGGTTTTTACAAAGTTGAACTCAGTATCAGCATCTGACTCCCCACTTGAGAGTTATTTAGCACCATATGGTCAATTCAGGATAGTCAAGCAAACATGTTCCTGATTTCCCCAGCAAGGTGGGTCTGAAGCAGCAGGCTGTATTTGATCTTAGCTTAGAAAAGATTAGATTTTGCACTGTAGTTCTGCCACATGAACTGGCTGAGTACCAGCTGAATTATTCTGACCCTCCTATTTGGTACTAGAGCCTTCCTACTCAGCTTGAGGTGGCACTGCCCTTCGGAGGAGACCAGGACAGTGTGCGTGGCCACACACACACACACACCAACAAAAAAAAAAGCACACAAAAAAAAGCACAAAAACAGAGGAAGCCCTGAGCACTGTGCTGCACAAAGCACTATGCTGGATATGACATTCCTGCTTGGGAAAAGGCAATGCACGATTTCTCTCCTCAGAAGACAGCTTGATTGGCATCTCTGATCTACAGGCCTTTTCTTAACCATTTTAAAAGGAATCATAAAAATAAATATACTGAGGTACTGTACACCTTCTTAGGGAAATAAGGTAATTCTTTGCAATCCCCCAAAGGAGCGTAACTGAATCCAGAGCAACTCAGTCTGTGCTCACCAGAGCCAAACAAAGCCAGGCCCTTACGATGAAATGCACTGAAGCCATTATCAAAGTGCCTGATCTCTGCCTGCTATGAAAAGCTCTGAAGGCTGAACTGAGAAGTATCCAAAAAAAAAAAAAAATCACATGCTGCTGGATTTGGCTCGCTCCTGCCTCCTCAAAGAGCTGACCTTATCCAGAAGGACAGCCTGGTGACTGTACATTCGAAGAGGGAGGGAGAGCTGTTGCAGAGTTCGCTTCTTTGTGCATTTCTTATCACAGGGAACCACCACACGCTACCTAACAGCGTCAGGCCACTCACCTTAAGGGAAATACTACAATGCCCATCCAAACCAAAATAACATAAGATCTACATATTCAGCAATGCCTCCCAGCACGCCGGGAAGATCTGAGCTCCCACTGCCCTCCCTGACTGCACACTTCCCACCGTGACTGCTGGAGCTCAGCTGTTAATTCAACCCAAAGCTGCTCACACCTCAAACATGTATTCTGGGACAGAGCAGCACTTCTTGCGAGAGGTCTCCCCTTATCTCCTGAGCTGTACACCGAACCTGAACTACAGCTCCTCTAACACACTACAGCAGTTCCAACAAGTCCTCCACATTGAATACCTGAGGACAATTTCATTTTAGATCAATGTGGGAGAAGATACAATTTGGCTGCACCAATATTAAAGGTTTTCTGATATTCTTGTTCTGCCAGAATTTTGGCGCTACCACCTTTTATTGCCAATTTTGATCAAAATAACCACCTTATAAATGAATTTCCCAAGCAGAGGGGAAAAAAAAAAAAAAAAAAAAAAAAAAAAGATAAAAAAGGAGCACTTCTTTTGCCACAGACATTATACAAATATTCCTCTAAGTGATTTTCTTCTGGTTTGCAGAGGTTTGCTGACGTTACTGCTGTTATCACTTATGGCACACCTAACCCATGTCTTGCAAACTGTTGTCAATGTACCCCCTTCGTGTGCCTGGTCCCTGCTCACTGCAGCCTTCCTCTGCATAAATACCTGTGGGGCTCCATCTCTGCTGCAACCACAGCAAATAATATACTGGAAAGACAACAGATTTAAAAATTTAAAAAAAAAAAAAAAAAGAGAGAGTTACTGAGTCCTGTCCTGAGAACGATTGGTGCAGGATCATTTAGGGCAGCAGTGTTACGCTAGGATAGCTGATTGCACCCATTCATTTGAAGGACCTGGTTCCCCAACGGCGGTCCCTCCACGTACCTAAGCCTTTTGGTGGCTGACAATGCTTTTAAGCTACTGCACAGCTTAGTGACAGCTGCTTGTTAATTACAGTCACAGTATCAAAACGAAGCTTAAACATGGACCCCTCTAGCAGATTACTGAATATTGAGAGCTATCAAGCAAGACCCAGGCTGAGCAAAGAAACCCTTTTCAAATCCAACATCCTCAACCATGATCTTCATTTTCCCCTTTGATTCCTGCTGTCCTCAGCCAAGACTTACCGGGGCTTGGGGATCTTTACTTTCTTCGCTGTTGCATCCATAATAATCAGGGGTTTTATCCAAGTCCTGTAAGTTCCCTGGCGCTCTCACGCCCTTATCCGAGTGACACGACTGGCAGAGGGGTGCATTGCCCATAGCAGGTCCCCGTCCCCTCCTACACTGGGGCTGCCCTCACGCCGCAGAGGGTGCCCAGCGCTCCCGCAGGACAGCCGAGGGCGCGGGTGTACCGGCGGCACGGAGAACCCGAAACCCCGGCAGCAACTGCAGGCAGCAGTCGGTGACCATTTCCAATTCAGGCGCTGCCGGCTATTTTTACACCTACCAGGCCAGCTATGCATGTAAATGGAGTTGGGCTGGGGTGGGGGGACTGCCTCCCAGCACACAGCCCGCATGTAAAGTTAAAGTCCCACTGTGCGAAATGCCTCTGCATGTGAGGGTTATTGAATTACCCAGTTGCATGCCTTTGAATGTTTTGATTTTTTTTCCTACCGCTCTCGGCCTCGCTGTGTTTACATAAAGCACTAAATTTCGGAATGTTGCTAATGCCTTCCGAGTTTCTAACTCAAAAAGATGATTAATTCAAGTTGCATCTATTTGATACTCACAAAACAAGACGAAATGTCTGAGTACAGAGACTTCATGACCATTTTTTCCAGTGATTCATTCGGTATTTCATGTTCACGTGGATACTAACCGCGCTGAGCTTGCTTTGAATTGATACAACCCCTGGGTTTGATTTCAGACGAGCTCAAATGCTTCCAAAAAGGACAACGCTTGTTCACTCTAGCTCTTGCCTGGATCATGTCTGATCTTGTCCTGATCATTTGTTGTTTTGTTTTAGGCCTTTTTTTAAGCTAGAATACCAATTAGAAGGGGAAAAGAGTGAGAGAATAAGGACATTCCCTCTAGGTTTGAGTTAGTTATCATGATTGTACCCAGGAGGACAAAAATCATTTTGAGGATTGTGTTTTGGAATCCACCCATTATCCCAGACAAGGCCCACTGCAGAATTAAAATAAAATATTTAAAAAAAAAAAAAAAAACTGAGAAATAATTAGCATTTTTAAGATGCTTCCTGAACAGCTGGAGGTAACAGAGGTAACGGAGACAGACTGCCTGTCTGCAGGTAACGGCGACCCATCGAGTAAGAGTATATTGCAATTACACATCCAACCCATGAGTGGAGCTGGGCATGGATTGGAAAAATTAAGCCCCACATTCCTTAGGAACAGTGCGATCCTCAAAGGATTGCAACATATAGCCAAAATTTTCCTCTACAGAGTTTCAAACTATTGCAAGTATTGCCACGCACAGCAGCCAGGTGTCCCTGCCGCCCCACTGATTCCCACCAGTTACCCTCCACAGCAGTGCCAGTGCCAGAGAGAGCTCTCCCGGCCCCCTTTCAAGGCTTATTGATTTGCATAGCGTTCTCTTCTGTGTTAATTACCATGAGGTAGATTTAAAATGGCTCTGTAATTTCTCCTTGACTGCTGAATGCTCCAGGACGGGAACATTAGCTCCTCTGAAAAGCCCTGGGCACTGCGGCGTGTTACGAGTTTGAGCGCACACACTGGAGAAATGCATGCATAAAGTAGCTGAATCCATTGTCACTTTTGGTTATGTGATTACATATTTATGTAGGACTGAATAAAGCCTGAACTGCAAAAAGTCCCCAGTAATGCCATTTTTGTCAGCAATTGGCAAACACAAGTGACAGAATGTGAAATCTTACATTCAAACAGCCCGAATTTCAAATATAAAATGACTAAAGGACAAATAAAGGCCTCAGCTCATGTTAAAATTATAATAATCAAATATAATATGTGCACACATTACTTCTTAGCTATGGGCAGTCAGGATGTGAATTTGCTGCATGGGAATGGCAGCGGCCCCCACCATCACAACCGCATTGCAGTCCCCACAATGCTGAAACCACTGACTGCTTCTAATCGACACCCAGGATGTTCAGGAAATTTTCACATGAGGCTAGCTGACCCACAGTTACCATATACATGTTTTTCCTTGTTTTCTTCAATTCTTCCATGTGCTTACCTCATGACAGTAAGGTATAAATACTGTCCTAACCTCTTCAGGTGGCTGCAAAAATAAAAGGATGCTCCAAAAGCTTGACTCCACCAAAGTTCATAAAAGTACAGTTCCAACATAAACCAGAATGAAAAATCCTCGGATAGAGCAGTCAATTTAATGTGAAATGCACTTATTAGAAAACAGAGAAGAGGGTGGAACAAAGCATCAGCTGAAGGGAAAAGGGTGGCAAAAACGGAGTAGCTCGCATTCCTTTGAAATAATGCATGCAGAAAGCCCCAATCTGCGTGGACATCTGATGGAGAGCGGTGGATAAGCTTTCTGCCAGAGACTTCTAACAATATTTCTGTTGTTTGTCGAAACAGTTCAAAGTCATTAGGGCAAATTACTCAGAAAGCAAACTTTTTCACGTTTTGCCAAACTTAGTTAGGGCACAATATTCAAAGTGTATGTCTGATGGCGTAGGACTCCTAGGCTTTGTGGAGGAACATGCTGCAAGATCTTTGCACGCTCTTGTGCTCTTTCTTGCTGTTGTTTGGGCTGCAACTCTATCATATCAGGCAGCAGCAGCAACACAACCAAAACACAAAGGCACATTTCTCAAGTATGAAACTCACCCTGAAGCTTCTTAGTCCTCCCCTCCGTACGAAAACGCCTGAGCCAGTGCTGTGTTACACTGCAAGAACTGCTCTGAAGCCAACGGCACCGCATGTCTTCACAGGGAAACTGAACTTTTTTAAGAACCTCTTGCAGGTTACTCACTGAATCCACTTACTTTGTCATGCTCTAATACACCCTCTGCTCCTCAGCAGCACATCAAACCTCTGTGCAACAAGAGCTCCAGAAGCTAAATGCCAACTCTTAACTAAAAAACCTTCAGAAATGCTTTAGAGTGCCTGGTAAGAAATGGGGCACAGCATCTTGTATACCACGCTTAGGTGTTCTTGCTAGGGTAGCAAGCAGCTGACTGGGATGCAATCCCTCTTGTCCCCCAGCACACTGATGCTATAGGAGAAATGTGATAACAAGTCAATAGTCCAGGAAACAGCCTTTTTGCTTCAGTTTATGCCTTGTAATGGTAAAACTTGTAAAAAAAAATGGTGGAAAAAAAATCATGCTGTGCTTCACTTCCAGTTTGTGCGTTTGCCACAGTACTTGTGGGGACTGTGAGCTGGTTCGTTCATTTCGGCATGTTTTCCCCGAAGTTAGCCTTGCAGAGTAGCAGCATTAATGTGTCAATATTCACATTTTTCATTTTTATAGGAATATCCTGGAAATTCTCCTGTCAGAAACCCCGTTCTTCCCACTCCCTTGCCTCCTTAATTCAGATCCTAGTTATCCGCACATCCAACTTGCTTTGTTCTTGTTCAATAAACTACATCATTGTCACTGATAAAGTACTATCTCAAAGACCAGAAAACATCTGGACAATGCAAAAAATACAGAATTTAGCATGACTGGGCAAATAGGTATGACATGAACTCAATTACACATTGGCATATTCAAGCTAGGAAAGAGCCGCTCTCAGTTTGCCTGGAGCTACCAGACAGCCATAAGGCTAATTCTTCTCTTGGCATCATCCTTACGTGGCATGGGGCTCGCTGCAACACTTTCATTAGCTATTGTTCAACAGAGAATCCAACTGCCTTTGGGAATTTTCTCCCTGCAACATTTGCATTTGTGTACCACTCAAATAATACAAAAAAGTGACCAGACTTCACCAAGACAATGCAGCTCAGCGAGTTCAAAATCCTCAGTAAAGACCATTACTAGTGTAACGGCCAGCTGCTAAAAATATAGAAACATATGGAGAGTCCTATCAGCTGCCTTCTCTATTTCAAATAATGCTATAGGCTTTGGGAAACATTCTGGTTTCAGCACTTGAACTCCCTCTAAGCCTGCAGCAGTTACATTTATCATCTTTTCAGCTACACAAGGCCAGTGCACAAAACCCCACACAAAGCCCGCAGCAGACTTCTCAAAGTTTCATCCTGTGAGATCTTTTGTATCAAGTGCAGCAAAATGTACCTTCCAGTCTCCCGTAAAAAGCCATTAAGTAAATTTTCGAGAGTCGTAATTTGCTGTATTTTGTGCTACTTACACAGCTTTCCTATCCACGACACCTGAAAGAGATGCAGGTGAAGATAAAATTACAGAGTTCAGTAAAGATGTCCATTGCTAAACCTGACCAGAGCAGCCTCACTTTTATTTTTCTTTACAGAAGGGCAGTCTAATACATCATATAATGCCTGTTCTGAACAGCATCAGATATTTCATAGGTATTTTTCTCAGATCTGTACCTAGCTTAGTTTAAATGTTAGCATCAGACAAATTCTGACAAAACAATTGCTACCTCAAATGCCAGCAAACACCATCATGCATCTGTGACTGCTCACATAGTCAGGTTTGTTCGAAGTCTGCTGTATCTAAAAATACTGAACCTACTCAAAGCATGTAGTATACAAGTAAAACACTTGCAAAGCCCTGTAAATTAAAAATGGAAACCAAAATCCAAAGATAAATACAGATAGCATTGCCTGTCACCATATAAAACACTAAGTGAAAAAAATGAGAAACTATCAAGATGTACATTAACGAAAAAACAATATGGAAAGAAATGTTTTTGTACATGTAATGCTGAACTTTTATCATATCGTATTTATTTTATGCTTCATAATGTAGCCAAGAATAAAAATAGGCATATAGCAATTGTAACATCACCATCAACAAGAGCTTAATCTCTTAATTCCAGTATTGCTTCTGCCATCAGTTTCTGTTTTCCAAAGATCCTTGAGATAAATAGACACAACTCTACACTGTGACTGCCTTGCTACCGGCCATCAGGAAGAACAGTGCAACACAAAACCACTGATTTGCTGCTACTTGGAAAACCTCAACTAAGAGCTCCAAGACTAATGAGTGAGAAGCAGTGAAACCAAGGCTGTAATCTAATCTCCAGATGGAGACTTAGTTTTATGGGTACCACTCACCAGTCCGGGAATGGCAAAGCTTATGTCTTGGAAGATTAATTAAAAAAGACATTATCTTGCAGAATAAATGACAAGACGGCAAAATGGAGAAAAAGAGAGGGTCCATTCTGAGCATCACAACAAATCACAACATATATACTGTTAGTGATGTAAATCCCCAAATTTCCCTCTTAGGGATTCTTCAATAAGAAGGCAGAGTATTACAGGGCTCACTTGTTTCTGGAAATTATTTTGGGTCAGATGTTGAGTTTGTGTGGATGATAAACTCTGACGATTTATGCCTTTATATTATTTATGCTGCTCCATGTTTTACAATAATGATAATGATGCTATTGTTGTTCTCCCAGAGATTCAGCCTTTTCTTTCTCTGGTGTTTACTACATGTCGGTCACACAGGGCACCACAAATAATTCCTGAAAGCCAGGTAGTCTTTATAAAAAGGCAGTTGTCTACTACAGAGGCCCTTGCAGCAAATCCTTTTCAGCTTAAATAATTGGAGTCCAATCAATTGCAGAAATCTGTTCTGAGCCATGCTGAAGAGGCCAAATCATTTTGCTATGCTTTAGATGGTGAATCATTCAACACATTAAGCATAACAATCCTCTCCAGCCAGCGACAAAGAGAGCTCTTAATCCCAGCAGCACCATATGTCCGTGCCTCCCCGTGGAAGGTGGGCACGGGTAACCTGTCCTTCGGGCCCTGAAGGGCCGCAGGTGTGTGACACCAGTGAAAAAAGATCATCTCGTTCAGAGGAAGCTTTAAAACAAAGTACATAAACTATCCAATAATAACATTTTCGAAAGGTTATACAGTGCCTGCTATTCTGAGATATTTATGGCTCCCTGGTGAATTGTCAGGGACCGTCCTCCAAAGAGAAGCCACCTGAGCCTGTAGCAGGCCACAGATAAAACACAGGGAACAATTTCCAAACAAAAACCAAGGTATGAGCAATTCACATTCAAACATGCTGTCTGATAAACCCTCTGAAACACTGGCTGGAGTGTAAGCAAGCGCAGAAGTTAACATTATTGTGGCATTTATACGTGTGTGAAGCTAGGCGGTGGCCCAGGCCCTGCCTCACCCCCAGGAGCGTGGGGCCCACTTGTTTGGCACCGCCACTGCTACACCTCCCCGACACCTGCAGCGTTATGGGAGTGTGGGAGAGGGCTGTGACACAGGAAGGTAAAAAGAAATAAAATAAATGATCTGAACCTATTTAAGCTGCTGGGTCATCTTCCCAAGCAAGGGCAGCAGAACCTGTAGGGCTGCATGGGCAGCTCAGGGCCCGAACGGGAGCATCGGCTCCCTGCACGGCTCTGCTCTTCCGTGGCCTTGCATCCTTACCACCCTTGTTCCGCAGGCTGATTTCAGTCACCATTTCTTGTGCAGCTAATTGCTTTTTTTTCTCTCAACAAGAGTAAAATGTTTTTTTGAGACCTTGCTGATCTATATCCCTGTGTGTCAGTAAGTGCTAATTGGTGCCTGCTTGTCTCAGGCAGTTCGGTCTAAATCAAAACCAAATATCTGGCCCTTGATTAGCTCTAATTTTTGTTCCTTAACACAGCCAGGATACTAATTCTGCCGTAAGCCATCTTGTAGGATTTCGTCAAGCTATCTCATTCAGAATTTGGAATATCCAAGTAAGGCCTCAATCCTCTTCTCTAAAGATAATCACCCTATCTGCTCTGCTGAATACATCAGCAGGGGATCACTGCTGACTCGGAAAATCCCAGTCTCTTAAGTCCTCGGTACTGAGATACAGAGTGCAGAGAAACAGCCCCATACAGACTGCCGTACCGCCCCATGGCCTCCCCCCGATGGCACCGTACAGTTACTCCCCTTGTTTTAGGGACTGTGGTATCACACTGGCCCTCCTTCCCTACATGCTTCTCGCTTCTCTTTGACTTCTTGCAAAATTTCTACAACTTTCAAAGACAAAAGTTTCATATCTTCATGTAAAATCAGGTGGCAAGGGGAACATATATTCCATAAAAGATAACTTCTCATATATACGTATACACCTTTAAATATAACATAAATGTTAATTTTCCATAATGTATATTTCATTTTACTGCAGTTTAAAGGAATCCATCGATTCAATGAGGAATGAACGGTAACAGTATTAAATACATAATTCTTCCTTTCCATAAGATCTTGCCGTTTGGTCACATTCATTCACATGAACTTCCTTCAGGATACTGCCCAGCATTTATTCAAGTCTAAGCACTCTTCTGTCCAAATGCCAATTGTCCTTCTGTATTTTGTTTATGCAGCAGTAGTATCTGTAACACTACTAATGGGAAGCGGGAGATTAATCAACTGTAGTAAGATGGAGCAATGTGAAACAGAGCACCTGGTTTGGTCTGAGATTTAATATTTTGTTAATAATCTAATTAACATGCATGGAAGAAAAATAGTGAAAACAGTAAGAAATGCTGCACTTGTATTAAATATCACAGAATATTGTATCTGGAACATAAAGAAGTGCAGGTGATGATAAATTTCCTCATATTAAACATTGTGTTATACTGAAAATAAGAATACTGTTTTCAAGTAGAAGGTTGGGTGTTGTTTTTTTTCCTCCTTTAAAAGTTACATTATCACAAGCTTTGAATGTTTCTGCACTGAAGTTTCAAAGAGAAAAATGTTCTGTAGCTAACTTACTGCCTTCCCTGGCCGTCCTAGGCAGGATGATGAAGCCTGCTTAGAGCCTAACATATTCCAAATGTCACAGCTAGTAACTGGAAGTTATACGATCTTATCAGACATTTTGCAGAACTGGAGAAATCAGTTTATATTTTAAAATGCTTAAAAAGACCCACAATTTATTTTAATATTAATATGAATTTTAATTGTGTCTGTGTAAAATAATTATTTCTAAAAATTGCTTGAAATTACTGAGTAGAAAAGCATCCTCCTGTCTCAAAGAAGGTGACTGTCTGGACACACATTATGGCAAGAGAAAGAGGCAGGCTGAAGATTCAATATCTAAGAACTGCTCCAGAAAATCACAAACAAGAGCACAGAAACACAAGCTTCAGTGTCACCTACCAGCTTAGGTACAAAACAGGGAAGAGTATCAGCTACAATTTATATGCAGTTAAAAAAAAAAAAAAAAAAAAAAGGTCTATGCATAGGGAAATCAACAAAGAATTGTGTATTTTTGGTTAGTATTGTACCCTTGATTCAAGCTTTTACTCTCCCATAGTAATTAGAGATTGCTGATGTATGTAATAATACGTTCTTAACGTACATACCACTAGTTCATTTATTTGGTTTCTTCTTTATTTTGCATCCTGTGCCTGCCTATTTATCTCAGGGCCCATTACATAGATTGGGCACATCTGGTATAAAAATACTTTCATCTTGAATACTAAATTGTTTGTTCTAGTAAATATCTCCTTACGGTTAAAGTAAAGATCAGAAAAAGAGTGTCTAGTGCTACTGAAAGAAAACTAAGCCTAATCCTCCCCAAAATTCAGATGTTAATACAACTATATATATATATATATATATATATATATATATATATATATATAAATTCATTTTGAAAATTGAATATATCTGTATCAATGCTGAAAACAACCTGGCTGTGCAAAATGGATTTACATTTAGTTGAACTACAACCATAAGGAAATGTAATTTTCTATTCTGTGATACTATAGCCAGGGTTTTTATCCATGCTAACTAAGCAGAC
This sequence comes from Aythya fuligula, assembly GCF_009819795.1. Taxonomy (NCBI): domain Eukaryota; kingdom Metazoa; phylum Chordata; class Aves; order Anseriformes; family Anatidae; genus Aythya; species Aythya fuligula. The sequence continues at coordinate 3,125,388 of NC_045562.1, forward strand.
CACCAGCTACACCTGAAGTAACAAAACAGAACCTGGCATTACTGAGCAGATGTCTCTGGCTCTAACGAGTTGACAAGGTTTCTGTGCAGAGGAAAAAAACCTAAAAGGCTTGTTTTTCCCAATCCATGAAGAAAGAGTGAGTCATGAAATGAAAAGTTAGAGGCTGTACTCATCACTTGTAAACAAACAGATAGGAGTGATATAAAACCAAGCTCTCAAATACAAACACTTGTTCTTTCCCCACACTGAAGTGGTTGTGCTGGATGATAAATAAGAGATGACAATCTTCCAAAAGCAATCAAAGGCAGTTTATCAGAGTATAATAAAGGATTTTGGTTTCTGCATGCAAACAACAATTTGTGCCTTATAGTTATATAAATCATCCAAACAAGGGACAAAATGGCATGAAAAGCAAGTGAGTACACTATGTAACTGAAGAAATTCTCATTATTACAGTTTTAAATATACAGTTAGAGATCTTATGATCGAAACATCTTCACAGAGTTTATCAGCTAGTTAGATGTGCTACCCAGGGGGAAAAAAAATAAAAGCTTCAATGCAATTAATATAAACACCAAAGGACATACTGACAAGGCTATCATCTGTAACCAAGCCCTCATCAAAGAAATTCTGTGGCTATTCTGAATTACAGATACGTGAAAAATAGAGATTATGAGCAACTGACAAAAGAAAAAGGCAAACTTTTGTGTACTGTGGTCTCTCAGGCCTATTAAAAATTGCAACATGTCTATAAATTAAAGAGAACTGAAAAAAGCACAATGACAGAAATGAGACATTTATTTCCAGAGAAGTCGTAAGAATGCCATAAAACTTTATTCAGTGGCCGTTCATAATTCACGACACTGTGGTATGCACAATGTTAACGGTGCGCATACAGTGGCTAATAAACACGAGGCAAAATAGCCAAAGTTTCGTAAGAAAGAGAAATAAACACATAACAGAGTCAACCAAGTAAATATTAGTTCAGGAATATTTCAAGGCTTTAGAAGAGCCCAGAGCAAGTGACCCTACCTTTGCCATGGCAGGAAAGCCTCTTGTAGGGCAGTGCAGAGCCCTGCTGGCTAGCTGGGGTCAGCCTCTGTAAAGGATGCTATGCAATGGGTACATTTTACCATGTACCCCATATAACGTACTTACAGAGTTGCTCCTCTCTAGGGATCGCCCTGCTACAAAAAAAGTAATAGCTTTTGACGTATGGGTTTGTGAGGTGCATTAAAAGCACGAGTTAGCCGCTCTCTAATATCTCTGGAGATCCTAATATCTGGCAACAAATCCTCATCTGGATGGCGCGGAACCTGCAAAACTCAGCGGAGGCACACAGAGCCTCTTCTTCCTGAAAAGATCCACACAAGGAATGGATTCTCTCCAAACCCAACACTGCAATTTTGGGAAAAGTGTGATTACAAACAGCTTGAGCAATCACAGATGCCCTCTACCACATCCCAGCTCCTTTTCCCCAAATCTCTCACACGGCATCAATGCGTCAGAGCAGCCGCACCAGCTGCCCCTTGCCTTTCAGGCAACCAACTGCCTGCTAAGAGGCAAAGGGCCCAGGAAATTCAAAGGGCTTGATATGCGCTGGCCAGTTTATAGACAACGCCTTCTAGAATGTGCTTGGTTTCCAAGGGGAGCAGTTTCATTTTATTCTCATGACAGATTATTTGGGGTTTCGAAGGAAGATGACCACTTGGGTTGCCTGCACGGCAGAGAATGACTTCCAGGACCACAACTACTGGAAGTGAAACACCATGGTACAAAGTATTTCTATGTCTTCCTCCTCTCCCCCACATAATGCTTATTCAATGAGGAACTTTGTAATTTTTCTTCAAAATAACAACAACAAGTGCATCTGGAAAGGCATTAATATTTTTCAGATGTCTGGACTGTGCTTCTTAATAAATTCAGGTAATTACTTAGCCAAAAACGTGGGGTCAGCTGTATAGACACACTCATAGGAATTCAATGATGATATGAAGAAGAGTGACCGTGCGCAAAAACATGGCCCTAACAAAGCAGCCAAGGTGCCAACCAGGAAGAAATGAATGGCACTAATGGCACAGTCCTGCTGGGGAAGAAAAGATATGACCTAAACTATTAAACTATTTCTATACAAAAGGTTAGAACTAAGCCCATATATAAATCTTTTAAGTAGATTTAATGGGAATTGGGTTGCATGAATTTAAGAGGAAATCACTCTTATTTAAAGTCAATTCATAATATCTGAATATAATAACATTTTCTAGATTTGCCAGAGATACCTAATCGAGCTTAATTAACTGGAACAGTTCATCCTTTGCAGCCTACATTTAGGTTTTTGGTTTGCTTGTTTCCCACTGGTAGCTTCTCACAGCAAATGCTAATTGCTCTTCTTCTTTGGCTGGATTCAACCTTAAGCATGACTAAACATTAGGATTTAAAGTATTTGTCAAAGGGAGAATAACTGAACCAAAGTGCAATTCTGCTCTTGGACACACACAAATCAAGTGCATTACTCTGACTGCGGTGCCTTCGAATCTGAACTTGACTTGTAAGTCAGCATATTTGTTCTTCACATTTATTGGCATTATATTGGCTCAAACTGAGATTGCAGATCCTAAGATAAATATTAAAAAATCTGTGCTACCTTTACAGTGCAGTCCTTGCAGAGTCATGGCTGGTTTACAGTTTCATCAAATAAGATAAAACTACTATGAGATGCTAGTAAGTTCTATTAATGTCAACTAAAATTAACAAAAAGCAAAGAGAAAAGGAAACAGAAAGACAGAAAGAAAATAATAAAAAAAAATTACTGCCCGCAAGAAACAGAAAAAATATAAAATGACCCTTCACAAAGCCTGTACTTTCTTTCAATATGAAAAACACGTCAAGGAAGGTGCTGGTAGCATTTTGAATTCTGTGTTACCTTGTAACTGTAATATGCCATCATCAACAAATAAATTACGTTCCTGAATTGTCCTATACATCCTACAGCTTCCCCAGGAATGGGGGAAATGCTCAGCAATGGGCACTCCCCAGGCTCTGTCCCCCTGTCCCGAACGAAGCCCCAGGACCCCCGTGTGCGAGGGGATGGAGCCAGGTAGGCAGCAGAATTTCGACCAAGCGACCGTGCTCCACGCTGCTCGCAACATCCAGCCCTCCTCCCCGCCACAGCGCCTTTTCACATCTGTAGTACCAGCCCCATTCTGTCACTCTCACAGCTCATTTATTTGGGCTTGATGGGCGAGCACCAAAATTTGGCCCAGAGGCAATTACAAGATGGAAAATAGGTCACAAGCCTCCACAAACCACTCCCTTGCCAACGCGTTCTTTTAACATTGGATTTCCAGCTTTCCTCCCTGCCAGCATCTTCATAATGCCAAATGGGACAGAGAGACATAGAATTCCAATTACATGCGATGGAAAAAGAATATGTTTCCAATTAGGTAAATGCAGTTGTTAATAGGCAGGGTCAGAAATAGATTCCAATTTATCTGGAGCTGACTTCTGTTACCCTTTCTTTCAGAGAGCAGCGTGTTTTCATACTGCTACCCTCAGCACAGAAGTCCTATGCTCTTAATTAAGTGCTTATCAACAGAAACAATATCGGTCATTGATCCTTGGCCTGTACTGTATCGGTGAAGAATTAGGTTGGCGTTCTGCTTTATAATATTCCCTGCTACCCGAGATAAATTCAAAAGAAATAGGAAGAGGTACCAGCATTCCCGTCCCACCCATAGATGCTCCCTGTTTTATGGAACATTGCATTGAACTTTCCTACGAGATGGGTGCCTTCAGGAACTCACTCCAGACAGCCCCTCAAAACAAAAGCAGAATACGTGCCATATGTCAGACGTACCTGAGTATAAACCAGTAGCATCATAATTTACATCAACACCGACAAAGTGAAACCGTAAGTCTGATTATTTCTATGGATTTTGAAAAGTATTAATTGTATTGCAAAGCAGAGTTAAGAACAATTATTTCCATCTTACATTCATGGAAGGCAACCTTTAGCCAGGTTCAGACCTGAGGTCATAGAGGAGGTCCTCTGACAAAGCCACAGAGCCCCAGTCTTCATCCACAGCCTTACCCGTAAGACTACAATTCCCACTTGAATTGCATTTTGCAATCAGAATGAGTAAAAATACCGTGGAAAAAAAAAATCCAACAGTATTTTATATGGCATGCTAATCGACAGCCAAAAAAAGCGCTGCTAAGTATATATATATTATGCAATGATATTCTAACAGAGAAACTGGTTTTGTATAATAAAATAATTCAAGTGGCCGACATTTCCCAGGAAATTAATGTGATGTCAAAGACCTCAGAGCCTATGTGAGACTTCTGAAAAGTCTTACTGCATTCAGAGTGACAAATGAAAGCCTTTTTTTTATTACTGCAAAGATGACTCATGTATGGGAGGATATCAACACCACATACATGGGAAGCAGCTGTCTGATTAAGAATATTTGGCTATTCTTATCCATTCTCTGCAAGCCTGCTCCAACGCCCACTGAAGTCAACATGATCTTTGCCTTCGGATTTCAAGAGGATCAGTTTTTCCCTGGTCAGGCTCCCTCTTTCACTGAAGGACTCTGAAGGACAAAAATCAAGGAAGGAAAGCCCCGGGCACTTCTGCCAGCCACCTCTTTTACAGCCCACAGCCTCCTCAACCAACAGTCAAGCATCCTCAGTCCTGCAAGCAGCGAGGCATCAACATTTCTGTCCGTGTAGGATGTTTCAATTTGTGCTTTTTCCTTGTTGTTTTAACATAAAACCTACTATTTCTAAAAGTGAACTTTAAATCAGAGATATTTTTTTCCCTTTTATCTTGAACTCCATAAGCTACATAGTACAAAATAAAGTCACATTCATCACAAGGAAGAACGTGCCAGATTTTAGCACAGTATCAGAAAACTTAGGGTCTTCTAATGCATAATATTGGGAAGAAGAAGAAAAAATGCACGAAAGCAAAGGTTTAAAGATCACTAGAATTGAAAGCACGTTAGCTTGTCACTGAAAATTCAATTCCTAAATATTTGTGGATGGTTTTTTCTTGGACCTGAATTGAAAATGTAGCGAATAGAAAACCAAAACTCCTCCTATTCTGAAAAGGAGATGGCCATGGCTCCAATTTTGCAGGACCATGCAATTCTTTTGGAGGATGAGGATGGCATTTCACCTTTTGTGAAGATGAATGCTTAGCCACTTTTCCCAAATGCCTGCAAAGTCAAGCTTTCACTCTGTGTAGCAGCAATTCTGTTTAGGGGCTAAGCAACACACCCATTTCCATGTTTAACGTTTACACTATGGGGACAGGAGCTTGTGCATAATTGCTTAATCACTTTTGGGAAATTATTCAGATGCTTTTCCAATATTTATCGGTTGGACACTGCCGCAGTTCCATGGGTCATTTGATTATCCACATGTATTTTTAAAAGGACTAGAGGTACTGAAGTTGTTATTTTAAAAAAATAAGACTATTTTATATAAATTAGAAAATTCTTTCATGTATCCACTGCAAGATATTTTCTGTGGACGCATTCTGTGTGTCAAATGAGAGCTATCTACACACAGCAAGACTTTGACCCTCCTTCCTGCTCAGTGACCACCACCTGGCATGGTATTAACTTTGCACGGTGGAGATGTCCCTATTTTTAACACTTGCAAGAAACACCCGTGACAAAGCCACGGATGCCCTAAAGCAGTATTTAGGACGTGAGGATTCTTGCAGAATTCCTGATACTATTTCTCACGGCAGATAAGGGTCTCCCATCCCCACCAACCTGGAGGAGGTTGAAGTTCCTGTGTGAATGACTCGAGGAATTCAAAGACATAACAGCTTACTTAATTTAAGAAGTCCTCAAACTTCAGCACGCACAAAAAAGAACTGAAATATGTATCACTTACTCATCTTTCAGTCTAAAGTATGAGTATCACAGGCGCTCACACACCACTGGGACAAGCACCTTTCCACCACTGGGACCACATCATTCCTGGCTGCATGTACACTCCAGCGAAATGAAGGGGAGACTGTATCAGGGAGCCCTACCTGAGCTGGTCAGTAGAGTTATCTGGGCAAACAAAGGGCTGGAAGGATCTCAACTACTGGAAATCACTTCCAAAAGTAAAAGCACAGAAGAATATTTAGGATTTCTGTTCCAACAGGTTGAAGTGCACCAGCTTCTCTGCAAGACTGAAACAAGCACACTTGTTCTTCGAAAGGCATTACACGGATGCCGTATGAACACCAATAGCTCCCAGCACTGGAAAAACCTGCCTGCATTTTATCCCTCTGCCTTCACAAATCTCTCTCCAATTCCACTTGTGATTTTCAGGCTCTTTTCGCCCCTGCTAATTACTTTAATCATTATCTTTAGAACATTATTACAGTTTATAAATAGTTCTTGACTACCAAAGCTCTCCTTGTGCTAACAACCTAACGATTTGAACAGAACAGGAACGTATCTAAAGAACAGTTCAGTCCTGAAGGTACAGCTGCACAACATTATTTTCCACCATAAATAATCCCCGTCTCCACCACGTAACCCTATTACACAAATTGAACAAATGTTCACAAATTACATTTGAAAATATAAAGCACTAAGATGGTTACGTAATATGAGATGAATTATCTTCTATTTGAAATGTTCGGGGAAAAAAAATCCTAAATCTCTTGAAATCATTAGCAAATCTTTCAGGGATTTTACTGAATTAAGATTATACTCTATATTGCTATAAAACCTAGTGTTCTCTAATAATGTTTACTTGTAGATCCCTATCTCTAAATTATCTTCCACTCTCTCAAAAATTATTTCCTGAAGGAGGGTGGCTCCTCGCAAGTGCTCTGTCCCATACTATTAGCATACATTTGGTATTAACATACCAAACACAGTACGTTTGCATACTGAAGCTGGGTTGACATGCTAACATTAAAAAAGTAAAAATAATAATTAAAAAAAATCTCAGATACCTTGTCTGTGTTTCAGGCTTCTGGACTGATGATTACTACTATGGCAGTGAAGTGACTACAAAATAACTCCAATTTCTTGCTAGAAATAAAGGAGTGTGCCACTGCTACGTCACCCAGCTGCCTTAGGAATATGGCTAAATGGAGATAAGGAGGACGCTGACAACCACTAGCCCTCCCCCAGCCTGCATATTCATAAGCCGAAGCACTACATTGTTTCCTCCTAAGTTGCTCCTGGAGCATTTCCTTCTTCCCCTCGATTGTAACGAGCAGTGCTGGGCACAGACAGGCACTGAGGAATCCATCGGAGTGCTGCACCAAGGGTTTGCTCTTACAGATGCTCTGGGGATGAACCCTCAGGGTGTCCCTGTGCAGCTCCCACAAGCCACAGCCCTGTGTGGGTGATGCTGCAGCCTCGGAGCTGCGTGGGATCCTCCCCTACCTGCGTGCCCGCGCTGCACACACGTCGGGTACCAAACGCTGCATTAGGGGGGTGAAGGCTGCGGCTCCCTGGGGAGCACGGGGAGATGGCAAAGCCCATCCGTGCTTCCCTCAGCCCGCGAGAAGCCCCGTGCTGCAATGCAGAGCTCTGCTACAGAGCCAGCTCTGTGTACAGCTATTAATTATTTCTGATTGCATTTGTTCGGGAAACCTTTTTCCGGGCTGTGTAATTCAGCGAGGCAGTGCCACGCGCTCCTTCCCAGGACCAGGCCTGTTAAAGCGCGCGCTGCTGGTGCCTGCACCTCAGGACAGAGGAGTTCGTAAAGAAATTCCTACCGAGGCAGCGGCCGAGTGGTTTCTCCACCTTCTAGACAATGCTGCAGTCTGTGTGTTGTCACTGGGAGAATCAGGAGCCAGCACACAGCTCAGGGGCTTTTTTGTCACTTTTTTAGCAGCAGGATGCAGACTCCAGCACATCTCCCCACTAGTTGTCATGGAGTCTCCATGCGCCCCCACCAAAAAGCTTAGCTGCTATACATCAGTTGCTATTGCTACTGACCAGCCAAAATAACTTTTTTGTTTGTTTTTTTTAAACCTATTTCACTTTTTTGTCTCCATCAAATGCCATTTGCAAAATGATCCCATAATCGTTAAAGCTAAGCCTGCTTTGCACACAGCAGCTTGGCGTGTCACTTCCATGCTCACATCAGCATTTTCACTGGGTTACCTCTGCAAAGGCATTCAGGAACCCAAATCTATCCACACATACTTCCTTAAGTGAGCAACATAAAATGAAATAGGCTCCATTTACAAAATATTTTTTCCTTCTTTTGCCATTACCTAAAATATATATATTTTAATTTGGTGCAAGAATGTAAGCTATATATTGAGAAAGATCATTGGTCCTGTTTCAATAACCTCTTCCCAGCAGCAACTAAAAGAGCTGGTATCAAACCTGCAGAGACCCTGTGCAGAGGCTAAACCAGATGCAACTCCCAGCAGTGCCTGGCTTAGCTCAGTGGGATCGAGCCCTCGTGGCCTGGGAACGTGGGCAATGGCCACGACTCCTTCCCTGCAGGTAGTCCTGTTGGCTGGTCCCACCTCCATCAGCAGGACTGCAACGTCCTTGCTGGGCAGGGCTGTGACCCGCTGGCTGAAACTTAGTTTCTGCATGTAATTCTTTGTGCTTCAGTGCCTTAAAAAAAAAAAATAATAATAATAATAATACTTTTTTTTAAAAAGCAGCGTGAGAAGGCAGAACAAGGTCTTGCCACCCCTGGTGATACCCCGGCCCGGGCAGCGAGGCACCAACCAGCTTTGGTGCGTGCCGCCCTGCTGCTGCACTGCCAGCTCCACTGGCTTTGTGCGCTGACGTGTCCTGATCAGACATCCTGGCAGAGCACAAGCTAGAAATAGTAAATAATTTAAAATAAGCCTAAATTATTGAACTTAAAACAGCCTGGAAAGGTTTGTCCTTACGCTTCCATAGGCTGAAACCATTTTCTACGAGCCTGGGGAAATCAGGGCTATGCCCACCCTGGGGGAGCGCCGCTTCAGCGATGGCTTTATTTCATACAGAGACAGAGAGAATGCAGATCCCAACTATTAGGGAAAAAGAAATCCATATCCTTCCTCAGGTCAGGTACAATAACAGTATCATAATTACTTCTCAAATACAAAGCATTGTTTCAGCAGGTCATGGAAAACATAACCACCTCTTTCACAGACATTAAGTCTCAATGGACTTTTTCAATGCACATGCCAACAACTTCTTTATTCCAGTGGCCTTTCTCTTCCTCTTTCTGTTTTTTCTTACTCTCTCTTCCTCAGGTAACAGTGACCATGGAGCTGCTTCCACCAGATTTGGTGTGAATTTTGCTGGAGGATGAGAAGCCGACTGAAATATCAAATATGTATTCTGAAACGCGGTTAGGCTGTTTTCCTTAAACCTGTCTCTTTCCAGAAGCCCTAAGCAGCAAATAAACTTTCTATACCTTGAGGAGGTCAGCATGCTAAATTCTTCATTAGAATCAACGAACAGACAGGAATTACAATTAATTTATTTTTTAACTGCAGCCTTGTTTTCAGTCACTTGTAAAAGGGCAGCTACCAGTTAATCTGTATTGATCTGCATGAGGAAGGTCCTAGGGAGGGAACAAATTCTGACAGAGTTTTGAACCAATCCCTGAAAAACTATCATCAAAGCACTGCGTGAATTCACGTTACATGCAACTTTTATAAATAATTACCTGAGAGAAACCCAAAGAGCTGTGCCAACGTGTTAGCACCTTGTACAGTGCCAGCTCGGGGAACCATCTGAAACTCATTCAGCAACATTTGTCAGGTTTCAGTAGTTCATATCACATGCTCTGGTATACAACGGAGTAACAGCGTGGAAAGCCCGTCCCTATTTACAGCTGGACAACTCCACCAAACAGCGAGGAGAGCTGCTGCTCTGAGCGACCCGTGGCCTATCGTCATTTTGGTTGCCAGCAGGTGCGCCCCTCAGGGAGCGGGTGAGGACAGGAGCACGGCTGTGGCAAACATGCATGTGCCCCCAAACACGAGCTTCCAGTCAGGGAGAAGTACCCATCACAATTCAAACCAACATGCCCAATGTTATAATGGTGCTAAAAAGGTATTGCTTGGCATCAATGCAGAGAACAGGCATTATTAAAAACAAAAAAAGCCTTCAAAAGCTATCGTATGGGCACGGACAGTCAAGCCAATGAAGCATGGACACGCTTTTACCATCAGCAGTAGTATTTTGTTAAAATTCTATGAAAGAACTAACCTTAAGTTTGGATAAAACTCATGACAAGCTCCCAGAAATGCTGGTAGCATCAGGAGCTGACACAACATGCGATTAGGAGGCGAACAGGCACTACGAAGTCCCACCGGTATCAGGGGAACTTGCTCTGAACAAGTTCAAGTCTCTACTTTGGAACGTGTAATAAATTTTTTACTGGAAATAAGTATGGAAAAATATTTGAAGGGGAAAGTTTTCTGTTGGATTGGTCAAGAAAACCCTTAATTACTGATAGTAGATTTATCCTTTGTTTAGTCCTTTTCTCTACGCTATCTTTAGCGTAACACTGTGTGACTAACAATCATCACTTCCTAAATTTGTTCTTCCTTATTCAAATATGACTGGGCCTTGACAGGATGACTGCCAGTTATCTCATTAACCACCAATTTATACACTTAATCAAGGCATTAACACTAAAAGAGTTTTAAAACTGCTGTAAAGTCATCGTACAGGAATTAAATATCAGAGAGCATCCCAAACTGTACGTGGAATGCCTGCTTCTGTTTTCACTATGACGACTTATTAGCACTTAAGAAAGAAACTCAAATGACACTCAACCAAGACATACATGCTTATAGAAATGCTTGTTTAGATTGTGAAGCAATAGTAGGACGGATGTTCACAAGGAAAAGGCTGAGAACCAGTTCCTGTTGCAGGACAGATGCAGTCCATGATGCTTCCTGCACTCTGATCCCCAGGAACACAATCAGGTTGTGCCGGGCAGGGCATCATCTCGGGGGAAGAAGAAGTGTTACCTGACTGACAGTAACCCTACTGCAGTGCTCCGGACATACCCACCATTTCTAGGCTCTGGATGTGCTGTATGTTGGCACCTACAAGCACCAGAGCACAGCTCAAAACCTCACCACTGAAACCTCTCAGTGTTCGTATGCCATTATTTACTTCTCTCAGGTGCCAAACTTCCTCCAGGAGGTCAATGGAAACGCCTGGAGGACTAAATGACAGAAGCCAGCATCCCAAAAGCTTGACATCTCACAGTTTAACATCTAACATCTATATTTCTTTTCCTGATCTTGGCTTGTGTTTGTGAAACTTCCCTTAAAACACTTTTTAACTGCTTAACAGAAAATTGCCCAAACAGAGTAATAATTCTTCTAGAGGTGCAGACAGTGGCACCAGTGTAATGGACATAGGACATCGTCAGAGAAGGTAAACAAAACCAAACAGCCAAAAAGGCACAGAAGTTTATACGGAATAATTTCCTTCAGTGTATAAATGTGGTCTCAGTTGTTTTTTGGATTCATCTGTAGCTCCTGGTAAGTAGGATTGACACCTGTTATATTTCTGGAGTTCCTTCAGGCAGCTGCTGGCATTTCTCCTCTCTCTTAGTTGCTCTTTTAAAGCTCAAAAGAAGTTCTTTTTACTGAAATAGATGGAGTGAGAGATGAAAACTTTGGCATTTCGGAGGTTTCCATAACTTTATGTAAGCAATCACACTGCAATTACATTCAGCCATAAAATCCAAAGCTTACGACATTAAATGGGATTGCATCAAGCGAGCTCAGCAGTGCCAAAGGATAGGTGGGACACAGCAGCAACAGGTTTCTCCTCCTCCTGTGTTCAATGCCTAACAGCTGTGCTGTGAGCCCAGAGGTTCATCTCCTTTGGGAAGGGAAGGTGGAAGAAAGAAACAAAGATGCTTGTATCCCTCTGGCCTCCATGGCTATGGGAGAAGCACAGCTCCAGCTGTCGGCAAGGAGTGTCACACAAGCTGGACCCAGACCCCGGCCCAAGCTTGCTTCTCTGCACTGAATACATGCGAAATGAGTATTGCCACTATCTTTAGCCCATGGTACTTATCTACTAGCCAACTCCATCATCCTGGCTCGAGACAATGTTTTCTCTTTTATTTTAAAGCTGCTTAGAGGCACGTCCACCCAGGGTTCCAAACACACCCTTAGGTAAAGGATCTGTGTTTTCAAACGCAGTCTACGTATGATTTACTGAGACCAAATAAACCCTGTCTTTCAAAAATTACCACAGAAACTAAATTTAAAAGCCACATATAAATCACGGTATGGTTAGGCAACAAACCTATATAAAGGGGAGTAGATGTAAGGTTGTAATGAAGATTGCTCCTTTCCCATCAGAAACAAGGGCAATGGATATCATTGGTCTTTACTACAACATTAGGTTGTTTTATTTCAGAATATTGTGCATTTATGCTCAGTTTAATTATGGCAAACAAAGCAAGCTTCTGAAATAAAAATAAGCTAGACAAATAATGATACTTGGCACTACAGCATACTTGGATACATATATACAGTATGCATATATGTATACATATGCTTGTATACAGTATCCATCTAATGATAGTTGGCACTACAGCATTCCCTATCTGCAGAAGGCTGAACAGGGCTTAATCAGCACTTATTTTAGAGCCCCAGTTGGTTTTCCTCTTTTAGATCAAACCCACGCTGAACTTCACAGGTAACCCACCTAGGATGAACTGCACAGGACATCCAAGTCAAATGCACTGAGAGTTCCTCTGCAGTGAATATGTTAGATGTGAACAGATGTATAATCCTTTGCACAGGACTCATTTTAAACTTATAATAGTCATTTGGTAAATTATTCAGAACATCATCACCAAATCCGAAGTATTTGCAAGCTCCGCTGTTGGGGTTACACACACATCACCTCTCAGGTAGGACACCTATAAACTGAAGCAGCAAATACCAATTTATTACAAAATACAGTGTCATCAAAAGAGGCTCCGTTTTATAAAAAGGCAGCACACAGTGTGGTATTATTTTCATCCCAAGAAGTATCTACATAATGAAAACAGACATCTGAGACACAGAAGGTAAATGCTCAAAGGGCATCAGGAATAGGCACCATCTACGCAAACACTTGGTTATGAAACACCAAAAAGATTTTGTCTCTGTGTGTGTGTGGTTGAAGAGGCATTTGAAACATCTAGAAATTCTGGTGAATCACAAAGATCTTTGCCAAGGCAACGAACAGAACACTGAACCGACAAGACATGTTCAGTGCTGAAGAAAAAACAGGAGGTTAAAGCTGCAGCATGAAGGACGTTCACACCAGAGGGGATGCTCAACTTGGCATCCACGCACCAAGTGACCAGGAGTGAAGGCCTGTTCCTCAACACTTTTTCCTCTTTGGGATACTTCTTTCTAGCGTGCCCAAGCACCCATTATTTTCTTCGTGCCTACTTTTCCTCGCTGAAGCTTTGGCCCTTTCCAAACTGACGAGACTCACGTCTGCCAGCCTCCTGCACCGCATCGCCAACACCCACCTCCCCTGCCGAAAGCAGGCTTGAATTTCAAATGGGTTTTTCCGCCTGCTTCTGAGACAAATGCGACATCAGTTTCTACACGAATTTCTGAACACGAGATTTCTTTCCAATATTCAGTCCATCAGAAAGGAGTTGATAATGTGAGAAAAAGGCTTGATGCTGAAGGAACCCAAAGAAAATTCAATCACTGCCTTCTGCAGCTATGTGATAGAAGCGTTGACTCTTACGCACACACCTGAATTTTGCTGACAGCAGCAGCTCCTTATTTCTCCCTCCATCCTTGTCCCTCTGCAGATATTGCCTAGAAGCAGCAGCTATATGTGAGCTTTGGCAGTACTTAGGGTGTCAACTGAAGGACAAAATTCACTGATACGTGGTTGTTTCCCAATCTCTTTTGGCCAGCAATGGTGAATATTCCAGATACTGCAGGAAATTTTACAGTAAGTTGCTAAGGGATGCTGAAATCATAAGGCTGGCCTTTAAAATATGATATATATATATATACACATATATATATATATGTGTGTGTGTGTATATATATAGTGTATAATTTATGTATATATATATATTTTTTAAAAACTTTAAAGAAAAAGTTTGTAAAACTGTATATTTAAATACTAAATAAATACCCTCTTATTGACAGAACCCAGAGGTCAAGCGCTGTCCTCAGTGCTGACTGTAAAAGGGTAACATGAATCAACTTACCACTTGTGTACATTCAAAACTCAGTTTAATTTGACAGCTGAATCGATTTTTGATAACAGCTTTGTTGTTGTTGTTGTTGTTTGAGGGGTTATTTGTGGTGAGATCTGTTTGTTTGTTTGTTTTTAGATTTTCTAAACACTTGTCACATGCAAAGACAGGAAGCTCTGTCTGCCTTGGAAAGTATTATAGACAGAGAAAAGCAAGTGTGTGTTACCCAGTGCCAGGGGCTAGGACGCCGGATTCCAAGGCTGTAATTCCAGCTTTGCTGCTGACTCAGAGAGTGACCGTCACGTAACCACAGCCCTTCATTTTCCTCACTCTGCAGAAGAGGAGCTGTACTCAGCTATCTCACACAGACACTGCGAGGCAAGCAGAGCTGGGCCTTGCACACCCTGAGTTCAGCTGTGAGAGAATTAGTCATGCCTAAACATTGATACAATCCACATGTGCATCTTAACCTGCTCACCTCCTCTGTTAGCATCTGGCTTTTACTGTTCTTGATATGCTCAGGTATCCACACGACTATTCAGACCAGTGGTTTTATGTTTACACACACAAATTTTATGCTGCATTTGTATCAGGATGTGTTTTCCAACACTGCAAGAAAAGACTGCATGCAGAAATGAAAATTGCCCATTTGGATGAAAGATGAGCAGAGGCAATCCTTGTCAAGTGGCTTTAAAAATCAAGTCAGTCTCAGAAAGAATGCAGGAGAGGGCCTTAATATTGTTGTCAGCTTCCAAACAGGTTTTTTTTCCCTGTTTATGGGTGTGGATTACTTCTGTTAATCTGTGAAACAACTATATGTGCCTAAGACCTGAAAAGACACCGTCTGAGCAAGAATGCTGCTGATGCGGGTCCTCTTCCTGACTCTGCTGATCGCCAGGGCGTTGTTACTGTCCAGAGCCACATCAAGTAGCAGAAATGATGACATTTAAGAAGATTCTGGTCCTCCCCGAGAGGCACAGAAACTACAGCCGTGATGCAGCTATCGAGGCAGAAGCCGACTGCACTGCAAAACAGCATGGAGCAAAAATACTCCAGGGAGCGGGCAGCTCCCACAGCTGCAGCATCCCTGGAAGCCAGAAGCAGCACGGGACAGCACTAACAGCTGCCCGGGGTGCTGGCAGGCTGGAAGAGAGAAAGCCACGGCCCCTTGTTGCCCCCGTTGGCATAACCAGGGTGTTCCAGGGGCAGAGACAAAATTTGCATCCCAAGGCCACAGCAGCACTTCATGCAAACAGCGTCTATCAGCACACAGATAACACACACGAGACTCTGAACAGCCCCCAGTAACTTCTTATTAGCATAGCCCCTCTCCTGCTACAGCTCCCTCAGACAAAATGGATCTCTGCTGTACTGACAATCCAGTCACTGCAAGAGCTTGCAAGTAAATCACAAACCTGGGGCCACGTCCCCACGTGCTGAAAGAGTTTAAGTACTGGCAGCAATCAAACAATGTTCATTTCCCTCTCGTCTCTCGTGGGCCTACCCGTGCGATTTGTCGGGAGCCTCCATTTTCCAAGGGAGTCAATGCAAACTGGGAGGGCTCTGCACCTACTGGGAGACGGCCACGTTTCAGCACGGAGCAATTTACATTTCCTCAGCAATTTACGTGGCAGACGTAAACGTATGTTTATCACTTAGACGTGGATATCACAAATATAAAACCTAAATTGATGAAGAAATACATATTCTGTCACCTAGTCTATATAGTGTTATATATTTTGTGTCTACTGTGGATGTTATGCAGGTGTGTGTGTACACACTCACATATATATAAAAGCTGTGCCTGACTACGTGTCCTGCACAGCACGGGCATGTACACAGGCACACAGACCGACACAAACCCGCACTTGTGCCGCTGCACGTCTCATGCAGAAGGAGCACGGGGAAGATGCGTGGCCCAGCCCACACCCATTCCCTCTGACGGCAAGTTCGGGGTGCAGCCAAGCACTTGTTTATGTAACAGCAAGGTGCAGCTGCGGTAAAAGGGAGACAGGAGCGAGGGCCGCTGCTGAATATTAAAAAGGAAGACAAGCAAACCATGACAGCATTCGCTGTATTTTCTCAGCAAAGCCCACTGGTACTTCCTCGATCTCAAAATGCCACGCAGCCTGCATCCCCAGACACTATCGCTAGCACAAACACAGCCTGAGCCTGCCCGCTCCCAGGCAGGGATATGCAGCACGCGCGGAAAAGAGAGAGCAGAAGGGGCACGATTAATTCTATCCCGCTTTAATTAAAGAAGTAGAATGCACGTCTGAATGAAGCAGGAGATGTGAAAATCAGGAAAAACACCACATGCTGTGATTAGGTAACTGAGATGGGTACTGGCAAACGTGAAAAAAGACCCTCCAGCAAAGGCACACACACATTGGAAAAAAAAAAAAAAAAAAAAGAAAGCGGGGGGGCTATTTTGCAGAGAATCCAGCATCCAAAATGCAATCACAGAAACTCCCTTATGCTGCAGTGTCCCATTTAGGGGATTAGGACAGTAATCGCAATCTGCCCCAGCACCCAAGCAGTGCACACGTTAGAAATGGCATTTGTGTTTTGATGAAGAGAATCAATCAGCAACTTAATGAACTCTGCAGACACGGCCTTTTACGAGTCAGGGCGATCAGACCCACAGGTCCCAAAGGTACCAAAACAGCCCCAGCAATTTTATTTAAGTTATGCAGTTCTGCATATGAAATCCGTAAGACTGAGAACAGAGTGAATCCCGAATTTCTCAGGTATGCCAAGGGAGCAGATGGCTTCTGAATCCTAGGCGTTTGCCAAAAGGATCTGCACATTCAAGCGCTGCATTGCTGGATTCTGTTCCCTGCCCTTTCACGGGGAGCTCTGTGTTTACATGCAACGTAGCAGAAACAGAAAAGAGGACAGATTACGTCTCTCGATATCATCCCTTCTGCAAGATATTTATAAAGAATGGGTCAAAACATGGTGTCAGTGAATGAGCTAACGTGTATCGCAGCCTAGAGATTCCTGAGACGGGAGAAAAGAACCAGCAGTGAGGAGGCATTAACGCAGGCACTCCTGGTGCAGCCTAGTCCTAGAGCTGTCCTTAACAGCAGCTTCGGGTCCTTTAGTATTTTCTCCACCCCTGTACATTACTTGTGTCCTTGGAAACCATAGACAAATCAATCATCTATGGTCTTTATTTTTATTCTGTGGTCGCTTTGTTTGTTTTCCAAGGTAACCTGACTTCATTCCACATTTCTAGCAGAGAAAAAACACAACAGTTAATTATAAATTAGGAGAAACCTCCCTAAAATCCGAAACACCTAAATAGATGTGCCTTCACAGAATCAGAGACTGCCAGCAGCGACAGACACAGAAAGACAACAGATTGCAGGCTCGTTTCAGGCCACAGCCAGAAAAATACACCTGCAGTGTGCAGGGTAAATACACTGAATCACGGCTGCTAGCACAGCTCTGGTTACCGATACCTCCCCGAACAGCTCGGCTGATCCACCTAGTTCCACACGAGAGGTCCTGTGTGCAGCATTTAGCATCGATGCTTTTGGTGCCGATGCGGGCACTGGAGCTAAAAATGGGAAATGGGGGAGAGATGCTGCCACGGAGCACAGACACACACTGCAAAGCACCAGCACGGCCACCTCCCTCCCCGCCAACTTCTCCAGATCAGCTCGGGGCACGAAGCAGCTGGCTCCTGAGTGCCAAAACCATCCCCAGCCCTGCTGGGGGGTTAGGCAGCGCTGGGGTGCCCATGGCCACCTTTACGTGCCTGTTCCCCCTGTGGCTGGGGGCTGCCAGGTGTGGCAGCACCCGAATCTCACTGCAGCCGGGCTAGGTCCACAGCAGGGCACAGAGAATGGGAAGGGATGCAAAGGGCAAATATGAGGTGGACGAGAAGGAAAATGGAAGGGAGAGCATTACACATGGCAGTGAACCCCTGGGAAGTGCCACACAGACAGAAGGAAGGGCATGGGGGGAAGAGGGAGAAGGGGCAGTTTTTCCCCTCGTACCTTGCGTTTCCGATCTGCCCTAGAGATTTTCCGCTGCCTTTTCCTCTCCTTCTCAAGGTTTCTCTCCCTCTCTTCAAGTTCGGACTCTCGAACTTTCTTAATGGAGGCGGCTGCATGAGCCATTGTGGAGAGGAGACCACCCGCTCCAGGGAAGCCGTTCCCACCACCGGCGGATATCCAGGTGAGTTAATTTTTTCGGGAGGGCACCGGCCGCAAGCCAGTGCTTCGCAGCGTAATCCACTCTTCCTCCTGCTTCTCCCCAGGAAGGGTCACAGCCCTGCAGCACCCATCGTTCGGGAGCTCGAGAGCCGTGTCCACGCGTGCAATGTGTGGCAGCGCTCACAGCCGCACGCACGCCATCGCAGAGCAGCCGGCAAATATCTGCCAGCAGCCTGAGGTCTCTTCAGCTTGGCTGCAAGCAAAGACAAGCTCAGCTGGGGGGGGGGGAGGAGAAGGAAAAAAAAAAAAAAAAAAAAAAAAGAATCGGCCTTTAAACACACACCACCAAATTGGAAAGGTCTTTTGGGATTCCTCCAGATAGGCTGTGTCTTCTGGCTGGGAGGGAGGCTCCACTTCAGCACAACCACCAGCTGGGGGAGGAGGCAGCTCCCGGCAGCTCCTCACGTCGCCCTTCTGCAGGGTGAGATGAAAATGGTGCAGTCTGACTTACTGACGTGCTGCCGCTGCCTCCCCGCTCTCCTCTTCCTCGCCACCTCCTCGTGCCGCCGGTGCCCGGGGAGCAGCAGCCAGAGCCGCCGGCTTCAGCTCGCAGCCCCAGCCCCGCACCTGCTGCAGCACGGAGCCGCCCTGGAGGGGCTGGCGGTGCCCAAGCCCTGGCCGTGCCGCGGTGCCAGGCTGCAGCAGGAGCCCTGCGCCCAATGCGGCGAGGAGGGGGTGCTGCTGGGGGCGTACGCTGGGCTCGGCCTGCCCCGCTCGGCACAGCTCCACCGAGGTAAAAAATAATGCCACGGAGCCGGCTCCGGGATATTCAACGCCAAACGCGCTCTCGGGTGCTCCCTAGGACCGCTTAGGAAGCCCCATGCTGAGGATGGGGAAGGATCACTGCAGAGAGACCGCAAGAGACAGGAAGAAGGCACTGATCCCCTCTGCCCCCCACAGCCTTTGTTTTGGGGACACCAATTTATAGCGTGAATATCAGAGACAGCTGGGTCTGCCATCCCCGCCCTCCCTAACACCAGCACACCACAGCTCTGCTCCCGCCCCCGGGGCTCACTCTGTTATCGCTATCAGCATCAAAGGTTTGTCTATCAGAACGGGACACGCAGACAAACAGCCTTTGCATTAGCCCCCCAGGCGGCCGGTCCCATTTCAGCTCCCTCCAGCACACCGACCCGGAGGGGTCCTGAGGGAGGGGGCCGTGGCTGCCCTGAGCCCGCAGCCCTGCCCTGCCCACCCCAGAGGAGCCAGGGACGGAGCAGCTCGCTGGCAGTGGCACCAAAAGTCACCAAATCAAAGAAACCGGGGCTCCTGGCCAGATTTCCCTCTGCAACGTGTTCCCCGAGGTCAGACTAGATTTGAGTGAGTGGCTGCCGCGGCTGAGCACTGTGAATTTCACTGCACGGCAGCACCCCTGAAACACCTACAGGTGCCCTGTGAGCTCTCGGTGTGACAGCAGAGCAAGGGCCAGGGCCAACCCCAGCACCACTGTTTCTGTACGCAGAGCTTGGTTGTTCTCAGGCCACACAGACCGAGACAAGTTATTAGCACCATGGGCCTGATCATTATTTACGCCCTGTGCTATTACTACAAGATTTCACTTGAACTTCACAAATATTGAAGACCGGATTTTCATAAAGTACTTTGATATGAAAACTATGAAGCATTGTAGAGGCATCTATTTTGCGTCTGAGCCAGTGAGCTGTGTGCTCAATCAGAAATATATTTCTCTAGTGGGAGAAGACATCAGAAGAAGCGGGACTCCGCGTGCCAGCAAACCTCTGCCCATATAGGCCAGTTTTCTCCTGCTTGTTCCCGTTTGCAAGAAGCCAGGCTAGACAAAAGCAATGACAAGAACACAAGCACCAGCAGCAGTAACAGCCACCAGCACAGCTAGGGGTAGCAAGGAAAGGGAGAAAATAAGGGAGACAACCGGCTTGTCTGACAGGAGGGTAGCTTGCCTCCCCTTGGTACCGCGGCAGGAACCTCCAAAGTAGCATCGCTTCTGCACCAGAAATGAGCAGCCAGCTCTCTGCAGCCCTGCCCTCGTGCCTCTGTGAGGATGCACACACCTCCTTCACCTACAGCACGCTCTGAAACATATCCAAAGCTACCGCCTGTTCATCTGCCAGATACCTGCCTGCAAATAAAATAACGCCGTAGAAGAGAAAGGGAAAATTAAACACAGCCGGCTGCTAACTATTCAGACCTACCCACAAACCTCTTCTATGCTGGGCAACTGGATTGAGGATTTGGGGTGCTCAAAGAAATGACACTACGGTAGAAGAGATGGTTTCAGTAAATTCTGAATGCTTACCTTATAAAGCAACTTTTTTTGTGGGATCTTAAGCAAGAAATTTGAAAGTAAGACCAAATCACAGGCCACTATGTTTAGAAGTCCTGGCCTTACCATTTCCCTAACTTTTAAGGTTTTCTTAAGCCACTAAATGCTTAAATCCTCATATATAAAGCATGCAATGGGGTTTAAGGCACAGGAGGGCTTACAGGAGTCGTGTTTATTCTATTTATATATTTAGTCATGTTTGTCATCTTTTGATTCCTGCACATTCAACAGCTGAGTCTCAAAGATGTATTTCTTCAAGAAATTCACTCAAAGCCAGTAAAGGACTTGATGTTCTCTGCAACCCATGTTTCAGGAGAGAACACAACCAGATGCTTGAACACTTGGTGCCAAGTAAGCCCAACTGAAATAGCAGATATTCAGAAGAGCACTGACCAAGAAGAACTTCGGCTCAGTTCTGTGAGGTGGCCATTATGTGCCATAAACATCATCTCCCTCACCTCAAAGAGACATGAAAGTATTTAAGCACAGCGTGGCAAAAAAGAAGTAGCTTTCAATAGGTTATTTTGGAAAGAACATACCCAATCTGGGATACATAAAACACGTGTCACTTGTACGTGACACAGCTAATGTCCCTGCAGGAAAAAGCATCCTGCTACAAGATAGAGAGATTTGCCTCATCAAAGCAGCAAATGGCCAGCCAGTGCCCTGCGAATACAGCATTTCCCTGATCTTAACAAACAGAAATCCTTCTGCTGACATCAATCAGATTGAATTTTCAAGATCTGTTCAGCAAAAATGGAGACTGAGCAACTTCCCCCTAAATGCAGAAAATTCATCGCGAGGCTGCTACATAAGATAAGCGGCAAACACGGCGCTGCTGCCACAAGCGGCACGTAGGAGGGGAGTGGGAAAGTGGGCAGATGCACAACAACCTAGAAAGAACACAACACTGGCAAAAAGGCGGTGGTTTTTTTGTGTTTTGTTTTTGTTTTTTTGTCGTTTTTTTTTTTTTTCCCTGCAATGCATTTGTCATCATTAACCCCAAAAGCAGAAATACCCAACTCCTGAGGTCCAACAAATTCTCATTGGGGTAAGAAAGCTTTTAAGACCTGAGCCTGCACAACGTCCTGTGCGATCTGTGAGTGGGCTCCAAGTGACTGACCCCACCATGCAATCCACGGCTGGGTGGGCACTTAATTGGGGTTACAGTGCCTACTGGCCTGGTTTACAAATTGGCGTAAATCATTAACTTCCTGACCCGATCTCCCAATCTAACAGGCCCCGGGTTCCGTTGTTTTAACCTGACCCACCAGCTGAGACAGCACGCTGCTGCGCTGCAGGGCTTTATTAGCCACAGCTATGATCTGCACTTGGGTTTTACTGCCAGCTTTCAGGTAGAGAAACATGATTTACTGAGCAAATCATCATCTTCTGTCTACAGAAGCCTACCGGATGAAAATCACCAGTAATTGAGTACAAGAGGAGAGGCCGTAAACAAGTGCTTATCTTCCCTGAAGCACAGCCACTAATAGGGGCCCGTCCCGTAAAGATGAGGTTCTCTCCACATAAATCACGTGGGCAGTACGAGAAGGTTAAAACCAAGCCTAGAAATAACACCAGAAAGTGTGACTCAAACCTGTTCTCATCATTTCCCAGAGTTACAAAAAAAAGGGAGGAAATGATGGAGCCTTTCACACCTCAAAGGCAGAGTGGAGACCATCCCTCCGAGTTCTAGGTCACTAGTACATTCAGGAAACGAGCTGGAAATCACAGCTGGTTTCAAACAGCTAAACATGGGAAAGGTCTGTCCCACCATAAGACTGTCGTTTTGCAGCAACAAAAGCTGGGCAATTCAACTTTTTGTCTAGCACTGAGGAAGACACCTCTGGAAAAGGCAGATCCGAATTCTGTTGGGCAGCTAGGTTCCCCCCAAGGTGATGTGCTTTCCCTTCTTCTTCTTTGGAGATGTGAACACCCAGCCTTTGGTGACCTAGCAAGAGCTGGCTTGGCGAATTAGCTCACCTCTCCTCACAAACACGATGCTGACCTCCCCTCTCTCTTGGTGCTCTAGCAGGGTTCGATGTCAGGAGCAGGCATCCTCCTCCCTTGGGTCAGGAAATTGTCCTGTGAAAGCTGCCTCTTGACAAATGAGCGTGGAGAAGATGGACAGAGACAAAAATATTTGGAGTGCCAGAGCAGCATAACAATTTACTTAAATTAAGTATTTAAACAGATTTGGGTGGATTGTGCGTTCTAGCATACTCAGCCATTTCCATACCTCCAGAATTACACATTCCTAGAGTAGGAGACAAACCAAGTGTCATGGAAAGCACAAAGCTATGAAAATATACACTACATTTATACACCTGCCTCACTTCTTGTTCAAACCACACTTATTTATTATTTAGACAGTAGCAAATGACCTAACTCTAAACATACAATAACCCTGCAAGTCAGTTAACAATCCCATAGCCTTAATTTACATATTTTATTGCATATTTTTCTGAAAGAAAAGACATTAAGGTTAAAAAAGGCTCCTCACACTCACATCAATGAATACGTGAGGACAACGTGTTCCAGAAAGCTCTGGGCCAGACATCAGCATCACTGTGTTGGTACTGAAAAAGTGATTCATGGAACTACGCTCTGGCTTTTTTCTGTCCCTTGGAACAGAAAGAAGAACATGGAAGATGACACAGTAACGTTTGCAATGCTGTACCCTTCCATGCAGAGTGGATTTCTGCCTTGAAGGTGTTCAGTTCAACACTGACAGGAACTTTAAATATAATTATTGGTCACACCAGAGAAAAAGATACTGCTTAGCTACCTTTGAAAGAGATACTGGAAGTATTTATCTCTTAAAAAAGATAATTTTTACTATGTTAGAGTTGAAGAAATTGAAATAGTATGGTTAAATGCTTGCTTCTAAGAACTGAAGAGCAGTCATCATGGGATGAGATCAAAGTCCTTTGTCTCCAACAGTGGCCAAAAACCAGATACCTAGCAAATTGAAGAGGGCAAATGAAAGATATTTTCTTCAAGTACAGCTTCCAGTCACTGCAGATTGATGGACATCCATGCTAGATATTTGAATTTAATTAGCAATCCTCAAAGGCTATTATCTGTGAACTTATCCAGTCTCTCTCTGAACCTGTCTAAATTTCCAGCATCAGTAACATTTTAAGGCAGAGTTCTTCAGCTTAACCACTCGTTCAAGGTATTGCTGTCAGAGGCAGGTGCTTAAAACCAGAAACAAGGCAAGATGCGAAAACCCATTCCCAAAGCACAGACATCCTTGCACTCAGCCTTTATTACTGTCCAAGCTGTGCCGTGACAAAGCAATGCTCTGCGCACATCGCCAGCTTCCTGAACAACAAGAGTGGGATTCAGAAAACCCCTTCAGAGGCTGATGTCTCTAGTTTATTTGAACATCCCAGACATGAGGAAAAGACACTGCAGCTGTGCCAAAGTTAGTAGCTCAAGAAGCATGTTCATTTTCTTCAGAATCCTAAATAAACCAGAGATGTGTATTTCCGGCAAGAGTGCCCGTTTTGCAGTTTTCTGACGACAGCTTCGCTGCGTTAATTCTGAATATCACTTTGCTTATTTTAGTTCTCGTATTGATTGGACACATTGGCATTGCATTCTATTTTAACTAAGTCAAACAAGGCCTGACCCAATAGCTTGCTAAGGGCAACAGCAGACGATTTATTGATTTAAATGGACTTTGGATCAGGACCACAATCATTTAGCTCTGCACTGCAACGTGCCTTCTCATCTTCCGTCCTGCCCTCGCCTGCCTGCCTTACCTTCTTTCATCTTTGACTATTGTGTTCAGTTTTGATCTCGTGGGGGTTGAAGTTGCTATTAATATGGAGAAGGAGCCCAGGGATCACCCCGAAGGTGTTGCACGTCTGCCACATCTGATTCCCAAAATGTGCAGTTCGTTCAGTAGGGTCCCTCCCCGCAGTCACTGCACTTACCTTCTGCAGGACCCGCTGCCAGGGGCTCACGGCCCCACCTTCAGCAGGTGCAGCGCGCCGAGCTGGCTTTGCTCTGCTGACAACACAAGGGTTATTGATGAATTCTGTTTAACCTTTTTATCAATTATTCGAACAAGGGGATCAAATGCACCCTCAGTGAGTTCGGAGATGACACCCAGTTCTGCAGGACTGGATGTGCCTGAGGGTAGGAAGGCTTTGGGGAGGGATCTGGATAGCCAGGATCGATGGGCTGCATCCAGCTGCCTGACACGCAGCAAGGCTCAGCTCTGGGTGCTGCACTTGTGCTGTAACAACCCCGCACAGCGGTGTGGGCCTGGGGAAGAGTGGCTGGAAAGCTGCCCAGCAGAGAAGAACCTGGGGGTGCTGGTCCACAGATGGCTGAACATGAGCCAACAGCATGCCCAGCTGCCAGGAAGGCCAACAAATCCCGGCCTGCATCAGAAACGGTGTGGGCAGCAGGACCAGGGAAGCGATTGTCCCCTTGTACGTGGCATTGGTGAGACCACACCTCAAATACTGAGTTCAGTTTTGAGCCCCTTGCTACAAGAACATGGAGTTACTCCTGTGTGTCCAGAGAAGAGCAACAAAGTTGGTGAAGGGTCCGAAAAAACAAGAGTTATGGGGAGCAACTGAGGGCACTGGGGTTGTTTAGCCTGGTAGAAGAGTAGGCTGAGGGCAGACCCCATTGCTCACTACAGCCACCTGAAAGGAGGCAGCAGCAAGCAGGGTGACAAGTGATAGGACACAAGGAAATGGTCTCAAGTTGTCCTTTGGGGTAATATGAATAAAATAACTTTACAAACCATGCTAATACTGAAAAAAAGAATTATGTTTTAAAATAAGAACGCACAACAGGAAAACTGACTTGGCTGCCATCGCTTCGAAAGTCTGCAAGCCAACATGACCCAGATCTCACCCACTTTAAATCCCTTCAGTTGCAACCTAGATGCTGCACATAATCAGCTCTGCTTAAGCACTCCTGCTGGCAAACGTAAAAGTGCCCCTACCCTTCGGGGTAGGGCTAGGTCATATGCGTTCACATCTGAATGGGCCCTACTCTGAATGGTAAGTTTACATGTCCATAACTATCCGAATAAAAGCTTGAGCATCTGCTACATATACCAATCTTTTTTTTTTTACAAAAAAATATATTTTTTTATTTTTTATGCCAATATGTTTTACAACATATTTAAACTTCACAGTGCACCTCCCCAACAGTGAGGTTACAGTTTGCAAGGTATGGAAAAAAGTGATGGCTGAGTGATGCATCTTTATATTCCTGTCTACTGTGTACATATGCTATCTAAAACGTCATTTCTGTCACCTATACAACATCAGGACTAATGGATTGGACTGTATTTGGATTTCAGCTACCAGCTGTAATACACTTGGAGCCTGTTTGGAGCATAGTGCAAGTAGATGTCAAAAATAAAATGAGCACACGTAACCAACCATCTTTGTTCCTCTTTTTTAACCTCACAAGAACAGTCTAACTACACAACTTCTAAAATGCATCAGCACCAGTGTGCCTTAAGTAACAACATTCAGAAGCCTTGCATACCTGCTCTAAAGCCAATAATGCTATTTTCTTTCTCACTACATAAAGCAGGGTTAAATAATGCATTACCTCCTTGAATACTTTTGGCGTATCATTTAAGAAGTATCATTTAAGGTGTATCATTTAAGAAGTCTTTCCAATACATCCTTCCACTGTTTGTAGTGAGAGAAAACATACCCGATACTCATTTATAAAAACAAATGAGGAAATTTGGTATTAAGAGTTCTCCAAAGAGCTCTCAAAGACAGTTTTTAAAGACCCCCTCAAAATTTACAACTATGCTTAACAAATATACATAGAAATGGAGAAATGGGTCTGACTGTAATAAACCCTTCTCAACTAGGTGTTTTCCACCTTTTCCTCACATAAGACAGAGATCCCTTTACTTTTCTGCCCTGAAGTATGATCAGACTAATACAGCGAGTAGCATTACTGCCTACGGTGTACCAAATCCCTCTGTCCTACACGCACGCAGCCTAGCACCACCCTCAGCACACATTTATTTGGCAGAAACATGGAGAAGATGAGAAAGGACGGCGGGGTTTTGCCGGGCTGGGCCCTGTGTCGGGCAGCACCAGGGAGAGCGGCCGGCCCTGGCTGCGGGCCCAGCATCCCTCCCGACTGCCCCCCCTGGTCCCGGACAGCCCAAATTCAAGCGTTCACATGCCAGACAGCCAGAGCCAGTTACTGCTGCACTCCTGTAGGAACATGGAGCCGGATGGCTGCACAGGCTCCCTGCCGCGGTGCCTGTGGCAATGGATGGCGAGCGATCCCCCTCTCCTGGCCACGCAGCGCCAAGGCAGCGAGGGATGCAGAAGACAGGTTCATCAGCACCACTGCAGCCCAAACACAGCCTTTGGGGTGGCTCAAACACAGCGTTGTTCCCGCTGCAAGTGCTGCAGCTAGCACCCGGCCCAACGCAAATATGTACGCTGCTCGGGATATCGGCGATAATCGTTACCCACAGTCATCTTTCCACACACACACACACCAAGGACAGCGGGATCCGGTTTTATCACCACACCTGTACATGCCCTTACGGTAACAGCCTGCAGGAAAGGAGGTGAAAGGCACTGCCAGGGGTGAGAGGAGGCCAGGGACTAACTGAGAGCAGCGCCTCCTCCGCACCCCGCACCCCCATCCCGCTGCTCGGGCCCCCAGAGCATGATGCTCTCAGTTATCACACACCACAAAACCGCTGGCAGCGGATAAAGACTACCAGGGCATTTCTACAGACAGCACCCGGCAAGCTCCGAAGGCCCTTGAGGCACAAGAAGTGAAGAAACAATTTCCCTACAGGACACAGAAAAGCCACAAAGCGAAGCCTCACGACCAAACCCTGTGAGGCGGAGCAGGCCTCGGGCCGGGCTGTGACCACTGCCAGGGGCCCTGCCTCACGGCTTGCTGCTGCTCTGGGACTAGCAGCTATATTCTTAGGCAAGCGTCTGCCTGGTGACCTTTCACAAGCACTTCAAAACCTATGGAAGCTATCTTTTCTATATGACACCAATTTAAAAGCAGTCATTTTTGAGCCCACTGAAGACATGAATTAGTCAGAAATCATACAGGATGCAGCTTATTGTCTGTGACCTAAAAACACCATGTGCATCTCATCTGCTAAGCACAACTCTTTAGCCTTATATTACAGTATTACTGTTAGGAAAGACAACTTTTAGTTGTTTGTTTGTTTTTTTTTCATGGACACAAAAAGCACATGAGAGCACTGCCCTCATACACACTCCCAATGTCTATGGACATGCCAAGGACTGTGGAATGCCGTTTTCACCTTTACTTCATTTACTTCACATTTTCTTATTAAGAGTCTTGCTCACTTTTAATGGCTAGTGCCTTTAAAACATTCAGACGTTCAAGAGGCCAGTTCTGACTTTATTTATTGGAACAGCCTGTCAAAAAGCAACTCGGCTTCTTGTCATAAGGATGTTTGGGTCACTTTCACAGAGCTGTACTCCAAAAGCACAAAAGTCACCCTGAGTAAATTATTTTCTTACCATGAGAGACTGAAATGATTTGGGCTACGGTAACAGCGATCTGCACAGGTCTGCTAGGCCACAGCTGTATTCACATTGAACTAAAGAAGACGGTCTGATTCTGTGTTTGCACTAAAGACAAAAACAGCCTAGATCTGAAGCTCATTTGCAGAGGCAACTGCATGTCTCAAGCTAAATATTGGAGAGTATAAATTTGCAGAGGCAACTACATGTCTCGAGCTAAATATGGGAGAGTATATCTGACGCACAGCTTTTCCTTTCACTATGAAATCTGTCCCACCATGTAACAGAGCTTGGCCATAACATTACACCTTCAGCTATGCGAAACAAAGCGCTCCCAGAATCCAGAGAACCATCTGACACACAAAAATGAATATATTACCATGAATTTGTTCCTGAAGTGCCTTCAATTTCCATTAGTTCTTGTGGAAGATGAGGAAGAAGAGCCTGCCTTCTCAAACGGCTAACACAAAACGGTTCTGGCTCATAGCTAACATAAAGGCGGCTGTCTGCCTGGATTCATCACCACCATCACTTTAAAAGCAGGGTCCTTCTAAAAGCAATAATTTCTGAAAAACTCTGACTTCTTGGGGGCCTTAGGAACAAAGACCTTACAAAAACGGAGCTGCCCGAACCACCTTCCCAAACAACATCTTGCCATGATGGAGATTGGAAAACGTATTGCAGAGATCATGACCAAAATTGCATCCTTGCAAAATCACACAGTAAATAATTGGAAGCCTTACTGTAACTCAGCTGAGTTCATCAAATGACCCTCATCGCCCATCACTATATATTTAGCAATTTTCCTTTTCACCAAGACAGCAACATCAAAAACAATGAATGAAGAATACTGTAATTTACCCATTTCCTCCATTTTACTCAAGGTCAAAAACTGGATGATCTTGCTCAGAGCCCTTGAAGTTTGCTATGTGTAAAATGACAAGCTCCTAAGAGCATAGACAGAATCTTCTTTAAAATCAGAGATCATAGAGTTGGTAGTGAACCCTGGCTGGAAAGGACTAGAAACAACCCCGCAAAAATCTGAGCAAATGTGACCCCCAGCTGCCAGACCGGTTCAGACCTGAGCTGGCCATGTCTGTTTGTACGCACGTGGCAAAAGGGCTGATGATTTACTCACGTGGGTACAGTTGTGTTCTACACTACAAAGGGATACAGGCAGCAAACACAGATCACATTAAAAAGGAGGACAAAAGCTTGCAAGTGTGTCAGTCTAGATCAAATATGTACCACAGCCCAGGCTTTGCCTCATGGGTCAATTTATCATCCATCCCTTAAGCTCTTGCAAAGGACAAAACAAGCTTGCATCCCGCAGTGTGCAGCACTGGGTTACAGGCAGCATTTTAATATCTCTCTGCCAAGGTAGCACTCCCAGACCACCTGCAGTGAGAGTGCTGAGCAGAGGCTGCTCTCCTTCGTGTGCACAGGGCTGCCAAACTGGGAACAACTTGCACAGCACGCAGATCCTGCTGGTGACACAAACAATTGCAGGAGATGCGTTGCAGAGCAGAAGTTAACTGGCTTGTGTGGAGAAGGCAGAAGCTGGACTCCGCTGAGAGACAACAAAGACTAACACTAGCTAGCATTTAGCCCATCACTTGGGACGCGAGAAACCTAGATGCAAAATCCCAGGTGTCCTATTACCTCAATGAATGAGTGGCCCAATTAAAACACTGTCATTTATGTAAAGTAGAACAGCTCCAAAAATGAGGAACAGACCAGTCAGGCACTAATATTTTCATAGGAGACATCAGAAACCTCCCCGAATCAAAAATTTGCAAGTAAAGCCCTCCCCACCAGTGTCTCAATGGACAAGTGACACGGTGGACTGGAGCACACTGTAAAACCACGCAGTCAGCCCAGCCTGTGTGGTGGAGCGTGCTGCTGCTCAGGCACCAAAGCAGGAAAGGCAGGGCAGCACGATGCTGCATCCCAGCCCATCTGTTAGCTGGGGTGATTTGCAGCCCTGTGCTGACATGCTTACCTTGCCTCCGCTGGTGCCGGCTCGAAGGTCGCTGCGCTGCCCACCGCTGCACGGCACAGAGCTATCACCTTTGCTGTACTGAAGAGAAAGTTTGCAAACTTTCTAAAATTACCTGTTCCTTCCACTCCTTTAGTTGTCATCTCTTCTCTTTAAACACACGATGATGCATAGCAAAGTGCTTTGCTAATAGAAGTCAGTCCTTAGTGCATCAGCTAAGCCTGAGATTTGTTTTTGCCTAAAAGTGAAGGATGTTCAAAAAAGCAGCAAGGACTCACTCGGATGAAGCCGATGCTAAAGTCCTGCGTTATGTTTGCATAGTACCAGTAGCTTCCAATTTCCAAGAGGTCTGAAGATCCTAAATGCTTCCTAAGTCATGGAGGTTAAAAAGTGTTCATCCACAGAAAAGCTGTGAACTTCAGCATGGACAACTCTGTTCTCCTACATTTCAGAGCCATCACACCTTCTTCTCTTTAGCTCACGATATTCAAAGCCCCTCTGCCCCAGAAAAGCAAGCTTCACCCCCATCTTTCCACAGCCAACACAGCACTAGTACATCCTCCAGAGGGGAGCTTCGTGAGGAGCAATGGTTTACCTGTGTACACGGGGTTTTTACATTAACCAGAACTGCAGAAACACATCCTGGGCATCCACTGTTCCTTCCCCTAGAAATTCACACCCCAAGCTGGGTTTAAAGATGAAAGTATGCATGTCATTTGGTAGAATTATTACTAAAACCAAAGAAGAGATACAGAGGGTTGTAGCAATCCAGATGTGTTTATCTATATTAGATACAGGTATTACATATAGCAGTGTTGTAAACAGCTTGCATTTTATATATGAATATGAGGTCCATGCCTAAGGATAAGGAATTTTAGATTTTGAAATGGTCTGACAATCTTACCATATAAAAAACAATTTATATTTAGTTTTTAATATGCATTATGTTTGCACAGTTCATACGTGCAACCTTCAGACACTGTCGAGCAGTAGCCACTGCTATGTTGTGCACCCATCACCGCACCTTAATTTGTGCATAAGACACTGCCTCCACACCTCTAAACACTATAAATAGAGATGGATACTGTGAATAACGTGTATTATTTTATACTCCGGCTTTCTGTAAGCTAGATTTTGCTCCAAGCTTTCAAGGTTCCTGTTCTTTCTGGCTCTATGGCTTTCCCCCGAGCAGTGCCTGTGGCTGGTTTGAGATGCCGCCGCTCACCTGTCCCTGTCACAGCGCCTCTGCTGCTTCTCCCACCGCTGCTTGCTGGGCCAGCCTAGATTTCGCTGCTGGCTTCTGGCTGCTGTGGCAAATGACAAAACGTTGAGGGATGAAGTAGATTCTGTTGTCCCATTAAATAATTAAAACACAGGCTGGCCCTACAACAGGAAGTGGTGTTCCAGCCTTTGGCTGCTTCCCCAGCCAACACTGGCAGCCCCAGGCCCCCAGGCGTGTTCACTTCTCAATGTTTTGCACCCCAAGCACTGATGGTGGCATACAACTTACCACGGTGCTCATCCCCGCAATTAGCCTCCTGTCTGGCCTGCTCCGTACTGTAACACACGCTCACAAACACGATCAGGCCGCGCGACCTTGGCACCCCTGATTTCACATCCCATTTGGACTTCGTTTTTCCAAACTCGCCCCTGTTGCACTGAGGGGGTTGCATCATGCAACTGCGCTGCACTGAGCTGGGGAGTTTCCACACGGGGACACGCTCAGTTTCTTGCCTACCAGCAACAGCAATGCACATGGGAGTTACCGCTGTCTCTTCGCACGCAGCAAGGACAAATACTCCCTGTTCAAATGGAAATCGTGCTCTTTTTAACCATCAGGCAGGTTCCTCGGGGAACGGTGGCTTCCCCAACCCAGGGAGGTGACAGAGCCCAGTGAAGGTACAGAAGAAAATTGCAACCAACAGACCCCTGCTGCCTCTTGCTTTGTATGGGCTCAGATTAGCTGCTGTGCAGCCACGTACAAAGGGGCTGTTTCTGAATTAATCAAGCACTGAGCTGCCCAGGGATAGCCTGTGTGCAGAAGGAGACACTTCACCTGTCGTTTTGTACGGCAGGGCACAAGAAATCTGATTATTGCTGCTTTGTCCTTTGCTTTGATTTCCCCACCACATTTATTGCTGCTCTATTAAGCTGTTCCTGCGCTGGGAAAAGCAGGGACTTCTGCAACAGGAACAAAATATTATTGGGCAGAATTCTGGGTCCAGCCCTTAAATTGCATCACCTGTACTTCATCTGCACCCCAATGGGATGCAGCAAAGGTGAGGAGTGGGGCATGATGCAGAGGGTAGGCAACAAGAAGAGCGAGGGGGCTGTGGAGGAAAATATTACAGGGGAAACATGCACGAACCTATTAACTTTAAGGAACATTAAGAGGTGTGCCCACAGCCATCTTCCTGTGTGATCTCTGCATCATTACAGGCTCAAACTGGAAAACAAGCCCGGAGCTCTGGGAGCTGAACACTGGAGAGTTCACCATGAGAAAGGAGGCCGATGAAACTCCTCAGCCAGCCTCCCGGAGCTCTCTGCTCATCTTTCTTAAGAGCCTTTCCACAAGCACAGAGTCACCTGCACAGCAAAAAGCCTGCTTAACATCGGACCCAAACTCCACGTGCATCGTCTTGCCATGAAGGGCATTATCAGAAAAGCTCTCTACTAACACCAGCTCCTTCTTTCTGTGTTTTCTGCTGATCTGGGCTAACTGAGACGCTAACAGCTGGAAGTCAGCTGTGTAATTTTGTAGAGAATGTGTTAGGATGATCCAACTGGTTGTTAACATCTGTCCTTGAACCCAATGCACTTTATTCAGAAGCCCTAAGGTGTGTGCACTGTGACAGTCTGTAATTAACACCCCTGCTCTGTGTGTTCGTGAAGCCTCTGCCTCACTAAGTGCGTGGGCCCAGGCAGCCTGCCCTTAAGAAGCAGAGCTCTGAGCGCTCGTTTTCCCCTTGATGCTCACTGGGTGGCAGAAGGACTTCAATTCTGCATGATAAAGCTGGTTTCTGCAGATGGAATTACTAATTTTCTCATAGGCTTTCCTGTAACTCTCTGTTACCGCACATACCCACCTGCAATAAGTACCGATATGTTCTCAGCAATGGCTTTGTGAGATGAAGGGGGCTTAATCGTCGATTTACGAGGCTGAAGGTATTCCCTAACTTTGGCTGCAGCAGGCGGGAGCACTTCAGATCTTATTCTTCAGAGCAGAGGCATGACACGCAGCGTTCGTCATTCCAAACTGGCATTTCTACTGCCTTCCTTTGCTGTAATGAGTGCTGGGTACTTCCACAAGCAGCCCGCTGCTGGCAGCCCCAGCAAGCTGTGTTTCTGCTGTCAGCAGCACCACAGGGGACCTCTGGGAGGGAGGGAGGGAATTGAACCCACACCTCCAGGGCAGCGCTCCAGTTCCTTAAGGCTCAGCCGTGATCCCACATCCTGGTGCAAATGTCCCAGATCAGCCACATGGGCTCAGCACAGGCGGTGCCCAGCCTCAGCTGGGGCTGCCGTGCCCATGGCCTGCCCCTGATTACGAAGGCTCATTAATGTCTGTTAGCACCGCTGGGTACTGCAGTGAGCCGGGGTTTCCATGGGAACAGAGCGGCTGGCTCGCCTCGCGGCGTGCTGTTCTGCACATCCAAACCCCAAAAGCAGGCAAAATGAACCCGAACACGCATGGCCAGGCAGACACGGGGCGGGCTGAACGGGCTTGGCAGGGCTTGGTGAGTTCAGGGAAGGCCCTACGTAACAAATGCTTCGCTAAATCTATATGCGGTGCTCCTACACATTTTGCAAACTCTCTGGCCCACCTTCTATCTTTGTCAGGCAAAATATATTGAGTTTCTGTTAAGAGGTGTATAAGGATACATCCTCTGTGGTCTTTACAGGCACTCTGATCACTTCAGAAGATAAACATGTCTACAACAGAAAGCAGTACGTCTGCTGTCCGATAACTACATTAACGCACACTGATAAAATGTGATACCAAAGTACCACGCACTCACCACTATGCAGACTCATTTTCAGCAATCTCCACTTCCCACCACCCTACTTCCTATTTTCCCTACTCTCCAAGCCAGCAGGGGGAAGAAAGTGTGTTTTCTGCTATGTCCAATGCCATCCAGAACATCATGGCACTTACTGTAACAAATATAATGCATAATAAGCTGTCTACATTGCTTCTCTCCCTTTGCTTTGCCCAAAATAGCCCAAGCTCTGAGTTTCCACTTAACTGTATTGCTTATAATAATTTAAAGCAAACGGTTTGATTGATAATGAACAATAACACAAGTTGTTTGTTTGTTTTGTGGTCGTGTTTTTTTTGTTTGTTTGTTTTTTTCCCCAAGAGAAGCTCTGCAAGCCACAGTAAACACCCTGTACAATGC
Organism: Aythya fuligula; assembly: GCF_009819795.1. Lineage (NCBI taxonomy): Eukaryota > Metazoa > Chordata > Aves > Anseriformes > Anatidae > Aythya > Aythya fuligula. The sequence continues at coordinate 3,160,043 of NC_045562.1, forward strand.
ATACTGCTTAAAATGTACTTGTAGTCTGGCTTCTCTTGCCTTAAATGTGCTTGGAAAATTATTCCATTTCTTTTTCTGTAGAAGCCTGTTTCTGTCTCAGTCTCTCTCTATACACACACATTCATGTGTATATAAATACAGGAAGAAATATGTCTGTATGTGCATATATATACATATCTATGTTTTTATATTATATGTAAAATAAAACTTGGTTATACATATGTATACATACACATACAGACATACATGTATATTTCTATATATACAAAAGAACAACTTGGATAAGGTCTAGCATGTAAGGATCAACGATGCTGTAACTCTGAATTGGCCACGCTGCATTAGCAGAACTGTCACAGTCCAGCATGGGAAGCTGGGAAGCAGAGGATCCTGATCAGCGATCAGCCAAAATGTTCACGTTGCGATTTGGTGAGCTATGGTATTGTGTACCGTAAGGCTTGCCATCAGTAGATACAGAAAACAACAATTTCTCTGTCAGCAGATAAGGAACACAATGATGCTCCTAGTCCAGCAGTGTACTTCAGCAAATGCTTAATCGTTAAGATCTTGACAGTCTTAATGATTTTCATGAAATGAATAGCTAAATAACTGCTTAAGTGTGTGCCATAAAGCAGCCTATGAGCCCTGCAAAAATAAAACTAATAATTGTTTTAGGTATGCCAGCCTCTACAGCCTTCCTATTTTTTAAGCTGTTGTTCCAGTTCACTTTGGCATGTGCATAATAGCAAAGCATTTCATACACAGGGACCGAATATAAAGCTGCTGATGAATAAGCTCCATCAAGCAAGGTCAATTTGGAAGGAACTGATTAAAAATTGAAATATTTATTCTGGATTGTTTGCTAGGTACTACTCAAAATGCAAGCGTAACTACTGTCCTCAAACCATGACTGTCCAAATCCTGAACCAAGATTTTAGATTCTTGTAAAAACAACGACAACACGAGACTAATGTTAGATGGCAAAGCTACAAGAATGGGCACGACTAAATCACATTATGTTGCCAATAAAGTCTTGTTAGAAAAAAAGAACAGGGAAAAAATAAAAAGAACAAAACTGAGATGTAAAGCAGACTGAGATGACCGGATCCCGAACACAGCATAAGAACAGCCCATAGGTAAGGCATTCATCATAATTGCTGTCCTGTGTGCTCTTTGGCCAGAGGATTTGCTGTGAAGTATCTTTTGTTGAAACAACTTAGGCTTTCAAGTTGTTTTTACAATCCTAGCTGAAAAAATAGCCTTGTAGGTATGAAAGCAGAGTAAGCAATGCAGCAGTGACTCAGCCAGCAGACCACCTGGAGCATCAGTAAAGAGGTTGAGTTCCCCGTTCACCACTGCCTTGCTCAGCTTGAAGAGGTAACGCACGCTGCTTCATAAAATTTAAAGCAATCAGTACTTTGCTGCCATGATGTTAACACGAGCATTCAGGGTCCTGTTTCCCACACCATCCTTAGATCCATTGCAAGGGTCCCCACAAAACTGCCAAACCAACAGGGCGGCCACTCCTTTGTGATGGATGCGGAACAAGGGCTGCGGCACATTGCTCTGTATTTATCACACTGAGCTTTCTTTGGCCTTGTTTCCCAACATGCATTTTCATCTCTTATAAGCACAGCGAGTTACTGTGGATCTTCTCTGCAATCTTTTAGCAAATCACACCTAAACTGATCCATTAGATGTAATCAACACCAGAACGCCTCTGTGCATTCTGATATCCCGCCTCAGATGTCTTTCCTGATTTTTGTGCAAATGCATTTGAAATAGAGCAATCCATCCCCCCCAAGGAAACAGAAAAAAGGCCCCCTCCCTCACCTCTGGCACCACAATCCAAAATACCTGTATTGATCACGATGAGAAAAGGCTACTTTGAAAATTAAAAGGTCAACGGGCAAGGCTGAAAGAAATTGTACGTCACTCTATCTGCAATGTAGAGGCGTGAAGGACTGCTGCATCCCAACCAACCTCTTAAGATTTCACAACTCAGAAACGCTGTTTGTTGAGAGCTACAATCATCCCCAGCCCATGCTTACTAAGGAGCAAGTAAGACCATGTCCAACATGACGCGATCCCATGTCAGGTCATCTTGGCCCAAGATCACGTCTAATCTAAGACCATCTTCAAGAACTGAACGTTGTGATGACAGAAAAGACAAGAGATTATTTTTTTTTTAATTTTGCATTTGTATCCTAGCAGTTTGATAGTGTTTTCTTTCATGACAATTTTCTACTCTTTTTTCCACATTTTGTTAAACTTCTTTTGTAGTTACTTAGACCACAAATGACATTAAAACTTGTTAGTTTGGGCCCCAAACTTTTGCCGTTGTATAGAGCACTGCAAATGACACGATCTCACCTAAGGTGTCTTTCTTCACTTCAGTGCTTGATGAGAAAATAAGGCTTTTTGCTTTCCTGTCCTATTCAGAGCTATGATGAGTGTCCTGTAGGGACAATGGGGCTTGTAAAAGCCTCACAGCAGCAGCTCTCACATTGTACACAATATCACTGCTGAAATATCTTGGATCTGTTTGCTCTTCGCTAGCTTCCGTGACAGGACTTGCATTGATTACCACTGTGTCCTGAGTCTCTGTCATCTCTTTGTGCTTACACTTAGGTAGTATTCTTGCAGAGTATAAAAGCTGTGAATGCTAACCATCCGGTCTACTCCTATATCTGATTTGGTGTTTTCATAGACACGCCAACTCAACTGAAACCGTAATAGGGGATGCAAGAGATGGTATCAACAAGTGAGGCTCTACATGTCATAGAAAACCTTAATTCATGGATTTCCTTTTGAGTATGAGAACAAATTGAGTCCAGGACGGGAGGAATTAGAGAACAGCACTTGTGGGATAACAGCAGATGTGCTACAAACACAGGAGTACAGCAGCGCCGCAAATACAAACTACAGTAACAGCCAGCAGTTTGGAAAGAGATGCTTGCAGCAGCATGGAGCATCCAGTTATACGGATGTAAGTTTAGGAAGAGACCCCAGAGTGACAGCAAAGGGTAAGATGATTCTTCAGGCAAGTCTGCGTGAGATCTGAGAGTGGTGGTGCTCCGGCCACAGGCTGGCAGGGAGGTCACGCACCGCCTACTGCCGTGTGCCGTGGCAGCCCTGCTCCCCCTCTCACCTTCTGAGCTGAAGGGTATGGGCACAGCTCGGACTTTACACAGAGGTTACGGGATGCACCGATGGTGACGGCTTGCTGGAGAGAGAAGCAAACAGCCTTCATATCCTCCTACCAACATAATGAGCACAAATTAAAAGTCAGAATTTAATGTTTTCTTTGGACTGTGCTCTGCTTTGAGCGCAGGGTGAGCAAGATGATCTCCAGAGGTCTCTTCCAAACCTCTGCTTTCTGGGATTCTCTGAAAACAAATCCAATTAACATACTATGCTGTAGAATACTAATCAAGAATATTTTCCACATAATTAACAATTAAATGCATGCTGGCAACCTGGTGAATGAACCTTTCCCCTTCCACACACGAGCAGCTATCATCTATCATTGGTACCCTCTTGGCTTTTACATAGAAGATCACGAAAACATAATCAGTGTCCTCATGTCTTTCGAAACAAGGCTGTTCTTACAAACCTGGGCTAAATACAGAGTCACTGCACAGAACAAAAGGGCAGAGGAGCAATGCAGAGCCCCCCGAAGGATGCGCTGTGCGCCCTGTAGGCAGCTGTTCTCCAGTCATGGGCCCAAAGGAAGACTGAAATACTCAATTCTGCAAAATCTCTCACAAACAGAGATCCATCAAAGACTGCCCTACTGAAAGAGTCCCAAGAACAACGTGGTTGGGGTACGCAGCGGCCATAAGGTACAACAAGAGATAAGTCAGCTTACGTCTAATTGACCAAGCACTCAAACCTGAGGAAAATGAGTTCTCGTAGCTTTACCAGCTTTATTAAACTGTATTTCTGCAGAAGCCTGCTGTAACAAGATTCTTAAAACTCATTAGAAAATTATAATTAGGATTTCTTATCCCTGTTATATGGTTACTGATTAAAATCCTCCTCAGTTACAGAAAGGCTTCCATTGACTTAGGAGGCTTTGGAGAATCTCCCCCTGATTTTCATTGATGCTACCAAGAGTTGTGTTTGGAAAGGAGAAATTAGTGAGTTGATTTTCTTCCACGAAGAAAACTTCCCGAGTTCTCCTTTAGAAAGGCTTCCACAGGGACACCTACGAGCAAAAAAAAACCCTCACAACTGTACAAATTTACTGCTGCAGATGGGTTTACACCAAGCTGTTAGTTCTACTGACGAAAGTCTCTGCAGAGCTCTTCTCAGCCATCACAGATGAAGGGAACAGTCATGTACAAGTTCATAATCCAGAGCAAAACGTTTCTGCCTACACAAGGGCACTGTGTGAATCCACACGGAACAGGCGTGTGGAAGTCCTGGTGAGCATCGTGCTGCATACCAGGAGGGCACGTAGAAGGCAGATAACAGTCTAAGCAGCAAGAAGTGAGGAAGGCAGCTCGTTTTCACTGTTGTTAATGACACAGAAGCTCATAGAGATCAACTAAAATGCTTCCCAAAGCAGCTAGGTCAGGTACTGCCAGTGCAGAGCCATAGCACCCACCTGGCACACAGCATCTGCCAAGAACAGTTGGCTTATGGTCAGCTCTTCGTAATACATACACAGATTGCCTACGTCTATTTAGCTGAAATACGAATTCAGGAGCACCCACCTGCACTTCCACGACCTCACTGTCAGCATATCGTGGCTTGCTTCTTCACTACAAGAAGAGCAACGCTTAAAATAGGTTTGCAACTGAAATTAAATTAATAATTTTTACCATGACAGCAATTTCGCCTACCTTGCAAGGCTACACAGCCCAACAGTGATGGCTAATTAGGCTCTAGCACGACTGTCAGTGGGATATTTCTCCAGGATTTCTGAGCGTTTCTGTGCAAGTAATGTTGATTTTGCCTTTCAGCCAGTAATAAAACATACATACATATCAGATACACATACAATTTTGAGAATAGTAAATGGGATTAAAAATTAAATGCATGCATCTGCAGGCTCCGTGCCTGAGAAACACAAAAAATAAAAACCGAATGTTACCTGTAAGAATGGGAGTGATTGCACTGTGTTTAATTCACAGGAGAACTGCTTCACTGGGATATTTAGTAGCAGCCAGCATCAGGACAGTGGGCTATCAATCACAGCGAGGTACAGAGCCTCTGACACGCTCAAAATAAGAGTCCATGTCTGGGAACAGAATTTGCTACCAGGTCTGGGCTAGTTTTCCCTCAGTAGCTCTAGAGGAGGCCTTGCTCAGCTCCTCCCTGCCACAAGGATATGTTGTACTCACTGTGACCGCTGGCGGTGGGCAGGAGGAGCCAGGCAGATTTGGTGCAGCAGAGCTACTGCGCAGGGAAAGGGCAACAGCTGAAAGGCTGCCGCTGTTCCCGGCACCGCACCAGCACTCCTCGAGGCTTCAGACAAAGGGGTTCTTTCCAGCCATCCCCGCCAGGATCAGATGTCAGTGAGATCATGTGGCAGCGAGATGACAATGGTCTCTTAAAAAAATCTGTGTTCTGCGAGGCAATAAATGAGCACGCTGCCAGCTATTCTAGAGATGTGTGCGTCCCTCTTTGGGAACTTCAGCCAAAATCCCAAGCCCTGGCAGCGAGTCCCTGGGCTTCCCAAAAGCGCAGCCCAGGCAGGACAGGGGCTGCAAGGCACGGCGGGCAGGGCTGAATGGAGCTGTGTGCCTGGGAGGTCTCCATCTGCCGCTGGGGCAGGGCGGAAACAAAAGGCGTTTTCAGCGGGTGCGCGGTAGCTGCGACACCACAAGCGCTGGATTTACGCTTGACCACGACCCACGTTCCTGGGTCACCCTTCTCAACGCTACGGTCACGCTTTTCCCAGCACCGAGGCTTTACGACAGGCGGGTCGTATCAATTAATGTTTTTAATTTGTGAGTTTTCACTGCTTGTCAAGGGCACCGGCAGTGCTTCCAGCTGACAGCCCTATACCCACAACACAGACAGAAATCAGTGCTTCCCAGAAATGAACCCAAAACAACTGGCTCTGCAAACCTGCCTCAAGGCCGACACTTCTAGGAGAGCCAGAGAGGGAATCTGAGCTACTCGTCTTTGGGTGCCCATGGAGAAGAGAAGTGGCGGTGCTTGGGGTGGGTATCTGTGCACTGTGCGGAATAAGATCACCCCATCGTTTCATACCAAACCTCAGGATTTTCTCAGCCAACTTTCCGTGTCTCTAAAATACCTCCATGTCACTTTAAAAAACTCCTGTTGTAACATTTTTGGGTGGAAAACAGCTTGCCAAAACAGAACTCCTAATTAGGCATCCCAGCACTGATCACAAAAATATTTGTTTTCCGCTGAAAAACTCAGCTTTGCTTATAGATGAAACGAAACAAAAACCAAAAAAAAGAGAACAGCACAGAAATATCCTCCTTGCTGCAGAGAAAACATTCTGCATTTGCAACAGCAGTAATCACTGCCAGCCAGGACTAAAAATTAATGAGGAACCTGGGGTGGAAAAAAAAAATCCCCAAGCAAAACTATTTTGGGATAGTAATCTCCAGAATGATCCGAGCACTCCTCAGAGTGGGCTTCACTGGGCCAAACTAGGTTCATGGAGAACAACAAACAGAGCCCATGCTACGTTATTAATTCCGAAGATATTTCAGATACTGGGCACAGCAAAAGGGTCAGGTGTTCAGGGCTGCGCTGTTGGCATCCCTGTCTGCAAGGGATAAAGGAAAATCTGCTTTCGATCCATGTGGCCAAGCAAGTACAAAGAAAGCAACAAACGTGCCAAGGCTTCCTGACACGGGAGATGCAAAATCTGGCTAGGTGGCATTTGTTACACAAGTAAAATTTGTACATACATAACAAACACTTAGCTGTAATTATTAATGTGCGTCTCCATCTGGCTAAGATTCTCCACGCTGTTTTAAAAGGCAGCGTTTGCATTTGGCCTCCAGTCTGTATTTCTGCAGGTTAATGAGTTTGCAGCCGCCTCCAAAGGCATCCCATCCCCTCCCGGCAGTATATTCCCATAGTGACTTTGAGCAGCTCAAGCAATAACACACAAAGCAGCAGCAGCAGCAGCAGCAGAGCAGCAAGAAGCAGCAGCAGCTTCAGCAACTGCAGGGGCCGGGGGGCTGTCAGAGCCAGCGAGCACGGCTACCTGCTTGGCCCCCGGCCCGCTCCTCCCCCTGCAGGAGTGCCATAAAACTCCGGATGACAAGGAGAGGTCAGACCTGCTCTGCTCAGCCCTGCACTGCTCACACAAACCGTGTCCTCCAGCACTACCAGGGGAAGGGGGCTCCTCCTGGCACACAGCTTCGTGAGGCACCACAGTTTTCATCTGCTGCCCAAGCGCTGCCTGGAGAGCCCCGATGAGCCGTGCTTTGCTGCACCACGCTTCAGCTGAGGGCTAAACGTGCATGCAAGTATTGACTTTTATTCCAAAACCAGGCAGCTTTAACCTACAAGACACACCAACAGCCTTAGCTTTGGTGCCTAAGCCATTCCTCCAGAAGAACGCAGGGGAGATGCCCCAGCAGCAGTCAGTGGGTGCACACATCGCACAGGGGCAGGCACGGCGCTGAGCCAAAATTCGCCCGAGCCATTCAAGAAGGCTGCACGGCGTTCTCTGAAAGACACTGCTAGTTACTATAATCCCCTGCACTCCCACTGATGTGGCCAACTCTCAAGAGGCTGGGACTGGAGCCCCAGTGCCAATAGGCTTGGGGACAACGTTTCTTTATATTGATAATCCGGGCGTGCTCAGTCCCAGCAGCTGTAACTCACGTATATTTCCTTGGTCTTCACTTTCCTTACATTCAGGAAGCGTGAATACCAGCAGGACAGCCACCAAACACATTGCTAACCAAATCGTGGAAGAGAGAGTCCTGCTTCAGAAGCCATCAAATACACTGGAGCTTGAGCTTCAACAAAGCTGGAAGCCTCTGGGTGCACCAGGGATGGGAGCCGCAGCCCTGGCACGGGGACAAAGCTCCCAGGAGCAGCTCTGAGGCCACCTTCAGAAACGACCCGTGCCAGCTACCACCCGCTGATATACAAGGCCTTCCCAGAATATTAGCAGTCTTCTCTCCTGCAGCAACTTAGCCCTAATATTTTATGTCACCTCCCCAAGACCCCGTTCTAAATTTCCACCCAGCCCCAGAAAAGAAACCAGCTGCATTTAACAGCCTGCAGCCTTTGAAAGAAAGCAATGTCTCCTGTACATCCAGGCCTCTCCATCTCAGTCCTGGGGAAAGGTGGCACACAGGCACCCCAAAGCTGAAGCTTGCTGCCGAACAGCCCACGGAGCAGGGGCAGTGTAATTCAGAAGCAGGCTGCTCGCCCACATCCCATCAAAACGCCCCAACCTGTTTTTTTTAAACAAAACCAGCTCTTGTTCCCAGGATCTAGTGCCCAAACTTCATATATAAAACAGAGTATATATAAAAAAAAAACGGGATAGGACCAATAAATTCACCAGATGCCACAGTTACACACCTTGAGGACTGGACGCCTCCTGCAGCCTGCCAAGGGGCTTCTCTTCTTGACACACATCCTACAACAGAGGATTGTCCTGGGCTAATCCAAAAGCCTGAGTCAGTAGGGCTGTCCCTAGGAGCTTCCCTATAGATACAAATATCTTAGCTACTTCTCTGCTGCCGGCTTAGCTTCAAGACTGAGAACCAGGCAAAATGAGGAAATAAATAAGTTTCTTTAAAACAAGCACACACCGGCAGTAACTCTACCAATCCCGGTGGCGTTTTTGTTTCTATGCCAGCATGGATGGTACAGAAACACAGCTCCACGCTGACCTCTACCCCCATGGCACAGATCTCATCTATTCTTCTGCTCAAATTGGCAGCGTTTATGCAATAATCTATTAATTTTATTAATTCGTATCTCCAACGCAAATACAGAACACACACATCTTCTAACCCTGTTTTTCTCTTCAAAATCATTACCTCGTTTTACATGAAAAGCCTTCCTCTGAATATTTTCAGAGGAATACAACTTCTAAGCATGCTGGCTTTGCTAACTCCAGCGTGTCTCTCAGTTATGACGACTTGCCTTTGATTTGGGAACTTGTTTTAACAAAAGTAGCATACAACACAGAAATTATCACAGTGATGACAAAAGCTGAAGTTAATATTTCTGGCTCTTTTTCTCCTTTACCTCCAGCCAGACCACTATTAGTTGTGTATTCGTTGCATGGATTGCAGAAGGAGGGCTGGCACCTCTCACACACCACCTACCACTTTCTGCTAGGTGAGTCTGGGCACGGAACAGCTGCAGCAGGAGCTGTAGGAGCAGGACTTAAAGGCTTGGTGGCCCAGCGTGGGCACAAGAACTGCTTTTTGATGCGCTGCCCATGTTCGCTGTAAGCACTAAGCCCAAACCAGCACCAAACCGCAAGCCCTCCCCACGCACGCCTCTGCCCTGTGTGGCTTTCCTCCTGGCCAGGGCTCGCAGCAGCTGTCTCAACCAAAGGTGAGTATCTTCAGCTCCCACCGAGCTCCCTAAAACCTGTGCGAATGGCAGATCATCACCAGTAATTAAATTCATTTGCAAGCTGTTTGCCTGCCAGGCTGCAAATTCACCGTAGGCTTGATACGCCACGCGGTTATCCACAGCACACAGCCAGTCACAGGGAAACAGCTTCTGTCAAGGGCTAATTGTCATCTCCAGAACAACCCAAATTATTTGATTTTCCATAAATATTTTGCTCAAATATTTACTGCTCTGAAGCAGCACGGTGGGTTGCTATTGCGAATTGTTATCTTCCAGCTCTAGCTGGCAGTGGCTGTGCAGTATAACCTGTGTTATTTTCTCTCTTAAAACAAATATTTGAGAAAAAATAAGCCCGCATTTCCACCACGCCATGCAGTATGTTGTGAGCAGCATTAAACTGCGCGAGAGCAGCACAGCCAGGACTGGGTCGATGTCCACAGGTCCTCCTGTGGGCGAGGTGGGGTGCCCCCGGCCCTATTTCTGTCCCCATATCTACAGACGGGAACGCTGTGTATTTTATGTGCCATATAACAAGAAGCTTACTACACAAGTACCTGTTCGTGCAGCTTCCTCTCTGCTGCCCTTCGTGGCAGATTGCTTCCACCCCTTTGGAAACTGGGGCTCTGTGGGCTCACTGAGCAGAGCCTACACAACATCTACAGGAGTCCGCAGCAACCCCAGAGACAACAGGGCCCTCACAGCTGCACGGGCAGACCCACGTGAAGTCCTTTAAGAACTGCACACCCTCCTCCGCTTTGGACTAGCAATTCAATGTAGCCCATCGTCAGCTTGTTTACCTTTCTGGTCCGTAATTACAAATCCTTCGTGCTCAGATATGAATTTCCATGAGATACCAGCTTTTGCAATCACTGCTTTTCTCTGAAGCGCTTCCACCTCCCTCACAGCAGCCCTGCTGAATGCCGGCTCTCTGTTCATCTCAACCACCTCTTTGGAAGGCATGTTGATAGATTTGGAAATACGTTTGGGGAAGGAGATGATTCTGCTGCATGGCAATGGCCTACAATTCCAGGAACCCAATTTGCTGCTTTACAAAAATGTCTAGTCTGGATTTCCAACATGCATTAATACGCTAATACCTAGGTATTTCAGACCTGACCCGTTACTCTTTTTGTTTAGGCACGATTCCTACTGAGTTCGGTGACAGCCTTTCTTGACAAAGGCAACTCATCCCATGGGCTGTATAAATTTTTGGTGTCTACTGCTGAGATTTACTTACCAGTTCGTAGGAAGAGCAGTTGTTATAGTCTTACACTGAATATTTATCACCCTAAACTTTATCCTTTTTTCACAAGCAATAAGACAAGCATTAGGAGAGAAATAAAACATTTTCCACTCTACAGCAGCCCACACATCAGGAGCTGTCCCAAGTTAGCAAACAAAATGTCCCGCAGCGTCCAGGGAACGCTGAATGGGACCGAGTGTAATGTCATCGTGTGTCACTGCTCCCCCTGCACAAGCACCTTGGGTCTTCATCAGAGAGCTACCCATGGCTGTACCCCTTCACACTCCTCGGAGAGGGCTTTGTCACCCTAAATCTATAAGCCCGGGGTTTAAGAAATGACTTGGTGACATGATATCCTTTAAACGTGGTGTGATCAGAGGTTACGCTTTACTTACCATTTTCAACACTTCTAACAATACATTTTTGAGCCACCATGCATACAGAAATGTGTATTCATTGAGCTACCACGGAATGTTTAAATAAATGTAGCTGGATATAAACTTTTCTGAAAACTCTCTTAGATCTTTTAAATATGGCATTGTCTTTTTTTATATATTAAACATTTGCATTTCATATGTACAGTGTTTCAAATTAATATACAACTACAACTAGAGAGTAAATGCTAAGCTGAAAAGTCATGCCTAAACTGCTCAGCACACTAACACCTTGCCAGCTGCCATACAGAAATATGGAAAAACCAGTGACCCCGAGAGAGAATCAGCTACGTTTGAAACCATCTACTCACTAAATACCAAAAGAAATACAGTATCATGCTGTTTTGTAGCCTCTTTTTTTAAAGTACCTGTCTGAATTAATTCAAAGCTCTCTGCCCTGTTCGGCACAGCATCAGGTAAAACACGCCAACTGCAGTGACACTGCTGATTGTGGAGGCGCTGAGCTGCCCCAAACACGGCCACCTCTTCGCAACAGGAGGAGAAAGGTGCTTTGGGAAACAGCAAGCAGGACTATTCTAAATACTGCCAGCTCCAACAACAACATGAAATATAATAGCAAATGTAAAAAACATGCACTCAGATCCATAAAAACTGATACCCTCCTTTTCTCAAGAGATTTTCTGGAGCCAGCCTGGCCCCAGAATACACAGAGCAGCAGAGACGGGAGCCAATGTCACAGCAGCCGTGAGATACCTGGCGGGTATGTGGGTGTAGGACTCCACCTAAATAAACCTGGCTTTGTTTGCTTTTTCAGTTCACTGCAGTTTGCTCTTCCTGAATATCAAAATTCAAATGAAGAACTCAATAGCAAGACTAAGAGTCTCCATCATAAGGAAGGAAGGAGGGAAAGAGCAAGACGTTATACGACAGCAGTGATTAAGACTTCATTTTTTGGGCCCACAAAGACTGGGTTTTGCAAAGCTGTGACAGCAAAGGAGTACCCTGTTCAGCTACATCCGAAGAGGCTGTTTGCAGAGATGCACGACTGAATGCTAGGGAGTGGGTGTGCATGAAAATGACTGGTGCAACAGGAATGTGCTTCAAACACTACTAGCGTACCTCAAAATAAAAACTCCTTTGGAAAAAAAAAAAATGCAGGCAACCCTGACACTCAGAGTGGAAATAAAAAAAAAATCTCTTGAAATATTTCTTGCAGACCACTGAAGGAAAAGAAAAGAGCAACAACAGCAACAACTAAAGGTCAAGTACATCCTGTCAAGCAAAAATATCAGCACAGGTAGAAAAGGAAAAAGACCTCAACTGTACTGGGTTATGACATGGATTAAGGCCTTTTATCTCCGGTGGCTGACCTAGCATAACGACTTTCCCTTTTGATGCTGTCCAGAGCCAACAGACATGAAAGAATTAGGTGTCCCGATACAAAACGCAAGCACTCTCTCACCTACTACAGCTGCTCATGGCCCCAGTAATAAGAAACACAGGTCTTCTAGTCAGGGAGATCCGTGCTCTGCTCCGTTTGTTCCGGGCAGCTCTCTGACTTGGCACGCACGGGGGATCTTTGGTCTTCAAGTCCAGCCTCCTGCTATTGCAGGCAACACACCGCCCAATCCTAGCCATAAATTTATTTAAATCCATGCTAAATCAGCCAACTTACTTGCCTCTCTTTGCTCTGCTAGCAGATGGTGGCTTCCAAGCCTAGTTCCTCAAACGGTTACAAATAGTATAGCTCCAGGCCTACATTTATTAAACGGAAAATTTATATCCATTCATAATCCAGGCCAATGTTTTCATCTCTTATAAAACAAACTACTTTTTCCAAGTCTCTTCTGAGGCCTCTCCTGTCCTGTTTCAATTTGCAGTCATCTTTGTAAAGCTTGGTTTTATCAAATTTTGCATATTATTATGGATGATATGTCACTGGTGTTTTGTACAGTAGCACTGACATTCACCATCTCTGCTCAGAGGACTGTACTTGATAATAGCACAGGATTGCTTCCTTACCAGATTTGTGGCTCACTCATCTGTATCCTGCAGTCAGCTGTCACGTTCGGGTCCCTGTAGCCTTTGACTTCCAAAGCATTAAGAACCGAGAGCACAGGAGAAAATTGTATTAGGCCACAACTGCATGATCTGGTGTTTTATACGAGTACCTTTCATCCCTCTCCCGTAACATCTCTTGAGGATTATTATCCACTTCCTTCTGTGCCCCACCCTTCTCAATCCTGCAGATATCAGCAGGTTTTCTATTTCTACTGTCAAAATGAACTTATTTCCAAAAAAAAAAAAATCTAACTCTGAGGAAGTCATCAGTCCCCTGGTTCAGCTTTGTCTGTTAGGCTCCCTTCAAATGCACCTCACTGGGATCTCTGCTTCAGCCACGTCTGTGCTGCCGAGACAGCATCACTGGCACAGGCTTGGCAAAAACGTGAAGACTGAACATGGGAAGATAAATACGGTGCTTTACCACTATACATAGGCAAAGGGGCTGCAGGCAGAGCTGGCTGGGGATTTCCCCATCAAGGAGGTTCCACTCACATCCATTTCTAGTCAAACCATGGCAAACCTTGTTTGTTTCCTACCCACCTCCTGTGGCTGTTGTGCAGCCCTGACTCTTACAGTTCCTAGCTTCAGGGTGCTCCCTTTGGGCTGAGTGCAGCCTTGGGAGCTTTGATTTCCAGACCATGAGGTCAACGCACGCAGGGCTCCTGCTCCCCCTCAGTCACCAGCTGCCAGAAGGAAACAAGAGCTTTGAGTTCCCAGCTCAAAAGTCTTCTGGAAATTCACTTAAAAAAAAGATTTTTGAGTATTTATTCCTTATAGTCTAAAACAAAATCAGAATTTTTTAATATATACAAGTGAAAAAGAACATAAATTCTGATTATTCGGTATAAAGTTACAGATGAAGAGTTACTCATCAGCAATCCCTGTGGTAGCACATCACAGGACAAGCCAGGTGGTCTCACCTGTGACAGCCTGCAACCTTGCCCTGTCCCACTGACGCTAACTCCTCGGGTGATAAAAGATGTCTCTTCAAAATATTTGTAACTTGAGGCACTGCCCTAGCAGCTGTGAGAGCTCTGCACTTTGTCGTGCACCACAGGTTAAATCTGAGGCCCTGAAAAGGTGAGGGAAACCACACATGCATTTTTAATGCTCTGTTTGCTCACACCCATGAAACCCAAGAACTCCTCACTCCCTGGCTGGAAGCTCCCTGCATTTTATAAATAGTTGCTGTGCATGCCAACAGTGCCGCGGGTAATTAAGCCCTTATCCTGAAAGATGTTTGAAAACCAATGCACAGCTTCGTATTCTCAGTGGGCAGGCAAGCGCCCAGCATCGTATTGGATCAATCCCTGGTGTTAGAGACCGAGAGGAGTGAAACTTTAAGGCACAGAAGCCATCCTGCTGTTCTGCCTCCTTGGCGCTTCCCCCCCGTTAATAGAGCCACTGCAAAAAGGCAGAGCGCCCGCATCTTGTTGTAAGAGGACCTAAACAGGGCAGTGCTGCCAGAGCCACATCCAGCACACAAAGGGAGTCACGTAATATTGCCAAAGGCTTTCGTGCTGTTCCTGCACATAGCACGATCACTGAAGAACCACCAGGCGTAGCATCTAAACCTTATCTCTGATTTTGGACTTGACATTAATGCTGCACGCAGGCCTTGTTACAAGAGGCTCTGGAGAGGAGGGGAAGGGCACCTCTGCTGCTGACCACGCAGGGGAAGCTGGTGGGGGAGCTGCTGCTGCTCCTCTTGGTGGCCCGGACCAGCACTGCCCGCGGCTGCGCGTGCTGCAAGGTGGCACTGCACCTGCACGGGGCACACGGACAGCAGCTTGAAGAAATTCACAGCTAAACGCCTGGCCGGCAGCCTGGCCAAGGCAGAGGGAGATTTTAGGCACGCTTCTTAGAGACCTGCAAGAGAAGAGGTGAAGGCAGAGGGAGGATAAATCGTGTTTTCAAAATGATGTCCAAAGAACAGAGAGCTGCTGATGGAAAACACGTTATTTATAGAAGCCAAACGCGAATCCCTTCCAAGACTTTTCCTTTCTGGATTTCAAGTTATTTTCCTAAAAACCTTTCCCATATTTTTGTCTCCCGTGGCTCTCCATTTCATTTCACTGAAATCACATTACATCCCAGAAATCCAATTGTGAAACCTCTACTCTTAGCAAATTCCCAGAGGCTACAGAAACATTTCCTCATTCAGAACCACTGAAGAAATATTTCTTTATTCGAGCAGACAGATACATGGAAGGCATTTAGCGACCTAAGGAAAACGACTCACTGAGCCCTGCACGGGGTGACGAGCTGCATGGATGGCGTGGACAAAGGTCTTCAGCGTTCATGAGAACCTTGTTGCAGCCAGACCAAGCATTTATGTCAATTATAGCAGAGGCTAAAGGAGATCGATGAGGAGAAAGTGTGTTTCCTTCACTTCCATTCTGAAATGTTTTGTAATTTGAAATGGAATTTTAAAATTTTGTTCAGCAAAAGCTATGAGTAACAGAACGAATATTTACGGTTAGGAGACCAAACAAGAAGCAGTACTTTTAGAAAAGAGATTTCGAAGAAGGAAGGGATCATACTTCAACATTTCCTGCTAAGGTGTAGAGAGAGACACTGCCATGCACGGTCTCTCTGCTACTCTGAAAACAAGGTCTGTTGACCAAGCTGCTACATACAAGCAAACTCCACAAGTGGCAGCATCCTCTCCAGGACAAAAACCAGGAGTTTTTCATTCCTTACAGCCACAGAGATACCCCTGCCCCACACAATCCCTGCTGTTACTTTGTAAGGTTTTTCCCACCTGATGTTTTTTTGGCAATTCTGCATCTGAAGCTTGGTGCTGGTGGGGCTGGGGAGCCTGTCTGCTCTCTGCCCAGCCGGGGGGTGCCAGCAGCCACAGCTCTGGGCACCGATCACAGGAACACGGCTCAGAGCTACAACAAGACCTGAGCCCCATCCCCAGCGAGCACAAGCACCAGAAGGCACCACCCACATCCCTGGACGTTACTGCTGTAAGGAGAGATGCTCGCTGTCTGCCTTAAAGGGAGCCTGTGATGAGTGAGGCTGTTTCATCGCACTTCCCACTCCAGAAACACCCATGAAGGTTTCAGTAGCCACACTCTGACCGTGTGAAACAAGCTCCTCTACCCAGCAGCACTACTCCAGGTCAGGGGCTTTGTCTGACGGATCAGGACAGCGTCAGGACTATCAGATTCAGGCACAGTAAGCAGGCACCGCAGCTCACGTTTTGGAAGCAAAATCCCCCAGCCTGATTTTCCAAACACATGTCCTTATTTCCAGCAACACTGGAAAGCTTGCAGGAAACAAACCCGAAGTTACAGCAGGGGAAGGTGCAGCTACGTTTCAAGACCTCTGAATAAAACAATTTCACCTCTCCTTCTCTCCCGAGGTTCATTCCCTTGCACAACACCCGGCTGGGTGCGCAGAGCCCTGCAGACAGCATCACCTGCAACACACCTGGAAATAAATTCCTAGCAAACTAATGGCTCAGCTAACCAATGTCCTTGCTCGTGTCTAAATCCAGCTTTCTCCTTGCTGGAGGTCCGGCAACTCTCAGTGAAACTCTGCTAGCGCCGTGTCTTGTAAGTTTAATTAAGTCTTAAAAAACAGGACACAATATTTCAGTGCCACTCACGATGGAGCACTGAGGCACGCTTCGCTATGGATTAAAGCAGGGGAAATACAATCCTGGGTCTCAGCAAGGACATAAAGCAAAATACAAAAGAATTGGTGAAAAGATATTAAAGTACCTGTTTCATTTACTATTTTTAAAACTCAGAAAAATAAATAAGCAAAATCAACTCCCCCCAAAAGAAATTGTTTTAATACCACCTGGCACCAATAATCCACCCACACACTGCACCGCTTCAAGGCTGTATGTGAGGAATTTACTCAGTCCTGACAGCTGGGGTTCAGCTCGGTCACAGCTGAGCACTGCTCTTCTGCTTTGAGGCCAAATTGGCACAATTCAGTCAGACAGGTATCTGTATGCATCCACAGGTATCGCTTTGCTGAATTTTATGGTAAAAGCTGGGAAATGGACTGACGGTATTACATGTTTTCCGCAAACACCAGTATATGCTAACGGTTGTGACTGCTGCTGCAATAAAGCCATCCAGATAATTCTGCTAAGTAACAAGGAAAAATGTTCCGGAGAAGGATTAGAGACTTTGCCCCGGAATTTATCTAACCCGAACTCTAAACATATCGAAAATTAGCCCTAATTCAGCCGTTAATGTAGCTAAATCCCATAAACATCAAGGGTAAACAAGGAAATATTCAGCTTATGCCTGATGGGCTGAAGCTCAAAGCCATTAAAAGGCAGTCTTTGAAAATTACTGAAGTCAGTGGAAGTCCCTCCATTAACATCAACAAGCCTTGGCTCACACAGCAAAACACGACTTACGTTGTTTTTTTTCTGAACGCAGCTAAGAGAAGAGTCTGCTTTCCAGGACACATCTTAAGATACTAATGTTAAAATCACCCTGAAACAGTTCCTGAATACTTTGAGTGACCTCTGAGAAAAGACTCCAGGCTCAGCATGCCCTCGGGTGAACAGTCCAGGGCATGGAGAGCAAAGAGAACTGGAAAAAAAGTGCCCAGGGCTGCTCCTCACTTTCTGCTCCAATGCAGGAGCGGTGTCTGAAGGCAGGGAGGTCACACACTGTGAGCACCCGGCGAGATCCCCTGCAACTCCGGTACCCACGCTGAGCTTAATGCTGAAAGGCAGCATTAAGGGGGAAAGCTTGCCAGGCGTTTCCTAGGAAGGCTGGAGTACATCGCATGATGTGCTGTTGTAAATAGACCCTAACACACCTCAATTTCGCACCTAACTTTCAAACCCAGCTCCTTGCCCTGGTTCACAGGAAGGGGCAGCGCCGGCTCACGCTGCTTCATTTGGCCTCAGCCTTCAAAAGAGACCAGAGAAAATAAACCACGGCCCTACCATTTCCAAAAGTCCCAGCCTGAAGGGTGCTTACCCATGGTGATGACCCACCAGCTCTGGTCTCCCGCACGGATGCCCAAAATAATGCTTCACCAACTCACTCAGACTCGACTGTTTTGAAACCGTATCTTCATCACTGTGACTACAGCAATTAAAAAAGTGACTTTCGTTAATTATGTTTACTGCTTTCATTTAGTGATTATTCTGTTTTTTAATTAACATATTTGGTTTCCATTCGGATGAAACCAAATTATGCAGATGAGGTTTCCAGTGATGGGATTTTTTTCATTCATTTACCCTAAAAAGCAGGATACCATTCATGTAAGCTGTACAGACGTGCGCCTGCCTGCATTATTTCTGCTCCGAGGTGTGAAGCAACCAGTTCCTAGCAGTGATCTCTAGGAAAGACACGTTGTACATCACTGTCCTAATTGCTGTCAAATTCCAAATGGCTCCTGCTCCTAAGCTTACAGGGCAAAGGCAGAGCCCCGCGTCCTGAAGTGTGCATTAGGGCGTAATGAGCTCGAGGCAGCTGCTCCCCAAACGAAAGCACCGCCTGCTGCTTCTGCTGCTTACCTTGCTGTGAAAAGAGCAGTCCTGCTGCCAGCCACACACACACCCACACCCCACTCCTCCTGATGTTTAAGCCTATTCATCCCTTGGCTGGATCGCTGTGCCTACCAGGACAGATCACGGTCACAGTGATGATGAATAAGTGCCCCTGTCTCTTGACATTTGCACGCTGACGTCTGCTCCCTGATGGTGAAAGCTGCCAGATGTACTAGATGCTTAAAACGTTTCAAAATGAGGGACCAGCAGAGCCCTTTGGTCGTAGGAAAGCTGCATCACTTTTAATTTAAGTTTCAAACAAGGTTCAGAATCACATTTTCTATGGGGGAAGAATAAAAAGCAATTGTTTATAAACATCAGCTTTCAGCTGTGCATTTCAAAGCTATCGCTGATGTTCTGCACTGCCTCAACCAGGTCAACAAATACTTCAAACAACACCTTATAAAAAAGCCAAGTAGTGGAACAAATTGTCAGATTTTTAGCAGATTTAGCTTATTGTGAACCTAAATTGTTGCAGGAATCTGTGCTTTCCTGGTGCCTCTTCAAATCCACATCCTCTGCTCAGATCCAGCACTGCACCATACTACAAGCCCACGCCACCCAAGACTGGATGAAACAAAAGCAACCAAGCGCTTCCGAAACACTTAGCCTGTGGCAGAAACCTATATGCTGTTTAACCTAGAAAACCATTTTGAGCTGCAATTACTGCAATTTACTCTATCATTTCCTTCGAAGCCGATCCTGCTCTCCGGAGAGCACTTCATTCATGGGCTAAATGTTTCTTTGTGTTTGAGCCGCGCCGAGAGGAAATACAAGCAGGTTACAAATTGCTTACCTGCGTGTAACCCAGTGGCAAGCCAGCTGGGTGCAGCCCCAGCTTAGATGAGATGATGTTGGCAGGCATCTGCCTTCCCTCCCCAAACTGCTCTGTGCTCAAGACCTTTTATTTCGGGAAGGTTTGGGGAAGGCCCATCGATGCCCACGTACCTGACTTGCAGAGCCTGTAAGGACACGCGGCCTTTCTCCTTACGAGGCCGAGGTGGAGCGCTGCCTTTGTGTCCCCCAACCTCTCCTTACAGAAGAGAAAGGTGAATTTGGAAACGAACTATGTGCATGTTCAACTACGTGCTGTTTTCTCAAGTGGGACCTGGAGCAACTGGCTGCATCACTCACCCAAGCTCACAAACTGTTCTGAGGGAGCCTGACGCACTGGCCCATCTGCCTACTCCCCCCACGCCCTGTTTGGTGCCAGGGCACGATGAAATCAAGGGGAAAATAAGTAGGAAAAGGCGACCAATCTAGGATCAGGATCACACAGAATGATAACACAAGTTTCTACTGAAAACGAAGCGGGGAAACACTGTGTTATTTCTGTACAGTGCAGGAATAACAACAGCAAGCTCAACTTTCAGCTCAGCAATTTCTGTCACCAAGACAAAAGAAACCACCTTAATCAGCGAGGAAAGCTTCTGTAATAATTAATTCCTGCAAGTTAATGAGGATGCAAGAGATGGCCGCATCACAGGCCGCAGTACAGGTGGAGGCAGAGCACGTGGCTGCCTCCAGCCGGGAGCTCGGTGTCCCCGGAGCTTCAGGCTCCCCCGAAAATCCAGCTCGGTGCCTGCCACGGCCAGCCAGGAAGGCGTGATGGGGCTGCGAGATGTGAGCAGGATGCAATCTGTGCGGTGCTTGACAGCCCCAGGCATCCTGCGGGGAGAAAGGGAAGCTGGCGGGGGAACAAGGGACTCGTTCCTCTGACTCAGCTGCTGTTTGCCAAACATTTGGGAAAATGAGCAAGAACTGTGAATGAGGAATCGGAAGCCTGAAATGCACATCAAGCGGGTGCGGGCTCAAGGCTACACACAGGGCTGTATAAAACCCACCACTTTTATCCAGGTGCACGAGCAGGCAGATGATTGCCTCCGTATCAGCTTCGCAGCACTTAACCTGTGAAATGTAGCACTTGCACAAACCTGCTAATAGCTAAAATACCTCCATCGCTTTGTTGCTTCTTACTCCTTTAAAAATAACTTCAAACCTTTCAAGGAGCAACATATAAGTTACAATGAAGTGTAACATGAATACATGTAACCTTGTAAGTAGCTGTGTCAGCTCTAAGACGTGTTCATTGCTTATTCCTCCAGCACGACAGAGCACAAGAATACCTGCAGTCTCCTGCTGCTCTACGGGACCTAGAAAAGCCAGGCGTGGCTGCTGTCGTTTGCCTTACACCCTTAGGATGCTAGAAGAGCAACCACGATGGCAACACCAAATGCTGGAGTCTAGATGTTCGGCTATATCCCCCGTCGTTATTTCCCTTGTCTCTCTGCTGCAGGAAGTGGAAATTATTTCCCCAGGGTGTCGGGCACCACGGGGCTGCTGCCAGAGAAGCACGGGGTGCCTGGTGCCAGGCACCAAGTGACGGCTGCTCTGCTGCAACCACTGGGAGGTAAGGTGCCTTATCTCCTCCTGAGGCACCGGCACGGTGTTCTTGTTTTGTTACCATTTCTCACAGCAACCACAGCTGGAGGGAGCGGGCGGGGAAGGACAGAGAGAAAAATAAAAACAAATAATAATAAAAAAAGCATTTGCAGCTATGATTTTAGTTTTATACCTAGCACAAAATGTACTGGAAGCCTTGTGATGGGAAGAAGAGGCAAAAGGAACAAGCAATGCATGACCACAGTAGTGCAAGACTATCAGTGGAGCTGCATCAGAGAATAAATCTTTAGGAATACAACTGGCTTAATCACTGATCTTTTTTACAAACCTGCCTCTTACTTCCATGACTTAGAAAGAGGTTTTGTATTTTTTTTCCCTCTACTCTGGTCTTTCCAGAGCCATTTCTCTCTGTTTACTTCCATGTAAATTGGATCGAGTCAAGTGAAAGCAAGGCTGTTGCAGTTCTCTAAAACTGGTTTAGCCAAAAGAATAAAACCTTTGTAGATTTAAAAAAGCCGTGGTACTTCATCCTGCTAAAAGTAGAGGACTTGGTCTCTCTTAGAAGAGAAGGCTTGGTCTGGTTTCATCTCAGTGGGATCATCAAACTGGGAAGCAAAGAGCAGCACGGCCACAGCTATTTGTCTCTCACCAGTAAAAACAAGATGGTGAGGGAAATGGATGCAGCTAGGGAAGCCAAGAGGGTCTTAGCAAGTGTGAAATGAAGGCAATTTGGAGGCAATGCCACCCAGCAGATTGGGACTGCTGGTACAGAAGCCTCCACGCTGACTTTAGGGAGAGACACACACTGGCTCAAATTGTGCTTCTGGAGGCATTCAATTTTCTCCTAAATTCCATAGCTGGAAGAGAGAAATAACCTGGTAAACAAACATTTAAGAAGACTTGAATATCCCATTTGCCATCAATGAAACTGCTTTGTAATACCATTACAGCAACACAAATGACATAAGTGAAAACCGAGGAACAAGGGAATGAAAGAGACCCCCGTACGTTGAATCCAGCCCAGCGCTCCGTTACAGAAATCACATCTCATTCACAGCTAATCGAGTTTCTCCTGGTTCTTTACCTGATTATACCTATTAGAAGGCTGCTGAAGAACCTCATTTCCTTTTGCCCTCAGACAGCCTTTTGCTCTGGCACACGAAAGAGGCCAAGCCCTTCCAGTTTTTCCATGAGAAGCTCTCTCGCCCAGCAGTCCCTCCCTGCACGCCTCTCCATGCTTGTTCTCAAGCCTCGGTGACCAGAACTCTGCATGTTTTCCAAACTAGGTCTCAACTACTTTATGTGTAGGATTAATAGTCTTAAGTAATCAAAATTAATTAAAAGCATTAGCTTGTACAGTGTAATGATTCCATTAGCAGGTATACATGTACATCTCCCATTTCTCCAGTGAAAGGACCTCGCCTAATGCATCCAATTTAACATTTTCTGCAGCTGCATTTAACACAGGAGACGATGCTTGGGTTCAGAGAAGTCATAGGCATCTTCCTAAAAAGAAGCATTACAACTTCCTCTGAGTCTTTCAGAGTATGAGCCTGACTCCAGGTTTTTAATTTCTCTTATTGAGCAACAAAAGGGGAATTCTTTAATAAGCTGAGATGAATTATTTTTGCATCAGTCTCTCAATGGCATGTGCTTTATGATCAGCACAGCAAGAACCCGTGGTTTCGGGAAGCCCCTTTGCCAGCAGTGCTTCTAGCAATCGACAGTAGGAATATGCTTGGTTTTCTATACGATGACCAGTAGGCTTTTTGATTTCTGCTGTGGTGGTTTTCCATCTGAAGCATCTATAATAGGAAAAGCCAGCCTTGGGAGGGTGCTGGGACACCCAGTAACTGCACAACGTGCTCAGCAAAGCACAGGAGGAGGTCTCAAAAACCTGAGGCAGCATAAATTGACGTGCACTTGTCATGCTGCTCTTCAGAACAGGCGGTTCACCAGCTACAGGGACAGGACCGACACACTCCACGCGCTGCTCCCGCTGGGTTTCTGCTCAGTTACACCAGCAGCAGAACAAGGCAGCCTCTGTTCGCTTGCACCTCCAGCAGAATAAGTCTCATGGTCTCTGACACTAGAACTGGATGAGGATAGAAATTTAACACAATTTTTCCTAGGAATGAAGTTCACGATATTCCAGGTGTAACGTGGAGGAGAAGTACCACGGGAAAATCGGATCTTAACCCTACAGCTGGAGTCACAAACCCATCAGGGCAGCCCACTGACTGCTCACAAGCACCTCCAAACAGAATAAATTTATTTTGGTGGGTCATTAATCTCTCCGTTTTATGAAAATTTCACTTGTTCAGTTTTTCCTATTCTGTATTAGGGTGACACTGAAGCCATTTCACTTTAAAGTGTGCAAACATAGAACAAACCTGGAGCACTGCTGCGAATCGGAGAAAACCCTACACCACCTCCCAGCTCAGATGCTCTCCTGGAATAGAAGACGACCCAACTGGATGCTGTAGCTGAGATGCACTTCCCTCCACCTCTCCCAATACGCAGATCAAGCTCACCTGGCTCAATGAATATTTAACTATCTACACAAAAGGGATCAACTTCCACAGAACAGATAGAGGGCACGTTGGATGGTGCAATGCAGCTCCGTTCAGCTAAAGTAGTTCAGGACCTGCAAACAGGCTACATTACTTTGGATTTTGGAGCTCGTGCACGTGGCACTTTCATCTCTGCTCCAGAAACTGTGCCTACCCAGTCAACCTGGAAGGGAGCTGAGTTCAAACGTGTGCTTTCTGATTCAGACAAACAACTTCCATCTGCAATTCTCACACCCTTGGCTATTCCAGGATGTCTCTTCCTTATTTAAACAAAACAAAACAAAACAAAACAAAACAAAACATATATATCAATTTGTAGTTTTAAGAAAGTTATTCCTAGAATCTAAAAATGAATGTTCAAGTCTGGAAATGTATTTCTTCATGAAGGCAATAGGGCAAAAGTTCAGCAGACCTAAGCCTTTACCAGACCTGAAGCACTACCAGCTATTGCATCCAAGCTGAGTGATGTACGATTTTTTTTTGTTTTACACTTGTCAACTGAAAATGACCAATTAACGTTTTCCGGTCATAAAAGCTATCTTGCAGACACAAAAGCATTGGTTATGTTTTTTGAAAAATGGATGCATCAGCTGTTGGCAGACCCTGAACACGCAGGCTCTGTACAGGAGATGCTTTCTAAGCACCGTTTGGCAGCAGAGCCGCACACACTCGTGTTTCAACCTTGAAAGGCTCTTGGCCACTTTGCTCAGAAAACAATGGCAAAACGAGAAACCCGTATGTGTGGATAAAAAGAAGGAGATGGAAACACCCACTTGGATTTCTCAGAGCTTCAACACCTCCCTGCTGACACAGGCTGCTCCCAGCCCTATGAAAGCACTAGGTACACACCCAGTCTCTTGATTTTTGCCTCCTCGGGTGTGCTCAGAGCACCCTTTCCAATTCTGCCCTCAGGTTTGGAGGTGAGACGAGGCGGGCGCTCCCTTTGCCTCTGTCAGGCTCAGCGTCCAGGCAGGGTGCGATATAAACCCCCCGCTGTGCTCCATGTGCACAATGGGGTGGGGTGAGGCGGGTTTTGTTCAGCCCCTCGCCCAGCCCGGCTCACCTCGGGTGCTCGCAGGGACACAGAGAGCGGCGGGGGGATGCGGGTGGCACTGTCACCTCTCGCCACACCGCCTTCCTCCATCGCCGGCTCCGAACGAGCATCTCGGTGCAGCTCCCCGTGCGCAGGGCTTTATCTGCTTTATCTTACCAGGCTCAGACACAGATCCTGCACCCCACGCTGCTCGGGGGGCTCATCGCGGGGCTGCACCCCCTCACCTGCATGCTCCCACAGCGGCTCTCTCGGGGTTATGCGGAGCCGCAGCCCTCCTCAGGGGACACGGGCGCTCCACAAGCTCTCCCTGCACCGCCTCCAACAGAGGGATCGCTGCAGCCAACAGGTGCCCCCGCTTTGCTCCCTGGGGCCCCGAGCAGCCCCGCACCCCCCCGCCTCCATCAGCCCGACCCCAACAGCCGCCCCTTCCCCAGCTCCCCCCCCCCAACCCCGGGTGGGGCCGGGGGAGCCCCCCGCCAGCCCCCCGCTACCTTCTTGGGCCGCTTTCTGCGCTGGCTGCCGCCGCCGCCGCCCTCTCCGCGGTCGCTGCCGTCGCCCCGGCGGGCCGCCTCGTCGCCCATCGCCGCCCAGCGCCTCTGAGGGGCCGCCGCCGCCGGGCCATGGGCGCCTCCCGCCGCCGGGGGCGGCACCCGCGGGGCGGAGCGGGGACGGCGGCGGAGGGAGGGGACGGAGGGAAGGGGAAGGGCGAGGAGGGACGAGCCGGGAGGGGAGAGGAGGGGGCCGGCGGGGCGCTGCTCTGCACGGGGACACCGGGAGGAGGGCGGCGGGCGGCCCCGGGGACAGGCGGCGAGGGGGGGACCCGCCCTGAGGGGCTGAGGGGCCGAGCCCGCGGCGCTGGTGTCTGAGGCGGCAGGACGCCGCCCCTGCCCCGTTTCAGTCGGATCTTGCACCAATTCGGCCCCTCTGCAGAGCTGGCCCCTCGCGGGCCGTGCTAGCGCCTGTTTGTGGCCCCACGAAGCGAGCCGCCACAGGCAGGCTGCTGAAGGGGGGTGTTGGGGTTGGTCCCCAACACATGCAGGGGCTGAGGGACACGCCTGGGAGTCGCTACGGCCTCAGCTCTATGCCTGCCTCAGTCTTGAGAAGCGTGAGGCAGGAGGACTGAGGCTGTCACAGGCGAAGGGAGAAAGGCAGGTTTCCAGAGCTGCTGCACAGCGGGGAGGTTTGCTAGTCCTGCACACTGCAGCCTCGCTTCAGGCCACGCTAGGGTACACGTTTTGGGGGAAGGCAGCAGTCCTGAGGCAGAAGGCTGGGCTGCACACAGAAGCCGCCCCCCTCCTGTTAAACAGCCAGTGATGTCTACAGTGAAACACCGTCCTCGCCTCTTCTTTGTCGTGTTTGTTTCTGAACACCACCACAGCACTGCAGGAAACCAAGTGTACAGCGTGACAGCACCCACAGACCAAAACCTGGCGAAGCGCCTTGTGACACCTGTCAGATCCTCGCCAGATCCTTCTAATATGGGGTCAGGCACTGCACAGTAAGCAATTTTTAACCCCAGGCTGCAACCACATACCTGCGTACCCCTCAGCATCTTATAGAAGGGATATCCTGTCTTCAGCCCATACCTATCAACCCACAGAGCCGGAGCAGTATCCCCAGCGAGTAATCTACGGTGGGGCAGTTCCCACAAAGTTCTTCAGCAATGCGCTGGCCCAAGCCCTGCCAGAAGCTTCTTGTCGCACATTAGGGGTAACAGCAGCAGCATTAAATGAATCCCGTCAATCTGGTACGTGCAGTCAGTTGGAAAGGCTTCCTTGCTGAGCTTCATTTGGGCGCTTTCCAGACACAGGACCCTTGCTCCCACTCCCCTTTGGTCCAAGCCAAAGCAGAATGCCGTCTGTGGGGCTGCTGGCAGATGACACCAGCCTGCACCCAGCTCCATGGCACCGCACGGGGAGCGCTGCTGCTGCCACTGCTGCCACCCTACAGCTCCCTCGGGAATGCCCACGCTGCCATGCCCTCACAGGCGACGCCTTTTTCTACCACAGAAGCCGCATATTCCTAGCAGAAAATCCTTTTTTTCCACAATGCTTCCTTATGACAGCATTCCCAGGTACTTCCACAATTAAAAAAAAAAATAGATCTGGCCTTATTGGGATTATTAAATCAACAACAGCAGACATTAAATTTAAGATGTCTAAAATCCCACCATTAAAGCAACCACAAAAATTAGAAAATTCTAGGTAAATGATGACTTCTCTCTGTACCTTGATCTTGCTTCAAATTCTGCATCTCTGCTAGCTATGCGATCCATACTTCCCCCCGCACACACTCCCCCCCAAAAAAATTGTTAGCAAGTCAGTACACTTCCATATTTCACATTTCCACGCCCTACATTTTGGAAACTGAAGGTTTGGGAGGTGTCTTTTAAGTGTGTTTGAATACATGATTGGAGGGACAACAAAAAACATGCTTCTGTGTTTAGCACCATATATATATATACATATAAACAACTCTAAATACCACGTGCAGTAAGTACTCTGTATATATTGAACAGTCTGTCATGGATGGATCATCTGGGATTTTATTGACTCGCCACTACAGGGGGGTTACTTTCAGCTGAACCATCAGCTTCCACTTTGGCCCATGCTGATAAGAGAAGAACAAAAGAACAACTCAGAGGTGGGTGGAAAAAAAAATCTATGGTTTACCAGCAAACCAAACTGTAATAGAAATGAGATAAAGTTTGAATTGATTTAATTATACCAGAAAGTTTGAGCAAATTATGTTTTAAATTATTTTTGTTATGAAATTAAGTAACACATCGCTGAACTAAGCATTTTTTTGCACTGTTGTATAATTATTCCCTATTTGTATCCTCCTCAATAAACACAGCACAAACAGAATCAGTAGTAGAGATACAAAAGTGCAAGCAAGAAAAAACAGAGATCAAGGAACAAAAATCTACTCTGGTTCAACAGATTGTCAAATTATTCCTTTTTAATTTCAAAGGCACTTTTTGTTTGTTTGTTTGTTTTCCCCTATAGTTTCTATGTGTCAAAATTCTGAGCAAGGTCCTGGCTCTAGTAAAGACAAGGGCAATTCCATTGATGGCTTCACCCAAACCAGCCGACCACTGCTTTTTAAACATGAAACTCCCTCCCAGTAACACCATGACCATGCTTATCCGATGGCTTTTAATATACAGAACCTGATCTAGAGACCACAGGAAATTCCTATTGTTTTGTTTAAAGTAAAGTGGATGCAACCTCACTTCTTTAAGCAATTCTGCATGCTCCTTGGTAAAAAAGAATTCACTACCTAGCAGAGACCAAAGGGGTGGAACAAGGAAAACATCTTGCAAACAGGTCAACTCATACCAATTTTATTTTCCTGAGTCTACCTTTCAGTCATCAGCATGGAAACAAAACTACAATAGGCTGCCAGTGGTTGAACAATGTAGTTGTTGATGACTACTGATGACATTTCCCAAACTGTACCACCAAAATCCCTCGACTGCCCACGCCTGACTGAGGACACAGCAACAGGCAGCACAAGAGGAACTCATCACGAAGGCCTGAGGTGGCTGGCCTGCCAAGGATCCATATGGCAGGGCCCCTCTGGAGGACCTGAGCAGGGACCTGCCATTCCAGACGCTTGGTACCTCAAGCAAAATGCTGGATACAGCCTTCTCTTTTCCTTATGGCTAGATGAGGATGGCACCAAGGAAGAGGGAAAGGACAACAATCCTTAAAAAAAAAAAAAAAAAAAAAAAAAAAAAAAAAAAGCTGAGTTGCTAACCCAAACTATAACTCACAAAAATACCCCAATTGTTTTCATATACCATAGCAATAATAAAAATAAATGAATTAATTAATAAATAAGGCACAGAGATCAAGGAGGTGGGACAGTGTTTCTAGTAATTCTGACTGCATCTCCTAATAAGCACATTCCTCCAGCCAGTGGAGGTTTCAGTGTTGACACGTGCCATACTTTTCCATTAATCTATTAAGCTGCATTGAAAAAATACTGCAATGTTTCACACTTTGCATCTAAAAATGTGTGACAAAGCCATCTTTCTTTAATCTGAATTAATGTTACACAGCTATGATTGACTGGTAACGAACCTTTTCAGTCTAGTAAGTCATAGTCTCAGAGCCAAGAAATACAAAGCCATCTTCCAAGAAATACATCGGCTGTACACTTCCATTCTGTTAATACATCATGCTTGAAAAACAAAACAAAACCCAAGCTGCCTGTCGCTCCTGGCTTTGCTGTTCAGCACCAGCAGCCGTGGACAGCAGCAGGAATTAAAAATGGGTAGTACAGCAGAGGGTCCTTCAAAAGAAGAATATTTCCAAATTGTGAAAAATACAGATTTGAGTTTGATATACTATCAACAACTTGCATATGTAAAGAAAAAGTGTGCATGCATTTATATACTGTGGTATTTTTTTGTTTGTTTGTTTATTTTTAATCACTTTTTTGGCTCTCTATTCCTCGTTCCTCTATCCTCTAGAAATAAATGTCATTCCATGGAAGTAGCAAGGAACTATCAACATTTAAGATTTTTTTAATGGGATTCTCAACAGCCTTTAAACATTGATGAAAGTCAAATTGACAGTGCTGAATAAATCTGAGACTACCTATTCAAATACTCATTAAAAAGTAATGCAGTATGCACATTGGACACCGTACCCTCTTTTACTTTTTTTGCTAGAGACAGAGTGCATTATTGATGTCAAACCACCAAACTGACTAGACAAAGTAATTGTCCAAAGAGAGAATTAACTTTAAAACAATTGGTTATTTTAATGAAACACCAACTTTGTTGTTCAAATGCCTCCTATTTGCTGGCGTTATGCAATATCTGTAGCATTAACTGCACTATAATTGTCAGACAAGTTTTGCAGAGATATAATTGGCCATGTGGTCTGAAAAGATCCACACAACATGGACATGGCAGAATTTCACGTACAACTGATGGTCAAAACACGGGCATACAAACATTAGATTGGGGAAAATACATTTCTCTCAGCACTTGCAGCATGCTGTAGATCAAACAAATTAAAATCTATGAACTGAATGCACCATTTTCTGCCCAGTGGGAGCTGCAAATTGATCGCTTGCATTATCCGTCCATCTGGTAGTTACAATTGAGAGTATGTGACCTCACATAACACCTCTGCTTAGAAGACATCAAACTTAGGCAAGAGAAAAGGCTCTTAAGCACCTTGCAATTGCCATGCTGGTCACATGCGGCATGGCGATTGCTATAGTAACCAGACACCTACCAGGGACACTTCCTAGCTAGAGGCGTTCCTCTCCGATGCCTTGAATTTTTATTCTTTGGATTATGTCCTATTTGGGGCTAACGGAGTTGAGCTTTGTGTTCATCTGGGAAGGGAAAGACGACTAGAAGCGAGGTCTGAAACCAGGTTTAGTGTAAGAAAATTAGAAAAAAAATATTTGTGTCATGGCAACTACAGAATTCAGTATCTGTATCATTCCACGGGCACAAACTGCAAGAGAAACACACTGTGTATTTTTCAACCGCACATAACAGAAGTGTTTTTTCTTGCCAGGTACTCAAACATGCCTCAAAAATTGAAATTATTATAGCTATGCTGGTAATTATGATCACGTACAACCTTCTTCTGCAAGGTGCTCTCTTCATTTGTCTCGTGAAATATTCCAGCCAAACCTCCACCTCTTAGATTCCAGTTCTCTATTCTGACTCTCTCAAGATCACCCTTACTGCAAACATCCATCTGACAGAGTTCAGCTATTAAATATATTGTATTCACATACTTTGGATCAAAAAGCACAAGAAGTGTAACAGGAGGGAGAATGAGGGGAGAGGAACTGGGATGAAATCTGGGAACAGAGAAATTATACATGACATTGAGAGGCAGAAATGGGCAGAAAAGCCTACTGTTCTCCAAAACTGGCAACACAAGTCATAACCTACACTCAGAAAACCCTGTCAAACTCTGCAGACAAGCTGTGTAGCAGTAGCTTCTTGCTCTGTGTATGAGCAGCTATTATTAGTAAAAAGTGACAGATGGCTGTCTACTGATCCAGAAGTAAGGAAAAGTAAATAGCAATGGTGCTCGTATGGCCTTAATTCTACCTGTGTTCATGCACTGCACAGTCTGGTCGTGTCATCACATGGCTGTTGTTTGACTAGAACCGCCTGGTTCAGTTGAGGCTTGGACGGATACACCAAGGGATCGATACAAGGCACTGACCGAAGGTACCCATTACCTAAAATGCAGTTTTTGAGAAAAATTGACAGACACGTTCTAGAGCGCCGCAGAACTGGGAACAGGATGGTGGCTTCTCAGCCAGAGCAACTGAACCTTACACCAGATTACATTTTCACGCTGCTACTCCTGTCCCTGACACCGTACTTACAAGAGAGGTGTTTAAAAGAAGCTGGTCACTCTAAGGGTTCTCCCATTCTCCAAATGCTTATCCGAGGTCTTGTGAGCTTGTTTCAAGACAAGGGTTAAAAACCCTTAGCAACAATCAAAGCCAAGAGGACGTTTTATGGCTGTAATCAATGAGATGGAATATGCTTCCTCTGAAAAACAAAGCCCCATTTTCCTGAACTAAAGATTCAAACGCAGTCAGAACTTTCAAGTGTCATTTTTATCTTTCTTTCAGCAATCCCATCTATTAAATTGGAATAATTGCGTCTCTTCATTTAAAAGAAATATAATGAAAAATATTTTTCAATACTCTGGATATTGCTTTGATGAGCAATATAGATGAGCCCCCAAGGGAATAATAAATCTGCCTTCAAAGTGGGGTTCAAATAACATGCTGTAAGTAAGGCCTTGGGGCCACAGACTGAACAACGAGGCGGAAACAAGATATTGAATAGCTGCTCATTAAACGGGTATCGTCTACGCTGTGCACTGAATATGACAGGAGTTGGTGGAAAATGCATTGTGGGGCTGGGTAATTGAAGACTGTATCGTGACACATACACATGACGGGACCAAACAAAGGTTGCGAAAGCATCTTCTAGATTTGTACTCTCAGTAAGTCCTCTCTCTCAGTGTTGTTTTTACATATAAGGTATATAAAAATTAGTAAGCACTCAAATGCAATACAGGATCAGGGATTGAGGCACTCTGATTTGACAGTGCCATTTGCAGTGCTCTCAGATCTTAGGTGTTCAGCTTTTACTCAATGATTTCAAATCCAGCATTAGTAACTTGCTCAAAACAGGAAAGGGACAGAAAAAAAAAATCATATGGAAAAGGTTAATTAACTAAAAATACATAAATTCTACATACATAAATTCTACACACAAAATGAAGAACCGTGGGCTCTTCTGACTTAATACCCGCACTGACACCAGCTCCTTTGGCTTTAATTAATGACTTCTAGAGCAAATTCCTGGCACCCCAGGAGCTTGCCAACTGTCCCCAGTGCTGCAGTACCTAGTTGTTAATCCACATCCAGCAGCCCCAGCAAACAGCACACCATCACAGGGATAGCACTGACTGCATCCTATTGTAAACTGGTTCTGTGAACACGAGAGAGAATTATTAGCATAGGACACAATAGCAGTGAGAATCCACCCACGGGCAAAGGAAGTGATTCAGATGCACGAGCCAGCTAGTTACAGTGTGGAGCTCCACGCAGCACGTAGATGTGCTGCTCAGGAAGTTGACTGCTTACAAATTTTTACTCCTCTTGCGAGACATTGTTTTCAGTGACTATTATTCCTAGGGACAGGCTGCCTTGACAGATTCCTTCAAAGTGCTCCTTAACCATAGCAGAGTTTCCCTGGGCCCAGGGGTAAGGAGATAATACTGTGTAAGCCTTGGTGGTAAACAGGACCAAAGGCCCCTGAGTACTCGTGGCTTGAGCCCTGCTCCGAGCTGCAATTCCAGAGACTGACTGCTGTAGGAGAAAATCCCCATGCTTCCTCAACCAAAGAACCCACTAAATCACAAAGTGCTGCAACCTCGAGCGATGGCTTTCCCCTAAAAGCTTCCCTGCCTATGCCAGCCTACAGCAGAATCCTCCTGCACCCCATTTTTCCCTGCCACAATGTTCCATTTCCAAGTGTTTTCAGTCAAATATCTAGGACAGCTTCTTGCCTCGAGTAGAAAAACACTCCTTCCAACTTGCAGCGAAAAATTGCATGTGTATATATTTAGCAACAAAAACTGGAGTAACATTTAACAAAGATTTTATTCTTTCCATACTGTATGAGAACACTTCAACATGTCAATCTGACATTCCTCTACCGAAAATTCATCTCTTTAGAAAATATTCTCTTTGGAACTCTACCAGTATCTACTCAATGCAGTAAAAAAAAATAAAAACATTAAAAAAAAAATCAGAAGTATTTCCTATGGTGACCCACAGTTAATGTACTAAGTAAAAGAAAATTTTAAGAACCATTTTTTTATTGTATTAAAAGAACCACTTTCTACAGTTCTATAACTTACAAATTGTTGTTCTCTTGGTTTCAGATACGAAATTTGTCCTCACTTTTGCTCTTGGGATCAAGACTGAGAACAGGCTGGGACACAGGCCCCAAAGGCAGCAGCAGTGGTTTGCTGCTGCAGCAAGCAGCCACGGCCAGTGCCACGAGAGCCCGTGTTATCCACCGTCAAATAAAGGACCCCACACCAGCCCCAGACGCTGCTGGGAACTACAGCACAGAGCCTCAGATGGTCCCTATTGAGCTCTGTCCACAACCAAGTATCCAACATACCGTGATGCATTTCACCACATGTAAGTGCTTTTTTGTATCATGGTCATCTTGAAATGTGTGCTGGAGTGGTGTTAATTGTAAAACAAACTTAGACAATAGCCTGTAAGCTTGCACGTCCTGCAAATTGAAGTGTAAAAGAGTGAAATATCACTCCAACATACTTTTTAAATATTTGTTGCTTAAAGATGATTAAGTCAAAATTCTCAAATATGCAAGAAACCAATGCTGGTCAATCTTGGAAACAAACTGGAAGAGATCGTCTTTTAGAACTGGCACTTCCCCTGAAGATGCTGCCGGTACGCTGCACGCAGCAGCCCTGCGCGCTGATTCAGCGTAAGGAGCTAGCACTTCTCTCACAACGTGGCAATTAACACTCCCACGGTGAGTAACGGGATGAATCATTTCAGCACTAGCAAAAAAGAAAAAAATCAAGGAAAATGGCTCCACTATACGTTCCTGTTACCATCATACTGTCAAAGGCCCAAATACACTTGATCTTAGAATAAATTTTCTGTTTAGAGTATCTTAAGCCAAAGCATATAAAGAAATGAACGCATTTATTTTTAACTCCTCTCCCTGCCTCAGTAGGGAAGCTCTGGCAAGGACGAGCAATGCGTGGCCGGGGGCCAAGCTGTGGGACAGCCACTTTGGGAGCGGGGATGTCCAAAGCCGCTGCTCAAGGCAGCCAGAGAGGACTTTGACAGCATCATCCTCAATGTAAGGCTCACCCCAAAAATGGTCTTGGCATGACAATACTCAAGGCAGACATACCATGGCAAACCTAATGCAGGATATCAGATTGCCTTCCTGCCCAGAAGGAAAGTCCAAAATATTCATGGTCAGAGACCATGGCCTTGGGAAGTGGAGAAGAGCACAAAAACAGAGTTGACTCTTAGATGATAGACTCTGAAAGCTCTTCAGAAATGACTGGTGGTGTCGTAGAAACCCCACACCAATAAAACCTATTTGGAAAAAATGTTACCATTCATTCTTCCCCACTCTTACGTTAACAAAACTTTGATGTCTTATTTCAATCCATACCCGAACCCACCCTTCATCCTAAAAAAGTAAATATCCCAGAGAGACTAGCTAAACCTCTGCTGAAATCTGCACTAGTTCTGAACAGGAAGGAGACATCCTTCACCTATTTTGTGCATCCTATTCTGGTTTATCTCCATCCAAAATCATTTGCTTAACACATTTATGAATAGCTTTTGGTTAAGATATTAAAAGCAAAACAAAACAAAAAACAGCATTTTGGGTAATATACGCTATTCACCAAAAGTATTTTGTTTGATGGTTGACATTTAGGTCAAAAAATACACCCACATCTTGTGAGGTACAGTACTTTGCTTTAAAGATGACCCTGAGATACTAACTATTTTGCTGCCCTCTTGCTAGCATTTGACTGGGGAGTTGTGACACGCCAAAAAATCTCACTTGGAAGGTCAATAAAAGTGGAGTTTGTGTTTTGAAGCCTGGGAAGGAATGAGGCCACCTGACGTGCTTACAGAATGGGGACAGCTCTGCTGCAGCCACAAGGACCTCTGGTGCACTTAACCTTGGCAGGAGAGCATCGAAGACACTGGTGTCAGTCCAAGCACAACAAGAAACTTCTACTGGTGCAAAGGAAACATGAAACAAAGAGGAAGAAAAACTGAAAGCAGATAAAACAAAACCCAGTTCTACCCCCATACATAACTGATAAACCACAATGAAGTTAACAAAATGAGTTGAACCAAACCTTGAGGTGACACCAGCAAACCATAAAGACATCTCGTCTTCAAACAATGGGCTACGAGGGAGGTGCTTGCTTGCAGAGCAGAAACAAGCACACGCATTAGGAGACTAAAATCCTGAAATACACAACTAAAGGAAGGTACAACAGGTGGCAAATATATTTGAATTATAACATTAAAGAGCAACTTCTACTGAAAAAAGCAATCTAAATTTAGTATATTGCATTTTTGTGATCAATATTAATTAATAAAGGATTCTTTTCCTGTTGCACTGAAGTCAGGATTCTTAATGAAATTAGAAAGAATATAAAATGTCTTTACCATTTGTTTCCTAGAAAACCAGCTACAATAGCAAAGAATTTGGAAATTCAACCCAATTTAAACATTAGAGCTCACATGACAGTTCAGAAAATAACCATGGCAAATTTTCATTTTGGAAACATATGCAGAACTTCCACTTGCAGAATAATCAGAAAAGACACAGAAAACATTTTATGCAAAATAAAGAAATGGATGTCTTATCCTGCAAAGACAAAAATATTTCCTGTTGCCAGTAAAAATACTCATAAAATTCGGAATGTGAAACAACAGCTGGGAACTGTTAGCTACAGGAGAAACAATCTGGTTTGTGGTTATTTTGCAAATCGGTGCACATAGTGGCAACCATAGGTTTTCATTTCCTTTGTGATAAGCTTTTCATACCAACGAAACTTGGCAGTATTTCTTTCTGACGTACTTTGAAAGCTAATATGAATTCCATAAATTCATCACATTTGAATGGTCTAAAACACGCTCGAAAGCAGAGCAGCCACCACGATGTGGAGACCACCATGCTATGGATGGAAAGCATCCTTATTGGCACGACAGCGTAAGAAAGCATCGAGGTGGTACTAATCCTGTCCCACAGCTGCAGTGCTCACTCCGGACCTCACTGTGCTTACTGGGTGAATCAGGTTCATCAGTTGTTTCCAGCAGCAAGTCAGAACCAGTTTCCTTGGGATAAATGTCTCACCGCAGCAGAACCGAATCCTATCTTCACTCTTTGCTTAAAACCCATTCTTGGTTCGTCCTACACAAACTGAGGATCAAAACCCAGTACAAGAAAAATTTTAAAGGTTAATTTCAAACAGATTTTGTTTCAGCAGAAAAGTTTTCAATATTTTTTGCTTGATAAGTTTCTTTTTTATTCCTTCCATGCAGTCTTCATAATGTTAGAAAACATTGTGCTTTGATAACATTTGAGAAACACAGCAAGCACATTTTGCAACTATTTCTTAGTTTCATTCAACCATTTGCACTATTGTCATTGACGTGAAACTCAGATAACATATTTAAATTAAATAAAGGCTATAACTGGTGAAAAGCAAGTTATGGGTCTCATTTCTCAATAGAGAATTCGAACTATTGCATTTTTTAAAACATAAAACCAGTCTGAATTTTAAGCCACACTGCTGTAACACTCCAGTTTTACATTAACACCAATGGACAAAACCCAATCATCTAACACATTGCTCACTACACGAGAGTAGAAGTGTTCACTTTATAAAGTGATTGTCTAAATAGAAAGTTCATTTCAGGGCATAACAACATAAAATAGTGCCTTGGCAAAGGATTTATTTTTTTTTTTAAACCATCCCTATGACTGAGCATAACCTGCTGACTGGCTCACAGATGAAGATCACACATCCCTGCATTTTTCACACGTGTGAATGATTTCTTAAGTGATATCTTGCCAGCAAAGTCAAGGGATGGTGTTCAATCTAAGAGGAAACTTAAGTCCTTCATTAAGAACACCTTAAGGAGGATGATTAAATATGGGTTAAAAATACTACCTTTGCATACTTCTGTCTCCTCTGTTCGTTTAAGCACCTTACTGTACAGCTGTTTAACCCCATTAAAGACCAAGATAGCACTGATTCTACCACAGGCCTGAAAATGCTGGCAAGTCGGTTCTCCCAGGGTCAGTCCCACACTAGGACAGGGCTCCTTCCCTCTGGAGGATGCTCTTTCTCTCCTGTTGTTCTCTCCAATCAATAGCATGCTCCAGAACATGAGCCAGACGCGTCTCCCCACCCACAACAGCAAAGGTCAGGCTGATCTCAGGACTGGCATTTGTGGGAAGGCTGGAACTGGAGATTTAGAAATTCAGGAGATGTAGGAAGTCTTGAAAGAAAGCACACTTTCAGCAGGCACTGCTGAGCACGGAGGGGGAAAACTGAGCTGTGCTCAGGCTAGACGTGCCTACATTTCACACCAGTAATCAGAGACAGGGAGGCAAACCAAGACCCTTGCTGCCCCACCATCTTTTCCTGAGCTGCACGGATTTGGAAGCTCAGCCTCCAGAAAGCAGCAGGCAGCTGGAGGCAAACAAATCTGCCCGTCAGCAAAAGGGGGCACAGAGGTGGCCCTAGGGGTTCTTGTGGGAACTCACGAGCCAGCACAATTCTCTCTGCCAAGAAGTAAGAGCACTGCCTTAGTATTTCTTTCCCAAAACACAGCATCCTGTTGCTTGCTGCAACTCTTCCCAAGAGCTATCAGTTAAAGTGCTTTGACTTTTGCTTAATTCCTCCTGTCCTACATACTACTTCTTTCCCTGTCCTTTTCTTCCCCCTATAAACTCCTACCTTCTTCCTCTTGTCCCTTCTTCTTGTGTTTCTACTTGGCGAATCCCCCTTTAGCTAAATTGGACCCAAATATAGATATTTATATATATATGTTTAATAATAACATGCTGTGCCTGTTTACCAGCCCTCCTGCAGTGTGTCTGTGCTAGCCCTTCTGTTGCCCTGCGTGTGAATCACCCATTTAGGCTGCAACCTTTGGGCAGAGGGCTGCCCGTTGTTCCAGTCTCGTGCGGCGCCTGGCACACACAGCTCCATTCTGACGACTCAGAGCAACTCCATCAATGCGTTCGCTTTCTGGATTGTTGGAGGCTTGCTTTGTATGCTTTTGCTTCTCTGGTTTATCCTGGGGTTCAGAATTACAGCCACCTTTGAACATCCACTGAGCAGCACGCGTGAGGCAGCAGAGCCTTGCATTGCAGATAAAAACTCCGTACCAAACCTTCACTGCAGGTCAGCCGCTGCCACGTGTTACTCTGATTCCTGGCAGGTGTAAGAAGTCCCACGCAGAATTGCACCCTTTTCACCAGAAAAAAAAAGCCTTTTTTTTTTTTTTTAATTCAAAAAGATACCATTTGCACGAGTCTAATTACAAGCAATAGTGACGGTGATGCAAGGCAGGCCCCGGTGCTCCGAGCCGTGACCCACACGGGTTCTGCACCTCCAACACCACCACCATTGGGGTCAGGAGCGGACCAGCAGCTCCACGTGCAGCCTGTGAGCAGGACTGAGCCCTGCCACACAGGGAACAGCGAAGATCGAAACCCAAACACTAGCAAGAGGACAGCACAAGGAAAGAATGGCATGTTCCCGGACACCGCAGGGCGGCCCGAGCCCTGCCTCCACTGACAAAAGCCCCTTTTCATTAGGGGATAGAAAAAAAATCCCCTTTTATTCTTTATAGCCTTTGAAGGGCTTACATCACTGCTTCTTCAATTTCAGGATTTTAGGGAAAACAAGCTTTCAGCTGGGCTGGTCAGATGACTGTAACTAAGGGTTCCTGAGAGCATTTAAGCCTCACACTTGCCTCATTAATTGAGGGGTAGGGGACCTTCTAATAATGACGCCTCTAATGAGGAAACAAAACCACAGCAAAACCCCTCCCTGCTCCTGCAGTATTAATGTCACACTGAACCTGGGCATCTCTCCACCAAACAAATCACTCTACCTTTTATTTTCCCCCTAATTAGACCCAGGGCTTCCAAGGGAAACCATAATGAGCCTTATATATCGTAGAGAAAATATTTTAATGCTACTGGTTCATCATGTGCAGAAAAATACAACTTCATTATCAAGCGTGTCCAGCAGATGCCTTGAACGCGACGACAGGAAGGATTTGTGAATACTAACAGAGGCACATTAGCAGAATTAATAAGGTAAAATAGGTAGTCACGGCAGCCCTTTTTTCATACCAATTTAAACTATACATATTTCCCCCAGAATAACTCCATACACATCCCTGTGATTCCTTCTTCTACTCCCCTCCAGCTCTGGGAGCCCCGCACAACCCAGACAGCCTGAAGCACACAAGCACGCACCTGACGGCGGGCAGGGAAATCCTCTATGGTGGATGCTGAGGAAGCTCCAGATTAATACAAATATTTGTGCTTGTATTTGGTTACAAACAAGCAAGCTGTGCGAGTGATTTTACAGCTGAAATCTTTAAGTTAGACTCTTCCTATGAGCCCTTCAACCTTTGTTTTATGACTTGCACAGACAGGTCTTCTAAGTTAAAAATACTCGGAGCAAATGTTTTCCCTCCTGCTCCACCAACACACGAGGATTCAGGCAGTCTCCTTCGGGGGCTTAAACTCACCTTCCTGTTTAACCATGGACCTGGCACGTAGCAGAGGAGAAATGAGGGCAGGAATTCAGCTGGCTGTGGATAACATTTAGGGATTGCTCCCAACTGTAGAAGCTGGCACTAACTTCTGAAGAACAAGCAAGCCAAATGCACTTGGGACAGTCTGAGGAACAGCCTGAGCACAGCAGAGGCTGCGAGGAAGACAGCAAGGGAACAGAGCAGAAAGTCTTACGTTTCTTCATCGGGTTTTTCTGCTATTATGCTCAATTCTCTACCTGGTAATGAAACAGATAAAACAGTTCTTTCAAACCATTTTTTGCTATATAAATAGCTGGATCTGTCTGTATAAGAAAAATAGCCAAGGACAGGAATAGAAGAAAGCCTGAAGGCACATGAAATCTCATTGCAAATAATGCACAGCTGTCTCTCAGACAAGATGTTTTATTATAACACTTCCTATGTCATTCTCTGCCTCTCAGTCCTAGAGTGCTAACTATACGTGTCAATTAAAAACTACCACCTCGGTAGAAGGGTGCTTTTCTTTTCCCTGAAACACAGGGCGCAGAAGCTGTTTGCACTTGCACAACAGAATGACAACAAGTCCGTGTCATCACTTCGCTTACTCAGTGCCTCAGTCTCTCATCGAGCCTGGACAGCAGCTGTCATCTGTCACCTGTAAGTAAACTCATTTCATGAAAGGCTGTCCTACAGCAAGAAGCCAGCCCACAGTTAATCCTTGTCTGCCCCTGCACATTTCTGGAAAGTGCCTGCAAGCAGATCCTTACCAAAGGCCGCGGTATCCTGAACTGAAATTTGTTATAGAGCTTCCAACATCAGCCACCGTAACCCTTGAACTGCTTCTGCAGGCTCAGCAAGTGCCAGTTCTTCGCAGCTGACACAAGACAACAGAGTGACTCGCATCAAAATGGAGAGCCAGCATAGAAAGATCTCACCACAAGTCAACGTGCAACTCCTTCTTCGCCCCCAGTTTTCTGTAGTTGAGGTGATGACAAGGTGCTGCGTACAGACCTGACCCACCAGAGCTGGCAGACCAGAGCCCGTCAGAAGGGTGGCTACCTCCAGCGGGTTGAGAGCACCAACACAGTACGAAAATCGGCCCTCACAAATGACAAACCAGAGATGTGTCTGCAACCTCTCATTTGGGAGCATACACCAGGACATTCAAGGAGAAACTGAAGGAGTCAGAGACCAGACTTACACGCTGGGCTTCCATCAACCCCATCCTCATCTACAATTTGAAAAGGATATTTCTGAAGGAAAATATTTGGAAAATGAACATTTCTACTTCCGAATGAGGCAGAAATAGAGATGCTCTTGTTACATACATAGGTGTGCTTGAAGGGTTCGTTTTGAGGTTTTCTGTTTAGAAGCCTTTTTGCTTTGCGTTTTTTTGTTTTGTTTTGTTTTTAGAAAATCTCATTCTATAGAAACAAATAAATTATTTGCAAATTGTTAATGACTGAGTTTAAACACCAAGTTTATAGCTATCTGAACACTGCTATCAGCACAGAACATGCTAAACTTAACAGCTTTAAAATGTGTATTGTTCATTTTTCATATAGAATATGCATGCTTATATAGATTATGCAGATAAGGTTAAATTTAGATGAGTCCAAATCAGACTCCAACCAACATATTTTCATCAAGTAGAGCATGTCTGTTATGTTGTTTTGTTAAACTTTTGAAGCAATTTTCTGCCACTTCATGACCACAACAAAGGATAATAGGTTAGAATTTCTCAGGTAATGCAAATTCTAAGTTTTGACCCAGCTAGAAGTGTTTTTTCAAAGCGATGAAGGCCTTTACTGCTGATCAGAGCAGAGCTGCAGCTGGATGCTCAGAGCTTTGCTCAATGTGTGGGTGTGTGAATGTTACAGATACACATAAAGGAGCGTTTACTTTAACGTGACGTATAACACAAGCTAAGCCAATTTTTGTGGATGAACCTGACACCCCAAAAAGACCTTCTTTCTGTAGGCATACCCACTCATCCCCAAAGCTAAAGACACGTGAGGATCACTTCTGTGTCCACACACGTCTGAGGTGCCGGTAAGTTTGGGACCACCAGCCTACAGCACTGCAGCACATGAGATGAGAAAGGCTTCCCCAGCCACCTAACTGCTTGACCCGAAGGACAGGACGCTGATAAATCTCAGCTATGCCTGACTTTAGCCTAGGAGGTGGAACATCAGACCCTGAACAAGCAAGACAACCTCTGGCAGACACTGCATGAGGCATTCTTAAATGTATTTTGTCTGTGAAATTAAATCACGTTAAAAGCAGTTAACTGAGCCGAGCAGTGACATTCAAGTAGAAATCACATCACTTTGTGTTTATTTGCATTAAGTTATCCCCACCAGTGACCACAGTCCAAATCTTTCAATGTTATACTAATAAAGGAAACTGGAAAAAAAAATGGTTTGAAGGAATTTGCGATTAGAAACAAGCCTTGGTTCCAAACCCGGCCTTGCTTCACCTCACTGCTTAGAAGAAAAATGTAAGCAAAAATAGCAACGGAGAGCATGAAGGCAATCTGACCACTCGTATGGTTGAACCAGGTGACCCGTCCCCTTACGCCGTGTCTGACCTGACACAGATGCCTTCTTCACTTCTGTATGAGACTTCTTGGCACATAGGGAACAGGGATCCTCAAGGCCCTAACAAAAGGTTTGTTTTGCATTAGGAAACGTGGATCTGCTTCCTGATGGCGCTACGCAGGCAGACAGCAGCGCTCGTGAATCCCGACGGCTGGCAGGGAGCTTTTCTGTCCTGGCACCAGGGTTGCCGTAGCGCTCCTGGCTGACGATGTTCTTAGCAGCCAGCCCCAAAATCGGCCCCAAAATTGGAGATGGCCAGACCCACCACCAGGGTCGCAGGGGCCCCTCCGCAGGCAGGGGGGGCTCTGCCATCTGAAAGGCAACGTGCCTTGGGGTAACATGGGGGTGCGGACAGAAACCGTGGCTTTGGGGCACTGCAAAGCTTGTGTCCGGCTTTCCCAGAAGTATCTTGGAGAGTCAGGACCCTAAACCTCCCCTGGGTGTTATACCACCCAGCAATGAAGCAGCTCAGCAGTAACTTGGTGAAATTCCTAGTGGTTAGCACTTGAACTACACAAGCTACTTTAACGAGCATGCTTTCAACCAGCTGAAGATAAGCCAGGATCTAGGCAAACCACAACACCACTGCTACTTTGGGGGTTTTGGCGGCTCCCTTCAGCTCTAGATGCTGACAGCGGCCGTGTGCTGCTGTTGCTCCTTATGTCTGGGCTTCTCTTCACTGCTCGCTAGGTGCAATGGTGGCGAAAAGCAGTAACCAGACCCAAAACAACATCTCCATTTTCAGGCTGACTCAGTTTATGACTGAGTGATTCACAACACTTCACTCAAGTGGTGCTTTATAGACTGCATCTGGGAATGCAAATGGGAATAGCAGAGAGTAACACTCAGTACAGGGGGGTGGATAGGGTGGCCACTGCTTGCAGAGCAGTTTGGACCCACCGTGCCCCACAAACCTGGCTCTGCAGCCATTCATTGCTATCAGCTAGCACCTTACTGACACGGCAGGGACTTGAACGCTGCTGATGGAGTGCTGGCCACCAAAGCCTGATAACAACTGCTCTTTTCTGGACAAGTGTTCACTAAATATATCACTTACAAGACCTGTAAGGAGAAAAATCTGCTTCTGCTACGGCAGCTCAAGGCAAACAATACATT
The DNA here is from genome assembly GCF_009819795.1 of Aythya fuligula. Classification (NCBI taxonomy): domain Eukaryota; kingdom Metazoa; phylum Chordata; class Aves; order Anseriformes; family Anatidae; genus Aythya; species Aythya fuligula. The sequence goes on from NC_045562.1 coordinate 3,203,462, forward strand.
ACGAATTATGAACCCCAGGAAAGTCGACCTTCAAGGAGGTCTCTCAAAAGGTCAATAAAAAGTTTGCAGAATGCAAGCAAACAAGCAGAAAATACCTAACTGTGCTTTCGGAGATAAAAGAGACCAAGAACTGAAGTATAGAAGGCCTTCTTGGCATTATTTTCAAAAGCCAAAGAATAGCAGTTTTCCAGACAGTATGGTCAGGGTGTCATATCAGAGACTTCTCTATTGCTACAGCAACCACAAGCTTCAGCCACGATCAGGGCCCCAACGCGTTGGACCCCGATGTTCTGCACTGCGACTGCAGGAGCGAGGACTGGATTGGGAACCCCGGTGTCACTCTTCAAGACAGATCCTGGCAGATTCCCAGTTCTTCTGCCGGAATCTCCGAATGTTCCCTGTTGTAATGAAAAGCACCTCCAGCTAAATATCAGGAAATTTGCAGTGACCCCCAAAAAATGTAGCAGGAGAATAACAAGGGCTAGGCAAATAGCTGGATCTTGACCCCATACCAACAGATGCTAAAGGGAACTTTAAGCAGCTTTTGAGAAACACGCTAGCTTGAACTCAACGTACATAAATAAAAGCAAGATTAGGTCTGACATTTCAGCTCTGCTACTTTTTATCAAGTGGAAATTAAGCAGAATCCTCGCAGATGCTCAGCTAATACGCCGATGATTTGACAAATATCAGCCAGTCCTTTACTTTTCCATTTCCTGCATATTTCTGTTCAGATAGATCCTGGGAAGATGCAAGACTTGGTGTTGCAAAGCACCCAGCTAGATTGTGTTTACTTGGACAGATTTTGTGGTTTCTTTCAAGTATGCTAAATATAGCTGATTATTTTTCTTCCTAGCCTCGAAAGGGAAAATCACAGCTGACACAGATTTCATCTCAGCGGTCGCCTGTGAGCGCTGGTTGCGGATCTCCTCCCCCGGCAGCACAAGCAGCACGCTCCCGCCTTGCAGGTGTTCTGCCCATCCGCTGGACCACTACCCTGCTTCGTCTCCCACTCCAAAATCAGGTGCTGTTAGCAAACGGGAAACGCTAGAAATAGCAACTTTCAGGTCAGCTACAAATTTACTGTACATGCAGTTTAACCCAGAAAGAAAGAAGCGATCCCACAGAGCACATGGAATTAACGTAGGGCTTAATGTATGCTCAGCCTCGAATCAAAGCAAACTCTGCATACATTGCAGCATCTGATTTATACCCCAAGAAATGCCAGCTGACAGCCTTCACAGTTATGTCACTTTGATGGTGCTGAGCCAGAGCCATCATGTTGGGAACCCTTACACAATTTATTCCAGTAATTTTCATTCTGAATAGGTGAAAACAGACATTTTAAAGATCCCATTTTAAACACAGCAATTTTTTCTTTTTTTTTTTTTTTTTTTTACCACTTTAAGTGTTTTTAATAAAAAATGCTGAAGATGCCACCACCTACCCAGTACAATTTGCCCTCCTGACTATCAGCAATCTCCTTCAAAATCCCTATTCTTCAAGGTGAGAAGATGTTAAAAGCTCCCCATTAGCCGTGACGGTGCGTTACACAAAGCTGCTTACGCCACACTGAGAGAAACACTGCTAAAAGAACATAACGCCTGCAAATCCAACAGCTCAAGTGGCAGGGCTGTTAGATTCGCCAAATTCAGGTTTGCTTTGTGTGTTCACGTGCTGTGGCAGCCCGACACCCTCCATCCCCACTCCATCGCAGCGTGGACGATGGGTGCAGGACCTGTGGGGTGCCTGGCGCTCTGCCTCAGCACCCAGTGGCAGTTCGGGGAGCGAGGCTGTTGCACCTCCGTACAGAGCAGAACCTGGCCCCTCACTCTCGACAATACTGACAACGCACGAAGGCTTCTTCTCAATAGAAACACCCACTGCAGAATCACACGTGAGGCTCCTGAGAATTTCCAGAAGGAAATTTGGAGCTCATTAGCATGACTCCTTGTGCTATTTGCAAACACACAGCTCTAAAGCACTTACTGGTAAGCACTCTGGTGGATTCCACCAATCATTAGCACCACAGCAGGAAATTTCTCTCTTTTTCACGCATCGCAACCGATGTGCTGATTGTGTACAGCGACTCCAAAACATCTGCAAATATCTGAGTTGCAAGAGGTCAGTGGAAATAAACTGTGTTGGAAATACAGTTGTTATAATGATGCCAATTGCACAGAGCGCTAAACACAAACGAGCCATGGCAACCAGCTCCCAGGCAGACACTCCAGCCTCGTTTCACTGCGATCAATCGGAAATAACCGAACCTCCAGCCAGACTCGAGATTCATTAAAATTAATTATTCCTGCGGTTCAAGTAAAGGAAATTTAAACTCTGATCTCTGAAAAAGCAAGGGGAATTTGGTCCCAGGTAAAAGGAGCCATAGAGCCTCGGAGTATTTCAGGCTGGAAGAGAGATCTGCACGTCATCTAACCACCATGCAGACCAATTTGATGAGGATGGTCAGGACTGGATCCAGTTGATTTCTGAACACCTCCGAGGATGGAGATGCCACAGCCTCTCTGGGCAGACCTTTCCAATGCTTGACTGCTCTCATGGTGAAAAATTTTCTTCCTACATGCAATCAGAAATTGCTGCGATGCAGCCTGTGTTGCCATTTGCCCTAGACATATTGCTGTGCACCTCCAGCGACAGTCTGGGTCCTGGCTCTCCTCCATTAAGTACCCAAAGGCAGCCAGAAATAAGGAGCAGTGATTGCTGCTTTTTTTGTTTTTCCTAAAACTAAGGTCTTTTAAAAATTTTGCTATGTGAACAACAAAGACAACCCCCAAGAAAAAAAAAATGCCCAAAGCCCAGAAATAAAGAACTGATCGGTTAGCACTGCACTCTGCTAGGAAAGGGTCAGGAGGACGGATATCAGGGCACTGCTGCACTCAGACCTGGCTCACTGGAGAGATTTAAATCACAGCTTACTTGCCAGCAGGTGGCCAAGTCACTTCAGATTCTTTTCAACTAGATTTTCCTACTAACTTGAATTGAGTGCTATGCTAAAAAAAATAATCAATGTATGGCACGAGTTAATTGGCTGTGAAAAGCTTGCGCTAACTCTATAATAGCTACTTTGGCCTAAGTTCACAAAGGAAAAGGTTATTCTAACCTACATTTGTTGTCACTTATGGACAGAAGGCAAGGGTTTTGCAATGGTTCTTTAATTTTAAGTCACTGCGACTAAGGAAAGCCGTTTCAGATTTAGAAAAGCAGAACATGCACACTGCCTGTCCCCGGTGAGAACAGCGAGCGGCACTTCTGGACAGCCCTGACCCCATGAACCGGGCCGGCTCCTCCAGGCTTTTCAGCAGACACTGCCTGGAGCTTCACCGGCAGCAGGGCCCGTGTCCAGGTGGGGAAGTCGGGCGTGACAGCAACATTTCTTTAAAGCAGAACAGAGAGAAACTTCCATAAATTAGCAGGGGAAGGTTCTCAAAACCTTTAGCAATTCGTGTGTAACACAGAAAGCCATACTGTTCCGATTAGAGGTTATTCAGTGATTTCTGGAAAAGAATCAAGCGAACGGCTCCTCATGCAATTTAAGGCTGAGTACGTGCACAGCCTGCATAACTGCTGCTGGGGGAAAGAAGGAGAAAAAAATCAAGCTGGAAACATGTAAACACCAAAGGTGCTCACAGCTGAAACAACGCAGCAAGAGAGATGGCCTGCTGTTGCATTTACCTTGAGAGGCTGCTGAGGTGGGGCAGGGACAGGTGCTGGCTCCATGGCAAAACACTTTGTTCATGCAGAAAAAGGGAAGAACTTTGGTAAATTAGCAAGGGAAGATGCTCCGCACCTTCAGCACCACGCAGCTGAGCCTTGCTGCAGACGCAAGAACAGATTACAGAGCCACCGCGCCTTCTTACAGGCCCCAGCTCCACTCGTTAACACTGACAAACACAGACAATTGAGTGTGGTCACTAAATGAACTTTCCCTGGGCACTCAGCTTGACTACTTCACGCCCCGTGCGAACAAGTGCTCGGCAGGCCTGCCTTCAACATCACTGTGCTGAACGGGAAGGGGGGGCAGATGAAGTGCTTCTATAATTTCACTTCGCTGCCTAATTCTGAGACCACATTTAAGCTGGATTGTGCAAGCCCGCACAGCTTTCTGCTTTTATCTTTGAAGGCACATTTGCAAGTTTAGCTGCATCTGTTATTAGTAAGGAGAGAGACAGATTTAGATTTTTAAGCCTTATTCCCTACAACCATAAACTGGAAGCTGTAATAAAAGAGACTATAGAGCTTGTTTGGATTTCTGCACAGACACGTATTTGAAAAATATTTTTAAACTGGGCAGAAGCCTGATATTTATTTTTCTGGGAGGTGTGTGCTTGTTAAAAGACAGTAAACAACTTACAGACTGGATCTGTTGGAGCGGTGTCAGCCTGCAGTGCTTTAGCTGAGAAAAAAATAAAAATCCCCATCCCACAATGCCTGAATGTTCAGAATGTACTTGGAGAATGAAGAGGTGAAGCGAAGAGAGAGGATTCTCTCCAGGTTTTTTGATTTTTCTGTACATACTTACTTTTGAAGATGTCGGTTTTCCAGTAATTGTTACACCTTGAGCTCTACCCCAGAGTAAATAAACAAATATACAAATCCAGAAAGAGGATTGTAAATACCCTTTTGGGATATGTCCTAGATACATGAAAAAGACTAAAATGCTATCCATATTTAGCCAAGTTTTTCTAAAAGTGCCCTGATCACAAACGTGAGGTAAAATGACTGAAACCAAGAGAACACCTGGAAAGCTCCTGAAATTTAGCGCTGTTCTCGGGATTCGGCTGATGAAGTGAGCAGGAGGCGATGGGGTTACACTCACAGGGCAGCCCCAAAGCTGGGTGGCACCACCCTAGGGCGCTGGGGCACCCGTGCTGCCAACCTTGTGCTGCCTCTCGCCCTCACTGTGCAGCCAGGACACACCAGCACCCTGACCTGTGAACCTGGTGCCAGAGGGAGAGGAGCATCGGTGGCAGGACCAGGGACAAAGCAGCAAGCAGGAAGACGTGCTGGAAGAGCAAGGAAAACCTGGCAGTGGAGATAACCAGGCAAAGCAGTTGGATGGTTACAGAGCAACAGGGACCACTGCAGCCTAATCCTGAATGGAGCGGTGGTGGAGTAACGATGCAGGCAGCGTGCTACGGGTGGCAGCTGCGCTCCTGTTAGACTATATGTAAAAACACAAGCGGCTCAGCACTTCACCCATCTTCTTAAATCTTCCCGCTATTAAGAAAATGCATTAAAGGGAACATAAGTGGATTGCCTTTAGTTTTCTTTACATGGAAAATCCCTCCGAGCAAGCAAAAGCCGCATAAATGCTTTGCTATAAAATATTTCGTAACGAGAACATTTAATGGCAGCATTATTACTGACAGGGCTTTAACTCACATGACCTGAAAATCTATCGGCACCTAAAACCTAGTGATGGAGTTGTTGTTTTTTCATACTAGGCAGCTGTTTCTGATCATCTTAATTGGTTACTGTTCACAATGCCATATTTAGGGAAATTAGGCAATAAATTATATAGCTCATCACGTGCCCATGAAGCCAGTGAATCTTGATGTTTTTTAACACTCATTTTACCCAGACAGCAAGGTTCGGCAGTGCCAGGTGAGAGGCCAGGAGCAGCACAGCCATGGGGACGGGGACTGGGAGGCCCTGGGCCTCCTGTCCTGGCCCTTCGGGACACGATCGCTCCTGGGGCCGTGTTCAACTGCTGAGCCAGAGGCACTGCTGAATTTCCTGCACCCGGAGCTCTGGGGCCTGCTTACTCTACTGACATACTGCTCTGAATGACTAAAGACTGACATTGCTCACTTGTGGGTATAAACTGTGGTTAAGGGTACTGTAGTCCTGCCACTTCCAGAAAAGCTCCTCTCTCCCCTCCCCACCCTGCCCTAACACAGTGGCTCTTTTAAGGAGCTATCCCGAAAAAGAAGTACACATCACCCTGCTTTCCTGTTCCCCAGCTTCCTGCTCACTTTAATTTCTCTTAAGACACTGAAAAGCCTTATTGAAAATACAGCTAACTGGGTGATACACTATATTTGGGTTTGGTTCGCATGAGACCCATCTCTGGGTCAAAAGAGTCCTTCAGAAAATGTTCATTTCCCTTGGAGTGACATCTACACAGCAACGGGGACCTCCTGGTGGTTTCCAAGATGCCAGTTCACATTAACGATAGGCCTTTCATTTGTGATGTATTCTTTCCAATGAGTTACTGCAGGAAACGCAGTGAGGAAAGAGCTGTTAGAAGACAGGGCAACATTTTGCTATAGCAGTAATACGCAGTAAGTCCTATGGAGGAAGCAGAAATTGCCCAGCACACACTTGTGTCTTTTCAAACAGAACTGATCCTTAGCAATGTAGGGTGTCAGAAAATGACTCTTTTTGTTACACATAAGCAATCCGAAGAGTGACCCAGCTTCACTTTGCCTAATACCTGTCAGCTAAAACCCTAACAAATGTTGTTAGTATGTCATGTACTGCCAAAATGAAATTGGCATTGCTTCAGAGAAGTAGGTTGAGGACAATTTACCTTCTTGTAATTAAGCTATTCAAGTAGTAAACAACCTTCATGTAAAACTTTTAACTCCGGATGTTAGTGACTATTAGGAGCAATGTTATTGCAGCCAGACTCCTAAGAGCTCATGTCGATTTAACGTGGAAATTTCCTTCAAAGTCTAGGATGCCAAGATGCTCTGAAATCAGAAGCTGAGATCACCAAATCAACTAATGTGCCAGGAAGATACATGTTGTGAACACAGCATATCTTCAATGTTCTCAGCGTTGTTATCCACTGCTGGCCTTATGGCCCTACGCCATAATCAGGACCTATTGGTTCATCTTTAGGTTAAGACAGGTTTTCAGAGAGACTCCTGTCAGTGTAACTCAGTTGAGCAGCATCTTTTGATTCAAGCAGCCTCTTAAAAATCCAATAAGAGAGTCTAGGTTCTAGATGGCAAAATAAGTAGAAAAACCTACACAAGCCTAGCCCAGTTCCAGGAAATGCTTTGCTGACACCAGGAACACTCATTAATTCTGACAAAATAACTAGTCAAAATTAATTGCTTATTCCAACTTGTATCAAAGCATTGCCCAAACTGGTGATGCTGCAGAATGCTACAAGCTTTAGCACAGCCCTAAAAAGACAGCTGAGCGCAATTTTTACTCATACTAAAAAGAGACACTAAGATATGGATAAAACCAGATGCTCAGAAATGGACTAAACACATGGATTCAAACCACTTACCCCTCAGTTTCAGGGAACCTCATCGTGCTGCTTTTCTTTGGCCCCTGAGTGCCTCAGTTAGAGTGACTGGCTTCCCACTAACGCCACCAGCAGCATGTGCTGAAAGCAGCAAAACGTCACGGGAACAGCAGGCACATTTAAGGGACGAATTCTCTCACCACGCTCATGATGTGGATCCTCACAGAACAAAGGCGCCAGCATGCTCCGCTGGTGACCTGCCCACGCAGGGCAGTTAGGAGCCAAACCTGCTGCTTCCAGGTCACACTTGGTGGCTGCAGTGGCGTGCCAGAGCTACCTGGTGACCCAGAGAAGCATCCTGGGTACAATGTGGAATGAAACCTGATAGGGCAGAGAGGAGGTAAATCACAAAAATGATGCTATGAAAAAATGGTAAAAAGATATGCATGGAAAACCACTACTCCAAGGTATGTATAAACAGCCAAGCATCAACAGTCCCCGCAGGTTTCCATGTCAACCTCACACACAGTAAGAAGAATGGGCTTAAACAAACCTCTTTACCCAGAGAATTATGTAAACTAAGAGCAGAGACGACTTTAGGTTGCTCAAGGTTCTCACAAATCAGTATTTGTTTTGGAACGATGTATTGATTGCATACACAGAAATAATTACAGCTGTTCTGGAAGTATGGCAAGACACCTTTCTCTTGCCTTTGCTTTTATTTGAAGAGGTTCACAACCCTAAGGATTCCCAAAAGGAAAAAAAAAAAAATGAAGTGGTGAACATCACAGGAAAACGAGCAAGATAATGTTCAAAAAAATCCAGAACAAAGGCCTCGGGAATATTAATAATGCAAAGATAATAGCAAAATTCAAAGGCTTGTCAGAAACCACACAAGTCCAAGTTAATTTTGCAGAGATGTTATTGCCACAGATAATAAAGAGAGAACAGCAGCAGGCTCATTTGTAGTAACAATAAACCCATAAAGCAGTAACACACAGAATAAGGAGGTACAGCACAAGAAAAGGTAAGTAGATTGATAATATTTCAAACTGAAAATAAATAAATAAATGGCTGCAATGCTGCTATACATTATCTGATATTATTTATCAGATATATTTCAGATATTTATCAGAAATAATGCCGAGGAAAACTTCCAAAATGCAGCCACTCGTTTTATGTTAAAGCATAAAGGGTTAAATGCCATTTCTCATGTTTTCTTCCTACAGAGCACCACAGCCACCAGCTGGGCCAGGGCCAGGGCTGAGCTCCCCAAGCACCGCCAACAGGGGATGAGGGAAGCAGGGACTCTTCCCCATGAGCAGCCTCCTATCCTTTTGTTGGGAAGGGGGAAAAAAGGTAGTGCTGGGGCTAGAAACACCACCATATCCGCGAGCTTACAGTGATTTATGCTTCCAATTGCACCAGCGGATATTTAACTCCGGCATCCTGCTGCTGTAAACATTTGTTTTGGCTCGGTTCTTCAGCTGCAGCCATGTGAAATAAAACCTTGCCGCTTGTCTGCCGTACTGCTCATCTTTTTTCAGAGGCCGTTCCTCCTAGGAGCACTGATACATAGGAGAGGGCATTTAGGTAGAAATTAGCTTTTCTGGGTAAACAGAAGATTCTGATTTCCTGTAAAGACTCCTGACGCGTGGCTTTCCAAAGGTTTGAAAGATGGCCTTACAAACCAGGCTTAGGAGACGAGACGTGACAGAATATGCTTTTTCTGTCATTTCAATTAATACTAACAATATTGAACCATGTTAATCAAACAATGTGTCAGAATTTGAAATCAAAGCTATCTGTTTTATCCATAGGCAATCTTAATATTCGGTCTACTCAGCACATCAAACCTAATGGTTAAGGTGATGCATTATTACAAATCACTCAGAGGATGCACTCAGCTACAAAGTGATTAGAAATTACTGGGTTGTAATTCAATGCCTTGTCTTTCTCCTCACTGGAGATACGCCCGTGCACATATTGCATTGACAGCTGAGATGAGTGGCAGTTAGGAGCTTAAATAACTCCAAAAACTGTATCAAGTGCCATTGTGAGATGCTTAACAATACATGGAGATCGAGAAGTCTAATATAAAAGCACATGTATTATATTTTCTTTTCAAATGTTTCGCTTATAAAAAAAAAAAAATGTAAAGACAGAATACCAAAAAGCAATTTCTTGTCTGCCTTATACATTAGTATTGGAGCATGCACTAAAACTTTGGCACACGTTAATTTAAAAACTGTTCAGCATAAAGCACCAGTATGCCATGGAATAATCAAGAGTTGAAATACTTCAATCTAGCAATTCCCATGTTGCTTTTAACGCATCTTTCACTTAGCTGTCAACCTCAGGCTTGGTTTTCGCATATTTCATCATGCTACTCTTCCAAATTAAAACATACGGAGGGCTCCCTGACCCAGCATTTGCCTTCTACTCACCCCACAACACAGGCAAGTGCACAGTGGAAGGACTTGTGCCATTAAAATCCAGCTAAATTGAGCAAAACTAAGCACTTTCCAACTACATTTTTCCCAAGGCTTAACAGAGCTGCACTGCTGTAACCCACTGGCCATCTGAGAGTATCGCCCTGTGGTGTCCTTTAAGCATCTGAAAAGCACAAGAGGTGGGCTTTTATGGTGGGAGGGGTAAATTATAAGTAGATTCTCCCATATGTTTGTTGCATTGCCATTTCGATACATACTTCATCACAACCTATGCGAATTAAAAAAAAAAAAAGAAAATCTGTTCAAGTGCAAGAACAGGAACTTACTTCAACTCGGTCTTCACTGGAGCTCACACCTGAGGCCACTTGTTGAGCATTCAGGAAGATGCACCCCAGAACTTCTTTTCCTCAGCGCTAGAATTACCGGAGGGCCCGGGCAGGGTTTCTGCTTTGTGCTATAGGACTGATGTGCCCGGCCTGCTCTACTGCTCTGGGAAAACACCGAACACGTTTAATCAGCAATTCCTAGTCCTTTAGGGCAACAAAAAATTAACGCTACATTTGTTTTACGTACGCACAGAGCTGAGACATCAGTTGACAAAGACTCCCTTGCCATGAGTGATAAACTCCTGCAGTAACATTCCCCTGCCTTCTTCATGGCCACAAACTGAACTTTGCAATTCACGGAACTGATCTAACCTGCAGTCAGGCTCATCCCTTTGTGATCATGGGTTGGAACAATCAGCTGTCAATGAGACTTACTCATAAAGCAAGGCAGAACATACCAGTAAGCTGAAACCATCCCCATGCTTTTTTTGTAAACACGGTAGTGTATGAACATCGGTAATCTGAAGTCTCATACACCATCAATTGAACAATAACTGGGTCTTATCCAACTTTTTAGAAACATATTGCTAGCAACTTGCAAGATTCAGTGACCTTGAATAAAGCTTTAAATATTCCTTCTTAAGTCCATCCGATGCGGTACGAGTTTCCTACTAAGAAGCAGCTGGGCTATTAGAACACATGCAATTTTTATTTCTTCTGCTTCATCCCGCTTTCAGGGGATATCGAGCGAATAAAGCAAGCACGGCTTCCAACCAAGGCTCCAGACAGCCATGCAGTGCCACTGAGGGTCTGCAGGAAAAAAGGCTCCCTCCACTGCAGGACAAGCAGCACCCTCCTACTGCAACCACAGCGCTAGGCTGGCACTGCAGGGCGCCTCTTTGAAGAGGCCAGAGGCAAAAACTTGGAGCACCAGATATAAGAACTGGTAACAACAACAGGCATGAATACTAGGGAGCACGTTTCTTTCTCTTGAGCACGTTTCAGGTAGGACAGAAATGAGCAGTTCTGCTCATTGACGGAAATGTCACTGAGATGTGGTCCAGAACTGCAGAAATGGCCAGGTCCCTGCGTTACAAGAGGGGCATCGACAGTCCCTGCACCACTATCCAAACGAGTACCCTGCTGCACAGCAGCAGCATGGATTAGTAACTCGCTTGTAAAGTGTTATTACAACAAACACCCAAAACTGCGGTTCTTTTGGCATTCCAGCTACAGCAAACAGACATCCTAGCTACAAGGAGAAGACCTGAGGCTGCTCATTAGGACTGTTAATTAACAGCCCTGCTATCCCTGTGGAACAACAGAGGCTGGTGCAGGGGCTGCCCCCTGCACGCCCTCCTTTGGCAGCATCCCTGCACCGGTGCCAGGCTCCAGCTGCGAGCACTCATCCCCTGTACGCCACTGGCTCCAGGAGGTGTGTGCTTGCACTCACTGCATTAGAGCTCTCCAGACAGTTATTCAGTTTTAGGAATCTCACCACCAGTCATCACATACATGCAACTTAAAAACCACCTGTAATTATTTCTGCAAATGGAAACGCCAAACTACACATCATATGGGTTAAGTTCATTACGGACGTGTGATCATGAGATGTGACAAAAATATAAACACACTCCAGTATCAGAAAATACCAAAGCAAAGATCAATGGAAAGAACACGGAGTTCTTTTAACAGCCTTATATCACACAGAAGAACAGAGATGAAAACAAAGCCATACAGTTGGATTGGAAATGGAAATTCTTTCAGTTCCCCTATCAATCAGTGCAGTGATTACAAGTCCAAGGCGTGTCTTTGAATTGTGTGCCTTTACACTTCGCTGTATTCATCCTCTGCTGGTATAATTGCTTTCCACATGAAGAGTGAAAAAGTAGAAACCTGACAAAAACACTTTTCGTGAGTAATCTTGCAGGACCAAATCTTAGCATAAGAGTCATGAAACACAGCAAGTGTCAAGGGGGAACAAGCTGCAAGGGCAGATCGGCTATTTTCAGTTTATATCTAGAGGGCCCAACCCATTGCACATGAAGATCTGAAATTGCTTTTCTACAGCTATGGCTCTATCCCCAGTTTTTGTTTTGTCTTTCTTTCATTTTGTTTACTTTATTTTTTAAGTTTTAATTTAAGGTTCAATTTAACCAATCCCTTAGTGGCCAGCTGCAAGCAAGAATGCAAAGCAATAAAAAGAGAACTGCCACTAACAGTACAGGGATATAAGCAGGAACCACTGCAGTTAACTGACCCACCAGCCCTATTACAATGTAAAACCAACAGTCAGTCAAAACAACAGCGCTTAGGAGTCAGTGTGTTTAGGTTTTTTTATCATCAGGAGAAAGACTATTTGTGCAAAATTAATAAGAGATTTGGGCCTTATGCAAAATTCTACAAGTGAATTTCTTTTGTGTCGCTGAGGTAGTAGAATATTAATGAGCACTGGGAACGGGGGCAGTCAGAATTACAACAAGCACTGAGGTCAGTCACAGAGGGTGGAATTGCACGGTTGTATTTTGAGGGTTTTTTGTTATTGGCTTGTTTCTTTTCTTTTTTTTTTTTTTTTAGTTGTTTGACTGCATTTTGTGTTGGTTTTTTTTTTTATGATTTTTTTATTGTATTTTTTTACTGAATGCATGCAGCCATGCATCTTTAGATGTATTGTTATTGTCCTGAACAACAACACAAATTGTTAATTTGTTAGGTGGTGACCTGAATATATGAACTGAAGTACTCCTTTTTATTTATTTTTAATAACTATCTCAACTTGGACTAGTTTTCTGATGTGCGGGAAGAACCCATTGCTCAAACTCATGCATTTTAAACTGTGAAATCACTTGAAGCTCAACATCAAAATGAACTGAAATATGAGAAAGAGATCACACTGAGCTGGACAAATTAGAAATGTATAAACAGGTGGACGGGCACAACAGCAGCCGCTCCAGGAAGAATGTTTTAATGTACTTTTTGATTCGGTATGGAGTTACTGAAAGCTTTACAACAGCAGCTAAAGGAAGAAGCTTCCTTTGTCTGATCCAATTTGCAGAGCATTAAAATACATCTGGATACATACCTGCACAGAACAGGGAAACGCCCTGAGCTGCAGCGACTTTTGCCCATAAATTGAAGCCGAATCCTTGTACTCCCTAATTGAGGAGAAGATGCAGAGCTTTATGGTAATACTGGAACACAAACCCATCCTTTGTCCTTCCCTTTGTGTACGCACAAATGACCCAATTTAGCACAGCACTGAGGGAATCTCCTGAGACAGGCAAAGTTCATGAAAGTATTCATGGGAGAGAAGGTATGTCATTAGCTCTGCCCACCAGCCCGCAATTAGAAAGCTCTCTCTGATAGCAGATGGGGCTCCTGGCCTCTTTCCAGTTTACGCTTCGTGTTGTCTACAACAGCAACCCAAACTGTGAATGGAGGAAGGCATTAAAACCTTTCCTAGCGTGCCCGTGGACACACCTTTGTTGGCAACCTTAGCGGGAAGCTCAGACCAGACCCGAATGCTCCGTTCACTTCTTCCCCAGTCTTGTCAAGTCAAAGCTGGGTAGGAAGCTGCTACCAGAGCTGTCTGCTGTCCTAGTGCATGGAAACCTTCATGGCTGGTTGATTCACCTTAATCACACGCTTCCCTGCTCCCCACCTCCCCCCAAACAAGAGCCAAAGGTAGCGGTTTGGTTCTGCACAGAAAATAGCTAGGCAGCAAAATAAAATTACAGAGCATGGGGAGGAATGGGTAAGAATGAAAGATAAAATACTAAGACCCGTGAAGATTAGAGCATTTTTATGAACGTAATAGCAGGCACAGCAGGAAAAGTGGTACCGTAAACCTTCCTCCTCTGTTTCAGTGGCATTCCCTGGGTGAGCTGTGGGCAGGGCTGAATCCTGGATGAAAACAAGGTTCAGACTCCACAGCCACGCATCTCTGCTGCCAGCAGCAGCGAGCTTGTCAATTAGTGCAAAAAAACTGTGGAGGTGATCTAAGAGATGGGGTTACGGCTGTTGGGAGCTCCCCTGAGCCCTTCAGACTCATTTTACGGAGACTGCTGAAGAGCCATCAGATGGTGTCAATTTCCACTCACTGTTACAGCTGGACAAATAATGAGAAAAATGATATGCAAACATCCCAGCGACTCCTAGGCACAGTTTTGTCCCCATTGTGTTCCCACATCTCCTATTTGATTATCACGGATGCTTTGCTGATAGGAAGAGTTTGCTCTCGGCACTCTCTCAGGACCACAGAGTACATCTTACTACCAACGCATCTTACTACCAACAGCAATTCTGAGGAAAAAAACAATTACACACAAAATAATTATTAATAGCAAACAGATTTCTTAAAATCACAGTCTGTTTGCAAGCAATTTGCCATTAATAAAGGCTAAATCAAACAAATGTTGATTGATAATCACCTTCCTCAGCTCTAATCACGAATATAGCCAGGACACTTGTAAGCTGAGGTGAAAGACCTCAGGGAGCCTTAGCACCACTTATGTGCTTCTCTCAAAATGTGAGTTTAATTTAGGATCCTTGTATGTGGAAATAGCCCTAAAAAAAAAAAAAAAAAAAAAAAAAAAAAAAAAAAAAAAACCATGGAAAACCCTAGATATAATGAAATTCAGCTTCTCAAAAGATGACGTGTTCCCGGAAACCTGCTCAGGGCACCTTTAGCACTAACACAGCATGCACCCACTACTAAAGGCTCGGGCCTACCACGTTTATTTGGATTCAGCCAGAGCTCAGAGGAGCAGAGTTACTCCCAGACTCCTACTCCATTCTGGAAGCCAAAAAACTTCTGGAATGATTGTGAAGAGAGACCAGTCATTTTGGCAGTACCGTTTACGTCTGGCATGTAATTAGTTTGCTTGGGGAAAATAATTTGCTCCCTACCCGCCTACAAGCATTTCTGTCTGCGCAGTGTATCCTGAGAGAAAAGATAGCGAGAGGTTAAAATTAGCAGCTAATGCAGATGCCATTGTCTCTTCCCATTACTTCCTCCCACAGCAGGCATCTTGTCTTCAAACTGAGTGGGACTGGGAAAAAAAAAAAAATGAAGCTCATGAAAATACAGCAAAAAATAACACCTTTTTAAAATACTGGATGCATCAGACGCTGCTGGCCAGTGATCCCTTAACATTTTCTGCCCAGTGAGTACAGCATGCGACATGATTAGCATTTTAGGGTAGTGCTCCCCACCACCAAACATCAGGGTCTGGTTATGTACATGAAAACCCAGAGAATATGGCGAGTAAGGCTTCAAATATTAGAGTCTGAAGAAAACAAGAAACCTTCTGAATAGCCCGTTTCTAGGACGATGTGCTGTAAACAGGAACGTCAGCGCTGACTTCAGCTCAGCTGCCACAGAAGAAGGCATCTGGTTTTCTTCCTGGCGCATACTGAAAACAACTGAAACACTTACGTAGTTGAGATATAACAACACTTCAAAAATAACGTTTAAGAGGAAAAAAAAAAATCATTCCTAAGGTCACATCTTCAAACATTTCTCAGAAATGTGCATGCAGCCTGACAAAACCAGGGACTGGGACCAGTGAATTCTGGCGCCTTGCCAGATTTCAGAGGGTCACTGATGTCCCTTCGGACACCCCTCTTTATTCCTCTTCTGTGTGTTCAGATTTTACCCATCTAACACCTGATCAGTGAAACGCTTCTGGATGCAAACAAAACGCAGTGCCAGTCCATAATTTGCAGCTGAACCTTAGTCATGTCACACCTTATTTTAGTAATGGGGAAAAAAAATACATACTGCAACTGTGGATTGCATGTGGGTATGGAAAAGGAGCAGCATGCTGCTGTGATGAAAGCAATTCGACATGATAAAGCTCTTCTATTTTTGCCTAAATTCCTCACTCTGCACTGACACATCTCCTCATCCTTCTTTTCTTACCTACTAATCAGAGATAGCAGGTGGCAGGCAGCACAGAACAAAGCCGAGATAACGTTTGTAAAGTGTGTTGGTATCCTCGATGGTACAAAATAGCACGAGTAGATTAATCCTCCCATCGAGTGGCGGACAGCATCACAAAGGGTCGGGGCTTATTTATACACCCAGGGCTCCTCCTGGAAAATTACTATGCCACCCCAAACAGAAACCAAGGAAACTGAAGCCTATGTTGGATAACCCTTTTAAGATGTTTCCTCGCCCAAAAGGGCACAAGGCTCCTCAGACCAAACAAGGAAAAGATGTATATTTTTTGAGGAAACATACTTAAATGAAGAGAGCAAACTGAGCATGCTCCTGATCCCAAGGTTTACTCAGAAACTCATAAAGTCTAATAACAATCTCTAAGACTAAATAAATGTGGCCTGTTAATGCAAGCATTTCATTAATAATGAATTTTAATTACAAATGAACTTATACAGAATGTTCTGCATCTCTGTAAGCCTCGCCTCCGGTACCTTCAATTAAATATTTTCACAAAGATTTGTGTTCATACCCAACATGCTGCCTCCTCATAACTTAAAAAGCAAGTGGAAGGTGGTGTTCTTGGATGGCACCACCTCGTGCCACGAAGCTGTCTGGCGCAGCAAGCAGCATTTCATTTATCGGCTCTGTCAAATGAGCGAGCTCTTGGCTCTTGGTGTGTTTGCCCCTCATGAGGGGGACAGCACGTAGCTGTGCTGGCCAAGGCCAGCCCGGAGAATAAGTCATGTTGTGGTGGAAGGTAACACTTCTCTGGCTGAGCTCACACCGCCCTCCACCCCTCTAGGAAGGGGCTGGTGCCCACAGCAAGCTGGGCTCTGAGCTTATCGGGGTTGGAGGAAGGATTTGTGCTTGCATTTGAATGAGGTCTACTAGCACGTCCAAGGGCAACCACACCGAGCTGGGAGAGCCCCGTCCTTCCTCAGTCCCCCTCTGTTCTTGGCTTATGAAGCAGAAGTTAGAATGTGAGGAATGACTCCAAAAATCATTAAAAATTAAACTTTCCGGAGTGATATATCAAGCGTTGTTTTAATTCACAGTGCTATGACTGCTATGAAAGAAGCGTGCTGGGTTTAGACAGGACCAAAATAGCATCAATTCGTACAATTAGGGATAAAACGGGTCCTTTTCAATTATAGACTAGAAGCGAACTGAAATTGAAAAGCAGAGATACGTGGGGATTATGACCCCTGGAATTACGTACAGCTCCATGCCAGGCTCAAATCTGAGCTACCAAAGCCTCAAAGGGGTGTGCACAACTGGCCGAGGCTTAACACAGCACAGATGCATTCGAACCAATGCAGAGAGGAAGTTATAAAGCATTTGCTCTCCACGACTGAAACATGTAATGAAATTATGCAACTCCTTCCTTCCCCTGCTGTCTGCAGCTCCTTCGTTAGCCGCAGACTCGTTACCGTCGCTTCTGACAGCTGCAGTACAACATGGAGAGCCATCCACAGCTCAAAATGTCACCGTGGGAATCCCACCCCCGCTGCAGAAGGGACGCCAGTTCTCCACAACAGCGACTTATTTCAAAGCAACGCCAAGGTGTGCTGTTAGCTGGGTCACCCGAATCTCTAGAAAATATACAAAGTTCAAAGGTAGAGACGTGGAACGACCACTGGGGCACCTTGAAAAACAAGAGACCGTGCGTGCAGCTTGATTACACACATGGCCTCTTACTGGGTGCCTCCAGCAGCCCAGAAGAGTACACAATAGGATTTTCAACCCTGTCAATCAATCTGGGAGTCACATCTGTGAAAACAGGGAGCAATTTTCTTGACCTTCTCTCACTCAGAAGGAAGAGCAGAGCATTGCTCCAAAACATCAGGGAATAGCTCTGCACTCTAATAGCTGACGGCAGCTGTGTTTGCTGTGGTCACTCTCCTGTTGACCTTCTTTCATTTATTATCCACCGTGTGCGTGTCCCTAAGATGCATATTAGGTTGGAAGTTTACTATTTATCATGGCTATGAAGACATAAGCTTAACTGGGACACACTGACCCATGCTCAGGAAAACATCACAGTGATAAATCTTTGAAAAAGATCCAAGTGAATGCAGAGCTAGATATCACAGCAAGTAGTCAGTGAGCCCAAAGCATAAATTAGGTTCGCACGCCTTATCCTTAAATGAAAAGGAATATTTAGTGTGGAGATCTACATTTTCTCCCTCCTTCAGCTCCCCCTGTGTAACACGTTGGTGTGCAGGCCGAGCACTAACCAACCTTTCCTTACACATCAAACAGAAAGCCCCAGGCTATGACACTTTTATCCCCCAACCCCTTTTGCTTTCTTCCTTTCTCCTGTCATGCCTTGACTCTTCCCCACCCCACTGCCATCCTTTTTCCCCCTTTGTTTCTGACACTATTGTCTTCTCCTCGATTAGTTCGTTTTCCCAGTCCCTTGCTGATGCCTCCTGTGCCGCTTCCTTCACTAGGAGGAGCCGGGGCTGCACTGACGGGAGCCTGCTCCTTCATGCACCTGCAAATACCCGCAGGGGAGTTAACCTCGGAGAGCTGCTGGAGGACACGGCCTGAGCATTACTGGCCATTTACCTTCCCACCCAGCAATGACCTGATGAGAGCCCAGTGCAGGATGAGAGGAGCTCGCTCAAACCCACCCGCTGGCGCGAGCTCCCTACACCAGACACCGGCCGTTCCTGATGTATTTCTCACATCATTTCTTACCGGCAGCGCGAATCTGCTCCTCCAGTGCCTCTCAGGGAACGCATGGCCTCAGTGCTCACTACAATGACATCTGAGCAAGTGGAGCAACCGTACGCTATTTCAGTACTGCCTTATTCAAGAACTTCAAGCAAATGCTTTGTTCGGCAGCTGATCCAAGGCGTTGCTACCAGCAGAGCCTTGTCCTTCACTCCACTAGGGCCGGGCTCTAACCTGGTTTATGTGGCAGGATCCTGTCCATGACCAGCGTCCTGAGGGCATTTGCTTTCCCACTGTCTTCCCTAAAGGGAAGACAAAAACACACAAAGCAGATTTTCTGCGCAGAATAAGCACATTTGAACATCAACACTGATGAATTTAACCTTAGCAGGTAGATCTCGCACATCTTTCTTCTGTTTTATCACTGGGAAACCACTGCACTAAGAGACTCATTTTAGAGCTTCAAGAAAGTTCAGCCCCTGAGTGTGCCAAATCCTCTGTTCCTCTGCTTTTTTCCTTCCTGGTTTCACAAGGATCCTCAGTATGCATCATCTAACACCACATCAGCTTCTTCTTTTAGACCCCAGCTCCTCAGCGTTAAACACCAGGCCATTACACAGCCATCTCCTTCTTAACAGTGACATTCTTTTTTTCAGTTCACACTGAGCAGACAAGCATCTTGTTTTGCAGATCGCAGATACTTCTCTGGCAAAAACAAACCGTGCCCTCCTCAGACCTTTTGATTTTCTATGAACAAAAATGCATCTGTGAACCAGCCTGTCACAAAGAGGGAAAGAAAACATCACCAGATACATTTAACTCCTTCTACTCCTTACGGGAGCAAGCTAGAACCTAATTATATCTATCTGTGCAGCAAATACAGTACAAAAGGATGTCCTACATATCGAGAAAGCGGTGCTAAATACAAATTTTCTACAGAGCAGCTTGCACTCAGGCTCCCGGGGACAGAGCATCAAAAGCTCATCAGTGCTTCTGCTACCTCCTCTGCTTTCCAAACAAAAGTCTAATCCAGAAATGGGCTAAGGAATTGCATTTTACGGCAGGTTTTTTCCATGGTGAGAGGGGGAAAAAAAGAAAAAAAAAAAGATTCTGTAATTCAAAATCCCTATTTGTTCTGCCTAGGTGATCATAAGGTAATTTTCCAGAATCCCTCAGAAATAACCTATGAAAATGCCCAAGCAGACAATCAAGGACAGGGCTTCAATCTGCTTTTCTGACAGCTGTGATGAAACAGCTTGAAGCAAACACTGCGCTTGCAGGAGCAGGATAAAAGACTGCCCCCGCAGAAAGCACTGCAACACACTGAGCAAACCACGAGCAGGAAGCCTCTTCTTTTCCATGCACTACAGGGAAGCGGACACTGGGCTGTTGCTTTGTATCCTGACAAATTTCTCAACACCCAACAGAAGCTCACAAGACACAAGAAGGCACAGCAAACCCAGGAAAAGACAGGGATGAACAGAGCATGCTGTGGGGTTTGCGTTCACATTCCATATCCTCTGTACATGCAATTGAAGTGGAGTAAAAATAGAGATCAACAAAACTTCACGCGCACGGGATCATCATCTTTCAGGTGTCTCAATAGATTTTTGACTACTTGCTGCAGCAGCAGCCAGCTCCAACACAACACAGCCTTTAAAGACCAGAAGCAACTCAGAGGCCTCCTCATCCGAATCCTCCTCCTCATCTTAGGATAAAACATGCAGAGCCTGAGAGGGGAGCTCATGCATTACACAGATACACAGGGCAGCAAAATGGAAGCACTCGCAAACCCAAGGGCTGTCAATCCAAGATTTGGGCTGTGATCACTTTTGATTTGCCCAGAGCCCATTTCCACCCACCTTCCAAGCAGCACACACCTCCTAGTAAGTCAGGTCTTCGTTCTTCAGTAGTTTCATGACACAAAGAAAAATGAAGCATGGTCTACACTGCACAAGGCTGTCCATAGCTCTGACAGGAACATTAGAAACGGTAATTTCATTACAACGTGTACCTGTTTAACTGAATTAAGTAGAGCTCAGTCAGAACTTGGTGTTAAAACAAGAAGTAGCAAGCTCGTGACGCATCCTTTAGCTCCACACAGTCTGAGATCGATCCTGATGTTATTCTGTTGACTAAGAGTCAGAAGCTGCATCAGCAGTAAAGGTGACCCCCTGCCTGCCATTTCCTGCTCTATTGAAATGCACCTGCACCAAGAAACGTTTAATCTGCTCTAACAGAAAATGTCAAAGCTTGACTAAATGTCAAGATTTCATTACCCTCTGAAACAGACACTGTCCTGAAAAATAGCTGCAAGTCTGAGCCAGTTTTTAAATACATTTGTTGATACAAGACTAAAAGTAGTTTAAAAAATATTTCGTGACTAGAATCCAGATTCTGACAAAAACTGAGGTTACTTTGTGATTGCCCACTTATTTTACATTTTGCGATATGAATTGCAAATCAGATTGAGGTTAAAGGCTGAGGACAGCATTTCAAAATAAGTTTGTAAGGACGCATGCCATCACAAGATACTTAAGAGGCTGTTGTCTAGAGAACTATAAACAAAAGTAAAGCAACAAAAAGTTGGGAAACTCAGGAAATACCAAACTTAAATTTCCCAAACAGGAAAGCAATGAAAGAGAAAAGAAGAGCCCCTGAAAGAAAAAAGAAATGCTAGTCATACTTTGCCAGCTAACACACACACCCGAGCATTCCCTAGCAATAACCAAGTTGAAGACCATTCCCAAAAAACAGATGATGTTCAGTGATGTTGTAACATGACCTTCGAAAAACAAATATTTGTCTGATATTACTGCAACTATTGTTGAAACGATAATACTTATTTATCCTCTTCTCAGTTCAGATGATACTATTTTCCTTACGTGAAAACAGACAGAGATGCACAACGTGTTATACGCACTTCCAGCCAGGATGCTTTTATTCCACTGAGGAGATGTTCAGCACCCTGATCACTGCCGACCTCCTGTCATTTGGGCTCCTATGGAACAGGTGATAAACCAGAAAACTGCAACAGGCAGCACCGCCCGTCCTCTCACAGGCTTGAAGCTGAGCTGCCCTTTTCCTCTTTAAGACACCGTCCTCCAAACAGAAGCCTTGGACACTGGTGGAGCTGCAGTAGGCTGAACTGTGCCCACTCGAGGTCTGGCCATGAATAACTGCAGATGCGTGCATGTGTGTGTGCTCTGTTTAAGCTGACATCTGTCCCAGGACTGATACTACAGTATTTTCTTTTTCTTGAAGTCTTGAAACCTCAAAACTCCCACCTGTACAGCGAAACTCAGCATGTGCTCCTCACAGCTAGCTGCAACACAAAAGTATTCAAGGAAATTCACCTTCAGAGAAAGAAATACTTTGTGACTTGACCTGAGTTTTAAGGAGGTTTGGTTTTTATAGTAAAGCGACGTAACCCCCCCAGCACACCCCACCTATCAAAGGATCCTTTGACTAGCAAGGCTTCAGTGAACGCTGCGCAGCAATGACTTTCAACCGTGCCTCAGTGCATCTGGCTGATAAATCTGCTTCCAGATAAAGTGTTGTAAAGCTATGCAAAAGCATCCCACCTGTGGGAAACCATTCTGCATTAGAACCACACATCTGAAGGCGTTCATCTGAGGTTCAGTGGGACTGTGGGCTTCTGAGGTTTGATTTCAAACCCAGTTTTAGCCCACCAACTGAGCTCCTGCTAGAAAAGGAGAACCATGCGGCCACAACTCGAGCGCTTTGTGAATAGGAATTTAGTTTCCTGACCCATCTTCAGGACTCAGGTGGCTTCTCCTGTGCTCCTCCCTCACATCACGTCCCTCCTGTGCATGGTGTTACTCCTCCCTGCCACCTCACCGCTCTGTGTCTGTCACCACCGTGACTGGCAGCCACCACGACCTTCCTCCTCCTCCTCAGCACCAGGACTCGTGAGCAGAGCCTCAGCCATGCTGCAGAAGGCTGGTGGCTCTGCAAACTGCAGCTCGGTGGCAACCTGAGGGAGAGGAAAGACAAGCCTTGCACTGGTTAGCACACAAAATTGTTTTTCTGAAGATGTCCGCATTGTTCATGCAGTCAAAGGTTAAGGATAGATCTGTGCTGGTACTTCTGCTAGCGGGTCTAAACTGCTGCTGTGTAATTTCAGGAGGAATTGACACTAACGTGGTCTGATCCCTGCACACAGAGCCACTACTTCCACCTCTGCACAGAGCACTCCACAGTTTGCTAATTGCTTTTACTGGTGCTCATGTGAAAGACGACAAAGAAAGAATTTGTACTCCAACAGTTTGAGCACAGTACACCCAGCAAGGTGCGTAGGAGAGGAAGAGTGCTCACCCGACTGCTGCACCCAGTGGCATTACCCACATCAAACACCACGCTTACCTGGCAAAGAGCTGACCAGCTCCCAGTTACAGATGCTGCTGGACCTCACTGGGCAGTAGCCCAGAGTTGTACCACACGGCTTTCCCTTCCTTTCTCCTTCACACTCACGGATGTCACAGTCACTCAGCTGGATTTCAAGAGCTGGTAGAGGAAACTTACATGGGAAGTCATACTGGAAGGCGTTAAAATTAGGGATTTTATTTTAAAATAAGTGTTTCCTCTGTTTCCTCTGCTATCAAGTAGAGCAACAGGTCAGGTTAATTAAAACAGCCCTCGACATCTCATAAAAGCCTTGGGGCAGGGAAGCGAGCCGCAGCAGACATGAGCACACTCTGCTCGTTTGAACTTTTAATGTTTTTCCCTCAGATGGCAGGAGCCATGGAAAAGCCTGATACCACGGGCGACAGCAGAGCGTCACTGCACTGTGCCGCTGAACCCATGACCCCACCCAAGAAAAGGGGTTGTCTAGCGCCGGGTTGGCACAAACAAAATAAAGAACAAAAGAGGCAAGAAGCAGTCAGAAAAGACTGTGAAGAGCCTGGTGCGCTCCGGGCAGCAGGAACTCTGCCAGAAGCTCGGCGCTGACAGGGGAGGAGCTCGGGTTGCTTTCTGGGTGAATGTCAGTAAAATGTGATGCAAGTGGGGACTGCTTCCCCACACGGTACCTGAGCCAGGCAGATCCCTTCTCCCCGCAGGATGTATTTCTCCTACAGCCCTGACTTCACCTCCTTTACCCTCGCAGACCACAGGTGCTGAGCAGGTTCAGACAAGGAATTTACTGTCGCTGTAACTTCTAAGCAAGCTATGCCAAGAGAGAGAAGAAGAAACCAATACATAACAACACATCTGCTTCATTTTTTTTTTTTTTTTTGCATGGATCTCAGGGTCTGGGAAGTTTCAAGACTGCTTCTCCTAGCTGATTCTGCTAGCAAAAAACACTAATTAGCAACCGCATCACATCTCTTTGGTCCCTCTATCACAAATCCCACTAGAGGATTAATATTCCTTTCAGCTACAATATAAATTGCACATTACTTCCGGCATTTTAAAAAGGAAAGATTTTTTTTTAATTTTTTTTTTTACCAGCCATGTCACAAGGCAGCCAAGATTTTTTATTTCACTCTGCTTGAATAAAGCTCCTGACAGAGCAGGAGGAAATAAAGCCCATGTCCGGGCCCATACAATAAGCCTGAAGAGCTGGCAGGATAAACACTATTTCAGGAGTCTGCTTTCTAGAGACCACTGAGTGGAAACCTCCAGAAGAAATCAGTACACCAAGCTGTCAATCCCACTCCTCCAGTTGCTCCTATTCCCTGTAAAAACATGCAAAGGGCTAAATCAGGCTCTAATTCTGAGACTCGCAGCACAACACAAGTGCTGCCCAGCTCAGTGTGTGGTTCGTGGGCTTTTAAACCAAAGGGAGACCAAGCTACTGGGTGTCAGCGAGCTGGCTTACACCTTAGTTTTCAAAACGAGGAAAACTATCAGTAATTTTCCCACAGAAGACGTTTTCCTTGTAGTGGTTAATCAGGGCTTTGCATCCAGGAATTCAGAAGAGGAGCTGACATTTCCTTTTGGCACCGCTGCTTTAAAGCACCGTACACCCAAATGTCACCTGCAAGGCGGGCTCCCCAGCGCAACGTGTCACTGTGCCACAAGAGTGCAGTGGAAAGACATTGAGCAGAAGGTGGCAACAGAGCACAAATCAAAACGTGCAGCAAATTCAGTCATAATTAAACACTTGCTGTCAGCACAGAGCACACGCACACACGGGTCACACGCCTCCACCAAAAGTATCGTGATGTAGGCAGGGGCTTCTGATGGCCAGGTTTCCCCTGAGTTAATGCAAGGAGGGCTGATCGTGGCAGCTGCCCGAGGAGAAGGGCACAAGAGCTCCCTAACCACTCAGCGTGCTGCCTACACGGCCCAGAAACATGCTGAAACAGGTTTTTAGTGCAGTTTGTATTTAGTGCAGTTTGTCTATGTATTTCTAGCTGAAAAGCCACATTTTAAGCACCTGTCTTAGAGAGTTAGACATTCTATGCAATAATGTTTCCCTCCTTTTCCAAAAAGCCATCTCTTGAGCACTGGTGGAAGCCATACAGAAAACTTCATTTTTTCCTCTTTCCAAGATTAAAAATATTTTGCATAATAAACACTTAATTATTAACCAGGTAGCCATACAGATATTAAGCTCACCAGAAGTTTATAGTTGGGCTTATGAATGTCAACTTTTTGGGTTCCTAAATTGTCATGTTACAGTACCTTGTAGAGCATCTTCTCTACAAAACAACAGGACAAAACCTCATTTTCACATCTCTTGTTTGCAGCCTTCCAAAAGGTGCAAGATTTGAGACTGAAAGGAAAGATTATTGAATGCTGACCTTAATGCATTTTAGAAGCTTAATTACATCTCCCCCCGCTACAGGTGGGCTGCGGATGCTGCATCCCAACCAGCCAGCCGTGAGGGCAGGGGAACTGGGATGCAAAACCTGCTAACAGCCTCACCCCCTCCAGCAGAAGTGACCGTGGGCAGCAGCTGGCAACCCCTCATGGCCATGCATCAATTAAAAAAGTGTTCAGCAAACATTGCTGGCAATGGCTTTAATGGTCTGTGAGGATATCAGCACCCCCACGCTGCCAAACAGAGACCCGTGTGAATGCCGAACGATAAACAACGTCATTAGGTTTTGGCCGCTGCTCAGCCACCCCGGAAGGATCCCAGGAGCTGACCCATCCCTGGATACGGGCACTGCAATTGTCCAGCTGTAAGAAAACAAAACTAAGCAGGCACAAATCAGTTTAGGTATCTGACACCCGAAAAGCCTACTAGGTTTAAATACAACCAAAAAAAAAAAAATCCAAAATGACAAATACAACCAAAAGTTGGCAAAAAGATCAGGATCCCTGACTGAGACTGAATGACTGAAGACCGAAGTGCATTGGCACCTACCTGCCTAACGTACCCCAAGTAATCTTTAAAGCAGAATTTCAGTGTTATCACAGAGTTTATAAACTCACCATTTCAAATACCACAGAAAGCCCCGCAGAGCAAGCGCTGGAAGGCAAGCAACCAGATGTAAAAGAGTTTGGTTAGGCATTCACGCACACACGTGTTCTGCTGAAACATTTAGGAAGCATTTCGGGGAGCAGCTGTGATTTCAGCTCTCCGGCCCCATGCACTGCGCTCGCATCTCACCCCCAAGTTCAAGCTCAGCTGCTGCCGCCGAGTGCTCGGATAGGCAATGGCACGTTTCTAAGGCATCCCCGAGGCCATTCTTCTGCGGTGGTTGCTGCTGCCCTACTGCAGTCTCTTCTGCCTGCCTGTACTCACTGGCTTAGCACACCAATTTGCTGGAGAGGGGACGGGGCTGGAGACAGCTGCTGTAAATCAGTGTAGCTCCTTGGACGTGGTCCCCAGCGTGTGCACTGAATGTACAGAACAAGTCTAGGAGAAATAGTTCAGTCGTTGTGAACGCATCTAGCTTTTTAATTTTATAATCTTTCTTTCTTTTTTTTTCCCCTTGCCTATGAAATAAAGAACTAAAATCCCTATTTTTAAAATAATCAATATGTCAGGGAAGTTAGGGCAAATTTTTCATATGAAACCATGTTTTTATCCAGCTATATCCTTCCAAATAGCATACACTTCTTCTGTTGAGAAGGAGTTTAGGTGTATATAAAACATACGTACACGTACAGGAGTTTACATACATGTATATATAAAACCCACACACACATACACACGCTACATAGAGAGGACAAAGATCCTCTCACCAGCAAATAATTTTGCTAGTAAACTCCTTCAGAACAAACCAGTCTGATATACTTAAACGTCAGTAATTTATTAGCATTGAATAAGGCAAAGCAACTAAAATGTAATACAGGAGACAGGCCTTGTTATCTAAATATCGGATATTCTAAAAAAGAAGAAAGTTAAAGGGTAAACTGCCTAGCATAGCGACCAACAGTTACTGCTCCCTTCACCATTATCAGTGCTTTTAAATAACTTGGCTTCACTACTATCACAGCAACAGCGTCCTGACTGGTTTACAGAAGCTATTTCTTGTCCTGGCTTCTTGTCTGGCTTCGTGACAAAATTGCAGGAACCCAGATCTGACAGGTTGGCAGGGAATCGCCGCTGCCATGTAACCTTCATTCCAGACCGCTGCCCTTTATCAGAGAAGTGTTGCACTTGAGTCCCACATAAATAACTTTGCTTCCCCTTGGATGCAGTTTGGGCTCTAACTACGTTTGTTATGTGCTACAGTTACTGAGAGCTGGGAGTCCAGTTCAAAAGAAATGATAGACGAGTTTCATTCTCTGGTAGTTGGTCACTATAAAGCAGATTAAATAGTATAAATTAATCAACGCAAAACGAAAATGAGCAAGAAAGATATGAAGGGCCTTTCCTTAAACAAAGAAAAGGATAACTCTTGAAACAGATTTATTTTAATTGCGTCCATAGCTTTTCAGTAAGTCAGATTTGACTTAACGTGCCACAAAAAAAATATTATGTACCCCAAACCCCCAAACCGAAACTAGTAATTATCAACTACTCCCATCAACCTTGGAAAAAATATTGTTTTCAATCTGATTTTATACCAATGATGTAATAAAAAAAAAACCACACTGCTGTGTATGTTTGGAGAAAGCCGCTCGTCTTTGAGAGCACACACACAGACTGACAGCACAAGATTTAACAGAACAGCAGAGGGAGAGCTGTCTACATCTCTGCTCAGTACATCCATCCATGTACACGAAGCTTCATTTTAGCTGAGTGCATACTGTAGTATAAGCACAGTGCTTATACAGAGATATGGACTTGCTTTTTACTGTTTCCACAGCCCTTGAAAAGTACTGCCATATACGACTCCAATTCAATTCCTGGTAATATACAGATGATTTCTGTCAATATTTACTAGTAATAATTTACTGATGAGGCAAAACTATGAGGATGTAGTGCAGCCCAGGAGGCCAGATGGAGTCCTAAGGGACTGTGCTTTGCTTCCTTATAAAAGTGCCATGAGGGTAGTACGTTGATACAGGCATCCGCATTTGCATAATTTCTCATGCTTAATTAAAACAGAAATTGTTTAGACAGGAACAAAATGTGAAACTTTTTACATACATTACAAATAGTACTTCCTTTGTTTACAACTACAGAAGGTAGAATAGCAAGACTGAGTCCTGATAGGATAAAATAGTACAAACCAATCCATTTTCCACTGGACATGCTGTTTCTAGACAACACTATTTCTTCTCCACGCAGTCGATTTATTAAATAGAACTTTGTCAGGAGAGAGTTAGATCCAATTCAGTTTCTGTACTCCATAAAACTCAGTGTTTCAGAGAGGAAGATACGAGTGTTTTGACTGGCCTCCTGCAGAGCAAGGATCTCGGTGCGCTCCCTGGGAGGCACCACAGCACGTATGATGCTCATGTTCTGTACCTGACACTGGGAGCTGAAATACATTCACAGGGTTTGGTTTTCTGTATTTAAGACTATGCTCTTTATGTATAGGGACTACCCTCTCATCGTGCTATGCTGTAATTTAAAGCATATTTTGAGGACGTCTTATTTATTCTTTTAAGAAAATGTACACGTAGCAGAAAACACTGGATTAAAAAAGTTTTCTGGGTACAGGATCTTTTGTTTATTTTTATATTTCGACTTCAGCATCTTTTATTCTCTGAGTTTTCTACAACCAACTCAGCCCACGCCTTCCCACCCTGTTGAGGGATTTTTGAAACAGCAAAGATCCCACGGCTTGCTGCAGCTGAGCAAACCAAGCTACCAGGGCAGCTATGAGAAGTTCCCATGAGCGTTCCCACATCGCCCAATTGAGGAATTCAGAAAAATATTGTTACCAGCAGCTGGCTTCAAGGACAAGGTCTATGTGACTGCTAATCACAAGGGGGTTGTTTTCTTGTAGTTGTTTGTCTGAGTGCTTTTGACCAATAATCTTGTGTGAGACACTGTCCGCCCCTGTTAAGTTCACTATAAAAGTTGGGCTATTCGGGCAGTAAAATGGAGCATGATCTGACCACACTGGTGTCGTGCTTTCGGCCGTGCTTCCTGCAACATGGGGCCTGAACAGGCTGAGACCTGGACAGGCTGAGGCCCGCACAGGCCAAGACCTGGACTCACTGAGACCCCAACAGGCCGGGAGCCCGGAGCGGTGCCGGGAGACCCGAGGCACACGGGGGGACTACTGCTGGACAGAGAGAGCCCTGAGAGACGCTGCAGAGCCACGGACGGCTCTGAGAGACACGGAGAGACCTGGCAGAAGCTGGAACACCTGAGAGGCATTGAGAAACTCCAAGCACCGACCCGGACAAAGGACTTGCGGTGAGACACGGGGAAAAGAAACCGCAGGGAGACGCGGGAAAGGGAGCTGTGGAAAACACGGGAAATTGAAGTAATTGCAGTGTGACGTGGGACATCCTAGATCAGGTTGCTACGGGAGACCAGAGGGAGACCCTCACCATGAGGCGAGTGGGCACAGAGCAGAGGGGTGGAGATCAGCACCCTGCAGCCCGTCTGACGTGACCATGGAGGCAGCAGCGGCTGTGCTGCTTCTCTCTGGCATTCTTCTTATGAGAGGCTTATCTTGCAGTGCAAAAAAGCATCTGCCGTACAGCAGACATTACACTCTCTTTACTAACTAGTAATCATGTGTCTCATCCATTTGTGGTGAATGGTCAGTGGCAAAAGGAAAAGGGGGAGAGTAAGGGGTGACAAAAACAGAAACGGTACCAGGAAGATGCCACTGACACTAACAGCACGGGTAATAGGAGTAGTGTAAGTGACACAGGTGATGCTAAAGGATGGTGGCTCTGCCTGCTGCTCGCCCCCGCCTGCCTGTGCACTGCTGCCGACGGTGCTAGAGCAAAATGTGAAGAATCCCAGTTCCCGTGTAGTAATGGACGCTGTATTCCTTCACTCTGGAAATGTGATGGTGATGAAGACTGCTCAGATGGCAGTGATGAGAGTGCTTGTGTGAAGAAGACGTGTGCTGAATCTGACTTTGTGTGCAACAGTGGTCAGTGTGTGCCAAACAGATGGCAGTGTGATGGGGATCTGGACTGGGAAAATGGGTCTGACGAGAGTGCTGAGCTGTGTCATATGAGAGCATGCCGGGTAAATGAAATCAGCTGTGGTCCTCAGTCAACCCAGCGTATCCCAGTGTCCTGGAAATGTGATGGTGAAAAAGACTGTGACAGAGATCCTGATTGCAAGGATGGAAGTGATGAAATTAACTGCCCTTCTCAGACCTGCAGGCCAGACCAGTTCGGATGTGAAGATGTGAACTGTGTCCATGGGAGTAGGCAGTGCAGTGGTGTGAGAGACTGTCTGGATGGCACTGATGAAGCAAACTGTAACAATGTTGTTCAGTGCTCTGGACCTGGCAAATTCAAGTGCAGAAGTGGAGAATGCATAGATATCAATAAAGTGTGTAACCAGCAGAGAGACTGCAAGGACTGGGGTGATGAGCCCATAAATGAGTGTGACTGTCCAGCTGGGTTTGAGTTTGTAGACAAGAGAACCTGTGGAGATGTTGATGAATGCCAAAACCCTGGCATCTGTAGTCAAATCTGTATCAACCTGAAAGGTGGCTACAAATGTGAATGTAGCCGTGGCTATCAGATGGATCCTGCTACAGGAACCTGGAAAGGGCCATACGGGTACAGAAATACAAATAACACCTGTGATTACAATGACACTGCTAGGCAGGGTTTAGGGGTTTATGGCACGGAGACAAGGGGTAACAACTACAGTGTTTGGAACAATTGTACAGCTTTGGCCTTACCTCCTGATGTTTTTCTGATTTGTGGGGATAGGGCCTGGCAAGGTATCCCTGCAAATGCTATCAGATGTCCATGTTACATAGATAAACTCATTGTATTTGCTCCCAGCTTGTTACAGTTGCGTGAGATCACCAGACATAAATGGGCATTGCTTGCACCAGATTGCAATGATAATGTTGAATTGTGTGGGGTTGCAGCATTGGCAATTTTAGTGCCTGGAGTGGCATCTGTGGCTGCACGTAACAACTTAGAAAAATTGGTATGCTGGGCTGAGAAGCAAGCCTATGCCACGACAGAGATACTTGAGAAGATGTTACCAGATCAAAATAGTCTGCGACATGTGCTTTTACAGGATCAAGTTGCTATTGACTACTTGCTTTTGGCTCAAAGGAATGGGTGTGAGGACTTTAAGGGAATGCACTGTTTAAACCTTTTTGATCATAATGAGTCAATTCACAAATCCATTACTTTCCTGAAAGAACACATGAGAAAGATTCAATATGGTATCAATCCTTTCAATCATTTGTTTGAAACAATGCATAGATGGTTACTGGGATTAGTCAAAGAGGGATTAAGGATTCTGTTTGCTGTGGTGTCGATCATCATTGCATGTGGTAAAGGGTTACTTGCAAAAATGTTATATTGGGCGTGGTTTGCTCAATTTTCTGTATTTTTCTGAAAACTTCTAGAATATTAATGTTTTGGAAGACAGACTTAAAAATCTAGCTGTCATGTCAGGGACAAGCTTCCTGCCTTCCCCATGAAAAGGTATCCAGAATTGAACAAGTCACGAGCCCCTAAAAACGCAGCTAACCTTTTATTACGTTGCTTTTCCCTTGCATAGAACTTTTCATTGCTAGTTCAAAGCGCGTTGTAACGTGCACTTCCATTTCATATTGGCACTGCTTTAAACGGCATTTTAAAGGTTACTAATTTTCTGTAAGGTTCAGTTTGCATCTGGCTTCATCTGTCCCCCCCCATGCCTGCTAGCTTGTACTCGCTCTCCTTGCAAGCAGTGCACACAGCCAGCAAGTGCTGCTGCTTGTGGCACCTGGCTGCAGCAGGGCACAAAAAGGATGGTTTCTCTCATTCCTGCCATTTTCTGCACACCAAGGGAAAGGAGAGGCCATCCTGCATGCAAAGGGTGAAGAGGAAGAGAAGGAAGGGCCAACATACAGGGAACACGCGAGGACCAGGACTGCGCAGAAAGCAAGAAGAGTAAATGACACACGCTGACCAAGCGTGCTACTGCAAGACAAATTGCAGAATTTCTGTCTTACAGAAACGTTCTAGTGATTGAAATGAATGGCAGGAACAGCACAAAATGCCAAAAATAAGAAAACAGAGTTTGTTAGTGTTAGTGTTTTAGAATCAACACACTTTCATAAGACTCCTGCCTCATTCAGCACACAAAATGGACGGAGCTCCTCAGCAAGAGCAGCTACTCACTGTTTTATCTTTACTTTTAAAAACTCAGCTGTGACTACAGTTTTTCATTTCCTGATGGATTCCTGTTGAAAGCTAATATTTTATAAATAAACCCGCAGTTACGAGAGCAAGGAAACTGAGAGGTCACCCAGTCCGCTACTGCAAAAACTCAAACACCTAGTAACTTGAGTAAGGAGATCTCTTTGGGAACAGTATTCTCTTTTCAGTGTTTTGTGTTTTTTCCTCGATCATATGACAGTATTGAGCACATTACTACAATAATTATCAATATCCTTTAGCACCAATATTTTCCCTTATAAATCTTACATTCTCCATCCCCAAATGTAAGCATAGCAGGTTTCCCGTTTCCCACCCCAGGGGCTGGAACAGAGGTGGTCTCAGGAATTCCCCTTCATTTAGCAAGACAGAAGGGCTTTACCTTAGCTCAAGGAGGGACAAGTTTATAAAAGAGAAAACATTTGAGGGTTATTAAATACAGAGACAATATCCAGCTCAGGAAATCCCCTGAGCCAAAGACAGCTGGAGGTTGGGAGATTATTAAGGGGGAGTATTGGCAATGCTTGCCCTGTCCTTACTCTTCCCCAAGCACCAGGCTGCAGCTATTGGTGAGGAGAAAATACCAAGTAATGCAGACTCCTAGGTTTGCTCTTAAAATGCAGATTTTGTGGATGACAAATGTGGTTACCATAAGGAAGTCCAGTCCAAGTTCATTTCATTGCATGCTTGCAGGCTGTCTGAAGAATGACGCAAGCAGCAGTTTATCAGGTCACAGCGCATTTACAATTTCAGGACTGTCACTACCACTAAAGTGATTTTAAAACCATCCATTAACAAAACAGAAATAGGAATGAGAACAAAGAATAGTTTTTTTCTAAATTTGGCCACCCAAGAGGTTATAATTCCCAGACCGACAAATTCTTCTACAGCGATGAGAAAATAGGGAGCAAATGACAACTCCCAGCTCGTTAGCTAACAGTGCCACGTGCACTCACCTCAACCTTTCCTAAAGTGGGAGGATCGTTTATCCTGCCTTCTCTGAGAACCTTCTGCGCTTGCCTTAACGGCACTGATCTTCCTTGGACTGCTTCTGTTATTGTTTCTGATATGTCTTAGGTCAGGTGCCCAAAGCTGAACATGCCTTATGGAGGAGCCTACCACTGACTTTTGTTCTTCTACTTGTCCAGTTCTTAACACAAGGCAAAATGCACTTTTCCCAGCTGGCACTCTGTTTTAAAGTTTTGAAAGATTAATAGCTCAGTCCAAATACCACTAACTGCTTTCCTTGAGCATCAGACCCCCTTTGCACCCCAGCAGCTTCTTCCACCACGTATCACCTCCCATTAATCCCGAAGGGATTTCTTTTGTTACAACACTCAGCTCTAGGTTTTCCAGCTTGGCTCTGTTATATGTGGAGTGGTAATTCGTGTTGAGAAAATGGTTGATATCAATAAAGAAGGGGGAGATTTGGGAGTGTGGCCATGGGGGTTGGAAAGCCCCATGGTTGAGATAACATTAGACTCTTAACGATGAGGCCATCAGGAATGTAAAAGAGTTTAGAGGGAACAAAGAAGGGTGATTGAGGAGACTCCATGCAGTCTCTGGTTTCTTGTTCTCCAGCCATTGAGGCATGGAAGTTTCTGGGTGTTTGCTGTTGTTGTTACATTCAAAGTTGTTTGACCAATGAAAAGTTGTTTTGAAAAGAACTGCTGTGGAGAGAAGGGTATAAGAGGGGAGCCTGCCCTCAAAATAAAAAAGGAAGGCAACACGATGTGAAGTTATGATCAATAAAGAAGCAGGAAAGAGGAATGTAAAGGAACAGGCTGGCAGAACGGAGACCAGGACGGGAACAGGCACACTGATCGCCTCATGAAGATCGGTTCGGCCAAACTCAGCAAACTGCTCAAAGAAGCTCGTACTGAAAGTCGCTGGAAATGGGCGCACCGGAGCTGGAGAGAAGCTCAAGCTGAGAGAAGCCGAGCCGTGCACACAGCTGCCTCTCGCTGGTCAGCAGTTGAGCATTATGGGGAATCATACGTCCTTAGAAACAAAGACTGTCCTGGTAACCTTACGGCTTATTCTCCTTAACAATCAGACAGTTTATGAGCCTGAAATATGGGACCAAACTGAGGTCAAGGTGTGGGACTCTGCAACTAAAAACGACAAGGTTGCAGTGGGATTGCTCGGCACCTGGCGAGCAGTCTCTGAGGCCTTAAAGAGCCGTGTGGGACCACAGTCAGAAACGTGGGGTTTGCCAGACAGTGAGGGAGCTGCGGGCTCCTTTACTGATCCTGCTGCTACGCCATCGGCCCCTCTGCTGCTACAGCCATCGAAGGCCTTTGCTGTTCCGCCCCCTGGCGACCTGGACGTGCCTTTTGACCCAGGCCCTATTGGCCTTCACAAGGAGATGGATATGCTTTTCTTCGATCTGGGAAGAACAGGATACGTAAGGCCTGAAGACCGAGTTGCTTGACAACTTAAAGCGAGACATATTGTTCAAAGGGAATGGAAAATGGAGACTGTTAAGTCATGGAACTTAAAGGATTGTTTGTTACCTTTCCTGATTGTACGCATGTATAGGCATACTCGGGTTTAGTATGTAAAGCCATGTTCTGTATATTTAGGATGTTTGGTGTTCGTGTGTGCGTGTTGGTGGAGCGTAGACTCCCCGCACACCCAGCGCTGTTTACTTGCCTTTTATACCTTTTAGGAATATTTGTTTGATAAATATTACAAAATTCAGATTGAGTTGAGACCTTGTTTATAACAGCTCCCAGCAACCCCATAACCATCAACCTATCAACCTAAGGTCGGCATCATTCACAACAGGCATTGCTCAGGTGTGTGTGTGTTTTGTTTTGTTTTGTTTTATTCCACTGTATGTAATAATTAAAAAATCTCTTCTATAACAGTGTAAACAGACTCCTCAGAAAGTAGCCAGCTTCTATTGAAGAAATGGCCATTAATGTCTAAGTGCTAGAGAAAAGGACTTGAAACGCAGCAGAAAGTGTCTATTAGCTACTACGGATTTTATCCGAGCCTTTTGGGTGAAATCAGCTACATCAGCCGACTCCCCTCTGAGAATTCAGAGATTCATTAACGTGTTTGCCAGTGTGGAGCCGTGGATATGGTCTTTGTTTTGCTTAACACACACTCGTACACACATACTCTATATCCGCACATGCATGCAGATATACACACACAGAGATACATATACATATATTTCCATGTTTTTTAATTAAAAATTGGAAAAATCCTAATTGCTCTGCTTTGATATTTATAGCACACAACTTCCTCCCTATCATTTTTATGACCTTTTTCTTTAATGTAGTTACCGTTACAGCAGATCATAATTTGTTCTCATGGCTACAAATTAATGAGACAAATTACTGTGGCATTAGAGTTTGAGGAAAACAAGAGCAGATCATGAGACAGCCCAGCTTTAATCAGCTTCTTTAGCTAAAAGGCTCCAAGTATGCAAAGAAAATTAAAATAATAAAAAAAATACCTATTCTACCTCTGCATTTCCACCTCTGCA
The DNA here is from genome assembly GCF_009819795.1 of Aythya fuligula. Lineage (NCBI taxonomy): Eukaryota > Metazoa > Chordata > Aves > Anseriformes > Anatidae > Aythya > Aythya fuligula. Next base: position 3,239,271 of record NC_045562.1, read on the forward strand.
GCAAGGCAGAGCCCCTGAACCACACAAGTTACAGCCACAGGCTGCTATACGGCAGCTTTACAGTCATTCAAAACGTATCATACATATCAGCTGCTACCATCTCTCCCCCTGCCCAAGGAAATTTGGGGAATGAATTTTGTGAGAAAGCAACCTGATTGCTCATATAACAGTTTATTAAAAGCTGTTCCTAACCTGAGGTATACACGGGAGACAATATTTGATTACCTCAGCTTGCTCGCTTAGAAGAAACAATCTGAGGGAATATATTTTTTAATTATTTTTATTTCGTACCATTATAGAGTTGTCCAGGGAAGCTGCTGATTTATAAAAGCTGAGAGATTAACCATGTGCCACTGATATTTTATGAAGGATAAAATCCAAGCCTGCCCATTGCAGCAAGATGAGTGACGAGACTGACATAGTTTATCCTCAAATGTGTCGGTGGAAACCTTTCTTCCACTGATATACATACCCAACACCAACCTTACTTCCCACTGGCTTTACATTGGCTTTTGAAACGTAGCCAGTGAAAATATGATCTTTAGAGAAGAGAACATCTGTGAAGAGCTCAAACTGGTGGCAGATTAGACGTGCATTTTTAGGTGGCACTTAAAGGCAAGAGAAAAATTCCTGCAGGATAAGCATGCACATACACGTAAAGGTAGGCACAAGATTAAAAGGATGGCTTTGGACACCCACAAATCTTTGATGGTGTTTGAAACTGACAAAAAAAAGTTTTATACCTTGGCCCATTTTTAACTTGAAGCTGTGCCAGCAATAGCACTGGGCCATGGATGGAGAGAAACAGAAGCAACGATATGCTGCAATTATGTTTCATCAGAAATTATTACCTACATCCCAGCTTTTGTTCCCAGCCAACAGTTAATACAGTAAGCAGAAGATACAGCATTGCTTCCTAGAAGACTTGGTCTAGCTGCAGAGCAGAGCAATTGGAGACAAGAGCGACATGAAAGGGTCACACATAACTTCCAGAAGACGCCAGGGATTATTCTTGCTTGACTTACTGAGCTTAGCAGTTTAGTGCTACAAGTATTTAAAAAAGTAATGCCGCTGGATGAGCATTATGATATGACTGCAGGCCCAGTTGTCAAGGCAGCTCTCTGCTTTTAAATGTAAGGGTAGTGTAGAGCACCAAAAAACTGCTGTTATTTAATTAATTTGAGCATTTGGAGAAAGTTCACTTTCCCTTTCTTACATCGTAGCACAAAGCCGTACCCAGAGCTGCCCATTGAAAAGCATTTTTAAAAATAAGCAAAAAGACTTAGCTATTTAAGAAAATAGCTAAGCAGACATTGGCATACGTGAAAGGATTTGCAAACTGGAGGTGCCAGGGACAGCAACCAATAATTATCTGAGGCATTTAAACAAGGAGAATATCTTTAGAAGTAGCTCTGAGAAGTGGCCAGACCTATGCTTCCCTCTGCTCTGGCACAATAAAGAAACTGCAAAAGCTGCATTAGCCTCGAACAAAGTGCTTTCTCAACAGATGTTTATAAACAGAATGTCAGAAATTTGTTTGACAAGAACTACCCATTCCCCCGCTGGAAAAACATAATGCCCTTTTCACTGCTATGCTTGTAGTAAAAGAAAATAAATAAGATTCTAGCAGAAAGGCTAAGACTTCCAGAAATTTGGCAGGCAACTTGTTGCACTTTGCAGTGAATGCTTCCCAAGGGAAGTTTTACTTCTGGTCTGGAAAACAAGCTGTGCAAAGGTGTGGGACCATACCAGACACTTTCCTCAGGATTTGCAGGCTGATATACGTGGTCTCTTTTCCAAATAAAGAGAACTCATTTGGGGAGGTCTCAACATATCTGAAATGATTTCTTCCGTCCAATTTTTATGCTCAGGGAAAAAAAAAAGAAAAAAAAAATCAGCTCATAAAACAACAAGCCACAGAAGGGCCATGTAAAATCTGCTTTCTAAACAGTCGCTGCTTCAAGCGAGATGCTTGCTGCACCCATTTTCTCCTCGGCTCCTAAACAGAAAGCTATTTTCAAGCATGACTACACAGCATCTTAGCACAGCCAACACACACTCACTGTACATCATTCCGCCCTTGGCCAACATGCCCAGCTTCCCACCCTTCTGGTAGCAGCCTAGGTTCAAACCTCATGCTGAATGTTTGAGTCATCCTGCGTGCCTTTACGGCCCATTAGCTTCCATTTGTGATGGACCAAGTTTCTCTCCAGCTGTAGTTAGCCTAGCTGCTAATTGCCCCAGCATTTGAAAACATTCCATGTAAAAATCAATACCAAGAATAAAACTTTTGAACCTCTACAGACACGCTGGAATTTCACCCACTTTGTAGTCGCAGATCCCAAGAAGATCAAAAGAAAATAACCATGGCTCTTGCCCTTGCTCATTTTGGTTGTGATAAAAATGCTTTTCCTTGCATTTAGTAACACAGGCCAGGCCACGTTGGATTAAGTTAATTGTGAAGAAAATGATCCTCCTACCAAGAAATGCAACGTGGCAAAAAGCAGTGCGAATTCACCATAGACCATTCCATTCTTGCTTTGAAAGAGCAGTCTGAAGTCAAGATAACTTATTCATCATGCCCATCCAAACTTTCACAGCCCTTGAAGTTGCCAACAACCATACCATTTAATGTGAAATGCTGTGCTGGCTTGTTTTCAGATGTGGACATCTGTGGCTTGGAAAATTCAAACAGGTAGATAATAGTCACAACTTAAAATCCCTGTACATCTACACTGAATCTAAGGGTTGTATGGTGTACCGTTTGTAAACACAACAGGAAAATAAAAGCTAAGCTACAGAATGCAGCTGAAGGAAAGGATGAACAACAGTTAAAAACTACCAGAGTTCTGTGTTTGTGCATAGAAGCATTTCAGAGAGACCTTAGATGATGCAATTTAACTAACACAACCAAACAAGAAATCCTGAAGTACTACATCTGCTTTTAAAGGAGAGAAAATTATAAAATAAAATAAAAAAAAAAAAAAAGAGAGAGAGAGAGAGAGAGAGAGAGAGAGAAAGAAAGAAAGAAAGAAAGAAAGAAAGAAAGAAAGAAAGAAAGAAAGAAAGAAAGAAAGAAAGAAAGAAAGAAAGAAAGAAAGAAGCTGCAGACATAAGATCATCCTGTCAGTTCTACAACTTGCACTGCTCACTGTGGAAGTCTTAATACAAATCCTCATGTCATCCACTTCCAGCCTTCCTCACAAATACGGCACGGAAGTTACCTAGGAAAATACCACCAACAGTGTGCGACAAACTCCAATAGCTAAGTACCCAGAATCAGCGGGGCTTAAGGGTCATCTCAGCCTCAGAAAGATTTGGTAAGAGCATTGATTTTCCCACAGTGTGTGAACAACTAAGTTGTTTCCCTCAGACAACTTCCCAACCGAGGCATCACCACTACTGGATGCAATACCTGTGCTGGTAAGCAGCAGAGTGATGCAAAAGAGAGGTTTGCACTACTTGTGGAGGAAAAAAAGAAATGTTGTAGTTGTTACTGAGCAGCTATGACTCTGACTTCCCAATATGTATAACTAAAACCACGGAAGGGTCTTAAAGGCTGCCGTTAATTAACACAACTGTCCAGGTGAAACCAGGCTGTAGAGCACAGCCCATTATAAATGTTCCAAAATTAATACAGAATTGGACCCCACATGATTTCAGTAAACCAAATTTTTCCCAATGCTTTTAAGTCTAGTTATCTAGACTGATCAATGAACTGGGTTTTAAACTGATTAGGAGTTACGCAGCTGCTCCCCAACTCTTTCAAGTCAGGCAGATGCTATAACAGAAATGAAATTACATCCTCCTTTTGCTGCTGTTCCATAACTTTAGTCCTCTGATGACCTCAGATTACCTCCGCATGCAGAAATACCCACAGCTCCATGGGAAATGAATCTAACACACATATTTTTTCCCCCAAAACAATGATACTACTCTGCTTGTAGTCACCAATAGTGTTTTATTAACCTGATATTCCTTGCGATTCTTTGCACAGAGTAACTAATTGCCAAGCACTTCGATATTTCAGGGCCTCTTACAAGCACCAGGTCACCGTTTAAAAGTTTACTGGCACAAACGTCAACTTATGAAACTTGCCAGATATTTCAAAAGCGAAAGAAATGCCCCAAACACAGGTGAAACTTGTGTCTTTAGGATTCAGGAAAACTGCAGCACAATCTCTGCTACCTAGAGCTTCGCACTACTGCTGACCATCGAGCCTGTAGCGGGACACTGCAGCATCAAACTGCATGGAGGATCTCTCTTCCCTGTTATATCTGACCGGCTTAGCTTTTAATACCATATACCCAAAGGCTAAAGAGATTACAGAATCAGCGTGTAATAGAAATCATAGCAACTGAATTAGCTTAGCACGATGACATTGCACACTACCCCATGCGGTGCATAAAAGAACGTGTGAGTTCATAAGAGGCCTAACGAGGAAAAAGTAGGGCATGGAGAATGAAGATATTTTAATAGACTGATAGTAAATGACATCTTTTGTATTTATCTTGGAGGTCTTTCAGCAGGGAAACTACTGCCTTGCAGTGGATCTAGACAAAAGTTAAAACCAATAAAGGTAAATCCAATAATTCACCCACCCTACAGCATCCCTGTTCGGCTCTGGGAACATTATTTGCAAATGCAAACAGCTACAGTGCACCACTCTCCAATGGAAATGTTTAAAAAACATAAGTTCCTGTAGAAGAGGGTACAAGCTCCTTTTTACTCCTATTTTTCCTGCTCACCAGAATGCCTTCCCCCCACCCTCAAACTAGAATCTCACTTTCAGAACTGCACGCAGCATTTGTTTCGCTTTGAAGTCTGTGAGTAGGCGCTGCAAGTTCTCCATGGCATCCCCAGCTCTGCCTGCGCCCACGGAGCAGACAGACAGACAGACACTGCGGTGAGATCTGCCGGCCCCCGCTGACCCCGCTCACGTTTGTGTATTTTTTTCCATGGCCTCACAGTTGCCCTACTGTGTAAGCTTACTGATGGGGAACATCTTACTGAAGATCCGCTGATCCTGCTTTTACCAGAAAGGTGGTAGGTACTTCATACGAAATGCATTTTACTTAGAGAAGTCCACAGCATAGCTTTCATCCCTGAATACCCTAAACCCAGCCAATGTCAGTTCTGTTTGGATGCATCTGATAAGAAACTGCCCCTCTTGGAAAGGATAACCACTTTGAGTTGGCTGCCAAAAGGCGCTTTTATCATATCTAAATCACAAGATGTCTCTCAGGTAGGAGATCTGGCAGCTTTTGCCATTCAGCTGCATTCACCAGGGGTTCTGGTTCTCTGAAAATCCCTCAGGATGTTCATAAAAAGATCCCACGAAGATCCTCATGTAAAGATAGAAACTGAACGCCCTTCCAATTAAATCAGCTTCATACATACATATACACGCACAGAGCACGTCTCAGCGTTTTGTCAGGTGCTGTAGCAACTGGTGCAGTTCAGAATTACCAATGAGAGGAAAAAAATCTGGCTGTTTACAGCAGAGCCAGAAACAAGAAAGAAAAAAAAAAAGAGTCAGGCCTGTTCTGGTGCCTGGCTCCACAGAAGGCTGGGGACGTACGGTTGGGCGTGTGCCATAAACCCAGTAAGTGTCTTTTATCAAAAGCTTGAAGAGCAAAAGGACAGGGCAGCTTTTCCCGACTGCACAGCACAGCACAGCACTGGCCATCTCGCAACCACCCAATAGCAAATGGGCACATTTTGTTCTGTGGCATCAAAGGAAGAAATACAGCTCTGTGACTGCCCAGTCCTTAGCGTCTCGGTGGAGAAAAAAAAAATAAAAGAAAAAAAAAAACAAACACATTAAACAGTAGAAAGGCTCAGGTGAGCACAGGGAAATCAGTGTAAACAGCTCGCATTTTCCCTGGTGACTCTACGATCATACGAGCTAGAATCTTACTTTAAGAGGCAAGGCAAAATTACCAGAGAGCAATGACACTGAAATCTCAGATGAAGGTGACCTATTTTTGAGGATCCCTGACCTTAACACGCTGTTTGGCATTTACCTAAATGAACTGAGCAATCTTAGTACAGAGTTTAAAATAAGTCCTTTATTGAGAGCTTAAACTCGCCCATACAGCTTGACTAACAAAACAAACAAACAAAAAACAGACAAAAAGAAAGTCAGGAAGAATAGCAGAAAAAGCTGACAGAGCAGCTACACGCAGACTACAGGAAAGCTTATAAAAGGCAAAACCACCCAAAAATTTTCAGCTGAAAATCTTGTCAAGAATACTTAGTTTTTACAACAAATACAGCTTTGTTGTTGTTGTTGTTGTTGTTGTGTGTGTGTTTGGTTTTTGTTTTAACTCCAAAAACAGGGAAGGAGTAGAGAACAGCCAGAAAGCACGGTGGTCTCCATGACCTTTTCCAAGTTGGAAATTCAGAGTCAAACCTCAGTTCTGCCTTACCGAGACCAGAAACAAAGTTTATTTTCCATAGATATATTCCCTAATCAAAAAGCTGATATTCCTCTTTCTATTTCTCTGTCAAAAATACTAAGTATAATTTTTATTCCAGGAGAAATAACTAGGAAACTGCCATGTTTTTAAAGAACAGAATTCTTTTTTCTTTAGCCAGCATTTCTGAAGATCCCTCCAAATAACTCCAGTTACCATTCCTAATGGGCATTAACTGGAATTACTGTACGTACCCATTGCTTTTCCATCAACCTCCACTTTTCTGAGCGATTTTATCAACTGCCACATTTGACAGCAAACATCCTACAGAATTATAACCTGCTATCAGTCATTTAAAAAGTAATTGGTAGGTCAAGTATTGCAAACAAAATACAGCAGGGTATGCTTTGAGATTTGTGTGTGGGTGTAACAGGCAGAAGCTCAAGAATTGTGTTAGCAGCGTATTTGCAGATACCGCTGCCCGACGCACGGCAAGCCCTGGCATACTTACCCATCTGGCTGGCAAGGCAGTGGCTGTTCAGAGAGCAGACACCAGTTCAGCCTTCTCAGGGGCACTTAGTGACGTCACCTCTCAGAAATACGACGTGACACATCTATCAGCATCCGAAACAGACTCGCCAGTGACTAACACCATAATTAGCAAAACCTCAGCTGACCCCAGGGAAAGTCTCCAGGGGCAGAAAAAGATTTCAAGCACGATACCCACCCATTTCGTTCATTATGTTATTCCTACTACTTTTTCAGCACATAGTGGGTAAAATAATTTTAACCAACTGTTTAAAACCATTTTTCTATTCTCTATAATGACAACACAGTGAGGGGCTCCTCCAGTCTAGACGTCACCTGACAGCAAAGAGAAATCAAGCCCCTGTGCAGTGACACTGAACAGCGCTCAGAAGAACTCCCAGTCCACGGCTACTCCCGGTTACTGCACGGTACAACCTGCGTTACCTTGAAGTAGCCTGTGGCCTGCTAGCAAAGCACCACAAACGTGTTACCTGTATGCCTCAATAGCATCACTGCAAATGAGGACTAACATGAGTTAGCATTTGGTTAATCAGTACGGATTACATACCAAAAAAATAAGAGCATAGTATCCAGCTTCCCGTTAGATGGGATGTCATGTAGGGATCGCATGAACATTGATTATTTTCACTTCTTTCAATCATTCAGCAAACAATAGAGGATTTTTTTTTTTTTTTAAAAAGGCAAAATTCATTAGACATACAGAAATGAATTACTCATACATATCTCTGCAATCTAAAGTGAAATACCTTTTGCAACATGCTGGCCATTTAAACGTCAATTCTTCATGTCCCATTCAGTTACTTACCTAAAAAAAAAAAAAAAAAAAAAAGAAAAAATCCATTAGTTTTCCATGTTCTCAAATCTATCGTCAATGCAAAACCTTGTTCTCCACTCTTCCCCAGCAAATTTTCAGTAGTTATAAATTAGGTAAGACTATTAGGGTAATGGGTTCTGGTTATATCATTAGTTTAGATGACATGTTTTCACTTCTGCTTCAGCTAAGCATTCATTAATTGAATTTAAGAACTTTCTTTCCTTATTATTGCTTCTTTCTTCCCCAGTAATGATATCTAAATAAAAGCTTCTTGATGCCCTCAATAATTTGATTTCCACATTCTATTTACTCTGGGAAAAAAAAAAAGTCATAACTGCAATTGCAGTAATGGAAATATAAATGGAAATATAAAATATTCAGCAGAAGTACCCTAACATCGTACTCAGTACAGAAACAGATGTTTGTGCAACTTCTTAACAGCAGCGGGGAAGAAAAAAAGAGAAAAAATCCAGCAGGTTTCGAATGTACCAGAGCACAGAACAGCAGACCACGAGACTCTAGCTGACAGACAGCTATGAATTCAGGTACAGTCTCCATAGGATCCATATTTCAGCCATGGATTTCCTTCATGGTTCTGTCGTTATTTTCTGTGACCTTGACCCACTTCATCGCTTTACTTTTACAATGGTAAAGTATTTTTTTTGCCCAGGTCCCTTGAGGCTCTGGATATTAAAAAAGAGTATACAGCAGTAGGTACTACTACCTGCCTGAGCAACTAGTTACTAACGAGCACGTAGAAAAGAGCTTGCTGTCAACTATGCTCAAGTCTTCACTCGCTCCCTGTTCAATGATTTCATCCCCCTCATCAGCCAGCCCTTCCTTTTCCTCTCAAGACATCAAAATCATTTCCGAAGTTGATGCTGTTCTCTTGCTTTTACCATATATCATTTTAGAAGGGAATGACTGTATTCAAAGCTTTGCAAGACTTCAAATTCATTAATGACAACCATGTCAACGCTCAGGAATAGCCAAAAATTGTATTTAAGTGATTAAGTTGAACGCATTTCAAAGGAGTGAAATTGTACGTTGTGTTTGTCCAAACGATCAGATCAGTCCATTCTGCAGCCCTGTTATTCTCCGCACTGTACAGAAGCGATTTTGGTTACTCACAACATTAACTAGTGTCCTAAAACACTTTTTAGAAATTACAAAGCATAACAACTCGGTAGAACAGACAGCTTCTGGATAGTACTTCGCAACACCAGCAAGCAAAAAGCAGCAGCAGGAGAGCTGGACCCACCAACACGCGTTTTTTGCCAAGGGGAATTCATGCTCGGGTCCTGCCCCCGACACTTCAAAACAGTGAGTTGGTTTCCAAAGTCATAGAACAGGGCTTGGAATGAAAAGAATTAATTTTGTTTTCTTAAGGTTTTTGAATGCTTTCTTGCTCTATAAGGATTGTGCCTTTCAGGCTTTTTTCTTAAGTACGAAGGCATAAAGATGCACCTCAAAATCAGAACTTGAAACAGTCACGTATGCACGTACCCGTGGGGAGAAAATCTGCAACATTTCTATTGACGATGAGACCAAATCCCAGCAAAGCAAAAACTAACAGCTAACAACGCTGCTAAACGCACATTGCCTCCAGGTGACACAGTCTGTCCAAGCCCCCAGAGCAGTACGTGCCTGCTGAGCTCACCGCTCTCCTCCCCACGAACACGGTTCCCGATACCATTGCAGCCTGCATTTGTTTTCAGCCAGCCCTTTCAGCGCTCCCGCAGAGCAGGCAGGCACAAGGGCCGAACCTGCGAGGCGTCCCAGCCTCCTCATCCTGCCAGGACCGAGCACCCCGAAGGGAAAGGCCTCCAGAACAGCCCCAGCCCCCGGATTGCACCCAAACGACCATTTTTGACGTATGCTGGCTTTTCAGATGTTTTCTTAACCAGCACAGCCAGTCGAGAACGATGAGGGATGTACCGAGCTCCCCCAGCAGCTACATAGCGTTGGCATTCAGGTAACCTCCCCCCAGTGTCTGTAACACATACCCGCACCCTTCCCACCGTTATGCTCACGCAAGCTTCCCAAAACGAATCAGAAGGAGCTCACTTTTGCACATGGCCTGCTCCCACGGAGCAGAGCGAACAGGCTCACCACGAGCTCTGCCTGCTCCCTACTATTTCAGGCTGAAGCTGGGAGGCTGCCAGCAGTAGACACCTACTGCACAAGCTCTGCTGCTTCCACCTCCTGTCAGCCAGCTCTGTGATGCCTCAGAACAAGCATGGTGCTTTTTCCTTGGCAGAACTCATTTTACCCTCTTTCAAATGAGAAAATGTTGGTTCCTCTGGTTCATATGCATGCACATGTTTCATCTTTTCCAAGCGAAAAGAAGTGCCAGCTACAATCCGTACCTCTTCAGGGAGTAAGGCCATGTCTGAATGCGTAACGCTGCTGCACTTGAACTACAAGGTGCACGTAGCTGCATTCAGACCACACTCCTTTCTGCCTCTACCATAACTACTCAGCGCACTAGAGGCACCTCCCAGCACTTGGATTAAATGTGCCAGTGCTTGGGTTTGGTTTTCATTCCTTCCCTTCTCAAGGGGGAGCACAGTTCTCACGGTTTGCAAGAAAACAAATTAATCCTGTTTATCGCAGGTGCTTTCACTGCTAGCTCTCCTACAGTTATTTGCAATAATTACCCAAATACCTTTTCCACGGATAATTTGGAGTGGTAAGAATAAACCTGAGGGTCTACTTTTTGCAGTGTCTTGTTTGCAGATTAAGAAGTCAGGAGGGTCCCCGTAAGGGCAGGGGGGGAGCATTAAACTTCAAGTGCCACAGCCAGACCTTCCTTTTTGTGAGGGGAAAACAAAATCCTTGTCCTTTGCCATTTTGCAAGTGGCGTGCCGACGGATTGCCTGGGGTTACACGAGAAGAGTCGCAATCACCAGAAGCAGCCCTTGTTGTGCACGAAGGGCACCCCCCAGCAGCGCACATCCTCGAGCTGTCCTCCCACGGAGCTGCAGACCCCACGCACTGCACTCGGATGAGGTGTGGTTTCTCTTGTAAGGGTGAATGGTATTTATATGGGAAACAGAGATCGGACCCCAAATGAGGTGACTCATACACCGATAATGCATCCCATACCTTTTTTCCTTCCCCATGTAACATCCTCCATTTGCACCTCAGCAACCTGAGCCAATTGAGATGCAATGACTCGGGAATTGCCTAGCACAGCCCCGAGATGCAAGCGGTCAGCCTCCAGCCTCCGTCAGTGAGGAGCAGGCCAGGGGCAAGCTGATGGCGGACCTGCTGGCGGGCAGGAGCTGCTCACCGCTCCCACCCTCCTGCCTCAGGTATCCCCAGCTTTGCACCTGGCAAGAGCTCGAGCTTGACCTGTGAGAATAACCCAGCTCTGGAAAGTCCTTAATACACGATTAAATGCGATATGTGCAGACACTGGGAACTGGCACTTAGAAGAGAAAGCAACATTTATTGGGTTGGGGAGAGAGGACGCATACCACGCGTGTCACAGCAGGGAAAGCAGGGAAGAAATCTGAGTGAAAACTACAATCAGGCCCCAGAAACGCAACTGCACACAGCAGGCATGGCTTTCTGCCTCTCCAACATCAACTGCAACGAGAAAAATGGCATCCAAAGGAGAAATAATGACGCCCACGTTAGGAGCAGGTGTCACGGTGCCACTTTTACCCATGGCACGCACTGAGCCTGGTCTGGGAGCAGGATGAAGACGCGATAGTTAGCGTGAATCGGGAGGAAGGCGGTACGGCAGCTCAACCGCCGAGCTTCCCAAGGAATAGGATTAGCACTAATGGATGAAGCTGTCTCCTGTCTGCCTCACAATTAGAGGTGATCCTCCAAAAGCACTGTCCGGGATTATATCAACCAGCAATTTGCGACATAAATAGCTACGGGACTGAAATCGTAGTTCTCCTGCCACCGCAGAGAACTGCAGACTGAAGTCACTCAGTCTGAATCCACGTGCTGCCCTTTGCTCGGTGAGCAGAGACAAAGCCTCCCTCCTGCACCACGAGGCTCACGAGGGGGCAGCCACCTTCACCCTGCCCGCCCCACGGGGCAGCAGCAGCTGGTGAAGCACTGCAGGCCCCGCAGCGACCCCACAGCACCTCAGCTCGTGCATCCCGTGGCCAAGTGATCGTGTCCTGCGGCCTCCTTGCACTTCTCGTTACGACACATCCTTGCATCTGCTTGGAGAGCCTCCTGCACAGAGGGACCACGGCAGGGGCTGTGTGCTTAGAGCTAATGCTGCACGTGGCCCCCGGGACAGAGAGGAGAGGTGATGAGGTGGGACAGGTGATCAGCATAACAGCATTTTCCTGGTTTTGGAGACTTGGGTGTCAACCTAGGTGAAAAGAAACCTCAAAAGGGAAACTTGGGGTGAAGGTATCCAAGGAAGAGAGTGAAAAACACACACGGGAAACTGTTGGTGATGGGAGGCAGAAGGAAAGAGATAAAGAAAACTCAAGAATGAGACGTTCTGAGATAGAAAAGAAGTCAAGAACGTGCGAGCAGAGTCACTCACTAAGCGCAGCACATGAACACGTGGGATAGGCGTGCACACATCTCCTTCCAAAGCTGCAGGCAAACAGGCAGTGCTGGTGCCAGCCAGGGAGAGAGAAGGCCAGCGGGAGCAGGGCAGCCCGGCAGGATGCAGGAGAGGCTGCAGAGGATGCTGCAGAGGGCCCAGGTGCTCAAGCTGCAGGCATTCACTGCACTCCTGTGTCTCCCTGCCCCTTGCTTGGTCTCACCCTTGCCCTTTCCATCCAGAAAAGGCACCAAAGTGCTCATCTCAAAGCACACGTTGAAGCTTCAAATTCACTGATCCCTCTTTGGAGTTTTAAGGTTTCTAGACACAATAAAAGGCAAGCTTTGGAGAACAAAAAATTAACAGAAAGTCATGATTCTGTGGAGAAAGGCTTTCTCTCCCCAGCCAAAAGGAGTGATTCTGCCACACTGACCTCTGAAACATGGGGCAGATTCCCCTTGACATCAAGCCTGGGATGGGAACATGATTTTAATACCTTTAGAGTAAGTACTCTTAGTTGATAGAGGCAAAATCTCTGCTGCTGCTTCAATCAGTTTTTTAGATGACTGCCCCAGTTGATAGGAAAGGAGCACAGAACAAACTGTGGGCCTAACAAAACTAAAGCTGGTAAGATCCTAACTAAGTCTTGTTCTGTCCCCCATCCAAGCTCATAGTGGTTAAAATCCACACCTGGCTACCACCCCTAACAACATACGAAATGCTAAACCCCACAGAGCAGCTAACATCGGATACAGCTCTCACTTTGCATCCTTGATACCATTTTTCACTGTTTTACATGATGCAACTGATGCATTAAAATGAATTTAATCGGGTTTTCTGCTTTTCAAACCCACTGCCTCCGCACACTCCACTTCAAGAGCTCTGAAGCCAGCTTCCTTTTTTCTGTCGGAAAGTTTCAGCACGCTGGCAGGGCACTGAGTCACCAGGGTCACGGCGAGGGAGAACAAGCGCAGCCTTTGTGCGCCGTCCCTGGACCACGGGGAGCTCGACTGGCAGACGCAGTGCAGTTTGGGGCAGGATCAATTGCACAAAATGCGCGACATTAAAAGCGCCGAGAGCATGAACTCCTTCACGGTGACAGAGGCTCTCCAAGCCCAAGGCTCTTCTGAATGTTTTCAGCAAAAGAATTCCTTTAGAAAAAAAAAAAAAAAAAAAAAAAAAAAAAAAAAGAAGGACTGAGTTCTTCTTTGCTCTAATGCTTGGCTGGAGCTTGAACACTAGAGCCCAGTTCTGAAACTCTTAGAAAACCATCGGCATGTCTGTAAAACCAGCAACTGCATCTACACAGTAGCTTACCCTCTCTTCCTAACCCTAAGAATCACAAAAGATATTTCAGTAGTTTTTAAATTGCTTAAACCCACCGTGTACTTATAGCTGACTACCTAGTAATATGAAATTAAATTGAGATTATGAAATTAAATTCTATATTACAGCAAATCAATGGCTTGCAAATTCTGATTAAATCTTAGTGGAGGGGTGGCAACCCAGTATGCTTCTATTTTTATATACATATTACATTATAACAGTGTTGTGTAGCTGGTTTCATTCACCATGGTATCATCAGTCTTCCTAAAAGCACTGAAGAGCAGAAGTCTAACATCTGGCTCCGAGGTGCCTACTGAATGAAATCTAAGCATTAATAGTAAAGTAATCTACTTAATCCTTTGGGGAAATGGAGATAGGCTATTTCTGCTCCTCCAACAGAAAGAACAAGCAAGAGAATAGCTCTCGACATCCTCTCCAGAGCAGCTCTCAGAGTTTTCCTGCCATCCCACCTTTTTGCTAACTGGCACGTGGAGAGGCCATTTGAAATGTTTGCCCCTCACTTAGCGCTATACTTCAATTGATTTCACATTTGCATAATTTTAAATCTACACATTGAGCAAAAAAACGGTGTTATGAAAACCCTAGGAACTATTTGCTACATGCTGTGCTGATACCAACCACGATGAGACGTCTGTTCTGATGCCTTACTGAAGGACCAAAACATATACGGCTGGTATTTTGTAGTGGTGAGGGAAGGAGCTCTGGAAAACCCTGGAAGCGATAATGATGCAGTAATGACAGTCCATGAGAAAGGGGAAAATGGAGTCCATAAAGGGTGAAACAGAAGAGTAGATACAATTATTTTTGGTGTGCTACAGAAGTGAAATGTTACTACAAAAGCCTAATTTTGGTAGAGACAAGAGACAGCGCATTCATCAAAACTGAAGTTTGAACAAGAGCCGTGAAGACGATCAAAAAAGCATGTGCTAAAAATGTCCTGTGGGAAAAATCAGGAAGAGCTGGGTGTTGGTTGTGCAACTGGGTTAAACCCATCCGAGCCCAGGCTGACACTGCAGGAGGCGCACCCACAGCCACGTCCCTCCAGCTCCCCCATCTCAAGATGCTGGAGACCCCGCGTTGTAAACATCTTAATGCCTTCTACACTTTCTGGCTCTCCACATTATGCGATGCCCAGTTTTGGAAGTTCTACAGAAGACACCTACGCAAAGCTGGCAGCTACTCCTCAGCTCGTTACATCTTCTGACCTTAAAACATGAAAAACTAAAACGTGTAATTTTGTCTCCAGCAATGCTGTTCAAAGGACAGCGACAGATCTCCTTCATTGCCACGCTGATAACCACGGGAAGGTGAAGCCAAAGGAACTTCTCTGCAAGGAGAAGCCACAGAAGACGGGGCAGCAGTGAAACCCCACACCTGCCTTCCTCTGCTGCCTGGGCCCTGGCCCCACAGGCTGAAATTATCCCTGAGAGAAAAGCAGCAGCTGGTGTAACGCCAGCTCCATCACCTGAGCAGTCACGTCAGAAAACAACTCCCACGCTGCGAGGCTGCTCCTCGATCATTTCAAAGTCATCCCGCCCCCTGAACGTGAGGGCTTTTCCTTTCCTGTAACGCCCAGTGCAGGATGCAGCCTGTAATACTAAGGGAGAAAGGGGAGGCAGAGAATAAAAGACGATAAAAACCATCAGCCTGATGCTCCTCACATCTCAGCGCAATTCAGAGACTGGAGACACTCATTAACGGCCAGCAATTAGATCTCTGCCCACCATAAATACACACCCTTGTTCCCACCGAGAGCACAGCGAGATCAGTGCAGCGAGAACACCTGAACAACCTCCCGTTGGCAGTGACTAATCCGTTTCATAATTATTTATGCTCTGTGTTACAGTGTTGGTGTGCTTTTGAGGCATTTTTGCGACACCTCACTGGCTCCCTTGGTATCTGACCCAAGCAGATTTTCTCACCAGGTCCTGGGACACGTCCCCCTGCTGCCAGAAAGGCCTCCCGCAGCTCGCCGGGACGCTCCCCAGCTGCTGAGCGCTTCTGAACTTCAGCACGTGGCTTAGGAAAGCTGCCTTTCTGTTTAGGAAGCCTGTCTTTTAATTAAATAAAATGGAGATGTTAATCTAATTTTTGACAAACGAAGCAGAATATAAATATAGCTTGGAAAAAAAAACCTCCTTAGCGGGTGCTGCTGGACTCTCAGCTCGCTGCCTGCTGTGTGAGCAGAGCTTACTGGGGGCAGGGGCACGACCCCCGGCAGCAGGCAGGAGCAGAAAGTGCTCGCTCAGCCCAGGTATACAATTCCCCCAGAGCTGGCAGCTCCAGCAATCCCTGACCAGCACCCAGTAAACTGGATGGAAAACTCACAAAGCTGTCCGGCTGAGGAAGGAGGGCTAGCCCTGTCAATGTGCCTTTCGCACGTTGTGCTATACTAAGGATAAATCAGATTTTTAGTGCTCCTAGGCTGACAGGCATGGGTATTTCACTCCTCCTCTTGAGCACAGTACGAACACAGAGCCCTGAGGGTGGCTCCACATGGCACAGTCCAAGGATTAGGCTACCTGTGACCTCCCAGGTCAACATTTCCTTGTTCTATGTGACAAGCCCAGCGAGGGCAAGGTTCCCTGCATTATGGGGAGATGTAAAGGGCTACTGCCACAGAAACAGACTAGTTTTTTTTTCTTTAAACCATCATCGCTGTCACACTTCTTTCCTATCTTATTTCACTATGTTTATTATGTAGGTTAGGAAAAACGAGAAGCCCCCAAAGGATACCAGTAACTCGCTTTATTTGAGATTCAACCTTGCAGCAGCTTCCTTCTGGCTGGGGTCCAGGCAGCTTGGGGAAGGGAGCGAGGGGCACGAGCCATTTCCAGGCAGCCATTTCCACACAGCTTCTGGGTCTGCCTTTGGGAGGCCAAATCCGGAGTCACGGACATCACTCAGGGGTTTGCTCCCCCCTCCCCTTTACAGTCCCAGCATCTGGTGGAGAACTCGGACAGAAAGTACTTGTGTGTGCCTTTGTTGTAAAGCAGAAGCTCTGGGGGAAGCCGATCCGTTTGGGCTTGGTTTTTAATTCTCAAGGGAACGAATGAGGGACCTCAGAGAACAGTCCCAGAAGGAAACGCCAGCACGCGCTGTGCCACGCAGGGGATTTTCTGCATGCAGGATGGAAGGGCCAACTGGGTCTCGTCTGGTTTGGGATGAGCCGTAACCCTGGCACAGCGCTCAAGCTGGCCTGCAATATCCTGGATTAAAAATTTAAAAAAAAAAAAAAAAAATCAAAAGCTCCTGCTCTTACACAAGTCATTAAGCAAAACAGAAAGCTACTGTTAGCCTCTTTTAACGCTTTTTGACAAAGAAAGCAAGGAACAGAGCAGAGAAGGTGCACCGAAACGTAGCTCGGAGACCCCCTGCTCTGCCCCACGCCCTGTACCGAACTGCTCTGCGCCAGGAGAAGGGGCCGAGAGAGGAAAGCAGCAAGAGGGAACCTGAAGAGCTTTGCTCAGGAGTTCTGCAAGACAAAACGCATTGGGCAGGGGCATGTGGCAGGGTCTGAGTGAGCACGAATCATGCCACAGAAGCCAGGGAAATCCACCTGGTCGCACAAACCCATCAGCTGAAAACCCTGTGTGCGCCAGAGGCTCTGCAGCCAGGCTCGCGTCCCTGTAACCACATTTCACTCCCACACCTTCACTGCTGGAGCAGGGCCACCGCTCTGCAGCCAAGCAGCTCTCTCCGGAGCTCCCTGACGACTTTTTTTTTTTTTCCCAAAAAGTGTCAAAAGCTGTATTTAGGAGCAAAACAAATTAAGATTTATTTCAAAACTTCCTATCTGGAAAATTATATAGCATCACGTAATTTTGCAATTTCTAGCCCTTCTTCAGAGCAAAAGAGTGTTTTTCCACGCCGCGAATTGCCGACAGATGTTCTCCTTTCTGTTGTTACACAAGTCTTGACAAAAATACGCCCCAGCCTTAATGGCACTGCACGCACCCTAAGCAGGCTTTCCATTTGATCTGCTCCACGCCTCACGGCCTTTTTTTTGTCTGCTTGTCCTAGCACAAAGCATGTTTGGTACCACAACAGCGACAGCTGACAACTGCTTCTCCTGCGTCCAAGAGCTTTGCCATTCAGTTTGAACCAAAAGCATTTGCCACATTGCATGGCACTGAAGTTGATTTAATCAGAGGCGGCCACGAGGTTGTCAGTGCCAGACGGAAGGAGTTTGGTAGGACAAAAGCTGGATTTGTCTCCAGGAGTTTAGGCAGGGAGAAGCAGAGCATCTTTGTGAACACACCAAGAGGAATTTCAAGGAGGAGAAAGTGAGAGCTGTAATTAAAATCTTCTTGTGCAGTGCCAGAAAACCACTCCTACATGACCAGAGGATGCACCTAGCACCTTGTGGCACCACTGTGAGAACTGACAGAGCGAGCAGCCCTCCCTTCTTCACTCCAAGCGTTACCAGCTGGAGGGGGATACCGTCAGCGCCCTGCTGCTGCACAGCTATCAATCCAGAATAATAAGCATCATCCCACACCTGGTCCCTTCCTGCAATAAAGCCACAGAAGTTAAACAGAACGGAGTCCCCAGGCTGCAGGGACAGTCCTCAAAAATCCTCTAAGGGATTTGGTGTCCTAGTAGAAGTCATAACAAAGGATATTGCGTCTCTCCTAACTAACGTGTCGGGGACCACATTAAAAAAAGTACACCATGCTAAGAGGAAGGACGTCTTCATCTTTTTGGCGTTGCCTGGCCACCAAGGTCATCTTCCTTACTCTTTCCACCCCTTGGGATGTCGTAGTTGTTCCAGAAGATTTACGCAGGTAATATTTAAACTCAGAAGAAAGAGACTGGAAGAGAAGGTGGGAGAGAAGGACTAGGAACGCAGCTTCTCTGAAGACCCCTGTGGGACATGACCCGAAAAAACAAGGCACTGGGACAACCTGCTGTGTGAGGAGCCAGAGCTTTGTGTGTGCAGACAGCACGGGAAACCCAATCGTTGGAGTGAGCAGCAGAGCGGGCACTAACGCCGCTGCTTTGGTGCATCATTTTCAAGTGAAATTTAAATCTCCCCAAGTTTTAATTAACTGGCTGCCAAAGGCCTGAGAAAGAGAGGCCTGGATGTTGTGTAGGGCGCGCTGGTATAGCTGGTCCTTTGGCACAAAGCAGCCCGGTTTTTGGCATTACCGCATCGAAAGCTGCCTACAGCACGTTAATGAATTGGAAGCCAGCCCTGCACGAAATGTTTCAACATCCACTCCAACTGTGCTCAAGGAATTTCCTATTTGCCTCTTTCCGCTAATTACGGAGCCACTGGCACACAGCACGGCTCGTCCTCAAGTGCTGCTGCAGCCCGTGAGAGACGCGAGACATTTTCCTCCACGCAGAAGATACACCTGAACTCTGAGAGCCAAGACAGTGCTTAGAAAGAGATGGCAAGTCTTCCTGAACTTGGCAGCCTACAGGCACCAGCACCCTTCTAGACCCAACACGGTCCTTAACCTAGAAGTGACAACGACCCTGTGAACGTGCCATGCTGTTTTCACCCAAGAAGACGACTTGTTGTCATGCTGGTTGTCCAGCGCCACGTCTCTGCCCTCAGCCACAGAGCAGGAGATCAGGAGCTCAAGACCCTGACCCCTGGCCCCCAAGGCCAGCAGAGCTTTTCCTGATGCCTCCGTTGCGTGCAGAAGCAGGTGGAGCCTTTCACCACTGCCTTGTAGGTGCTCTCTTGCCAGAGGCATCTCATCCTGCATCACTTCTTCTGGTTGTGCTGTTCTAATTCAGCAGCACCGTACGATAACCAGCAGAGCACACAACACATTGCATATTTATCTTTTAAGGATGCTCAGTAGGTTATGGTAATCACAGTATTTATTTCGATGCTTTCAGATTAATGAACTGATACAATTCCCCATTGAAGGGGTTAATTTTGACTGTTATATATGCAGTAGCATCTATGTTCAAAAATTACGGAAGACTTAAAAATGTAGGGTTTTGTTGTTTTGCACTCATGTTCCACAAAGAAGCTGAAATGTTATACTCGTTTGAGTAATAAGACAATTAGCTATAACTACAGTTTGAAATGCAGAAAGCTAATCCCTAGCTGGTAAGGAAGTGACCACTGCCAGCATTTACCTAACACGTGCAGAATATTAAAATGCATCATTCTAAGTTATCTTCGTTTTTATGTCTTAGCTGAACTGGCATTTGTGCAGTAGGCTTCACTTCTGCTACAGAATAAACCTGTACTCATTTGCAAGCCTCTTTTTCAACTCGCTAAAAATGTATGAAGTTCCTACATTAGTAATGAACTTCTATGCTTCTGCAAGCGAGCTTTCTTCCAGAAGACAACAGCAGCCAGCCAAGTGGGCAGAAAAACTACAACCGAAAGCTGAGCTGAGCTTCCTCCAGATGTTTTGTGCTGTCAGACAGCTGGCAGCACCGCGAGGAAGTGCAGCAGGCTCATCTCTGAATACCTTAAGCTGGCGCACGGGTCATGACACAAGATGGGAGAAGCGCTGAGAGCAGGAATAACATCAAGGTAATAACTACCGCGACCACATCTCTCCTACGCGTACAGAATCCGTCTCACTTTATCAGTCATGTAAATAGTTGCAAGCAGGCCAGGTTTTGAAGACGTGCTGCCTGGATGTTGGAAGCCTCGTAACTCTTCTGAAGGTGAGCCACGGTCCTGCAGCCCCAGGGACCCAAGGAAGGCAGTGTGAAAGCAGCCTGAAGGCAAAAGGTGGCAGCTGAGGAGCACCAAAGGCCAGGCAGGACAAACAGCATGAAGCCACAAAAAGCCACGTAGTGATAAAGCTGGCAACGTTTCACTGTTCAGCACGAGTCACATTTCCCTCAAGAAATGAAAATCAGGAACAATTCTGCCTAAGCCAAGAGCTGCACTAAACTACAGCAACCAGAGTGAGCCAGGCACCCACTGCCCCAAACCCATTCTATTTATTTATTTGTTCTCCATTCCTGGCCCCAGAGAGCCCCCCTTTGCTGCACGTGTCAAGTCTTTGGAGTGCACGTGCAGAATAAGTCTTAAGAAATCTCTTCTTAAGCTAACATTAACACTGCAGACAAAAAACTGACAATGCATACATTCAAAATAATTATCCTAAAAACAAGCAGAAAGGATTCCTCAAACTCATTCCCCATTTCGCCAATATTTATTTTTCACTTCTCTGTATACGTTTTTGCAGCAGTAGGAAAACAACCGGGGCTTTGAAGTACAGCTGCTTTTATTGGTGCTTCAGAAATTCAAGGTCTGATCTGCATTGGCATGGAAAGCCTCCCAAGTAATCAAATCTCATCTGTACCCAGGGAAAAGAAACACGTGCGACATTTCATCTGTCTTCTCAAGCATCAAGTCCCACTATTATTCTTGCCTTAATCAAACATTAATATTCATTTAAAGAAGTTACATTTAAAGAAAAAATGTTTTTCTTAAAAATCAAAAACCAACTCCTGATATTCATGAAGGAAACAACTTCCGTGAGTTTTGTTCAAACACTCAGAGTTAGCCTCATCCTGATCCCCCCAAATCCCACGACTGACCCCAGTAAGCAATAAAAGCAGCTGTACGTCCTGCTGAGAAATCTTACCACACACACGCAAAGACTGTGTGCATTTGTGTTTTCTTCTCAAGGACTCAAGCTACCAATTATGAGAACTTCACTCCTGAGAAGTAGGAAAAGCCCATCAGGCTGCACAGGGCATACCCTTTTGCACCTCCTCTAGACATCCTCATGTATATATTAATGGTTTTGCTTGCCATGCAAGTCTATCATGCGAGAAGTTAATCTTCCCCATCTGAAATAACAGTTACTTCCCATTGCAGGTAGAAGGGAACACACGGACATCACAAGGACACGTGCAGTCAGCCTTCTGTAGGGTGCCTGTGGCTTTTTAGAAGGAACCAACACACCTGCATCTGAGACATATCCCAGATCGTCTCCTCCTCAGCAGCACAGAGGAGCTGCCTCACGTGGCTTGGCTTTTATATTCAAAATAATTTTAGTGTTCTTCAGTGCTCATCAGGCAGAGACTCCCATTAGAACTAGTCAAAATTTTCCAGTTGGAAAACTCAGATCATCAAAGCTGAAGAACGAGTGAGGATTTTCTAGTTTTAACCAAAGTAAAATATTCCTTCCCAATGAGGGAGCCAGGAAGGGCTGCATCCATTTCAAGTTCAGGTGCAAGCTCCAGAGAAAGAGGCTACACGGCAGAGCACCCAGTGACTTAACTGGTAGCACGGGAGATGAGCTGCAGGAGGTACCTTGCTACTCTGGAAGGTCCCCAGGGTCTCTTCCACATTGCTGGGCAACGTCTGCTTGAAGGAGACACGGCTTAAGGTGCACACACCAACAGATCATTCCTTACCCAGCTCTGTCCTTCATAACCTCACCCGTCAGTCCTTACAGATACACATTGCTCCCTGTATCTTTTCCTCCACTGTCATTTCTTTCATTTGATTACTGTGGAAGAATAAATCAGGCTTGAAATTTATCATCAGGCACACAGCGCTTTTGTTTTACTAGTAGGAGCCTCCTACAACTGCACTCAAAATGCTTCAAGAGTAAGTTTTAAATTCAGAAAAGCTGTGGTCTAAAATGTCACCACAAAATCCCATCCAGGAGGGAGGGAGGGAGGGCAGATTGCCATCTCTTTCTACATCAACATTTTCAACTCCGAAATGCCCTCACTGATGATGGGACAAGGAGGCCAAAGCTCATGTGCTTTTTAAAAATAAACACTCTAGTATTTGCCTAATAGAAGTTACTGCCTCTCCACAGGCCCTCCTCTCTTACTTTCCAGCCCTTGTGGTCCCCCCATCAGCACTGCTCTGGTCTCCAGTGAAACACCTCCTTCTTCTCCGTGGTACCCATGTGCACCTGAACATCAGTGACGATATGAAGGCATCTCTGCCCTGACAAGGAACCATTTCCCAGAGCAAGACATCGCTGAAATACAAGCCAGCACAGGTAGCTTTCAGCCTCACCTGTAGATTTCTGCTATCAAGCGGGTACACAAGCAGAAAATCTGCCCTCAAGCTGCCCACTGACTCAGAGAGCTCCTTCTTTCCTGCATTTTTCACCCAATTACACCAAAGATCTGATGCAAGTTCTACAGATATTAGTAGACCTATTACAGCAACTCTAAGAGCTTAGTCCTCACAACCTTTAATTATTTTCTCTTTAAAATGCATGAATACTTTCACATCACTGTCAAACATTTATTGACACTTGTAGATGAATATTTAATGCTGATTTTAAAGAATACCTTCCTTTTTCATACAGCTCCTGCTATTAAATGCAAAATGGCACTTCCACACTCTCAGGTGTGCTCTCAGTAGAAATGAAAAGAAATTTTTAGTCTTTTACAAGGCAGACTATAAACATTGACTACTGCAGAGAAATAATACATGAAGGACTAGGTTTTGTTCTGTTTGTTTGTTTTAAGCTACTTAAGTGATTAAGAAGCCCACACAGCTCCCATTTAAATTAATAGAAATCGCATGTCTCAATCTCTTAAGCCATTCTGAATACTTCATCATCCTATAAAGTATCTTCTCAGTTCAAGAGTTGCAAGTTTAGGGCAATAAATTGCTAACGCTGTCTCTGATGTGCTGTGGAAAGACTTCTCAAAGCAGAATGCTTTTTTTTTTTTTTGTCCTTTTTTAAAATGATACCACAGTTTTCTTTATTTTCTACTCACAGAAAAAAATCTCCCCCTATGTTCTGCTTACATCTGCATCAGAGCTCTAAAAGCATACAAGGAGAATGAAATTTAACAACTGTCTCACTTTCCTGTATGCTATAACATTTAATTACCTGCTTTCTCTTTCTACTTATCATCTTTCATCTGCAAAACAAGATATTGCCCATGTAGATAAAGCCAGTGGAAAGGCAGATTTCTGAACCATGTGTTCAGGACTAGGAGGTTCAGACAGCAACATCTTTAGCATAAAAATGCTATTCAACTTTTAAGAACTAGGATGGTCTCATTCTTTCTTCCCTTTATTCACTTTAACTTTTGTTCTTGATGTTTCATCTGTCTTTTGGGTCACGATCTAAAGCAGAACGCATCCACCACCTAAAAAAGCCCACACATTGCGGCGGAGATGGTAGGGCCGCGCAGCTGGTGCCGAAGGGAGCGTGACTGTCCTCGCCCGGCTGGGAAGCTGTAACGTCAAAGCACCTCCACCCCATCCCGGGCTGTCTCGAGGATCACGGAGCTGGAAAGCAGCAAAAGCTTCGCACCAAGCTCTGTGCACCAGACTCCAGCAGTTCCTCTGTTAGTTCTCACTGAAGCGAGGAAGTACGGAGACAGTAGGTAAAATATTTGTAACGCAGGATGCGGATGGCTTGCCTGGTCTTTGCTCTCGAGGAGGGCTAAGGAATCTCCTATATTTAAGAACATTCACGTTTTGTAGTTGTAAAAGTATTTAAAAAAAAAACAGCAAGCAGCCAAGCACAGGGGAGGGAAAAATAACAGCTGAAAACTCGCAATAAATGTTTTGGAAAATGAAGTGTGAAAGAGGAGCATGCAGCGCTGTGCTGGCCATTACCAACGTGCCCATTAGAATTCACATGGAGCTGAAATGCCAGGATTTAGGTAACAATCCTCTGTCCTGGGAAATCTTCAGAAATAATCACTATTTGCCAGTAAAAAGTGGAAGTTGCCATCATAATGTTTTTATACAAGTGAACTTTTGATAAATATTCGGCAACTTTGTGTACAATACAAGCATGGATACATCTCAGATTGTACACAATCGTTCATACGAACGCTACAAACACTTTCTGTTCAAGGAAAAGGTGATCACAAAACGGTTGGATAGGATTTCCTTACGGCAACAAAGAGCACAAACAGTGGACACGGTCTGTCCGCAGGCTTCACAAGCAGGACCCAAGCAAAAAGGAGGGCAAGGAGAGAATAAGCGCAGCCTTCGTGTATACCTTGCAGATGTATACACACAAAATGTGTATGTATTTCTCCTTCTTCAGGAATAACAGAGGAGAGGATAGTTTCTGACTTCTTAGAGGCTAAGAGCTGCATGCTCTCTAGCACTTGCCTTTGTGCTAAGTGCAAGCTTACGTTACCTTCTAGCACAAGCTTATGGTAGTGCTGACTTATCAGGAGTAATTGAAAAAACTGTAAAATACACCCAAGTTTTGAAACAAAGTTACCCAGAAGAGGTTTGTCATCAATCAGCTCTCTCTGCTTACCAGCCTACACACCCTGAAAAACGCCAGTCACTCATCTTCTGCTTGGCTTAAAAGTACACAACCCTGAAGTTAATTTTAACACATCTCTGTGCCACCTTCTTCTCCATAGAATTTTATGATCATGTTGTTCGAACGTATTTTTATTTTTTTTATAAAATGAAGAGCGGTCCAGAGAATCATGACAGATTTTCCCAGTTTTCCATCACACCCAGAGCATCCTGGGCTGCGGGACCTCCACGCTGGATCCAGCCAGCTGAAGGCAGCAGACTTTCAAGACAATGCACTGAGTCTAAATGGTTGTGACTGTTGTTAGTAACCACAGCAAATGCTTGCTCTAATCCAAAGCACTGGAAATTTTGCCACCAATTTCACACTTCCTCGTCCTTCTAACTTCATTGTTGGACAACCCTAGCCCCCCAGATACCTAAGTAGCACTACATCAGGAGAGCTGGGAGGCTTGGGGTTTAAGAGGGCATGACTCGTGGTGAATCCTCGAGGCACAGAGCTGTACAGAACTCACAGCAGAAGAGCAGATATTCTAGCACCTGATGGGGCAGGAGGCATCTGCAGTGCCACACGTTATGCCATAGGAGTTCCAGTAGCTGCAGCTCCACGCTTAGTGAGTCATTGCAAAGACTAGAAATAGAAACCTTTTACTTTTAAGTGCATGTACACCATTACCTGATGTTATTAGGGAACACTACCAGCTGAACACTGCTTACTCCTCTCCCCATTCCAAAAGGGAAAAAAAACAAAAGCAGTCTGCTCATGTCTTTCAAAATTAAGCCAATAATTTGTTCCACAGTACATGATAATTTTGTTTCATAAATGTATACGCCATCTATTGCCTTTCAATCAATCATTTAAAATCTGTTTTACAGAGAAGAGCTGGAATGCTTTATCTTCGTAAACCAAGTACTGCAAGGAACCTGCGAGGCGAGCCGGGGGCACTCAATGTCTGGAAGCAGCGAGCACTCAGCAGAATGAAGGAGAAAAAGTGGAAGCTGCTGAAGATGGCTTCCTGGAATAACAGCAAGCAGCACTTGGATTCGTGGCTTTAGTTACGCTTACAAATATTTCTGCTGCCTGTCTGAACAGGAGCAGCACACCTGTAGAAGATGAGGAGCATAGTGGAGAGCACTCTTACCAAAATCTGCTCTTCTGGGCACACAGCCCCCACAGATGACTGCAGCACGGTCTTCAGCCTTTTCACGTGGCACACCTCGCTCTCCAGGTGACAGGGAGGGATTGCCAGTGAGGAAGCACGCACAATACCCAGCTGGGGTTGTGTATCACGCAGGAAGGAGAACTTCCACACAGACAGAGGCAGCAGCTGGCTCCAGAGCTCGGAGCGCCGTACCTTTCTGTTCCGCCTCTTGGTCTTTATCATCAGCTACCAGGCTGCGGGGTCACTGCTGCTTCCAGCAAAACGTGGTATGAAGAAATCCCAGCCCTTCTGCAGGCCACAGCACTGATGTATAAATAAAGCTCTCTGTAACCGGCAGCAACTAAGATTTTCAGTCGCTGCTAGAATTTAAGAAGACTGAGAAGTGAGCCCATAATGTCATATGTTTACTTCAGCTCAAGTCATAACATTGATTTCTGTTTACAAACCAGCTCGGTTTTAAAAATTGATAAATATTTATTGCTAATAGTCTCCATCTCTCTTCAAGACATGGATAGAAACATGAGCTCTTATCAGTAGAAGTTTCCTGTTAATATTATCCCGATATTAAAAACATCTCCAAAACAACATTTTCTGTAAGAAGCACAATAAGTAAAATCCCTTCACAACTAATTTTGGAGCTTCCCTCAAGGCAGATTATAACTCTAAGCCACAACCAATTCATTTCAAGTAATCTGCATGTGCTAAAATCTCACCCCCCTACGCCTTTTCCCAGGAAACCAAGAAGAAACCAAATTAGGTTCTAGCTCCAGAACTTCACACAGCAGACGGGAAAACATCTAGCAGAGATTTCTTGTGCAAGTACAGAAGTACTGCAAATGTAACTCGAGAGCTTGGGTAGGATTATGGGGCTGCCACCGCCCGAAACCTGTGATGAGACAAAATGAAGACCATAATAGAGCTCAATGCCCAGCTATGTCTAAACACTGCTTGGAATCCGTGTGTCATTGGTCAAAGTAAATCCTTAGGAATTGCCTTTTTTTTTCTTGAGACATGAAAAAAATAAGGCTTTTTGATCAAAACAGCAAAAACTTTTATTTAAAACAGTCTTCTTGATAAATGACGGTTTCAAGACTTCTGTATTTTGTAGAAAGCATTGAAAATTTTTAGAAAAATGACATCTTTTGTTCACTTTCAAGTTTTCTCCCTTGATTTCCAAAGTGAATTTGGTTTTCTATTTCACATATAAACATGTACTTGAGCACATACAGATAGATCAATATTTATTTTTTAAAGCTTATTTGCTGATTCTCTCCAAATCACATTGTGAGGTTGGGAAGAAGTGTAGAGTGAAAGCCTTTGTCAGGGCAAAAAGAGAAAAAAAAGTTGGAAAGGATAAAAACATTCAAAAAAAATAAGTTCAAATACAGTTTTAGAAACAAAACGAAAAGCATTTTCAGGCCACTAGCTTAACTAGAAGAGGCTTCAGAACCCTAGAATGATATCAATGATATAAATGTCCCTGAAATTTAACCTGTGGGTGCTGATGGAGGTCGATGAAATTGGACTGTTTCTGGTTTCAGTGCAAAGGCTGCAGATGGGCTGGAGAAGGGATCCTGGGGGGGGTGAGAAGGCCGAAGACTCTCTGGAAGTAGAAGAGGTGCTCTGCCGAAAAGCTGGCACAGCACAGCCAACCTCGTCAAGGCATCGTGCTCCGAGTATCTCACACGAATCACCGATGTTCTTTCAGGCAGAAACCACCAAAATCCAGGTTAATCTTGCACGAAGGCAGCAGGCACGGCTGGGAGCAGAAGACCCCGCAGAGCCAGCACCGCAGGGGGAGGCTCGAAGGGTCGATGGCTGCAGCGGGCACGAGGCTGGCACCAGGCTCCCACAGCACGGCGGCGCTGGCAGGACTGGGATCCGTCTCAAGGTGCCCAGCACACCCCAGCTTCAGCTCGGAGAGGGGCTCCCCTCTGCAGCAGGCACAGAGGGGACTGCTCCGAGCCTTGTGACGAGAGTGAGGTTACACACTGAAGCAATGAATTCACAAAGGAAGGTGGCAGTGATGGAAATGTGATTGCTTTTTTGTATGCTCCTAGGACTAGCATCATTGATATTGAAAGAGAAACATATCTTTAAAAGGCTCTGACTAAGTTCTGTGCATCATAACCACTTAGGATGCCCAGCTTGTAATTAGAGCTGCTGCACGAAGCTGAAGAACTTTGTTCTGGGTAACTAACCCTGGTAAAGTTGTTCAGTGAGAGCACAACTGTTTCACTTCCCAACAGGCAGATGTCACACATCTGCACTACACTGGCAATTTGTTCTCCGAAATCAGGGTTGCTGTTATTAAGCTTAAAATACAACCTCACATACATGTATAAATTTGGAAAAACAGGGTTTCTCTAGTTTGGGATAACCGCTTTCCACTTGGTTGAGCACTCCCAATGAACTACTTTCGAGAGTCAAATCTTCCAAACCTCAGATGCCCAAATAATTTTCAATGACAACAGCAGCAGTCACAGGAGCAGAAGTGTGCATGTCGTTATCCCTCACGCACAGGAATTACACACTTAAGTCCTTGTCAAAGTCTGCATTATCTTGTCATTGCTAAGACACAACAAAATGCAGTGCCACACTTTAACAACGGGAACAGGCTCTGAATACTGGCTGCTAATTCAAGATGGACAAAGAGGCTCTGTCACAGCTGGGCAATAAAACTTGAGCACTGATTTGGGGCAAGTTAAACCTTAGCACCCATAGCCATGCATGCTGACATGCAAGTATATCAACCACAGCACAAAGCACGTTTGTAGGATAGGTTTGTAAAGCACATCTACAGCATCCACCCTACAAGTCAGGTTTTATTTATACCGCATGTGTATGGTCCCACCATCAATCCCACAGCACCATGTAGAACAAGAAGTGTCATCGACCACTTTTTTACCCAAACACAGCCTGGTTTGCCCCAGGTCATGCAGGAAGTGCGTGGCAGCGCTGGGATCGCAGAATCCCCATCTCAATATTCCGGCCACGCTGCCATCTGTCCTCAGCCATACTTAAAACAACTAAATTACCGATGGCAACAAACGGCACAATCTGACTTTCAGATGAGCCGATGGGCACAATGAGTCAATCCATAACTTTTGTCTCCTCCAGACACTTAGATGGATGGGCTGTATGCCCAGCATGTTATAATAACCCTGAAAAGCTTTTGGCTCAGACTGCAAACGCATTAGCATTAACTTAAATCTGCTGCTTTGTTTACTATCTGAGATATCTGCTTATGCTTTTTGGATAAGTGATACCAAGTAAAGGTACCCAAATACTGAGCTTACAGAACAGTTTGCAGCACGAGACTAGAGCTACCCACGGACAGACTGAAGAAAGCTTTACTTGGTATTTATTCTTCTAGGGCACCGTGGTCAAGGAGTCGCCTTTCTCACTTCCAGTCATAGATTTGTCATGATGGACATTCAAAACCTTCACAAGAAGTCACTCACACATCAGAAGCTGGGTCTGCTCCCACCACTTCTGAGGTGGATTAATGCGACTCCAGTCTCGCAGCCATGGCCACGGGTCACGGTGAAGCCTCCCCTGACTCAAGCTGCTGGAGAGCGCGACAAAGATCCCAGATTGTCCTGCTCTTACCACTGCTTAAGCTCATTACAGAGTCTACACAGCCACATAGGTACAGGACTAAATCACTCCAAGAGAGAAAGCTATTCAACAGTAACAATAAGAGGCTTTTCTTGTTTCTTTAGGGTTACAAATGTAGCAGGCCTTGGAGAGGTCTAATTACAGGCAGAACACCCAAGCAGCATTGGAGGCAATAATTTATTGGCCGTAGCACCGTAGCCTAATGCGCAGACAGAAGAGACAAGTCAAGGATTGTATACAAGCCGCAGAATTACCCACAGCTAGCTAGGGTCCACGGACTGCTGCACACTAATGAGGTAATCTGACAAAAACCAAAAGCAAGATTTATAATAAAACCGCACTGCTTTTACTACGAGGGCAGTAAGAGAAGAGTGGATGCAAGTGTTTCTTTTCAGTGCTTAGAAACCAGCCCAGGAGCTGGCACCAAGACGCCCTGCAGGCATCCAGTCCCTAGTGGGCAGCGGGGCCCGGTCCTGAGCCTGTCCCGGTCCGAGCGGTGCCGCTCGCTGATCTGAGCGGGCTCCAGCCACCGCGCCCAGCTGCCAAGCCTTGCGACAAGGCACCTACCTGCGGGTAACGATGCACCAGGCGAGAACAAAATTGCAGGGGTTACAGATTAGCGAGACGGCTCGTTGAAGGCTTTCGTGTTTTATCTGCTTATCCACATCACCCAACCCTCCCGCAGGAGCTGGGATAGGGGTTTCTGTGCCAGGAGGGCTTTATGAAGGCACTGTCAGCACCCAGCTCGGGCTGCCCGGCTTGCGGTACCCCTCGCCCCGCGCCGCCCCAGCCCATTTTCCGCAGACACCGAGGAGCGGAGCCCGGGCACTGCGGCGGCACGGCCCCGCCACGGGCTCCGTGCAGTGCCAGCACGCCCCCGGGGCGCCTTCTCCCCCTTCAACCCGGTGCCACAAAGGGAAAAAAAATATATAAAAAAAATAAGAAAAAGGGCAATGCATCAGCTAGCTATTTATGCATAACCGAGGGGAATCCATGGAGCATGGGTGTTACACCGCGGACGCTTCCCCCTCACACCCCCCGAGCCGTGCCGAGCCGCCACCCCCCGGCCCCCGTCACCCCTCACGGAGCCCTCACATCGGCGGGGCCGGCTCCAGGCGGGGAAGCAAAGCGCAGGCAGCCTGAAATGATCAGCCTGGAATCGGCAGCGGGGACTCACGGGGCTCCGGCGGCTCGGCTGGGCTCGGCTCGGGGCTGGGGCTGCCGCAAGGAGAAGGGGGGGACCCGCTAGGGCCGCCCCGGGCGGAGCAGCCCCAAAATGGCCGCGCCCCCAACGGCCGCGCCCTCTCCTCAGAGGCGGCGGGAGGCTGTGAGGGGAATGGTGGCTGCTGAGGGGAAAGGGGTGCTCCAGGGCAGCGGCACCGGGGCTTGTTCCCCCAAGGGGGGCAGGACACAGCGTTAATTAGCGGCTGGACACAGCGTTAATTAGCACCTGCCCTTCAGAAGAGGTGAGCGCAGCCTGACTGCCCCTCCCTGCGCTCACAGCGCTGAGGGCTGCCTGAGATGGCTGAGGTAAAAATGCCCGTGCTGAGCACCTGGCACCCTGTCCTAGTCCCAAAGGGACGCTGCTGTCCAGGCACAAGGCTCTGGTGGAAACCCGAACCATATACAGCTTGATAGTTTTCGGAAGAAAATATTGGCCCCTGCATCCGAAAGTAGGCTTTGACGTGCCACTGAAACAGCACTAGGGAAAGAGTTAAAGAGAACAGGAAGTCGCAAGAAATGCCAAAATAGCAAGAAATTGCCCTGGGATGCTGTATACATCAGCTCTGGTTTCCGATATCTAGTCTGTGCTATCTGGAAGCGATTCTGAGAAAGCTCTAACAGTGCTAAGTGCTCCTCCCATTAAATCTGTAAGTAGGGTAAAGCCTGGCCGAAACCATCCTTTTTTTGTATAAATATAGATCTCTTCCTGCATGTGCCCCCAGGCTGCACATCCCCACCCGAGACCAAAGGGCTCGGCAGTGCCCTGTGTGAGGCCGGGGGCTCCGCGCCCTGCGGCACAGCACACACACCGAGTGCCATCGGGGAAGCCAGGAACGAAGCAAACGAGGAAATTGCTGCATTGAAAGGCACGGCATGAAACATTCATTTGTTTTGTCCGTCCCCCCCATTCCTCCTTCCTTCGTTTTTCCAGATAAATCTAAATTGTTTCATTCATAGCAAGTGAAATCAATAATGCTTTTAGCGCTGAGTGCATGAGGAGCCCAGCATAATGCTGTGCCCCTCTCACATCCGACTCCTTCCGGAGCTCAACGGGAACAAATCCCAAGTGTAAAAGAAGCTGGAGCAGGCCCAGCACGGCCATATGAGTAAATACAGACACCCTCGCGGGGGCTCCGGGAAGGATGGGGAGCGCAGCAATGTTTTAATGGTTTCTAGTGGACTGCACTGGGAGCCAAAGCAGCCCGAGCCCCTCTGTCTGTCAGGAAGGAAGGGAGCCGCTCCACTGGGCACAGTGGCTCCTCCACGCTCTGCTCAGTGACACTTGAGCAACGTGGATCCCCTCTGCCTGCTCCCATGCCACCAGCAGAACCCATCAGGCCGCCGGGCTCAAGCAGGCACGGTGCTTCTGAGCTGGTAATCTGCAGCTCAGCCCCATTGCAAGTTAATAAAAGATAAAATAGCAGGTTACTACCCAAAAGAGAGTTTTATGAGGGATGTGAGTATCCACAGACTTTAGAATGGCTTTTCCATCATGGCCTTGCTACCTCTCTTACATCTCAACAGCATGGATGAGAAGTGGCCAAAGGAACCTGCCAACAGCAAGGAGCAGATTTCTCCTGCTGGATTCAAGGAAATTCCTTCAAGGATTTCCCCACAGAAGTGAGAGTTTTCTCCTGCCTGGTAACAAACTGGTGAAGTGAAGGATTCCTCTCCACCACTAGCCCCTTCAGAAAGAAGCTACCGAAGGCCAGCGCTGAGAAGAGCCCCTCACGCACCACCTTGCAAACCACCAGATGAAGGACAATTTCCACCTTCCTGGCAGAGCCAGCCACAGAGACCATAAAAAACACTTGCCAAATGCACATTAGCCTGTGCCTACATAACAGCTGTGAATTACTGTAGATCAGAGCCTTGGGTATTTGAAAGGCAAGTTTATTGTTTTGTTGGGTTTTGTTTTGTTTTCTTTTTAAGTTCCATTTTTATGACAGTTATTTCACCAAGGCAACAGCAACAAGAGCTGCTGTTAAAGACAGCAATCGGAAGTTTTAAATGAAAAGCAGATCCTTCTTGTTCCCAGAGGAGTCCCTACCTGTGGAAAGATCAAGGTAAGATCTACCCACACATTTGGATCCTAGCCCATTGAAAAAAATCACATTTCCTACTGCCACACCTGCCCATCACTAACTCCAAGCCAGATCCCACAGAGCAACTCCCATCACATAATGGGAAAAGCAGAGGAAAAGAATGGCTCTTCAGTCCTTGGCTTCTTCTTCCAGCTTCCTGCAGGGAGGAAGATCAAGGAACAAAACGTGGCCAGTTTAACAAGTGGAAGATGCGAGGCACTCATTTTTCTGGCGGAGGGGGTAACTGGTAAGAATTGTTCTATACTCTATTTTTGTTCACTGTTATTTGTCTTCCCTCTCCTCCCCCTCAAAGCCTTACTGGTAAAGGAATTTAACTTCATTTACAGTGAAGGCAAGAGGAAGTTCTCTGGTATTTGTTAATTTCCAGCATTATGTCCTTCTAATTGAATTTCTGTGCATCTCTGCTTAGTGTCTGGCATATAATTGAAGGAGGCGGTTCATATAGTTCAGCCACCAGCACGAGCCAACCTAATGATTTTCCAGAGCTCACGATAGCAACAAGCAGCTTGCAGACAAATCCTTGAGGTCCTGAAGGAGCTGGAAACACAGCAGGTAGCTTCCACCAGCACACCCAGCCATGACCACAGCGTAGTCATAACAAACAGAGCTCCCCGTGGACTGCACCCACTTCAAGATAGCCAGCAGAGCTGAGATGTTGTCTTTTTCCAAGAAAAGCTACAATCCAACTGTGATCACAACAATTCATCCTATGGATTCGGGAAGTCAGAGCTACAGTGCTCCCTCTGGAATAACAGAATTTTCTGTCAAGTACAAAGATGGGAAAAAAGAACATAAAACATTTCTTTGAGTTTGGTACAGCTTTTCCCCAAACTTTCACCTACCTCAGAGGACCGCTTACTGTCTTTTGGGATTCAACTCACTGATGAAGCCCTTGAGTGTGCCCAGAGCTACTTGCTATTGTGGCTATACCTTAGCAAAAGGATTCATTAAATACTTTTTCCATTGCGCCTAATGGATGGTTAGGAGACAGTGTTTTGAGGAAAACAAGCAGATTCTGAAGCCAAGGAGTAAGATGCTGGCAGGAGGTGTTGTGAGCAGGAGGAGGTTTTAATGAGTGTCTTCTATTTCCATTTGAAAGAGTTCTCAGTATTGAGGTACACCCACTCAGCCCACAGACTAATCTGTACTTTTAAACACAAGCTTCTTGTTAAACAACAAAAAACAACTCCTCGGCACATTATATATCCTAACGGAACTGTCCTTGATGTGTGATATGAAGGCAAATTTGTTTCCTGCCAGCCTAATGGACTTCCAAGCTGCAGTTTTTCCACTCCTCTTAATGACTTGTTGCAATGGAGATGAGTGCTCTGTGCGCAGCAATGCCATCTTCTGGCACAGTTCTGGTGAGAAAGGGATCTTGCTGAATACCATTAAAAGAAAGCTCCTGCTCTGTGAAAATAGGAACTCAGGCTCCACAATAAATCTCGGATTTTCCCCTACACGCTGTTGGGCTGTAATTGTTTGAGGAACTGAAACAAAGAATGAGAATGTGTGCGGGGCTCCGTAGGAACAAACTCCCTCAAGTGGCTCTTCAAGGCGCACCCAAGCACGCCGATGAGAACGAACGTCACCGCTGAGTCCCGAATGCTCCAAGGTGAAGCGGTGCGGCTGCAGCCACAGATGGGTTCAAGGACGATTGTGGGGCAGTGCAGGAGCCCGGGAGGATGAACAAGCAGTCAAATGGAACCAGCTTGGCGTACCTCTGGGGAAATGCTTTCCGTATCGGCAAACCTTTCACACAGCTGAGTTTACTTTTGCATTCCAAGCCAGGAGATCTGCATTAAGCACCAGCAAACACTGAACACGCATGCTATTTGTACTAAGGAAATAAATAAGGGCTACAAATTCACACCTTCCGCGTAGTTCTAATTCTGACTTTCTCCTGAACCATCCTATTTGTAATTTGCAGGTACAGTAAGACAAGCTTAAAATCAAAGTTCCCAACAAATCTATACTTATGCTTTTTTTCCAGAATCTACAAGGTTCACGTTCCTGAGTATATGGGAGTGCAGATTTCAAAGGATGAACAAGAAAGCCAGATGTACTCCAGAATAACAGCTGAAGGGAAATAACACTTGTATGTTTAGCTACTGTGCCATTTAATACCAAAAAACAAACCCACCCTGAAAATCAGATGTGCTGCAAAGATCTTGCTCAGTAAGATGTTGTTCTTTAAGAAAGCATTACTTCCACATAGTTATGTTTTCATGTATGTTTTATAAAATAAGTGTTTAAAATCCACTAAGAAATGTTTTGGGTTGGCAATTTGTAAGACTTTTGGACACACCTGAAAGTGTTTCGCTGTCATCTCCAGTTTCCTAGATGTCTTTTATCATCTTCCCTCTCCTTTGTCCCCACTCCCAAATGGTTTTGTTCTCCCCCCTCTCTCTGTTTTCTTTTAATTCAAATAGAAGGGGTCTTCCCAACGTCCCTGTCCCAAAGTTATCTTCTCATGGTTCTCGATAGTGCTCCAAGTTAAATGCACTTTTTTTTTTTTTTTAAGTTGTCTCCTAAGTAGCACAGCTTTCATTAATGTTTTCAAGTAACCTCTTAATGCACATGATTGTGCAGAAAAGCTGGAAAAAATATTTATTTTATAAAGTAAGTTTACCAGTGGCTTTTTATTTTACAAAAGGATTTTGTAAGTTAAATACCACAAAAATGGTTCAGAATGCACTCCAAGTCCTAGATTTCTATCTCATGTCGGTGAGCAGACTAACAGCCAGTCCCACCAGAAGTATCATTTTGGAAGTCAATGAAAACCAGGTGCTTTCTACATTGTGAAGTCTCAGATCCCCACGGCAATACCAAAAATAAAAGAAAAGACAATTTTTGACTGTTTTCATAGGCATGACTCTTCTGGGTTCAAAACAGTCACCCACCTGGCCCTGACACCAGCTTGGCAAGAGGTCTGACTTCGCAAACAGGAGTTGCTGCAGCATGTAGGCACGCTGATTTCCTCTAAATCCCAAGCCTCACAGTTTGGGCTTCCTGTGATGGTGCTCACAAAATTCAAGTTTGTCTTAATATTAGTTGGAAGGAACACATCATTTTGACAATCAGGGCTGTCTGAACACATCAGCATCTTGACCTGGCACGACTCACAAGGCTGCGCCCCAACAGCAAGCACTTCACTAAGCCATTAAAAGGAACCAAGAGGAGGAAATACATGGTTGTGCAGCCACCAGAATTGCTCTAAAAGCTGCCTGAATTATATTCAGGCTACAACATGAGTTCATCTCAAGTCTTAAGACAATACATACACAGAAAAACAAAACAAACAAAACACAAGCAACAGCAAGAAAAAAAAAGTCTGAATTGAATTGTTGTGTCTAACACAGAGCCAATTCCAAGAAGACAGTTTCCCACAGCAAGTGTATCTGGAGACCCCCGTTCCCAAGTAGATTCCCAATAGATTATGTTCAAGAGTTACAGATTAGGCTCCAGCCTCTCCCACCTCTTTTGCTGAAAACCTCTCTAGGTGCTGCTAATTCCCTCTCAGAAACTTGCTATTTACTCTTTCCCAATATTGCATATTTCAGGATGAATGTGCTTTGATAAGATTCTCTGCTCTTATTCTGACCGAGAGGGGAGAGGTATGGCCTACACAGGCATTTTCCTAAAACTGGTTTGATTTACCCAATAAACAGTTTAAGAGCCAGCCTATCAAAGCAGCCAGACAGGCACTTCCAAGAAAACCAGCCGATTACTGGAAGCATCTGCAGTTAAATAAAGTTTGTCCTCTGGACACGTTCACATAAGCAACCACTGACACTACCCTAATGCGTGGGGTAAATGGAACAAATCGGCAGCCACAGCCACTCAGAACACGGAGCTGAATAGCTGACGTTGCAGCTTTTGTTTTTAAGGCTCCCTCAGCCAAGCATCTTGTTTGTTTCTGCCTCTGTGATGGAGAACAGTCCTTCAAATTGCTGCCCCAGACTTTGCACCCAAGCTGTCAATCACTGTCCGTTATTCTTTGTTTGTTTTTTAAGAGTAGCTAGCTAAACATTCAATTTCTCTAATTCTCAAGCAAAATCGTAAATAGCACAGCTATATGTAGCAAATACACAACAGCACTGAAATAAACAATGCCCCGGCAGCGTTACCATATGAAAATGGTGCTACTGAATGCTTGGAAACCACCTATTTAGTTTTCCCTTAGTTTTACTACAAGCGAATTACTGGTTTCAAACCTCTGCTGAACCCTCGGTGATTTAGGCATTAATACATACAATATCAAGACAGAAAACGTGGTTTGTTTGTTTTTTTGTTTTTTTTTTAAACCTTACACTTCCATCTCAGAAGTGGCACGTGGAAGCCAATCACGCTTCCAGTAAAGCTGTGCATGCCAACGGTAATACACCAGGGCAACTTCTAGAGGCGAGAAGGATGCAAACTGGCATGCTTGGGAAACAGCACAGCCAAGACACAGATGTTTGGAAGAGAAAGCTGCATTCCCTCCATCACATACAGCCATCGTTCCCTCGGTGTGAGGCAACAGACGTCTACCTGCCAGGTTTCTGCAGAGTGAGACAAGAAGTCAGGATCTGGGCTCCAATAGCAATGAATTCAAATACTCATAAAATTGCGTGTATATATAAAACACACCACTAATTTCAAAAATCACAAAACAAAACAAAAAAAAAACACAAGGAGAGCACAGAACAGCCCGTGAAACACGAGCACATTTATGCGCAGGACATCCAAATTGGGTGCACCCTTCAAATATTTGGCTAGCTGTGTTATGACTTTTCTTCTAAACTTTGTGCGTCTGGGTAAACACACAGCTACTCCCCATCACTTCACCTCAAAAAAGAAAAAAAAAAAGTAACTTATTTTTAAATTGACAGAGATGCCACTCTGCCCTTTAAGAAAACCACACTTGTTGCATCCTCTGTTGTGGGTGAAGCACACAGACACTGTTTCAGACAATCGACTTGCCTCAACCAAAGCAAAAAATTACCCTAAGGTAACCTGCAAGAGTCAGCCTTTTTTCTGTAACAGTCCATGCCCCTAAAAAAAATCCTCTTTGCTTTGTAGTTATAGTGGTTATAAACCAACCCCCAGTTTT
Organism: Aythya fuligula; assembly: GCF_009819795.1. Taxonomy (NCBI): domain Eukaryota; kingdom Metazoa; phylum Chordata; class Aves; order Anseriformes; family Anatidae; genus Aythya; species Aythya fuligula. The sequence continues at coordinate 3,277,345 of NC_045562.1, forward strand.
TTCTCCTCAATGTCCCTAATCGTAGCTGCACGCAGCTGAAGACCCTCTGACCCAGAACCTGCAGGTGAGGTGGTTTTCCACACGCATCCCCCACGAAGACATGCAGCAGGTCACATCCCACCCATCTTGCTTCAGCTCAGCTGAAGAGCAACTCTGTGTGTGCACCTGTGATGGATTTATAGCCTTATTCCCCAGCCAAAGGGAAACAAAGATGCACATGCTGACGTTGGAGGCTACTGTCCGCTGCACATTTAGTTATTACTGGGGGAGTAGTAAGCAGTAAGTTAGCCTGCAAGCCTTTTGAGCATTGCAACCATTATTTAAAATCAAATGTTGATGTCACTTGTCACTTCTTAACACATCTACTGCCAGTGCATACTTCTATTTGAGTCAGTTTAATCAAGTTATTTTCTAACATTAATTGTTGTAAAGATAAGATACCAATATGAGGTATCATTCTTCCATTCTACGGTGCTCATGCAGAAACACTGTGTTTATGGCTGCTGATTTATTTTTTTTCCCTCAATACATGCAAAGTTTTAATATGTTTAAAAGTGAGGGTTGAAAATTGCATTTATTTTTTCTTTTGATATACACGTATACTACCTGAGTAAAGAATCTAGAGAATAACACAGAAAACAACAAAGAACAGAGCTTAACTACAGTGAAACACTGGGAGTATTAAATGAGAATAGTGCTGACGTAGTCCTCGCTGCTAGCTCCATTCTGCCCAAGGCTGGTTTTGTGCACAGGCACTTCCCAAAAGCGCTGGGCCAGCTCCACGAGCAGTACTTCCCACACCCACTAGAACGCAGCCTGAAGTGCCTTAAGCTGCTGTGGGTGTCTCAGGACCTCCCGCACACCACCCCTGCTCCCACACTGAAACAGACTCAAAAATTGCTTGAGCGATTTGGTGCCTCTGCAATTTGAAGCCCGCAAACGAAGCCTAACACCGAGTGCATCACGAGATGCAAAATTAACCCGCTGCAAAGATAAATTTGGATTCCAGGCAGAGGGTCGCTTCCTTTCTGCAGCAGGCATTCAGCATCACAGCTGGGGCGGCAGGTGGCTCAGCGCGGGCTGCTGCAAACAGCTTGGGCCCAGGGGAGCTTCCCAGAGCAGCGAGCAGCGACCGCAGCCACTTCAGCACCGTGAGGGGCAGTCGCTCAGGTGCTGCCCACACACAGCAAGAAAGCCAGGCTTATAGGTCACTGCCTGCCATTAATTTTATCCACCCCCACCCTAAAGTTCTTCCTGGACTGTAATTAAAGCAATACCCGGGATCACTTCTTTCACTGAGAGGTTTCCAGTTCTGAATCTGAACCGCTGATGACCTTATGGAAGTGATGGGCTCCTCTGAGCCACAAGTGTACAGAAATCTACAGAAAGGCATAAAATATCTTCCAGTGCACTCATAATTCAGAGAGATGAGTCTCACTCCAGTCAGTGTTTCCTTTGTGCACGAGACCATCTCTGAGCACGTCTTAGATGATCCCCTTCTGCAGGGACATTGGGCATATTTGGGGTGTAATCCTGAAATAAGAAGTCCTGAAGCAGGGCACAGTTACCAGACTTTCAGGATGCTTGGACAAGTGCTCAGAAAAGCCTGGGTGACACAGGCTGCAGGTAGCTCCAGAAGTGCTTCAGGCACGTTTCCAGCTGGCATGGGAGCAGATATCTGAAGCACTTCACATTAACCCATGAGGCCAAAGGGTTTGATTTAAGCAAAGCTGCCATTTGCCTTTCCCTTCTGCACTCAAATAAATCTGTAGAGTTCTTCCATGGGCTTCTTCAGCAGAAAGCAGCAGCTCGGTTGGTGCAAAAGTGCTGACACGATGCCTCTTGCTGCTACACCTCCCTGCAGCCCCAGCACCCCCCATACACCAGCAATAACGCCCCAGCCATCCCAGCTGTGCCTGTCTATCCATCCAGACGTACTCCAAAATATTCTGCTCAGGCTCAGGAGGAGGAAGAGATCTTTCCTCACCCCTTCTTTTCAACCGCTTTAGTCACCAATGTAAAGTTTCCCCATTTTTACAGCCTCACAGCGAGGTAAAGAAGCCTTAGTCTAATGCACACTTTAGTATAAACTGTGTGCATCTAGATACAAGAATTCTTTCACTTCTGGCAGAATATAAGCCTCAGAGCAGACATTTAATTGCACTCAAGGGCTAAATTGCATCCCCAGGTGAGTTTGTACAGGTTTTCCATGTGCATGTGGTGTATGGGACTGACACCAGAAGCCCCGTGGTTTGCAGCTACGTTACGATGCCAGGAGTATTTCTCCCAACGCACACTGATTTCTAGATGCATATTTATGTTCTTCTAAATTTGACGCTTAAATTGCATAAAAATGATTATTTTAATTATATGTTAAATGGGCTTTGAGTGAAAAACATAGTAATTAACGTGATTAAAAATGCGATAGAAACATCGCCTTTTATAGTTATTCCTGGCTGGCACCGGGGCTAAGTACAAAAAAAGCCAATGGCTCTGCTATCGCAAGCTATGTTACCATGGTAAGGGTGCTGCCATACATAATCCTATCTGCCTACAAACAAAGACCAAAAATATATATCTGTGTCATCTCCAGAGGAGAAGATTTAATTTTCCATTCCTCTATCACAGTTTCTGAAAACACATTTATCTTTGTAACTGCAGTTAGGCCAGAATTATTTAATGACAACCAGAGTTGCTATTAAAGAAGAGTTACGAGTTTAAGACAAAGATTCAAGAAACCACACAGTAAAATTTTTATTGTCATTGATTTCACAACACTTTACTACTTTACTTTTTTGCTCTAATCCTTTTAACTTTCTACAATAGGAAAATAAAATTGTCTTTGGAACCAACCTTAAGCCATTATTTTCCAACTTTTTTTCCTTCCAGATAAGCACATCATCATGTGCTGTCACAGCTAGCTCATGGGAGAAGCCTAGAGGGTTCATTGCAGTTTCTTCATGAAGTACAATCTCTTTGGTACACATGCTTCCTATTAGAGCTTTAAAGAATATGTACTACCAAAGCAAAAGAAAAAAAAAATTTTTTTTTTGAAAGAGAAATAATCATTACTCCTTTGAATAAGATTGGTTGAGCTTTTTTTAGCATAGCATGTATGTTAGAGATGAGCCATTGTCTTAAAAAGCCTGTTTCCGTGCAGTTATTATTATAGAATAAGTATTCTCAGGAATTGTTTAGCAAAGTCACTATTCTGCACCAGGGAGCTGCTCCACACACACACACACACTTCCACTTATAAGTTAATTCTTTGTATACACACACAAACCTGAGAAATTCCACTCGACATCCATCTGTATCAAAGGTAAAATGACTACTCTCTAACAGATTCAGCCTACATCAAGATGCATTTTGCAACATCAAGCCACTTACTCTGCATTAACCAAGGAGAGTTAATTCCACGAGTGGATCTGAACTGACACCACATCCCTTATGCAGACCCCAAATCTGCTGCCTTCAAGTGAGTCATTTTGTGACCTCATAAGAAACACAGGCTAATAAGATATTAAGCTGCAGCTGAAACTGAGGTGACCAGCTGTCCTCCATCCCTTGTTAAATAGCCACAGTGCCGGGTAGGTAAATGCTGCATGGTCTGGGGTTTGTTTGCCATGGCAATAGCATTGTAGCAACCTGAGGAGTCAGCCTGGAGCTTCTTTTTACAGTACGTGGCATTTCTCGTGCTCAAAATAGATGGATCATAATTAGTGTCAGAGTCATCAGGCCAGTCTATTATTAATCTCCAAAAACCCTATTATGCTGTTGCTCAGCATTTCTTTTCCTATGACTGAAGTGAATTTTTAAGACTAAAAAAATTTTGGAAAAAAAAATCAAGGATGCAATACACCCAAACTTCCATGGAGAACTTACGGGGAAGAGGCGTCTATGCTGCATTACTGCTGCCTACGGCTGATGCCACAGTAAAGCTCCACGTCTAAAGCCCCAGCAGGCACTAATCCAGTGGAAGCTCAGTGGGACAGTGGGCAGAGTAGGAGCTGGAAACCTCTGCTGCTTCTGACTGCAGCAAAGGATTGATCCTCCACAAAGCTACCATGAGCCTGTGTTAGCAGGGACCCCGGTTTCATCAAGTGCCGCTAACAATGCAAAGCCTTGACAGGGACTTCTCATGCTTTTGAATCCATTGGTGCGTCTGGCTGACACCTGAAAAAAGACTAGAAAGCCACAAAGCCAAGCCCAGGCAGCAAGGGAGCCTTAGCTGGTTGAACCACAGAGTGCTGAATGGGGGAAACGTGGGGAAAAAAGCACCACACAGCACTCTGGGCTGCCTGGTGGGATGTGCCACCGTACCCAGGCAACCCAAAGAACCCAAGGACCCCATCAGAAGCACACGCTAAGAGACAGACACCTCCTTCCCCACCCCAAGGACTCCCCAGCCTGCCAGGTGCAGTACTCCTGCAGAGCCCTCCAGAAGATGCTACGAGCAAGGTCAGAGATCTGGAAAGGTGAAGGCCATTAGCCTACACTAAGCGATAGCAGAGTTCAGGCACAGGTGCCAAGACCAGGAACAAATAAATTAGCTGCCAGGAGCAGTACTGGTCTGGGTGATAAGAGGTTATCACCCATTAGCACACGCTGAGCAAGCCATTTCATGTCACAGAAATAGAGCATCGATTGATCTCCTATGGTGCCCGAACATCGACTTACCAAGTCTTAAGAACGCATCCAAAACTTGTCAGACAAAATACTTCTCTATAGATTTCATCCACGTTTGCTTTACTAAATATAGATTTTCTTCTTAGAGCTGAACAAACTGAGAGGGAACTAGCAGCCACTGGAGAAGACAGCAGCTCTGCAGAGGTACTGCTCAGTGTCTGTACTCGGCTCCTCTTGTTCATCACTTACCTACTTACCCAACTGCCGATGTAAGAACTGTAACACTTCCCCTTTTACACTTTTGGGGTCACAGAAACTTAAGATCCTCTGTTTTTCTTGCCTCTTTTTCTCCATTTGCATCCTTAGAACCTCATAATTACTATAGAAGAACTCCCAGAAATCAAGGCTGTTAGTTTTTGTTTGCTTTAAACCAACCCTCATTTGGACAGCAATGGAAAAACCTTCCATGCTCATGAATAAGTCGCTGGCTACTCCAGGAATTTGTGGACCTTCTCGAAATTTCAAGAGTCTTAATTTCCAAGATGGGTAATTAACTTGTAGTCGATTTGTTACTACTTATTGCAATCAAAAGCACAAAGCAAGAAGTTCAAAGTATAAAACAAGCCTACTGCTCCAGCGAGCAACCCACTGTGACAGATAACACAAAGCAAGAGTTTGCTGAACACAAGTTTTCCCTGTAGTGGTGAGATCAGGCACCTAGCAGCTGAGCGTGTTCCTGCAAAGTGAATCAAGCAACGAGCACTCGCAGCAGGGATCTGGACTCCTGCTCTGAAGGTCTCCCTAGGTTCACATACAGACAAACGCACAAGAAAGCCTCACCTGGCAGCTCGAGCAGACTGCTCCAAAGCTTCCCACATTGGAGTTACACTTTGCTGAGGTAAGGTTCTGACCCAGCAGGGGCAGGTGGAAGAGTTTATTTCCCATTACTTCCAGCACGTTACAGCCCTCAGGAGCAGCCCATTTTGCTCTCTGTGGAGCCTGCAGAGGGTTTTGCTAACACACACTCACTTAGGGGGTAAAAATAGGACTGCAGTGACATCTTTCCATCAATTACTGTCACCTGGAAAATCATGTGTGCTCCCGGCCCCTGGTGAGCGACCAAGTCAGAAAAGCTCAGGCCAGGAAGAGGAGAGCCAGCCCTAGTTTCAGGGTTTCAAGTGTGCACTGATGTCATTCATACCACAGAGTCCTAAAATTGCTGGGACATCCACCTCAAAGTGCCAGCCAGCAGACAGCATGGAGCACATCCCAAGGCAGCAGTGAGGCCAGCAATAACTCAAGGTAGAGCACTTCCAGTATAAGTCTGCCTGCTACAGAAATAATGCTCATAAACAGCCTCGTTAAAGGCCAGGCTCAGGTTCAATAAGCTATTTATATGAAATGCAAGACTAAATTATTAGTGACATGATCTAGAACTAAAAATCCCCGAAGTTTGCAGCGCTACAGGAGTCGGAGATGTGGCACGTGACGCCCCCGTCTGCTGCCCCGGGCAAACCCACGGGCTTTGGCTTCTGTGCACCGACCAGCTGCTGCTCGCGGCAGGAGCTAAAATATCATCTTGAACCGAGGCCAGGAGATCAGCGGCTAGCCAGGGCAACTTCAAGTTCCCAGAAAGCTCTTGCACAGTCACGAGAGGATCCTCCTCATGTCAGAGCCCTGCCCCTCTCTCTGCCAGCTCCAGCGCCCGCCATGCGTCCACACAGGGCACACATGAGAGGGAGCCACGGCCACAGCCACCCACAGCTGCTGGAAGCAAACCGGCATTCCTGAGAGCAGCAGCAGCAGCTGAGGGTCACAGATGACCGAGTGCTGGCAGCCACTCCACGGCAGGAGGAGGAGGGAAAGCTAGATTTTTAGAGAGATAAAATAATAAACAGAAATGTCTCAGAGGACCCGTGGAGCTGCAGCGCATGAAATAGCACGCAGAAGATTCGTCAGAGGAGGTTTGGTTGTGAGAGCTCAAGGCCAGCTACTACTAAGAAACATAAAAAAAAATAAAATTTCTTCAGAGTTCATTTTCTTCTCTTGGAGGTGTGTGTGTGAGGGAAGGCAGAGCGCTGAGTGGGAGGCATTTTTAATGCAAGAAGTCTGGGTGCACAGGAGTTATGAAAGGGAAACCGCCCTCAGCTGAGGGCAAGGATATAGTTAGGTACATATGCTGGACTTTTAGAAAACAATGAATAAAAAAGAAACCGCAACAATTACTCTTCTCGTGTAAGTTTCCTAAATAAGTCTGGACACCCTCCATCTTTTCACAAGTAGGCTCAAAACAATATTTCACCATTAGAGCTAACATAAGCGACATCATCATTCACAGCACAGCGTTATTAGTTGAATCCACCCTCTCTGAATGCTCTAAACACATTCCCATCCATCGGATGCTTGGTAACAACCCACAAGATAAACGTTTTCCAACCAGACACACAGCTTAAGTCAAGACCTCTCACACCTTTTACTGCCTTTCATATACACCTTGATATTTTGTCACATCAATTTGTGCCACGCATCCCACACAGAGCCATTGTTCTCAAGACAGTCACACACATTCGTGCACCACGTTAACATTTAATTTGCTTTGCAAAGAACAATCACCACAGAGATCAAAAGCTTTGTCGTTTAGTCTATTATGAAATAAATCTACCACTTATATGCAAGTCGTGACCTTTAAGGCCTTTAGAATAAGCAATACTGAACACGATGCCTGATGCAAGGATTTCAGCAGAACTAACTGGGCATCTGGAGACAACAGGATTTTAAAGGCAATGGAGAACAGCATCGTAGTTATGTCGTCAGCAGGTCAGCACAGAAACCCACTGCTCCCAGGGCAGGAGATGTGTGAGCTCTGCAAGAGGACAGTTGCCCTGTGTATCCCTCCTCCCTGGAGGCATCATCTTAACACAGCCAGAGTACCTCAATAAATAAAGCAATTTATAAATAAAGCTTAGATTAAGAAAGGGATGCATCTCGTTAAGATTTCTTACCACTTTTCAGAAACCACAGGCCTTAAAACCAAGAACTCATAACTTCTGGAGGTTTGCCTTGGTTATCAATGGTTATTGACACCATTGAAAGAGAACTCCTGGAAGTGGGAGGTCAGTAGCCTGATCTGCTGTAGCTGCCATTTTATACACATCACTGGAGTTGAATACAAAGAGTTAATAAGGCAAACACTTTTCCAAAATGCTTTGCAGGGGTTTTAGATGAATGAATGAATCCTTGTTGTATAAACAAAGATTCCTTTAATATAGGAAGTCTCAAGTAACTGCCCCATTACATATTGTACTCTTAGTACTCTATAGAAGCAACACAGTTCTGCAGAAAAAAAAAAAGAAAAAAAAAACTTAAAAACTAGACAACCAAAAAAAGAAAAACTATGATGTACAGCACAATCATCTGCTGTCTCTGCTTGTAAGTACTATGCAGTCCCACAGCTCAATGCAGTCTTTTTTTTTTTCCATGTATATCACAGTTGAGATTCCCCACGACTAGAGCTTTAATTCAATTCAATCTAGAAATGCAGAGCACTTGCACATAAGTAGTACCAGCAGCTATTTCACAGACCAAGAGAAAATAGATGCAAACATTGTTCTAGAATACTATTAGTCAACTTACCAGAAGCACCTTTATAAACAGTATTCCCCAAAGCTCCGAGGGTTTTAATTTTGAGTTCTGAGGCAGGGGAAGAGTAGAGTGTGACTCTGACATGGTTGCCATAATCTCATTAGCAAAGCCAACATACTGCTGCTGTTGCCTGTCTACTGCGGATTTAGTAACCACTAGCTGAGATTGCATGTGCAGTGAATTATCAGAAGAATGTCAGGACATTAAGCACTGCACATTAATCATACTATTTTAAAATTATGATCAGAAAACGGAGTATTTTTTTGTTAAAGTGAAAGAGAAATTTCACATCATAACTCATTTTTGGTTCTGAAAAATCTGCAGCATTGCACATTTAACCCATTTTCTATAAGGTGTTACTCCTAACACGTTCAGTGAATGATGTCCAGCTTTCAGTACAAAAGCTCTGACAGAAACCTTAGCAGACCACTTCAGCCAGATGCCCACTTACATCGTTAAAAAAAAGAAAAAAGCCTTCATGTCAACAATGGATTCCCAATAAACACAGCTTGTTTCCCCTCAACAAGATCATAATACTACAGAGTAATGAATAGCAGTTTCTAACTCCTCCCCACTACCTCAGCCTTCACTTTTTTTTTTTTTTAATGCAACTGAAGAGTGCATATTGTGGTTATATCTTGAAGCCTACACCCTGCTAGGCAAGGGAGTTGATTCTAAATTTCCAGTTTACTCACCACCCCAGCAAGGACAATAACGCATTTATACAAGAGAAAGGAGAAGGAAGAGGGAGGAACAAACACACACAAAAAAAGGACATATGAGAGCAGAACATATTGTGTTTTGTGTTTAGCGAAGTCTCTTCCCCACTCAGGCAGTCAGTCCTTTATTGATGGTTAACTAGGAAGCTACTAAAAGCCATTTGCCAATTACTGTTTTTAAACACGGAAAAGATCTCTCTCAATAGAAGCATGTACCAACAGATGGACAGGAGGCCCAACACTAGAGTACTCTAATCACCAGCAAAGCATATATCTCCATTCAAGGAGCACAATCTCAGCGACTATAGGTTGAGATAGACACCTTAGAGCAAACTCAGATACCAAGATTATTTCCCCATTGCTATATTATCAGCCTTTTCATTCATCACACCATAGAGCGATATCACGTACAGAGCTATATCACACGGTGGCACGATAGCAGAACGGTGACTCAAGTCAAGTGGAGCTGTTGTGGTTTCTGGCAGGAACGCTGTCTGAAGGCAGCCTGACCGTGCCCAGGGAAGGCTGTACAGCTGCTTGCAGGGTGGACAGCAGCAGCTCCAAGGAAGATGTATAAGCCCTCTGCCCCAAGGCTCTCCAGAGCACACCCACACAGAGACAACCAGAAACTGGCAGAGCCTCAGAGACTACCCTAGAAGAGGTTCATGTTGCAGTGCCACACAGATCCTTTCAACATAAAATCCAGAATCCCCCATGAAGGCAGCCTCTCAATAATAACTTCATAACAAATCCAAAATAAAATGTGTTCACCATGACTTTCATATTCTACACTAAATGCTACTATTACTTTACAAAAAATACTCTTGGTAGGGGACAGAGAGGCAAGGATTAAGAGCCCCAAGTCATGCTTCCCTGAGACACACCATACATAGCACAGAAGGGCTTACAAGGAGGCCATTTGTTTGGCTTCCACATTGTAATTGTTACACAGCACTATTCCTTCAATATTTAATTGCCAGCTTATTGAGCAAATCCTCCTGGAAACACAAGGCATGCAGAAGCAGCTTTTTCTCAAGCATGCTGTAGAAAATATTAGCTTGAACTCCTGCCCCAGCACAGCCCAACCTGAGGGAGCAGGCCAGGCCCTCACCACAAAATGGCGGGAGCACTACGAGAAGGCTCCCGGCCCCCTCAGCAAGGAGAGCCCCCATGGGCTCCCCTCACGTTCAAAACCTAACACAGACAGCTAAACCTCAGCCTCCAGTAAAACCACCACACACAAATCTTATAAGGGAGGGAAATCTCCAGAAGAAAACCAAGTTTCTCTCAAATGCTCTCCACTTCTCATTGGATATATACGCATAAATGAGCGAGCACACAGAGAAACTTCAGAAATCGAAGCAGAATAACTCTAATACCAACACATCCCTTAAGCAGTCGCATTGAAAGGAATATAAACCACTACCTCAGTGATTGTCCACCAGCAACAAGCCTAAAATAGCCTCACCCTTACCAATGATAGAGCTCTGCTGAGGTAACACAAACTTCTTCAAAGTCTCTTCCTACATGCTGCTTCTAGCACCTTCTCGGTGGCTGCCCAGTAAGCGACCAGCTGGGTGAGTTACAGGATCTGAGTGTAATGGTCCTGCTTCAAAATTAGTACCAGCTGCCTGTGTTATCATGGCCCTCAAGCAGGCTCCTTGGCTGCAGCCATACCACAGATGTGCCCACAAGGCTGCTAGCAGGTGTGAGGGCTGAGGCACCGGGCTAAGCCAACAAAAAAAAGCAGTAAAAGACTGATAAGTTTAAGGAAATCCTTTCCCTGAGACTTCAGGAGGGATAATTCTCCTCACCATTAGCTGTTCTCCTGCACAATCACTAGTCTCTCCTCACGTCCCTAAATGCCACCAAGGGCTGCCCAGCAAGCCTTCAGATCCAGCCAGGGTCTCCCAGCCCCTGGGTGTCTCCCCCCAGGGGTGCCTTGGCCCTAGAAGCCCTCTCAGTGTCTCTGTCTGGTTGTGATTCACTTGCTTTGCTTATCAAGTGAAAAACCGCAGTGGGGCTAAGCAGCAAGCGGCCTTTGGCTCTGGTGCTCCAGCTTTGTGTCCCAGCCCCTGCAGCCAGGCACCTCAGGGGGGTCTCCACCAGGATGTTTTGTCCATTTAATAAATACAAACTCATCCAATTTTATCTTTATATGCCCAGGAGCAAGCCATAATACTTGAACAACAACTTACCTGTTTTCCTTCCCACCTGACTTAGATATCCCCTGATACTACACATACATCATAGCACCTGACAGTATTTACTAAATTAGGCTGGGAATGTATTTAATACTCATTGACAGAATCTATGCTTGGACTTAATTTACCTTTTTTTTTCCAGCTCTTCCATAAACTAAGAAAAGGCCAGACTGGAACAGGAATGGATTTGAACCCTTTAATTCTTCCCTTTATAGCAAGCTTAAAAACGCTAGCTCAGGCTAAACTGGTTTTCATGACAGTGATAAATCTTTGTACTTGGTTTCTGCATAAATTGGGACCATTCATTGTAGTTCCCTCACTCCAGAGTCTCCTGTATGATCAAAAGGATTTATTAATACTACTAATTTTTGGGATCGCAGACCGCTCCTTTGACTAAAATTAATCAATCTGCAGTCATGGTATCTCATAGACTATACTTTGCAGCTATCATATGTCATGAACACAGAACTAAATATAAAGCATTTGCTGTAATTTTGCACATACAAGATTTTTATCATGGAGAATGTTTGCCGCATTTTTTAAAAAACTCCAGTATCTCTGTTGCCTGCCTCAAGACTCAATTGTGTTCAGGTGACTGAAGCACAAATGCTGAGCTGAACTGTAAGCAGCAGGCTAACCTTCGAACCACATTTACTTTTGGAAAGTATCCCTCTTAGCCTTTATCTACACCATCAGCTTTAGGCAGTGCCAGGAATTAGTGTGGTTGTACTTCCCATCCATCCTCCCTGGTATGTGCTTTGTGTGCAATCCATTGCAACATACCCCTTCGAATCATCATCATTTGTGATTCCTTAACTGACTGCTACAGAAAGCAAGCATTTAAAAATAACTCCTCTCCCTTATGTACACGCTCTTCTCCTTCAGGGATTAGATAATCTTCATGCCGCCCAACCATATGCCAAGGCCCAGCCCCTAGGTAACAGGAAAAATTTGCAGGGGTGAAAACCTGGAGCCGGAGCTGTACCTTTAATTTCTGCTTGCAAATTCCCTTCATGTTTGGCTGGGAAGCAAGCTTTCAAAAATTACTGCTTCCCGTTTTTTGATTGTGGGCGTTAAAAAAAATAAAAAAAAAATTGACAGCGTGGCAGAAATATGTTTGTTATCCTACAGTGCGTTATCATACATTGCAATTCCATTTCTAGGACCACTTAAGCCATTTTCTCCAGAGACTGAATCAGTGTAAAGGACAGACAGGGAAGGGGAAAGAATTAACATTGCACAGTCCTTAATTCTATTAGCTTGTAATTACTGAGTGTTTGACTTTGCAACCTAAATAACATTGCAGCATAGTAATTTTTGTATATAATCTAGACACATGTAGTCATTTATGCACTAACCATAATTACTTTTTCTTACATTAGCCTATATCTATTATGTAACAGGTTCATTATGCGTTATGTTTCATCATTTAAAATTGGTGAGAAGCCATTTTCTAGCGCATTTTTTCCTTTGATATGGCATCTACAGTTCACAGAAATAAAAATGTTCATTTTGGTAGCTGTTCTCTTTACTCAGTGCCATGATGCCTAAGCAAGCATTTCACTATGCTGGTTTTCAAGTCATTCAAGTTTTGAACAAATGACTTCTAATCCTTAATAGTAGCAGAAGGTAAGATTAAAAATAAGTTGGAATCAAATTAAAGTCCAAAGAATCCTTGATAATGGGGAATTCAAACCAATCTAATTTTTGACATTATGGAACTAGGCTCCACGCCAGCAAAGAGGTGAAGGGAAACGACACAATATTCAAGGCAAAGCTACAACAAGAGTGGGCTGGTAGGAGCATCAACCTAAACCAGCCATGGAAGAGAAGCTTCAGGTATCCTCAAATGCCACTGTTAGGATGTCCTGCAGCAGGAAAGCCCTGGGGAATGGGGTAAAGAGCACTGGGCTAGAAAAGGCAGCACCCAAACACCCCAAGTAATATGTAAGTACAAGTAGTACAAATGGTCCAGAAGATCACCTCTGCCATTGCAGTGGCATACAAGCTTTCAGGAAGGTCAGTTTTCTTCTCCTTCACAAGAGCAAAATATAAAAAGGGACAGGAGAGTTGCAGGGAGAAACTCCTTGAGAAAAGCAAGCAAAAAGAAAACCAGTTCCTGCAGTCCCCCACACCAACTGGAATGCTCCCGGTAACAGATTTTTGTCAGCCCCTAGGTGGAGACCTCATACCGATCAGACCACATCTGTTAGGTTTTAGGTAACCCGCCAGGCTGCAAAGCGGTGTCATTTCAGCAGAGAGATGCTCTGCTGCTGCTGCTGCATCCAAGAGTCACGTTTGGCACAGCACACGAGGCCAGACACACTTCTTCTTTTCACCAGCCTCACCCACATCTGGCTCTCCCAGTTCTAGTACCGAGGTACTGGGTAAAATCTGAAGATCTCGTATTCCCCTCCCTTGAGTATTCAAGCAAATTTCTTGCTCTCACTGATTTGCAGTACAGGATGATTTTGCCATGGAGAAACAGAACGACAGCTCTGCTCTGCATCCTCCCACGTCCACAGCAGCACTCTTTGCCTGAACACCATGGTGGATCCTCTCTCTTTGGTTCTCGCTCCAAGATGAGTTTGGCACCTGTGAATGCTTACATCCTTTGAACATTTTTGGATTGCCAAATACATCCAGCCATATTTGGGAAAAAGAGGGTTTGTATGGGAAGAAAGAGGACTTCCATTTCCAGGCATTACTTTACAGACAGTTCTTTTCCCAAGAGAGAATTATAAGGAATAAAGGGATTTCAGGGGATCAATAAAGGCATTGGGAAAATTACCATGTTACTGCTATGTATTGCTTGACAATAAGTAATTTTGACTGAGATGAGATAAATCACAATAAAAGACACTCCTTCACCTTTTCTTTTAATACCAAACACTGCATTAGGATCAGTGATCTTAATGCTCGGTGATGAGCATTCATATTCAGAGGCACACAGGATAGCAGTACCTAGGTGCCATGGCAGGTAACACGGGTGGGACACCTACAGCAGGAGATCTGGTCTTCGAAATAGGACCCCAAAACAGTCTGAGGGTTACTTACTGCAGTGGGAAACCCAGTTTCAGTCTCTTGTGCCAAACAAGGCAGAAAATGAGTTTACAGCTGAGTGTCTCACAGTCCAGGCAGATGGACTTCTAAAGCACTTCACTCCATTTCACCAAAAAAAAATAAATGTTGAAGTTTATCCTGATGTGGGGCAGCAGAATAACCCAAACCTTCACAAAACTGCAAAACTGCTTCTTGCCTAGCTCTACCATTGATTTTATTTCTCTTGCTGACATGTTCTTGTTTCTAAGATATCTGTATGGTGAACAGTTTGCACAAAACAATATATTTGGGTATCTCTGCCTCACATTTTTTCACTTTCTGCTTTAGAATGCAGCCAAGTCACTGGACATGATGCAGTCCTTCAAGGCATCTACAGCATTAGTGAGAGGATCTTCTGTTTCTTGTAGCAAAGGTGTTGGATTCTTCACTAAATCATACAAACAGTGTTGTTTAATTCAGTACTCACAAGCTCTAGTATTGTCGGCCTATTTTCCTTTAGCAGTATATATACTCAGCTCAAATCCAAAGCACTAAACAACCTTAGTTTTACGTTACCCTGTAAACAGAAGAATTATTACTATACATATTTTCTGACAAGCTAGGTAGCTTGCAGCTTGAACTGATTAAAAATATTTCCTAGGAAACAGAAAACAGTAAAAGTGGGGTTTTTTTTGTGCGTGTGTGTGTGTTTTTTTTAACACCAGTTTGCTTTATTTTAGTCACAGAAACACTTAGATAAAATCTTAGCTCCGAACAGGATTCCCTGGTGATACATTTGTGGTGGCTGAGGAGGGCAGTCTGTGGCAGTTCTGGGGTCCAGGCACTGGAAGAGCTTCCACAGAGTCTGCAAGAAGGGACCTGTCTGCCAAATGGGCAAGGGGAGACACACAGAAGGGTTAATTTAATCACATCCAAGTGACAACATCAGCCCAAAATCCCAGTCTTCCCCTTCAGAATTAATTTGGTTGGTTTGTTTCTTCTACAGACCGTGTGTTTTGATGTGAGACACTTTATACTTGGTTTTAAAATGATGTATTTATTAATATGGTTGTATTTTTTAGCGTGAGGATAAGTGTTTAAATTTTCTTCTGACAACAGAATTAAAGCCTTGGCAACCAGAAAGAAAAAAAATGGAATTAACTCATGTGATGACTAATGAGAGAAACAACATACATTCTATTCCAAACACTGCGCTCTCCAATGATGTAATTTACACTGTCTTTGCTCCTTTTGTTCAGTACGTTCCTAAGCTTGACATGATAAATTTCAGTAGTATCTGACTGCAATGTTTGACTCAGCAAGGTGTACTCTAAGCACAATCTAAGTGCTACAACTCATGTGTTTAAGCTCCTGCTGAAACAGGCTCACAGATGCAAATAATGGCCTCAGTTCTGGAAGCATCCCCAGATGTATCTTTAACATAAAGGTGAGATTCAAAGGTCTCTCAAATTGATTGATAGCAGAAACTCCCCAAATATAACTTGAGCACAAACAACATCTTCAATGGCTTTTGATATCAAGCTGAAAAACAGGAGTGGCTTCAAGAACTGTTGGTAGACAGTGGGAATTCAGCATGCTGTTGATTTCGGTTCTCCTGAGGGACTGTTTTGGCAACTGCACCTGGACAGAATAATGTCAGGACAATGGTTTCAAGCACATGTATTCACCCCACTTCTGTTTTGTAGTCTCCCAGTCCTACTCCCCTTCCCCCCTGAGGGTGTAAGAGATGTTTGGTGTAGTTGGAAGTTGGTAATGATTTATAGAAAAATTGATTGGGTTTAGCCAGTGTTGCATTCCTTACCTTGGTCTTGAGTGGCTTTGTTTATTTATTCATGTACTTTTAAAATTCCTGTGAAGGTCATCCAATAAGTCCTATGTATGTTGCCTTATTGAAGAGTAGAAATTCAACTAAAGACCAGACCCTATTACAGCCATAGTTCTGCAACATGACTGCTGAGTGATTTCTTTCTAAACATAATTAACAATAATTCTAAATATACAGTGGACAAAATGCATAGGATGACAGTAAAGCAGCTGAATAAGTCAAATCTTTTCATGAGTGATTTCCACTTACTAATTTGGGATATCACATTGTCATTTCGTTCTGCGTAAAACGAGTAATGTCATGAAAAGACAATCCATAATGCTAGAAATTGCTAGAGTGGAGAGCAGAAACCAGCCCACTTTGCTCGTTTCTGACTGCTCACACCACGACTGCCGGATCACCTCTCCGAGGGCCCAGCAAGATGCATGCAAGGCGTGCTGTCCCCCTGCACATCTTACTTCCATACTGCCTTCCCCATAAAGCCAGCTGTCCTCACATTTGGAACCACCCAGCTGAAAGCAGCTGCTTGGTCTAGCAGGGCTTCACTTCCTTCGTCTTCATCAGCAGCGAGTGGCGAGTGCTTGTTAATTGTGGCTATTGACAGTGATAACCTCTCGCTGCCAAAATAGGTCACTGGGAGCCCGGTGTTTCCCCTGCTGTAATGACCCAGAGCTGTCTGGAGAGCAGAGGGTTTGAGATGGGTGGGATCAATGCAAAAAGCGAGCCATCACCGAGCATCTCGGTCACTGCCTGGCGTGATACTATGGCCCTGCATCCAGCAAATGAACCGAATAAACCTATGTGCTGGCTAAGACAGCTTTCATGAGGCTGCCCGGTGCTTGGGGCTTCTTCATGGCCAGGCCTTTCTCTGCTCGCTACCTGCAACTGCTTTTTGCCCCCCAGCACTTGTCACCTCTCCTGCTGGTACCGCTGGCTGCCCTGAGGAAAGCTTGCCAACGGACAGGAGAGAGCCCTATTCATTTATCTCTCTCCTAATGCCAAGCTGCTAAAATCAGGACACTTTTTTCCTCCGGTTCCCAGCTGGGGAGGGATGAGCAAGTGCCAAAATACTTGGGGGCAAGGGAGAGAGGCTGTTCTCCTGGTGTTTCCAGCCGGGACCAGCCGTGTCTTGAAAGCTGATGCCAAAGCCATTTTGCTCAAGGTACCCGGCTCAAGCTTCCAGCGTGCTACGGGGCCAACAAGTTGGGATCGTCGCCCAAACTTCCCGACACCCTTCCGAACGCCGAAGCCCTGCACTTCCTCAGGAGCAGCACTGCCAGCGTCTCAGTGAACGATGAAGAAACAAAAAGAACGGGGTGGCATTTACATTTGGATTTATGTTCAATGCATACGTAGCATGCTACTCCGATCACTCACCGGGAATCCTCCTTTTGCAACACCTTTTTATTTATCAATCCTAGCACGACAGCACGAAAACCTTCACACAAGAGAGCAAACCAACCGCCAAGGCACCGTCCCCACGCTCCCACGGCCAAGGCTGGGTGCTGGCGGGGCACGGCCACCGTCCCCCAAGGGACAGCGAGCCGGGTGCGGGTGTCACGGGTGTCACGCAGCGCCCGAGATGTAAATCAATGCAGCAGCGCTGCGAGCTGCCCGCAGCGGGTCGGAGCAGGGGTGCGGGGGCTGGCGGGGTGGTGCATGACACGGACTGCGGCGTTACTCGTGCCTCTGGCTGCGCCACGAAGGGCACCTCAGCCCCGTGCGAGGCGGTCTGGGGGGGGCGATTTGGCTTTTTTTTTTTTTTTTCTCGATTATTTTTTATTATTTTTATTGATGGGAGACACCAGCAGAGAACAAACGGGGCCCTCCCTCAGCGCCCCCCCCCCCCATCAGGGCCCCCCTCAGGGCGGCCATTCCGGGCTCTCCCCTCAGGGCACCCCCTGGGGGCGGCCATCACCTTGCGGGGTCCCCCCCTCGCCGCCGCCCCCTCGGGGCAGCCCCCAGCTCCCCCCCAGCCCCCGGGGCAGCCGGAGGGGGCCGCTCCCCGCCGCCCTCGCCCCCCGCCCCGCGCACCCACCTGGCGAAGGCGCGGCGGGCCGGCGGGGGGCGAGGTGCCGCCTCCCGGGGCGGGGGGCGCGGGGGCGGCCATCTTCTCGCCCCGCGGCTCCTTCCCGCCCGGCGCCCGCCTCTCCTCAGCTCCCCGCGGCCGCCACCATGCCCCGGGGGGCTCCCTCCGCCGCGGGGGTGACCTTGCCGGGGACGGTGCCGGCGGCTCCGGGCTCGCCGCCCGCCCGGGCCCCGCGGGGGATGCGGGAGGGAGCGGGTGGGTGCCGCCGGGGGGTGGGGGGGGCCGGCGCGGCGGGGTGCCCGCAGCCGGCGGAGGAGGAGGAGGAGGAGGAGATGGAGGAGGAGGAGGAGGAGGAGGCCGGGCTGCCGATGAGATCATGGACAGCTCCGACACACACGGCGGGGAGGACCCGCCTCGCAGCCCCGCGGGCACACGGACACCCGGCACCCCCCCCCCTCAAACCAGCGCTTCATTGCCAGAGGGCTCCTGAGGTGGCACAGGGCACCCCGACTGAGCCCCCAGCCTGGAAATACGCCGATAAAGCCGCGTTTTGGGGTGCCGGGGGAATGCTGGTGCTCTCAGGTGTGGCTGTCAGTACGCTCCGTGCTGTTTTCAGCTGCCAACCCCCCCTTGGACTGGCAGGAACATAACGGGGAGAGATTCAGCCCGTGCCGCCCGCACTGAGGCGTTTCGGGGCCGCAAGGGGCCCTGTAGCCAGAAAGGCTGATCTGATAGCGACGAGAATTTCTGGGAATGCGCTTTCCCCCAGTGACTCCTATAGCAAACCCCGAACAGCTGGTGGAGCTACGGGAGGCGCCTCAGAAAAGCGAATTAAATTTGTTGCATTCAGATGAGCCCATTACAGCCCGGCAGTAAATTGTGCTCAGCTCCAGGCTCCAGCCCTCAGCCACCGCAGCTTGCTTCACCTCTGTCTGCACACACAGCCAGGGAAACCTCAGCCCCAGTATTTAAGCATGGGGCTCTACCACAAATCCTCACCCAAATACCTTTCAAAGTATACAGCGGTCTGCCCACCAGTGTAGGAGAAAAATAAAAATAATCATTTAAAAAGTTACCCCTTATTCAGCTGAGAAATTCTCTAATATCTATTGCATTAAGAACATGCTAAATTTCCATCCACCAGCTAATTAATCTGAAAACCACTCAGGCTTGCTGGTGCCAGGGTTTAGCCCCACCTCGGGCTCCATTATTTCTGTCACGCACCCCATGGCTGACCCTGTGGCAGCTTTCCTCCTTGCCCACCCTGGACAAAACCCTTTAGACTGAAACTTGCACAGCATCTATCTCGGTGCCAAGGTGCTGCGTAGTGAAGCAGAAGAAAGCCCCTCATGTCAGAAGTGCAGATAAATTGGTTCGTGTCTTGCAGGCACCCAGCAAAGCTGGTGCTTACTGAACAGGGATTATGCCACGCCTGCAAATAATTCTCCCATTATCAGCTAACGTGTTGCTTTTATTGCTTTCATTCTCAGTTTTCACCTACTGTACAGGCTCTGCGCAGTGGCCTTTACCTAAACGTGACCTGGTGCCCAGCAGGGAAGGATGTCAGTGTTCTGGAGCAGCACGTTGAACACTGACTGGAAAACGTTCATGCGGATTTAGGAGGACCGTGGTTTTCTGTAACACATGGCATGTCTTTTAGCATGCCCCCACTGGGAGAAAGGCACTTCAGACATGGGTTGTTAGACAGGGAAAGGTTATATTTCTGATTTAAAGAACACTGGGTGCATGTTGCATCTTTACAAACCTGTACAGAAGCACGTTCAGGCTCAGAGGAGCTTAAAGCTCAAGGTGGGTATAGCTGCAGGGAAGAGGAGCCGCTCTCCATACTGACCAAGGCTTGAAGATTTCAGCAAAGCAGGGGTTTTAAGTCAGAGGCTTAGGGCAGTCAGTGGGAAACAAGGCATTGGCTGTAAGCATAGGCAAGATGCAGGGGAAGTGAAAGGTGAGAGAGATGAAATGGGGCTCAGCCGGAGCTCACAGGCCCAGAAGAATCCACAAGGACAGCAGCGAGGTCAGCCCAGAGTGTAAAGCAGCAGGAGCGCAGTACCAAGCCCTGTGGCAGTGAAGCACAGCTCACGAGACGCCTTTCAGCTCGCTACCAGAGCCCTGTGCCAAGTGTTCATCCTACTTAGCTTCATCGTTCCTGCTGCCACTCTCCATCTGCAGCATGAGGATTTCAGGTTTTCCCTCCTGGTTTCTCACAAATCTATTTTACCATTTACTTCCAGGATAACTCCCCCTCTCCCCTTCCTCCCAGCCTTTCCCAGGTGGGGGCATACCTCACCCCTGGGCCTGTGCACGGCCTGTTGCAGCCATGGATTTGATGGGGACAGCAGGGACAACCGAGGAGCCAGCGACATGCCCAGGTACTCCTTGGGAGACAAATCCGGCAGCGGGAGGCTCCCCTCTCCCTGCCACATCCCAGGGCACTGCCTGGCTGTGGGGACACCTCTCCCGACCCCACTAAACCAGAGGTTCAGCCCTGAGCGTGGGGACAGTGCAGAAGAGCCCCATGGCTGAATTTGTTTTCCGTGGCTGTGACAAACACCAGCGTGTCCTGCAGAGGTGGGAGTGAGCCCTGGGAACCCGGCCGTGCCCTGCGGCAGCACGGACGGGAGGCAGAAGATGGCCACTGTGCGGCCTGTGACTGCGGCAAGGCCCTGACATGGATAAATGTAAATAACGAGCCAATTCCCTCAATTCTTCTGTTGCCTTTCTCATGGTGACAGCATCTGATGAAACAATGCTCGGGGCGTGATTTCCCAGCCCCCGCACGAAGAGGACTGATCCTGAGGTGGTGATTCGGAGCTGCTCGGCCTACATTCCTGCTCTTGGCTTGGGGTTTCGGTGCCAGAGCTGTGCAAGCAGGCCAGGAGCGAGAGGCAGGCACCCCATGGAAACAGGGGCCTGTTTTATCCCAGCACACAGTACCAGAGCCACCTTGGCATCATCTTTGCCAGCCTTGTGTGAGACAATGAGGCAGGGCTTAAAGGAAGTATTTGGCACCGGGAGGGACTGCCGTCCTGCCCCATCCCCGTGTCAGCATCCCTCCTCATCGTGAGCTTGACACTGTGCAGGAGACACACTGAAGAAGCTGCACCTGTATTTCAGTTGTGCTCTCAGCTTTCTGTGATGAGCTCAGAGCAGCAAAGATGTACCCCCTGCTCAAGGAGTGTTTTTTTAATCACTGCTTGTAAAATCACTACACTCAAATTTTGACTGACACGAGCATTCAGTCTTGCTAGATTTTTGTCACGTGTGCTTCTTAGTTTGCTATTACCTCACCTCTAATTACCTAATAGCTGCCTTACTGTGGAAACGTGCCTGCCTTTGGCCACAGCGACACATCTGACATTTCCACTCAGCCTGCAAGCTGCTCCGAAGGCGACCACAGCAGAGCACTGCCACTGACAAGCGACGTCCTCGCTGCTGGGCAAAACAACTCTCAGCCTTTCTCGCTGCAAAACCCCAAACAAATCATTGCCTCATGTGCCAGGGCCGAGTTGTCCCCCTCACGCGGGTACGGTGGGCAGGACGGAGAGGAATGGCTGCACTCCCACGGCCTGGGGGCTCCCCAGGAGCGCAGGGGATGCCCCAAGGGGCTTCTTTCCCCCGGTGTAGCTTCCCCCGTGCGATGGACTAGGGCGTGAGGCACAGCCCAAGGCCCTGTGAAACCGGGCAGCGTGTGGCAGCTTTGCCCTCTGCTGGCCACAGCCCTCCGCGGGGTCCCCGCCTAAAAACCCGGGCCGCTGCTGGGAGCGCTGTGGACGCAGCCCCCTCCCCTGGCAGCGTTCAGCTCTGCCCCGGCCTGAAGGAAAGAGAGAAATGGTGTCGGTGGAGTGACCTCGAGTGAAATCACACCATACCGGGCTGACTTTCACACAGGCTCATCCCACCCCTCACTTTCTTCCAGGTCTTTTCTTTCACACAAACTGTTGGATTGGGCTAAGTGTTGGATCGGGCACCCCAGCGGCACGGCACTGCCAGCACCCGGGGTGCAGCAGCAGAAATTGCCCTGGGAGTGCAGCCCTCCTGCCTGCCCAGCCATTTCTTTCACGTACCACGGGTGGGTCGTGCTTCCCTTCACCTTTCTCCCACTCCTCGTCACCGTGCAGTGTTTGTTTTCTTCCCCTCAAAACGCCACAGGGCAGTAAGATGGCAGCAGTGATGAGCACGTGCTTACCGAGCTTCAAGCGAGTTGCCTGGGCAACTGCAGGCAGAGCTCTGCAGCATCCTCCTGCCTCCCTCTCCTCTCAGTTCGGCAGCGACAGCGACAGCATCTGAACCTCAGCAATTTGCAGCAGGGATTTACAGAGGGGATTTTTCTTGTACTTCAGGTCAGGCAGGCGGGAGGGGCTCTGGGTGGGACATGGGCCAACCTCCAAGGCCAGTTTTGCTACCAAAGAAACTGGCATCGCACCTTCAGAACACAGCAAAAAGCTGCTAGCAATATCTTGCCATTGTAAAATTATTCAAGTATGTGCTGCCAGGAGTTTCCTCTAACACACTGACGAAACACCTAGGGGCATTTTTAGAAAATCAAAGAAAACCATCAGCACCAGCAGAACAAAACATGACAGCCATGCGCTTGCATTTAAAATAAACGCTCTTGAATACCTGCAGGACTGAACTCCTAACCTGCTACAGGAGAAAAAATGCGTTGGGCATATAATGCCCTAATGGCACAGGGATGAGCAGGGCCAGCTCACATCCAGAAAGCCCCAGGCCCCCCTGTGCAGCCCCAGGGCCATGACCAAGTGTCGCGGTTCCTGCTAGGCAGCATATTCCACCTGTGGCACCGAGAGACTCCCTCGCTGCCACCCCAGAAATGTAACCACTTGTAGGTAAGATACCCACATTACCTCCCCTCGCAGTCACATTTCAAAGTCACCCAGGCATACCTTATCTAATTATTTTTTTTACAGCATTATGTGGCATTATTCCCGTGATTTAATCCTGGCTGAGATCATTAGATGCTATGGGACCGTACGTAAGCAATTACAACGCTGAGATGCCTTCTGAGGGGAGCAGGCAGGCAAGTGCCTTTGGCATCCATCAGAGGGCAATTTTCTAACTTGATTTAGAGCCTCTCCAGAAAAGGATAATTGACTTACCTGCTAGCTTTCAAGGACTGGCTTAAAGTCTGATTTAAGCTAGGGTATAGAGCATGTCTTCAGGGGAAAAAAAGAATGCACCAGTATTACGTGTAAGACAAAAACACATAGAACAGGCAATGTTCAATTGGACACAGATGGGAAAGAAAGTGAGAGTCAGGCAGAGAAACGAAAGGGAAGGACGAAGCCTTTGGGAATAGAGCACATCAGCAGAGGCGGCAGGTAAGATTTAGGAAGCCCTCTTCCTGCAGACACCCATGCCCCGGACAAGAGCACAGGCACCTCGTAATTCCTCAAGTCTCCCGAAGGAATTGCAATTCAGTGCTAAGCCAGGGTAGGACAAGCAGAGCTCATGGACTTCTTGCGAGTGACAGGAATACTGTGAACAGCCAAACAAGAAACCTCAAAATTAAAACAAGGTGAAAAATCAGGAGCAGAGAACCTCTTCTGCACTGCCCAGGGCCAACAGAAGGGGCAGGGGTGCGAGCGTAATGCAGGAAGGGGGACACCCCTCTCGCTGCAGGCCCGCTAACTGCGCCGGCTGCTTTGGAGCCACGGGTGTTTTACCAGTGCCGTGTTCCTCCTTCCACCACTTTTAGTGCACAAACACGGCTCAGGGGAGGCAGACGGTGGCAAACAGGGAGCAGACACGCGTGAAGAGGCTCGAGTTTCCTTACAGCATGTCACCAAGTATTGCGGTGGGAGACACGCACGTTCAGCGAGGTTTTCTGCCTTTGGCTGCTGGCCCTACAGCGAAGCCAAAGGAACAGGAGCATCCAGGCCGGCAGACATGCTTGTTGCAGACCCTTTCCTGCAGGCAGCAAACAATTAATTGCAACGGGCATCTCTGCTTCAATGTCTTCAACTTTCTTCCCACCTGCCCCGACCCCACACCTTGCTGGCCACTTGGCAGATCTTCACCAAGCCACCCCCTGTGCTGCCAGCACACCCAGCACCTGCAATCCTCTCCTCCTGCCCCCGAGCCCTTTATCTGCCCGGAGCCCAGCACAAAGGAGCCCAGTCCTTGCTAACAGACAACAGCGCTCAAGGCCAATTTTTAAACCTGGAAATGTTTCTATCAGAAGAGAAATCAAAGAAGCCTTCTGGAGAGAGGAAAAAAATATATTTGTTTTTATATCCTGCAGATATATGATTTTATATCCTGCAGAGCACCCACGATCAGGTTGGCTGGATCACAGCACACTTAACAGTCCTTAAAGAAGTCTTTTAAATCACAAATGATAGGAGCTAAAAATATAAACCACTACCTTATAAAATTATTTTTTGGAACTCAGAGCTCTCTATTGAAGTCCCAAATTATGAACGTCCCACTGGCTCCCGTGGCCTGCGTTAGGTCAGAGCTACGGAACTGGTGCTGCCCTGCAGAGTCGGCAACCAGCGGAAGAGAGGTAGAAATATAACGCTGCTAAAAATAATTTCAGATTCAGCACCGTGCTGGGTCACAAAGAGCACAATCAATCCTGGACTTTGCTCTAGGCAAGTTTACGTGCAAGAGTGTTCTTTCAATTCAACACCGAGTGTTGAAGCTAGAGGAATCAGCAAAAACAAGTGACAGCCATAGGTTATGAAGTACTGTGACTTTATATTGTTATCCTGATGTTTTAATCAGAATGTTGTATTTCTGCAGAAAAAGATGCTGTTAAAAGTTCCTAGGAGTGGACGAATGTAGAGAAAAACTGCAGAACAGAACACTTAATTGCAAACAACCTCCCCATGTAACTGCAGGTAAGCATTATTCCAGACCACGCTAAAGGCACCCTCTGTTGGTACAGTCATACATGAAGAAATTTAGCTTTTTGGGGATGGTAAAACTCCACAGATAGACTCCTCTTCTTAGCATATGCTGATGGAGAGGGACAGAAACAGCAGATATTAACTGTCATGTGTACTTAAACTATTTAAACCATTCTGACACTTCAGAATCACAGTGTCTTGTGTAAAGCATATAGAGTCCAGAACTTCACATGTGACTTGTGAAATAAATGGCAAAAATTCTTATTCCCTACTATATACAAAAACAAACAAAAACCCAACTAAACACCATCTTTTCCTGCTGAAGCAGATTTCCATACTAGTTTGAAAAAAAAAAAATAGAGAAAAAAGAAGACTGCTGCTTAATAGTAAATAGCTTACCTATATAAATATGGAAAGGAACAGAAGGATGACTTCTATGTGTTCTAGTCAGAAATTATTAATAAAGCAACAAAACTCGAGAACTTCTGCTTGTGCAGCCCTGTTCCACTCTCCACGAAACATAAAAAGTCTGAATCATTAATGATTTGAATCACTTGTAACATGGATGAATTTCAGCTTAAATGAATTTCAGCAGGGAAATCTAAGACATTCTAACCAGAGTAGACTTTTTTTTTTTCCTTTGCACATCACAAATGAAAATGCTATCTTGTCTTTCAGGCAGGGTGGCTAGACAACACGTATCGATCACTTCAGCTCTTTTCACAGTTAGGTATCTCACCTCTCTGCACTGTCATCACATATCTTACCCAACCCATCTAGTATGAGAGGAGGGGAAAATTAAATTTAAAAAAATCCTGCAACTGGACTAAACATCTTAGTACTGCTGAAGCCCGCACAAGAGCCTAGCCTCTAGGTTAGGACCTAGCCTTCCCCCCTCCTTTTTTCCAGACTCCTCTGGGAGGAATTGTCCTTATGCAATTTCCAGGAACGATTAGCAAACTTTTTCCCTCCCCCTTGAAAGTCTCTCTCTTATCTTGCACTTTTTTTTTTTTCTCTGTGTTTCTGCTATCTTTAGCTTGATCACTGTTATACCCCCCCCCCATTGACTTGTGGTAATCCTCTCCATTCACTTACTGCCCGAGGAGAGGGATCCTGTCTGCTGGTGGCTCAGATGCTAATCTGTGTCTGGTGGGAGTAAAGCAGGGAGACTGACACTGCTCCTGCCAGAGCCTAAGGACTGTACTGCAGCAAAAATACACCAAACTTTGTTTTATTAATATGCATCATTAAAATACCTATATATTCCAGTAACTTGGTAGCACAGAATTTTAAGATGTTAACCTGCCTTACCAGCATAAACTGCAGCCACAAAAACGCCTGGAGTGTCACTGACAGTTTGTTTTCAAGAGTCTGGCGGTATTTTAGGAATGTGCTTCTAGCTTCAAAATAACTCGCTTACCCTTCTGTTTATAAGGAAATTTCACACTTTTATAAACCAGCGTGTTAGCGTCTTCTTTGCCCTGCAACAAAATTTGCTAAACCTCATGAACAAATGTGTGAATTTCTCTAGATAAATGGAGAGAACTCTAAAGGTAGACTTAGCCACAAAAATTTAACCTCTTGTATCATTCTAATCTTATTTTTTTTTTTAACCATTGCTGGTCAAATAAAGCATATCAAGATTACTATCTTAAATTGTAAACTACACAATTTTAATACTTGCAAGTGATAATTATTTCAAGGAGCTAGAGTTACCAGATATAACAAAGATTTTGTAGTTGTAGTTTTGAGGGAGGCAAATAAGAAAACTTGTCAAGAAGACTCTCCAAGTCTAAATTCAGATTAGTGCGCATGTTAATATAAATTGTTTCAGGCTTCTCAACGACAGATTTTCAGACAGTCCCAGTCACTTTAAAATCCACAGAAGATCATATACTCATTCTACTCTATTGCTCAGTCTGATGGACTAAACAGAGGCCTAGAGAGGATTATTTACCAATAACCACCTTTATTATTTATAGTGTCATCAAACAGTGAATTAGAGATGCACAACTGAAAATTTCTCAAGCATTTTTTTATTTCATAACCTAGTGTATAAAATTCCAACATACAAAAAAAAATCAGAAGTGAACTAGAGCAAGATCTCTTAATACAATTCTTCTTCCAGAAAGCTTTACCTAAAGGCTCAGAAGCAGTACACATTCAGCCGATTTAAAAATGGGATTCAGAATGATGTCCATACTTGGAGTCTGCAGAACTGTGAATTGAACGGACCGGTTTTTCATACCTTCTTAAAAATGGTTTAGTTGCTGTAAGCAGTGATGGGCTTTTTTCTTCTTTTTATTTTTAAAGCCCCTGGTTCACTTCCAAGATCACAGTCAGTCTTGGTTAGTTATCTTCAGAGAAGCGAATATGCTTACTTGTCTGTTGAGTCTTTTCAAGTCTCATTCTTTCGGCTTTGGCAATCAGCTGCAAAGAAGCATGAAAAACGTTGAAAAAAAGATTAGAATAAAATTATATCATTGATATTATTTTTGTCTCACAATCACAATTGTATTATTCCATGATTTACCAAATTTTGTAAGAAAAAGATATTCTTTGAACAGATCAGCTAACCTTTACATCCAACAAAAAAATAGTTAAAGCAGCCCTGATTTAACTTATTTCAGAAGGGCGTCAGAACCACCAAAAATAAAATAGCAGAACATCCCTTCAGTTTCCAGACAGTGCAGCATATTTTATCCCAGTTCCTCTACCTCCCAACATGGTTGATGGTTGAAGAGAATAAAATTATGGATTCAGAAATCCCCAAATGCAGTCTTAAAGACCAAGTTAAAAAAAAACACAAACAAAAACTACCCTTATATTGGATTCATTCTAACACTGATGATGCTGAGAAAACAAAACAAAACACCAAGGTCACAGCACTAAAAATGCCCTAGGATTGTTGTATCATTTTTTAAAGTCAGTTAGGCAAAGGTAAGAACACAGGAATCCAGATGGGGGAGCATCCTTCATGCTGGACAAACAGCACAATACACACCACAAGACTGCTGAGAATTAAGAAATTGTGATATAGTTGGGAAGAATGTTGGTGCTAGGAATCCCTAACTCCAATCCCTGTCCAAGCAGGGATGTTAGTTTTTGGCTGCATTTCAGGTAAGTTTACTAAATTACTAGGTACCTGGGATCACTTTGCTTTTTCCACATGGCCTGAAGCTCTAAGTGCTGAACTGCTGTATTGCTGTAACTGCCTGTCTCATCTCTGCCTCACTGTGGTAACGTCACAAGGGACTGCAACTCGTAGCTTTGATCAGAGAACCTTTCACTCCTGGCAGTAATTCAAACTCCTTTCTGCTCAGGCTGCCTTTCTTGCTTGCTTTGCAGAAGATTGATGACTTGGGCGCCTTCTGCATACCATGAGATGTTCCCCATCAGTCCAGAGGACTCACAAAACACGCTCTCCCCGGGACAGGGCATTTTTCCCAACCCCACAGGTACCTTTGATGATCCAAACCTCGACTTCACCACAGCTAAACCCAGAGTTTAGTACAGTGATAGCGAGCAATCAGGGATCTTTTAGGATATTGGCATTTTACAGAAACAAACTCACTAGTAACTCCCTCACATGTTGCTGACTGCAGGTAAAACAGTTCTCTTGCTTCTTTGCAAAAGCGTGAAGTAACAGGAAAGAAAAACTTTTTCAAAGTAACAACATAATTTGATAGCAAATCCGACCAATTTATCTTTAGTTTGTTTCTCTTTCATGCATTATCTTCAGAGTACATGTATGCGGTCACTAGTGCTGCGAAAGAAAACACATGCCACTTCTTGGCAAATGAGAAAGGCAATTGTTCCTAACAACGTATCAGGAATACTTTTGTGGAACATAACTAACTTGCTAATTTTCAGCTTACATACTGCTGTTTTTAGGCTGGAAACAAAATGCAGAGACCATCTTTAAAAGCACGCTTGTTTTTCAAGCGCTCATACTAGAACGTTCACTGATTTACCTACAGTGCTGTACCAAAGTCGTAATACCCAAACGCAAAGACACAAGCTTTGTTGCTGGGATGCCCGATTGTGATTCCTTAATCTTTTTACATTGTTACATGAACAAGATGAAAAAAAAAAAAAAAAAAAAAGGAAGAAGTACGGAAGGGACAAGACAGGCTTCCTTGTCTGGATAAGAGGCGAGAAAGCAGGGGACTCCTGTGAACCTAGACACATCAATAACACCCCGGCATAAATCCACATTAACTTATCTGATGTAGACTACCAGAACATATTAGCTGGTTCTGAGGTCAAGGGGGGTTTGCTCACAAGGCAGACCATTAAAGAGTTTCCTAGATTTGCGGAGTTACAAACATAAATCAAATCGTTTTATCTACATGACCGCAGTCACGGTTATATCCTGCAGACACTACATCTTGTACCCAGCATGGCAGCACGTGGCACGCTGCCGCACTGATTACAGCAGTCAGGAAGTACACTTTAAACTGATGTTGCATGGTTTTACAGTGCTGTGCTGCAGTATAATTACACCGCTACAGTTAGACGCTTGTCATTTGCCTCCACTGTATTTAACTTGATTACAAACCCTAACACATTCTCAACAGCATTAATACCTCAAGTTCTGGTTGATGTCTTCCTTTCTCCATCACTCTGCAGAAATAAATTTGATTTAAATGTTTAACCAAAAGTTCCTTTCATTCTCTGGTAACCAGAGAATGGATTAGGAGAAGTAAGTTCTAAAGAGAAATGAGGAGCAGAGTGGCTTACTAATTCAACATGCGGCCCGCACAATCACAAGCACTACAACAAAAGCCTGAGGATCTGAAACACCCCGTTCACATCAGTGGGTGTTCTTATACCAGCACTTCAGGGAAGGAGGTGCTGCAAAAAGGCCTCAAGGATTCCCATTGGCAGGTACTCAGTCCAGGGTCAGCACCTATTTTGATGGTTCCCACCTCCCTGGGACCACTACTCGTATCCCAAACAGCAATCCAGCTCTTCCACAGATTTGAACTAAAGCAACGTGACAGGGAACAGGACTTGTGTGTGCTCTGGAGTGGGACCCTTGTTCTGTCCTGTTCTCCAAACCTCCAGTGCCAGTGCACAGGCAGGGAACCAGCCAATCTTGCAAAGACAGCCCCCAGGCATAATCAGAAGAGAACGGTGTGGGCTGTGCCCAGGCATTCCCACTATCCCCCTTCCCCATTTATTCTGCAAATTATTCCTCCCTTCACAAACACCCAATTCTCACTTCCTCCCTAAGTGCCTTTCACTTCTACCATCACTCCCGCCTTCTGAAGCTTCCTCCCTTCCTTCTGTGGAAAGGGGCGTACCAGGCGTGAACTACGTCCAGCAGCACCTTCCCCAGAAGAGAAGGAGCCAAGCTGAAGGCGTTCAGACACTCAGCCCTTTGCTTTGTGTACAGACAGCTTTTCAATCCATGGAGTTTAAGGCTGTAGACTGATTAATTGCTTTAGATCTGGTACTGCCCTAAAGAAGCAGTCTTGAGAAGACGATTTTTAGTCTTTTTATCACTTCACGTTGCTTATCATGTAGTTGAACAACTAGCTAAAGAGAATATGGATTTGCAAGGGCCAGGAGAGGAAAGGACAGAGATCACAATGAACAAACAGGCCTGGGGCAAAGAAAAGTTGCAAAAGCAGTTTTTGTCACACTGCAGACCGACAATGACTACCTTTTAACCCCCTTCAGCAAGTCCCCAAAGGGTGGCTAACAATCAACCATAAACTAGCAGGGCATGCCATGAGACCCACTGCGGGAAAACCAAGCAAGCCTCCATATTTTAACACCCATGGGAGAGGAGAATTTTAACTGCCTAAACTTACAGTCAAAGCATCTCTCAAATCGGTTTGTTATAATGTACCGCTTGGAACATGATGTGGTTTATATGACATTATTACAATAAACACAGCACTGCCATCACTGCAGCAATGCGGCTTACATGAACATTTTTTTCAGCTTACATTTATACACTAATGGAAACAGTTATCTGTATAGGAAAGTGCTCTTCTTCAAAAAGATCTGGTAAGGGATTTAAAAGAACATATTTTCATAAAGTAGATACCCTAATGGCATGCTCATCTCTATGTATGCAATTTTTTCTTCCTTTTATTGTGACCTTCAAAGGAGTGAACTTGGAAGTGCTTTGAAAAATGTTCAACATAAAAGATTAAAATCAATATTCATGAATAAAGAAATACCATGCTTGTATTGATATTGGTCTACTTCTGGAATAGAGGCTGTCAAAAAGTAAAGGAAGGGTTAAGAGCCTTTGACTACAGCTAGGCATTCTTTTCCTGATGTCTTGCTTAACAGACTTAGCATTTAAATAGCAATCGCTATGCTTTGAAGTTAACACCTCCCAGTATTGTAAGGTGATGGGTAAGGGGGAGGAGCAGGGGTTTGCATCCTTGCTGCTGCTATTGTTAGGCAGAGCCGAGACAGTTTATATTTGCAAGCCTGGATGAGGCACATTACTGGCCACTTTACACTAGTTTGGTCTACAAATACCAATCTTCAAAAGATGAAGAAACAGAAACTTAAGAGCAGGGCACCTACAGTCTGAATTAAAGTCAAAGGAGCCACTGACAAAATATCTTTTCCTTAAAATAGTTACAGAGTTCATTTAAAAAAAAAAAAAACAACAACAACTAAAAATAGCAGCACTCGGTTAAAGGCTCTAAAGCTTTATAGTTTTCACATTCATAAAGTCTGCTACTGCTTATATTACGGAATAATGGCTAAGATCCAAAGGCATCTTTAGTATTGCTTTTAGAAAATTAGACCATTAATTTTGGGAAATTCTTTATGCACAGCTGTTTTTAAAAGGACTAGGTTGATGTATCTATGAGATCTCCGAAAACATTTAGACAACCAAGATAATACATGGAAAATATGCCTGTTTTTAAGTTTGTGACCTGTGTGTATATATATACATATATATATATGTATTAAATAGGTAAATGCAGTATTTATTGTCAATTATATGGAATGACTAGGATATTTGGTACTGTGTGCATGATTAGCGCATCTAGGAAACAAATTGTCTACAGGTTTTAAAGTCCTTGGAAAATAACTAAGGTCAGATAACTTTTAAGTTTTGCAAGCAAAGGGATAAAGATTTAGGTTAAAGCCAACTCGGAAACCTTATCTGTAATGCATGTGTCAAGCAAACCTAGCAATAAAACATTTGTGAAATACTGTTTGGCACCTCTCTGTCGGGTGAAAGGTCACAGCCTCTTAATCAAGAATCCTTCATGTCTGGAAACATCTTAGGGGGCAGGAGCAGAGGCTGCTGCCTACAAGTTCATCGCAACACTCCCTCAACAGTGTGGCCTGACAGGCACACCAAGGTCAAAGTTGGAAGAAAGTTTCAGCTGAACACTGAGTAAAATCATGCTGCACTGCAACAGACAGGAAGAGCAGCAGTTTGGCACCGCAAGAGCAACCAGACCCGAGCTCCTTAGGTGCGTTCCAGGCTCATTAGATGTGACAGGGTCTTGGTTGGAAGCTGCTTGGCTATGGATGCTGGTAGCAGCATTTGGATCTGTCTGGATTGGGAGGTACAAGACACGCTGTTGCTTGCATAGACCCAGGACTCCACTAGGAACACCGGCATCCACCACAGTGCTGGACTGTACATTAACCACCACCATGTAAATTGCGAGGAAAAGGAAAATCTACTCTACAGAAAAACATATCCTTAATGCACTAGACAATTAACCTAGAGCAAACAGAAGACTACTTTGCTTTATAATGAGCTCATCCAGAGAATTCTTAGAAGATATCCAACTTGCAAATTAACTTCATTTCTTTAGTCACGGGCTTAACTTTCTCTGCTTGTCTCCATAAAGACAAACCTTGCATTTGGCAGCTGGCCTAGGACAGCCACATTCTGGTTTGTGTCTGTAAAACCCAGCTGCAAAGTGAGTAGGAAGTGATCTTCCTGGACTAAACACAAAGCCAAACATCAACATATTTCAGAAAAAGTAGTTGTTTTCCGAGGATGGCTGCACTGGCAAAACCAAACAAACTTGTAAGTTACCTTCTCAGTACCCCGCTTCTTTTCTCGAGGCTGGTTAAGCTTAGCTTGTCTGTCCACTAAAATCTTCTGCCAGTAGCGTTGTTCATTATCACCTGGAAAATCAAGTTAACATCACAGAACGTGAATACAGCTGTTCAATACAAGTGGCATCCCAGATGAAACACTGCATCCAAAGAATCTTTTCTAACCCAGGCAAACACATGACAGTACTTGTCAGGCCAAACCCCGTCCTTTCAAGTACTTTTTCTGCTTATCTCAAAGATGGTTTTGAAACAGATTGCTGAGTAACAATGTAAGCTTCAAATATTTTTTTGCCATTAGTCTTCAGTTTCATAGTCCTAGAGTAATCATCCAGCGTTGTGATGCCTGACCCACACTATTCAGTGAACAAAGCAAAGAAAAACTGTCTAAAGAAACTTAAAGCTGACACTAGGACTGCATTCTGTACTGACTGGACAGGACTTGAACCAATGCACTTTATTAGCTTTAGGACCTGAATGCCAAGGTAGCTAAATATCCCCAAGCAAGTATTTTTACAAGCTTAACAAAAAGAGCTGAAGAAATAAACAAAAAGGACTCTATACACACAATTGGTAGGAGGAGCTCAGTTTTAACTTTTGTATTTCACCACAGCATCCGGCAGCCCTATAATTCACTGATATATTTAATCTCTACTTTGGAACAATGGAACTGACCATCTAACAAAAAATTACTGTAAAAATGACAGATTATTTTGTTTCATCAGAACCACTGTAAGAAGCAAACTGTGGACTTCATGGGCAATTTAGGAATGAGAACATGGGTGGAAATAATTTTCCAGTTTTTGTCAGTGGCTGTCCTGCAGTAAAAGCAGTTTGCCACCGTTTCCTCTGGTCCAAACTGTAACTATCACGGTAGGAATTTAGTGGTGCAATGAATGGTCTCATAGGAAATCTTCAGTTACAGCTAAGTCTCCAAGTCATCCTGGAAGATTCCAGCAAAAGTAATGATTCTGAGAAGGAATCTTACATGTATTTACATTAACATATGTTTAATACTTTGTCAGGTGAAAAGCTAGAGGTGCTTAGTCAAAGCTGAATTCTAGAAGGTCTAGGAGAGCTTCTGTCTCCTGTGGTAGGGAGCATTAAAGATTCTTTCATGGTCGTTATTCACCATATTCACCTTTACACCACCCAGAAATGCTGAAATCCTCTCTGTGAGTGACTTCTGCATTCCTCAAAAGCCTTTCCATTCTCATTTCAATGAACTAGTTGGAAAAAAATCTTAAAACTCTGAATGGAACAATCCTACAATGTAGTACTTACCTACTAATCTACTACTGTTCTTTTTTATGTAAGGGTGGAAAAACAGACAAATACACACAGAGCACACAGCTGTAAAATGCCATATTTCAAGTTTTCTGGGTATCTGGAACACAGAAAACTCCAGAGGACAAATCTAACTCAAAATGACATCAGTGGCATTCAGTAAGCATAAAACTTTAATTAACTTTGATAATACCATGAATGCTAATGCTCTCATTGCAGTTATTTCTTCTGTAATCCTTAATTGTCATTTATGTAGGTTTACATTCATGCATGCATGGAACTTGGCCCTGTGTGAGACTCTGTGCAGGCGTGTAGTAACACTTAAATACATGGACAAGAAAATCTCATCCAGATTTTTCTTTATCATGTCTAAAATACACACACACACACACACACATATATAAGAACATATTAATCAAATTTGAGAAACCCCCCAACTCCCCACTCCTTCTCCTACTCTTCCCTTCAAATGAAGGCGTTTCTTTACACATTGAAAATGATTTCAATCTAATGCAAAATAAGAATTTAGAATGGCAGAGTATTTCAGAAGGACAAAAAAACCACTATAAACTTTAGGACAATGTTCCAGTAAAAATGTTAGCGTAAATATAATTAAAGAAGCATTACTCTGGCATACATTATTCAATTTGCTGGAAAAAAAAAAAAAAAAAAGATTAATTAGAAGGCAAGTGCTAAAGCCCCTTTCATCATATCAGTGCTGCGAGATTCCTGTCCCATTATTTCACACAGCACAAGTTTGGTATTTTCATGTTACTCTTCATTTAAAATTCTTTTGAGTCATCGGAATGTTAAAGTCCTAAAGCTGAAATGCGAATTAAGTTCTATAGCCCACACCTCTAGAAGCAGAGAATCAAGCTCAAAAGAACAGAATTAAGTTTATAAAGGCAAACAATTTTGCTCTAAACAGTGCCTTAAAAACATTTATCGTTCTATCAATTCCACTGCAGTCACAAATCAAGAAGATTCATTGGAAAGAAATGTTCTATATATAGAAAAAAGCAGTCTTTTCCATGGCTACAAAGATAATTAAATATATCCATAAAGGTACCATGTAACACTACCCAATACAACTCTTTTCACATAAAGTATGTAACTTAAGGGTTCTTAAAGTTGCAGTCTTTAAAATTGCAAAGATACTTAAAAAATATCTCCTGTACTACAACTAAAAAAAATCTTACCAGTGAGAACTTCATATTTCCAGTTGTTTTTTATCTGTATTTCTTTGTGTGATTTCATGACAGTCTGTGCATCCTCAGGAGTATTAAACCGGACGTGACACTCGGTGTCTCCCTCCAGCATGTCTACATAGGCGACATCAGCCAGCAGCGCCAAAGCATCCTGTCAAAGCATGAGAGAGAACACAGACTGTGAAGCAGGTTTAAGAACAGAAGAGCACTTTGACTGATCTGTAGTACATCACCAGTATTTTCTAAAAGGTCACGGAGTACAATGAAATAACCAATTTTTTAATTTAATGAACAAATCTCTTGTTAAATAATTCAAAAGTAACATCCTTCTTATGAAAATGTATTGATTCAAAACTACGAGCCCACAACTTTAATGTGTTTATTAATATCTCATCCTGCACTCAACAACAATTTAAAGCAGTAATTCCCGCAATTTTGTGGGGGAATAAGAACAGTTTTGACTAATGGCACATGAGAAGTTATCCATTTATTTCAATACTGTATTTGTACAGACTTTTCCTATGAAAGGATCAGTGTTACAGTACACAACTATCACTGACGTTCCAACAGGAAAACATCCAGCTTCTCTCTGTGCATGAAATCTATACAGGCAAGCTCATTCATGGCAGATAAACTGAGAAATTAGTATAGTAAATCAGTCCTTCCTATCTTTACGAAGTGATCTCTGTCTGGAAATTTTCACTATCAGCTGAAGGAGGAAGAGACACACATGCTCTTTCAGATGAAGTACTTCACTTGTAATACCTGCTGTTAGGGAAATTAACTAAGACCACACATTCCTAGTCAATTTTGTTCACAGCAGGCAGCCCAAGATGCTCCTATTCAAGAATTACACACTTTTAACCCTCTACTACCAAGCACAACCTTAAAATAAAACAAAATTAAGTGCCAACGTTGTTGAGATCATTTGAGAATCATCCCAAACTACTTTTAACTCTTAATTCTGATATCCTAAAGTCATACTTAAACAGAAAGTTATAGTGAATCATGTGTCTCTTTGTAACTGGCACGTGTTGGGATCTCTGAGAAACGCCTTAACAGCAAGATATGGAAGCAGTGAAGAAAAAACATCAAATAGAATTATAACTACTCTGAGAAGACCCTTCCTGTATGTGTAAAGTAACGTATGCTTCCCATACGAGAAATACAGATCGACTCTGGAAGTTTATGAAGAAAAGACCTAGATGCATTGCTTGGTGGCAGCACTGGCCCAGGATAAGAGGCAAACACGTTTTTATTGAAGAGTTAAGCATTTGATAAAAGCAACTAGTATGGCCAGGAAAAGTCCCGGAAGCATCACATACAATTTGCAGCTTCCACAGACAATGGAAAAAGAGTTGGTGTGTTAGAAAGGATTTGTTGCTTTTTCCAACTACAGTTGTATTCTGCAATTATGTTTGTGACTAAAAACCTTGCCTTTTTTATTGGGTAACCTCCCACAAAGTATTTTGCCTATCCTCCTTGTTTTAGAAACCAAAACATAATGATTAATAACAGCAAAGGCCACCCCAGTCTTATTTTGTCCCCCCTTTAAATGATTAGTTTTCCTTGAAATGCTTCTCTTAAACTAAATCAAAAGAGAAACTTAATTTATATAATCTGCAAATATGAGACTTGAAGTTTATTTTCAGCTGCCGTGGGAACAATAAGCTTTTCGCCGATCACAGTATGTTATGCTGCAACACAGACTCCACACAGGAAGACGGACACTGCAGTCAAACTGAGCTGTCCTTCGAACATCCCAGTGACAACCACCACATTCTCTCAGTGCCTCCAGAACTCAGACACTGACTGCCTTTGTCCACCAAGGCAGATAAGACTGACGAAGCTGAAACTGTACGTATCAATTTGTTTTCAGTTAAAGACAACTGTTTCTCACCTTGCTTAGGTTTATGCACACACTAAACTTCATACACTTGGAAGCTGACAGTGACTTCAGATGAAATATTCAGTTACAAATATAGGTAGTTTGATAAGTCACCTCAGAACTTGGGTTTAGAACCACTGTTGTCCTCAACAGTCTGTATATTTATTCTAAAGAAGGGTAAAAGCTGTTCAAATTCTTTCCAGATGTTATTAATCCAAAATTACGGTTTCAGAAAAAGGTCCTGTGTCACAGTCATGCAAAAAACAGAATCAAAAAAAAAAAACACCTCTGCTGTTATTTCCTTTGGAAACCTTTTAATATTTCCATCTCAGAAGGACACAAATTAGAACTGCTATTTTCCTTAAAATAAAATACTCTATTTAACATATACAACTTTCACATCATATCCAAAATAATGGTAATTATCTTTAAAACTTTTTTTTTTTTTTTTTTTACTTGAGGGAAACAGAGCACTTGCCATAGCGTGGGTGGGGGGATGAATACTGGACCAACTGTACTGCTGTCATTCTGACTGAATTGAGTTTTTGCAGTCGTGAACTATTTACTGATATAGACAACTGTTTTCTCATGCATAGTGCATTTTCCTGCTCCTAAATCTCTGTTAATAGCAAACCAAACCAATTTACTACCACAGATTCCTTAATCTGAATTACACCAAAATTACTGGCACAATCATGCATAGAAAATGCTGCACCCACTTGGACTTCACGCTTCCTTTTCTAAAATGGAAGACTTGTCTTAGCAGTGATTTACTTTTAACAACATAAAACTAACCACATTTTTCACACTGAAAATGCAAAGATGGAGCAACAAGAGCTGGAGGTGGAGGAGACAGCTTCTCATCCTCTAGAGCACTATTTATTTTGGCCATTATTTTCAAACTTGACATTGCTTGAAGCAGTCCAAAGGCTACATTTTGCTGTTGTAAAATCTTCCATTAACAGGTACTAGAGAAGAATCTGTACACAGCTACTGGCCAAACAACAACAACAACAAAAAAATCAGTAAGACTTGTTTAAACGGTATTCCATATTCAAACATTTTGGGGGCACTGTAAGAGGAAAGGCTAACAGCTACCCTGAGGTTACAAAGGCATTACCTTGATCTGCTTCCTGCCCGGCAGGGGCTCCGTGCTAATGATCTTCACAATTACTCCACTCACAAACTGGGGCCCCATTGTGTTAGCCTTGACAGGAGGGGCAGAATCTTCACTGGTGGCTGATCAATTTGAAAAGAAGGGAAAAAGAAATTTTACATTTACCAGTTTGACAAACTAAAGATGCCACAAAAGTATATAAGCAACGTGACATACACAAGAAACGAAGCAAAGGGCATTAAATATTGCTACTGCAGATAATTTTTTTTTTAATTAAATCTTGGATCCAGACTGTTCACAGAAGTCACTATGTCTAAGAAAAAAATTCGTATACACCACATCCTTCCTTTAAAAGGTATTTCATATTCTATTCAATTGCAGTTAATACTTGAATCCTGAATTCTAGAGTGATTTCAAATAAGTGACATGTCAACACTTGTCTACTATCAAAGTTAGTGAACTGCAATCAAAAACATACAAGTTGAACCAATAACATATAATTATAAAATTACTTCTAACTATAAACTTGGCAAAACACAATTAGAAGCCATTTTTAAATGCCTTTGAGTAATAGTTGTGTAGATCTCTGAAGGGATGGCAAAGCCTAAGCAAAATCAGGCCCGAGTTACATCATTACCAATTCTTGATTTATTTCTCCAAGGCTTTTATAGTTACAATTACCTAAAAAGATCCTAAGTTTAAGAAGTGCTACAGAAATATTTTTTAATCATTTACTTATTCTTCAGTACTAAACCAATCTACATGAGGGAAGCTTGTTTTTTGTATAATTTGGCATTCAAAGACACTGTTATTATAGAAAATATATTTTCTTTAAAACACTAAAAACACTATTTTTCAGTGTTTCTGGAGGACCAGTGCCCATATTTGTGTACTAGAATCATAAAGAAAACAACTACAAAAAAATCATAAAGAGGGTTACATTTGGCATTTTTCGACTGAGGCTTTTTCTGTGCACAACCATCCGTTTCCATCTCTCCCACAGGCTCAGGTTTGATTTGAGACATTGTTTTCTTTAAGGAGGCCATACTGGCTTTTTGAAGAGCCAAATATTCTTGTTTCAAATCCATCCATTCGGTCCTGGAAATGAAAATAGCATGTCAATTGTCAACAAGAAAATAATGTTTAGAAACTCACTGACAATTTAAGAACAAGCCATTTACAAATAGCTTAAACTTAACCTAGCAAGCAGCGAAGATGCTTTTGAACTCTTAGAAATGTCCTTGCACTTTACTCATCTTCAGCCTTGTGAGTATCTGCAGTTTAAATTTTGCTTTATCTTTTAATATTTCAAGCAAGTTGTTAAAAAAAAAAAAAAAATCAACCTCTCTTTTGTAGAGCGACTCTCAAAGTTGTTACAGATATTCAGAAAACATTTAGAACAGCTTGGTAAACTGTATTCTACTAGAACTACAGACAGCACAGGCATTAAATTCAGGCTAAATTCAGAGACAGTGAACTCTGAATTCACTGAATTCATTCAGTGAACCCACTCCTGTGTTACTATATTAGAAATTTGTCATTTATTTTCTAGAAAAATCATTGATCGAAAATCAACAACTGGTTAAACTCACCAAAAACCTACTGAGATAAGAACATTCCTCACTATTCAAATGCACTTTGGTTAAAAAATACCACCACATGGAAGCAATTTATATATTTACATACATTTAACATGGAGATGTTTCTGCAAACAGCTCGAGCTTTGCTCCATAGAAACACAATGCCTGTAGTGCCACTGTGAGAACGACTCATTGTTACCCTAATCTGTACTATCAAACAAGCTGATAGAGGATTTTTAAAGAGGAGGATATCTTGTGGTAATGGTTTTAGCTGTTAACATTGACAACTGTATACTTCAAAAAAAGCATCCAGACTCACCCAGGATCATACATTCTCAACAGAGCAAAGACATTAAAATAACAAAAGACCCACGTAATGATTCTCTGAGATAAAAAGGCAACACCATTCCACAGCAAGGTATGGTATAAATACAAGCTCAAGGAGCTACTTGTTAGCTGGATTCGAAGGAAGAGGAGACCAAGGGAATGAGCCAGGCAAGTATATAAAATGCTCAACCTCTTTGGAAACTTTTCCCCCCGCTTCGCTATACTTTGCTAAATTTTAAAACTATTTTCTCTGTGTTTGATGCAGTATTCTCAGGATCCTGGTGGAAGAGGAGAATAATTTTTGCCTTTTTTTTTTTTTTTTTTTTTTTTTTGTGGACCCCTTTTACTTTAACATGGAGGTGCTTTCTGTGATTTAAAAAAAGTAAGTGCTTCCATGTTTTAGTAGAGGTGAATCCTGTTCTCAATTCTGAAATGCCATCCGTGCCACGATTTTTTCTTGACAAGACTTTTTCACTCGAGTTGGTGACTTGCCAAAAAAAAAAAATTTTTAAACTTTTTTTTTTCTTTCCTGAATAAGACATTTTTATGGTCTGTACGTTCAGAAAAAAATACAAGGACTACCCTTGCTTTAACATGGAGGTACCTGCTGCCTAAAAAAGTAAGTGCTTCCATGTTTCAGTGGTGGTGGATCCTAATGTCTGAAACATCTTTGAAGAAAACGCCGTTAAATGAAGAAGTTTAGATCCACCATAGTGGTTGCACAATTTACTGCTTCTATTGTTGCTGGTTTTGTCTAGTTACTCTTTTACAGAATGAAAAATTGTCTCTCCACATAAGGATCCCCGCAACTTAAATGTGGACGTACTTTCTTTGTTCCTTAAAAGTAAGTGCTTCCATGTTTTAGTGGTGGTGAATTCTTTTTTTGCCAACTGACTGAAACTGACAGGAAACTTACTGGAAGTCTGAAGAAAAAAATTAAATCAGTTGCCCACATGTAACATTTCTTTGATTTCTGTGTGGAGATGGGAGTTCGTGATGGTTAATAAGTGTTAATAATACTTAATGCTTTCTTGTATCCTGTTTATTGCGTATTTGCACTTCACATGGCCTCCCAGTACAGGCAAGATGGCAAGGACCCCCTCTACTTTAACGTGAAGGTACTTGCTGGATGCTTGAAAAAGTAAGTGCTTCCACGTTTTAGTTGCGGTGACTCCTTAAAGCCCAATGTGAATTCTGTCCACCTACTAACTACTGATGTAATTAACCTCGGGAAAATGAATAGTGAGTGAACCTCAGACTTTTAACGTTGTATCTTTTCAACTACAGGCTAATACTGTTGCTAATATGCAACTCTGTGGTAAACAAATTGGAATTGCACTTTAGCAATGGTGATGGACTGTCAGACATACAAACAAAAATACATTAAAAGGTTTTGTTGTATCCTTTACCTGTTTACGTTCAATAAAGTATATACAAAATTACTGTTTTTTTTTTCCTTCTTGTGAAATCTGTTTTCAAATAAAGCACTGCACATTAAGCAAAAGTCCACTTTTTTAACATGCCATGACATCAAATGCAGGGACACTACTTAGTTAATAGTATGAAATTAGAAATATATGTTCAACAAAACTGCACTAGTGAGGTTCCTTCCCTCCACCCCCGCCCCCCCTTAAAGTACTAAGTAACCATGTGCTGTTGTTTGTCATAACCTACTTGGACAGTACTCTGAGTGGAATAACTTCTTCACCCATCTTGTGTCTTTCTTTGTGTTTTTTCTTATGTTTCCTTTTGGATTTTGAAAGGGATGTGTCTTTTTTATCACCATTTTTGTCATCTTCTGCAGGGACTTCTGAAATAAAAATCCCCAAAAGAAAAATTTGTCGAGTTCAGACTCTGCAAACTGCACAGTGGTTCTTCATTCTCAGCAACTGCATTTTTAAACTTTTTTTTGACTTGATTTTCAATGAGGAAAGCATTTCACAAAATCAGTCAGTGTACTACTTATTCTATCTACTTTACAAACTGTCTGACCTCTAATAATGGATCTATGACCTCTCATCATGGATCTAGATTATCTTTACTGTCACCATTTGCCTAGGCCAACTATTTAATCTATACTTATGTCCTTGAAATGACTCATTACCAGGTTTAAATTTAACTGTCTAATCCAAGTAATAAACTAGTCTCCTATTCACTAACATTTTTGTATTACACTTCTTGCTTAGCAACCTCTTTTCCTCACTTTTCCTCATTAGCTTAATTGAGGCTATCACATTTATCCAATTTTCCCCAGATCACAAACTTACCATTGGAATCTTTTGGAGCTTCTTCTGTTTCTTGTTTTACAGGATGAACTTGATCCTTCTGAACAGTCTTCTTGACTTTTGCAATTGGTGTCTCAGCATCTCCAGAGCTACTTCTTTTTCTCTTTCCTGGCCTGCTTTCTGCAGGTACCTCTGTGCTTTCTGTTCTGTCCCATTTCCTTTTCTCTCTCTTTGAGGGCTGCCTGTGAACCTCAGTACCCCCCATTTCTGAACACTCTGATGAAGTCCTAGGTCTTTTTGACTTTGGCACTTGCTCTGTTGTAGCGTTTGTGTTTGATTCCTTTGTCTCTGCAGCTGCCTGGGTATTGCTCTCTTTCTTAATTTTGGATTTCTTTTTTTTCTTCTTTTTCTTCTCTTCTGTATAAAAGAAGTACAGCATTTAAAACTGCCAATCATTAAAAACTGAGATTGACCAGTCATATCACTGGTCATGATAATCTAGCATGTCAAATAATTTGCAATGCATTGTCCCAGAAGTTCCTCCTGTCCATTTTAAGCAGAGGAAAAAAAAAGTGATAGCCTCGTAAGTGTAAAAAGACCCCTGTGTCACATGGACAATTTGGCTACAGGTTTTCTCAATGAGTTAGATGTTAATGCCATCCCTTACTTGCCACATACATAAACAAAACAAACAAAAATACATACCTCCTTCCAGGCTGAAGATGATCATTGATTTGTGTTTTGAGAACAAAAGGAGATACTTAGCCCTATAAACCTATAACTACCTGCCTACTAAAATTGTCATAGGCAGCATGCAGTATGAAACAGTAGAGAACATCTTAAGGAGGTTTAGAAAGCATGCTTTTTTGATATTTTTAGATCTAACAGCCCTAATAGTTCCTAGTGTAACAAAGAATGACTCATCATTACACTTAAGAAAAACAAAGAAAAATATCTTAAGTCAATTGTATTATCCCATCAGAAATGAGGAAAAATGCTTCAATGAATCCAGTTACATGATCATGTGATACAGCTTCACAAATTAGAACAGCTATTCATTGCAAACAACACTCAATTGTGAATTCTGAATTCTTTTCTTTGTAACATCCTGCAGGTTTTGGCAAGCAATTATGGATCACATAAAGGGGAATTTTAGTAATAAGAAGTAATACATATATATATATATCTAGCTATAAAAAGTTCATTCTGCCAGGGTTGCTCTGCTCAAATAAGAGTTCTGAAGAGGAAAATTGCTTAAGCAGAGAGTGAAAAATACCACAATGTTTGCTCTTATGTCAGAAAACCACAAGCTCGCCTAAGCAGCACTAACACTGAAGTATAACCTTACTTTTATGCCTGTGTCTTATTTGCACATACTAAATATTTCTAAAACAAACTGTCAAACTTGTCTTTTGCTAGTCCTATGTGCTTTGATACTGATTAACTGTACAGTCTAAAAGCTGTTCTGCCAGCATAATAATGATTAATGGTGGTAGCTGGCAAGAGAGGAAAAAATAAGTTCCTTATCAGGCAGTAAAATAAGAGGGCAAAAACCTACTATGTTTCAAGCTTACAATTTCATTTTAAACCTACATTGGCCAACAAAACAAACAGTAACATGCATTTTCATTTCAATAAGGTTAAATTTGAGATTAGACACAGTAACAGCAGTACATTCCAGATTCTCCCTTCAAAAGGTGAGGCACAAAACAGTTCATTTCTTAATCCCACTAATTTACCACTTACCTACAACAGTGCTGTCACTTGTATTCAGTGCAGGAACCGGCTTATTTTTTACTGTTTTTGGGAAAATACCAGGTTTCCGTGGTGCTTCTTCTGGTGGATTATTCAAAAACTTAAAGGTAAAATAAAATTAAAATCCACATTTCATTACTAAAAAGAATCCCCATCCAAGTTAAAACCAGCAGAGTGATATTCATGATACTCATTCAGAAAAGATGTAGTCCTCTGTGACTGAAGATTTTTTAAATTTTGTTTTATTTTTTT
Organism: Aythya fuligula; assembly: GCF_009819795.1. Taxonomy (NCBI): domain Eukaryota; kingdom Metazoa; phylum Chordata; class Aves; order Anseriformes; family Anatidae; genus Aythya; species Aythya fuligula. Next base: position 3,322,046 of record NC_045562.1, read on the forward strand.
TAGTACTAGAATATACAAGCAAATACAGAGCTTGCATCATTAGTGTGCAATATTTGTGTCTCCGTTACTGTTGTGATAATGAAACTTACATGTTTTTAAACTTCCAAATCACTTTTTTAAGACAGGAAACTTGTTACAACTTTACTTGCCTGAAGAAATTTAATAAGCCATTTTACTGTTACAGAAATCTCTAATTCTGTAAAAGATGCTGATGGTACCCAACCAAATTATATGTCGTTGTTCCCACTCCCCGATTCAAATAGATCTCCGAGTAATTAATAGAATCACGATAAGATTAGAGGAATTGATTGGTATTCTGAGGGCAGGAGATAGAGACATAACTCCTGCTAGCTTTGCTTTTTTAATCATGATATTTTAGGATTTTCTGTATTCAAGACTCAGTAGGTGAACTAGTAAAGAGTACATCCATACCACTGACAAACGGGAAGAACGTTAACAGACTAGGGACACTGCTACTTACCTCAATGGCTTTCTCTGCTTGCTCTTTTGTTTCAAATTCAACAAAAGCAAATCCCTTCGGATCACCAGTAGATTTATACCTTGGGATACTGACGTAAACTACATTGCCACACTTCCCAAACACCCGCTCAATCCAACTGTGATTAACATTTTTGGGAAGCAGCTCCTACAGAAAGAAAAATAGACCACGTTTTCTCAGTAATTACCATTGCATCAGATCGCGTACCACATTTTCTAATTATAATTCTCAAAACAAAAATTTAAGTTTGATGTAACAACATTGAAAAATATTTTTTGCTGTATTTCACTAAGTATTCGTGTCAAGAGGTCATAGTATTCATGTAGTAAAGACAATGATCTGAAAATGCCTCTCTAATCAGTCACCTGTGCAAGTATGATTTGCATGAAGTTACACTTTTATCTCATTCCTGAGACAGATACCAAGGCCTCACCTGCAACAGGATCTTTGCGACATGGGGTATCTTTGTGAATTTTATATCTTAAGCATAACTTTGCATTGTCTCAAACTATCCACTGCAGACCACAAGGATATTTTTTTATTTTTTAAAGTTGTTAGAAATCCAGATTCACAGAAATTGTTCTTGTAGGTCAGGAAGAAACACTATGTAAACTGATTAATGCTGGTAACTGACATTTTAAAGCTTAGTGGTTACCACTCATGGCCTAGTTTATCAGTTGCTGTGGAAGTTAAAACTTTTAGCCAGCTTCTTGGATGACAAAACGGTCTTACTTATTTTTCCTATATTCCTTAATGTAACAGCACATTTTGGCAGCTTGCAGACATCATGGCTCAGTTCCTAACCATTTCCCTTCATCTTTTAAAGAGAAATCCAAATCCCATCATATCAATTTCTAAAGAGACCCCGCTGAACATGATTTAAAAATTGAACGCTCTCAAATTTAAGCTTAGACAAAAACAGTCAGCAATACTTCATTTTTTTCATGGCGAGTTACTGCACTAAGTTCTTCCCCATAAGAAAATGTTACATTCAAGGAAAAAACTATTTTTGCATGAACTCTGCTTGCCTGAGAACAACATTTCATTATGTTTTTGGTATAATGTTGAAAAGCCGGTCAGTCACTTGAAACTTTAAAAATACTATTACTTTGGTATTGTGCTCATCCCACAGAATGTTGTTAACATATGTCATAAATAAAGAAAGTCACAAGCCATAAGATTACTTTTGAGAAATTTAATGAGATCTCCTTCTAAATTAAAACAAAGTTGTTGAAAATACAAACTAATGAAACCACTATTCCTTAAAGAAGCACTGCTCCCCCTTCTGGCTGCATACGAAAGGGAGACATTGCACCATGAAGGGCAGGTATCTCACACACAGGTCCTTAAAAAATGAAACAAACAAGAAATCTACACCCACCTCCCCGATTGGGTAGTAACAGGAGGATATTTTGGACTTACAGAAAATTTTAAAACTAAAAAACCCTGACAACTAGGTAGTTAGGCAACATAGCTCATTGCATTTGGAATATCTGTTCTGAAAATTACATAATCAAACTATTAGAGAAGTTCTAAGCAGTTCCTGCAATCACATTAGGAGAATACCATGACTGGCATATTGTGCTTAAAACAACTAACCTTTCCTGGGCTTTTGTTACAGAATTCAATGCTCTGAGTAATCCAGCTTCTATTTACCTGGATGGGCTGGCATTTTGGGCATGATTATTACACATCTTCGTCACAGAAAGCTTGGTGCCTGCTCGGAATTACTACCTGCAGGAAGATCCAGCAGCTAACTGCTATAGGCATGTAACTAAGTTGACATCAGCCACAAACAGATCCCTTTAGAGACAAAGGGAATTCCATACTGGCTTCAATTCTATTAGAAAAATCCATAGAACTTTTAAATAAGTGACAGTTCAACCATCAGACCTCATTCCATGCTACCATTCAAGCAGCTCAACAATATGGTAAGTAATTCCACTCTGACATCTGCAGTATGTTGAGATGTAGTGTTTTTCTAGCAGTGCAAGCTATTTTCATTTGTTAGTGAATAATTTCAGTACCAAGACAGCTACAGGATATTGTGCTATCAGGAGTATTTTTTTTTTTTTTTAAAGCTCCCTAAACATATGACTGGTCCATTTAGGTACACTCTGCCATTAAAAAAAAAAAAATAATAAAAAAAAATGTTAGTGGGACAAAAACAGAGGCACAGAGGCGTTCGAAGTAACATTTTATAAACAGGTTGTACTGTATGAGGTATGCCTGAGTATCTTCCAATCTCAGTTTCTGTTGTTAGAATAACAACTTGTTATCAAAAATTTGACCACATTAATATATTTCATGAATTTTTCTTGGTACCAGTGTTGTCTCCCTGGTGGCATCAACCAGAAAAGCACAGTGAAAAGCAGTAACAGATAGTGAAAGTGCACCATTTTCTCACTACGATACAAAATAGCTCTTTGTTCAGCATTTTAAATCATTTAAAATGGTACAAGAAGTCAGCATACCATACTAATCCTATTCTTTCCCTACCACGGTTACTGCCAGTGCTCATCTACCTAAAACAAAACATTTTACTGCATTAAATGTATGTATTAATGCTAATCTTTGGGCCTCTTCATTACAAGTTCAATACATCTATAATGCATTTTTCCTCTCCCCATTTTTTGGAAGAGAAAAAAAAAAAAGAAAAAATCTATTAGAATTTATACTTTATATGATGTTTCCTGTACTAAATCCATCATCTTCGCAGAGAAAACCCACCCTCTAAACCTAATAAAATCACATGGCTGCTTTATATTGTATTTCTCATTCTTAATACTGCAAGTGACACTATGCAATCAGATCATCAGAGCTCATAATAAACATATATATGTTGGGTTTTGCATTCGAAAATAATATGCAGTAAGAACGTAATTTTAAAGGAGTTTCTACAGTTAGAAATAAAGCGCTCTGTCATATACAAGGCACACACAACAGGTACAACCTTACCACATAGACTGTACGACTATCCACATCCTTTGGTTGCTCACCCAGTGGCTGTCGTCTTCTAATCCTAGTGCCTTCTAAATCCAACTAGAAGTTAACAAGAAACAAGCATTTTCTGTAAGAATACTGACCACTTCAATTCCACTGTCATTAGTGCTCCAGTTACAGCACGGAGAAAGGAGTAAAAACGTGAGACACTCACCTCTACAACAGATGAACTTTTAACTGCTCGAGCTATCAGTTTTCCATCAGTAGTTAATTTTTTCATTTTGTTGAAAGATACAAGAAGTGATATATCAACATCTAAGGAGGAAAAAAAGTGCAAGTGATGAAATCAATGCAATCTAGAAAACACTAGTGTGTCCCAATCAGACAGACATTAAGACTCAGCTAGTATTTTTGTGAAAAGAATGTGTGAGTCGTAACTCACCACACTACATGCTGGCAAGGATTTACAGAAAGTTTTTCCCATCAAAATAAAAGTTCCAAGTAATCATATATATGTATAGGTGCTAACCTATCAAAGGAATTTTGTTAGTCTCTTTTACCTCCCCACTGGTAATTACAGTCTTTGAAAAGAAGGAAAAACCCTTTCTTATGTGGTTTTACAATACAAAAACAATTTACACTGAAAACCATGCTTCTCCTTCAAGTACTTAATTAAGCGTTTAACCCAGCAACACAAAAAAGCCCCTGCTTTTACTGCAGTTGTGATGAGTCATGCTGCCAAAACCTGGACAGAAAATTAAGCAATATTAGTCTTAGTTAAAGACACTCAAACTCTAATACCTCTAGAAAACGTAAAGATTTTTTTTTTTTTTTTTTTTTTAAAACTAAGGTGTGCAGGGAAACAACTAAAGTTCAATACCATTGGAGACTGTAACAAGCAGTTAGAAGACTAGACTTTATCACGTAAGGCAGCTGAGCTTATGATTTACCCTTGAAATAAATACACAGTTCTTAAGACACTTGTGGAACCTACAAAATATAAACATAAATATATATATATTTTTGGAAAAAGATAACGTCTTTTCACAGACATACTGCATGTGATGTAATCCATCTTGTGTAACACACTAGAACAATTATAGATGGCATTAACCACACATTTACTACACTTAAAGCAAAAGCATGCCAGTCACACCAGTTAATGTGTAAATTAATTTACCCTTCAGAAAGCACCAAGTAGTTTCATTACCAAACTCCATTTCCTACTCTGCAGTCAAATTAGCCATGCCAAAAATGCCTATAGGAAAGAGACCTGTCACAGCCCTACATGCAAATGCACAATTTCTCACATAACAAACCTGTGCATTAAAGAAGAAAAAGGTATCTACATCAAACTGCAAAACCATGTGACACTTTAATTTCTGCATTTACCTGCCCTACAAATCAAGTAGTGTACCTCTATGGAAAATAATTACCCTTGTTTGTTTACTTGTTCTTGTAGTTACACAAAGGTACAAAAAAAAAAAAAATCAGGTCTCCCAAACAGTCACTGCTACTGTGGCAGATGCCTCTCATTTACTCCTAGAGCTGGTAGTAAAGGAAACGATAAACACTAAATCCAGTTTCTACAAAGTTGTACCTGGCTATGTCTCCTGAGTTGCTAATCTGCTGCTGACTTCCAGCATGCAACTGCTATCTTCCCCAGGAGAAGACATAGTCATAATAATAAATCAGAAGACCTAATAATAAATGGTAACATCGCCACCAATATAGGGAAGAAAGCTAAAACCCATCTGTTTACTGAAATGTAATCAATATAAACTTACATCCATCTCTGGACTTCTCTATTTGTTCCCGAAGAAATCTATCTTTGTGGAGATTAACGTCGCCGAACCAGAAATCCACTTGTTTTGCTATATCTGCAAGCACCTGTTTAACCCTTGACCTCTTCTTTTTCTCCCTCTCTTTCTTCTGTTCAGTGCTTTCCTCTTCCATGGCATTGTCTCTTGCAACTTCAGTCTCCATTCCTGTCATCCTGTCAGTTGAAAGTTAAATATAACCTTTGAGAAAAACCGAAGTATTCTTATAGGAAGGAGTAAACACTGCCCCTTTCATGCAGTAATTTTGAAATGTTTTATCATACATTAAGGAGGCTAACTCTGTGCATCCCCTGTAAGGCTGTGCCATTCATTAGTTGTGTACAAAAATACAAAGCATGGAGAAGATGAGAAACATTAGGTTACACAATAACTGTGTGCAGACTAAGCTGAAACTCACATCTTATGGCTCTTTGCACTGCCCTTTAGCCACAGCAACTCATTGCAGGCAGATCGGTACCAAACCGCAGGCTTTTCTTTTAAAATTTGTACAATTGTCTTAATCCAAAACGTCCCACAAACAGTTTGCCCTCCTCATTAGATCTCTAAAGGCAGTTTTTGACTTTGCGCAACAGTCATGACATTTAAAGTTTCAACTGCTTTCATGCTTTATCAGACAAGCAGTGCTATTATTATTCCAAACATTTTTTAAGTGAATTCTTTGAAGTACTTTCAGAGGTCAGGAAGCGTCCTTCAATCAGACAAATTCCAGGTTACCAAAGACGCATGCTACTTGTGCTAAAGGGAGTTTACAAAATCCATCTAAAAGCAGTCAATTTTCCTCCCAAGAAATGCATTTTCTTAGATTTGAATAAAAATAAATAACTTGTTCTCCACTTCTCAGATGTCCCAGTACAAACCATTAGAAAACCTGCATAAAAAAATCCCACAAAGCACTACAATTCAGCAGTTACCCTTGTAGGCAGAAAGCAGAGCAGGTAAAAAAAAAAAAAAAAAAAGGTTATACAGACTTGTGAACAGGCTAGCCAAGGACAATGCTCAACAGGCATCTCCTAAAGCCAGTGTCTGCAAACAGGTTACATTAACACACAGATGCTGAAGAGCTCGCTGCAAAAATTTATGGTAAGACCAAAATGAGAAGCACGTATTCATCCTTACAAATAAACACCATGTCAAGAGATATTTAAATATAGAGGTGGCATGCACAGAAGCTTTAGTAAGACTTTTTTTTTTTTTAAATAACCCTTACTAAATTACATTAAAAATGCGAACCGCTCTCTTGCAGGGCCTCGGCAACTGACAAAAAGCAGTAATTAAAAATCATTAAAAATCTTCCAATCCTGCCCTTGAATATGTTCCAACACATTCCTACTACATTTCTTGCATGAGCAATCTAAAATCAGAGTGTCGCTTTTTGGAGACCGTTAATTACCAGCCTTCTTCCAGTCCGGGTGTCACTCGGTATGTGCTACACCTGAAGAGGCGTCTTCCCTTTCCTTGGTCAGGGCTCTGTCACCAGTAGCCACTGACATTAATGGCAGCCACGTTCTGCCAGAAATGCAGATTCAGGCCCCTAGAGATAGGCACTAGCTAGTGGGAAGTAACTTGAATTTATAGCTTTACTTTGAAAAACATCACAACTTTTAAATGGATCAATTCATCTTTTTTTTGTACATATTTCCCATTCACCATAGGTACTCACTCCTCCTTGAGAATTGTTGGCCACCACAGTAGTTTATTTTATTCAAGCCAAACAAAGCACTACTGGCAAAAACACGCTTTGGAGAATGAAATTAACACAAAAATTCCAGTAATTAATATGGCAATCATCATACGAAAGACTTTCCAGCTCTGGCAATGAAACCTAAGGAAGTACAAGTGCTCAGAGAGGAAGCCCACCTCTACAGCAGAATGACCAAAATGGAAATGGTCCTCAAATCATTGTGCAAATCAGGCTGCCTCAGCCAGAGATCAGTTTCTCTCACTGCTGGGAGCTGCCCACTCAAGATAGTGAAAGGCCAACAATTACCTTGAAAAGATAAGCCAGGTAAAACTCCCAATTGAAGGCTTCAAGCTGCTCTCAAGCCCTTCAGCATGATCTTTATAGGAATTCTCTGCACGACAATACAGCACTTAGCTGAGGGCTATGGTGAGCTACACCATTAGAAGCAAAGCTTAGTTACCGGATACTTTCTTTGCTTGCACATTATTACTTGACCACACCAACAAGTAGCATGGCTTATATATTGAAAAATTTTATTTTATGAAGCCTTCTGAAGTGTTTTGCTTATTTTGAGTCACTCATCCTCTGGACTTCTTTCTCAGAAGAAAGGTTCCCATCAACCTTAAAGGAAAGGCACATAGCTGCAAGCTGTACTCTGTTGTTTTGTTTTGCTCCTCCTCCACCCCCATTCCCACTTTGTGCTACTCCTTTAGGAAAGAAGCTTTGAGAAAATGGCTTTGGAGAGAGCTTGCAGCCAGAGCAAATGTCAGCTATGAATCTATAATTAGAATCTGTACACAACCGAACAGTCAGTGGTGAAATACTCACACCTGAGAGGTCACAGAGGTTCAAATTCAGCACATGAGAAAACACTTTTTATAGGTAAGCATATCAGCAACTCACGGCACTGGCTTTTTTTGTCGGTATTCTTTTCATTCGCAATTAATCTGGCAACTCTCAGCTCCGCAGTGAAAGCCGCAACGCCAAGGCATACAGCAGCCTGCATTTTTGTTGCCTTGCCAGCCTCACAACTGCAAGCACTGTTCCCATAAGCCATGCAACTTGGATGAGAACTAAAGCCAAGGTCCAGACTTCAGTCTGCTAAGAAAACACCTATCACCTCTTTGTTTTCCTCACATGAAATATAAGCCTTAGCGTCTTTGTGTGCGAGAGGTGAAAGAAGGGACCATTAGTTAGGGGAAGGAATGGAGCCAATAAAACGAAGTTGTTATAAACTAAAAGCCTACAATGACTTGCCTATGCACTTTAGAAGATAAATATTAATCACAGTGGTGCTAATCCCTACAGAGCCAAGTTCCAAACCACTTCACCTCCACCAACCCAACGCGCCTGAGCTATGTGAGGGCAGCCACCAAGCACCGGGCGCCCAACGGCCACCAACCACCGCCCCCAGTCAGCCCAACGGCCGGCACGCGGCCAGCACTGCGCATGCGCGCGGCGGCGGCACCAGCAGCAGCAGCAGCGCCCCCTACCGGCGCCCCCGCCCCCCGCCCAACGGCCGCCCCCCGCCGCGCGCCACTGACCTGCCCGCCCCGCCGCGCCGCGCCACGTGACGTCACCGCGGGGGGCAACGGGCCGAGCCGTGCCGCGCGCGCGCCTCCGGCCGCCGCCGCCGCCAGCAACCGCCGCCGGCCCTCCCTGCCCCGGCGCGGAGGGGAGCCCCGCGCGCATGCGCCCCTTCGGGAGCGGCCGCGCCTGGCTGGGCGCGCACGTGATTTCCTCCCGGCGGGCGGGGCCGCGCCGGGGAGGGGGCGTGGTTCAGCGAGGTGTGGGCGTGGCTAAGAGGAAGCGGGGCGTGGCTAAAGGGTAGGGGGCGTGGCCTAGCGGGACGGGGGCTTTCCTCGGCGGCCGGCGGGGCGCGGTGACGTCACGCGCGCTGTGGCGGGAAGTTCGGAGCGCGGCGGCGGCAGCGGCCGCCTCAGGTGGGCGGGGGGGGGGGAGGGGCCGTTGGGCTCCGCTGCCCCTCAGGTGGTGGTGGCGGGGGGGGGTGGGGGGTTAACGGCTCAACGGCTTCTGAGTTTGTTTTTTTTTGACAGAAAAATAATGGTATTTTTGCTGCCGGCAAACATCTGTAGCATAAATTGGGGGACTCTGAGCCGCAGCGTGGTCGCCGCAGGTTTTTCTAGCCGCCAGCTGTTCGTTTAAGCAAATTACTTCCCCTGAAATGTAGAAAGTACGTTAATATCTATAAAAACACCGTGTTTGCCTATGGGCTTTGCATGACATTATGGTTAAGGTGTGTCTTTGAAACGTCCTCATCAGCTATATGCATCCCCCTGCCTTTACGTTGCCTCCTATCTGCGTCTTTTACAAAAAAACCACCAACAATCTGCCATCTGTTTTTCTGTATATACGTTTTCCACACCACCCTGGTTCGCTCTGCACATTTCCCCATCGCTCAGACGGCACAACGATGTGAATGTTTGCACGAGGAGCTGTCGGATGACGGTGCTGCCAAAGCAATGTCTTCTCAAGAATTTACTGTAAGTCTCTTTTTGAACCCCATGCGACTAAGGAAAAATAAACTAAATGACGTTATGGCTGCTGTGTTATTTAAACGTGTTCTTACTTCTCGTTGTTTCAACATTTCCTGCTTTTAAACCAGGTATTGTACACTCACCAAAAAATGAAAAAATCAAAAACATGGCAAGATGGAACTCTGAGGATGAGACCTGGAGGAAATAAGGTGAAGAACTCAGCCTTAATGCTCTGTCACAGCGTCTGCTGCTGTGGATGCTCAGTGGCGATCTGGTTGATCTGTGAAGTAAAACTGATTATTTAAAATTCTTTTTCTTATTTTTTTTTTAATTTTTTTTTTTAAATTCTTTCAGGCAACCCTGTTTGATGATAAAGGACAATGTTTGGACAGTATGTTTATAAAATCCCAGGTATATTTTTCCTGATTTTTTTCTTATACTTTTCTATGCTTAGGATTGTGGTTTGCATTTCAGGAAGCATTTCAAACTCCTTTTTGTCTGGTTATTATGGTAGCGCTTTTTCCCTAGCAATATGGCAGTTTTCTGTTGTAAATATCATCAAAGGATGCTACAATGTAAGCAACGGAAAGCTAACACAGCTTCCAGTTGTTGATAAGCCCTACCAGTGCTCTTCCAGAGCCACTGTGGGGGACTTACAGAATTATATTTCTTTTGGGTAGAAGCAGTGTTTTACAGTAATATATTAAATGAGCATATTTTGAAACTAGATGCTAGTCTCTTCCAGTATTACTTAATCTTAACTATTTATATGACATTGTGATGTGCTGAGTGTAGAATATAACACTTCAGATTTTTTTTTTACCTGTCAGTGTTCACAATATTTAGAAGACGTGTAATTTCTTATATGGCACTATTATGTACATACTGCTTCTTCCTCTCTCTTTTCCAGGTGAATGCTGGAGACAATTTAGAAAGTGAACGATATTTGATCACAGTTGAAGCAGTAAAAGTGAATGAAAAACCTTGTGAAGATCAGCCAAGGAAAGCCGAAATAATAGAAGTGAATAGAAATGGTGTAAAGCCTGGTATTCTACCCTCAAGACATTTGTCTGTTGGCTTGAAAAGGAAGTTTACGGTATGTCTCTTCAAAAAGTTGTTTGATATTGATGTGCATTTTAAAACACAAAGATCACATCTTTTAATTGAATAGTAAATATATCAATAATGCTTTCTTGCTTTTTTTGGAACTGTAAGTCAGGACGTGTTAGTGGTCGTAGCTACTTTTTGCCAAGTTTACTAGATCTTTGTTTAGCTTAGCAGGTTTACTACTGCTAAGGCTGCTGTGAAAATTGCAAGGGATTGAGATTACTTGTATACACCTGTGGAATCGTCATGTGCTATCTGATCAGAACATGTTTTATGGAGTGTGCTCTATTTTCAGCTTTTTTTCTTACAAAATGTGAAGCTGATTTCTGAGTAGAACTAATTTTAAATTCCTCTATTAGGGTTTCCAAGGGCCACGCCAAGTTGAAAAGAAAACACCAACAATGGAAGATGAAGAAAACCCAGCAACATCATTTGTATCTAAGCAGTGTCAGGGTATTTTTCCATCCAAGTTTTGTATTACCTCTCCATTGTTTTCTACTATTGGTGAGAAGAATGCAGAAACAAAGCTATCTACAGACTTTCATGACGATGCGCTTACAAATAACAATAGAGACCATGGGTCTTTCTCACTGGTTTCGCCTCAGTTTCTTGATACGTGTAATGAAATAGAGAAGAGAAGCTCTCATCAGTCCATTGTGAAGCCAGAACCTCCTCTAATTACTGTCCACACCAAATCTTACAATCAGACAACTGGTCGTGGGGCAGTGTCACAGAACATCAGGAGCACGGCACAGATAATAGCTCTTCTGAAATCTAAAACAACACAGGCTTGCAGAGAGGAAGCAACACCTGAAGTCAACAAACCTCTGTCTAGATTTCAAGCACCAGAAAACACAAATAGTTTGTGTAACCCAAAGAGTACAACCCTACCTGCCTTTTCAGGCAACTCTGACAAAAGACTTGCTCAAAATATTCAGAACTTGCATTCTACAAAGGAAACTGTAAATGATAAAAAGGGATGGAATGCTGAAACGCGTCTACATTCGTCTGAACCTTGTGATAAAGAAGTCACTGGACAAAGACATGGTGAAAAGGCAAATAATTTAAGTCAAGACTTATGGGATCCCTGCAATACAAATAGCTCCTTCCTATCTGAATCCACCATAAATAGACTACATGAAAGCCAGTTTGTCCCTTCTCGTTCTACAAGTCCTACCATCTTTGAAACGCATCTCTCCACACACAGAGAGCATTTGTTGACTACTGGTCTTCAGGAGAATTCATCTGTCAAGTCAGAGAGTCACCTTCAGCCACAGCAAAGCTCAGAAAGAGTGTGTAGGGCCTTGGAGGTTTCTGAGGATATAACATTGACTGAAAGTGGAATTGTGAAGGAGGAATTCAGTACACGTGACAAAGACTGTGGACAAGATGAGCAGGTAATGCAGGTGAACTTTAATCTATTGGAGGCTTTTGATTTTAGTGACACAGATGATGGAGACCAGTGTGAAAGAAATATGAAAGAGATCCCTGAGGAAGATGTGCTTTCAAAAAGTCCAGACAGCTTAGAGAGAGCTGTAGCACAAAATACTGCATTGAGGCTTCATTCTTGCTGTGAAAAGGAAGAAATCAGATGTTCAACACTGGACAGAGAGAGTGATGGAAATGCCTGTGCTGCAGGAGTACCATTGCAGCTTTGTGACAACAAAGTTAGAGAGAGAGAGAGAATTGTGGAGGACTCTGCAAACCAAACCCAAATCACAGCAGAATTTTTGGATGAGAGAAACAACTTAACAGAGATGAATGAAAACCAGCTAAGTGTCAAAGCCATGAACAATAAGGATGATCTTGATGGCTGCACAGCAAATACTGCTAATGGCATGCTAGGGTTAAAAAACAAACACTCTGATCTTTTGCCTGATGACACAAATGTTATTGAGTGTCACCCTGAATCTGGTATGTTTGAGAACACTGAAAGCATTCCATGTATTACTACCAGCAAAATAATTTCTACGGTGGAGAAAAGGACTGAAGAAGATGTTATGCAGCTTGGACGCACAAAATCCCCAGATAACGATCTAGAACGTTTCTGGGGTACTAAGAGTGATGACACTAAACCAGGTAGTCCTTTGCTGGCTTTGTCACAACAATCTGATCCTTGCTGTGGCCTATTTCAATATATTGCAGAAGATGATCAAAATGTATTTGGCATTTCATGCAAGGAAGATACTCTTGTTTCCAGAAGTGCTATCTATCCTTTAGGAAAAGGCCATTCGGCTCCAGAGGAAGCAGAAATAGGTGAAACTGAGGTTGAAAATGTAGAGAGCATAAATGCCCTTCACGAAGCCTGCAAAGGTGAAAGAATAGGAATGGATTGCCTGAAATGCACAGCAATGGCTGAAAATTCATCAGATCTTCCTGACTTGGTAAACAATATCGCTCTTCTAAGAGCTTTGTCTCAACATAGCACAGCATTAGAAAGCTTACAAAAGATGGAGGAAAATAATAGCATGGTATATGAAGCAGAGACTTCTAAAGAGATATTTGAACCACTTGTGGCAGATGAAGGTTAGGTTAGCTTCTGTTTTATGTCTGACTCTACCTGTTTGACTTCTGTACTCTTATCTCTCCTGCTGGGCAGTTGATATTCAGAAGTCATACTTTTGTAGTGATGTGTTATGAAGGTTACATCATCGTGCAATGTTTAGCACTTAAGGCAACGACGTGCCCCCCAAATCTGCTTCCCTGTTTTCCTTAGTTCAGTTGATCTTAACTGTGCAATTATTTTTATGGGTAAGGGTTGCAAAGTCAGTAATTATTCAGAAGTTTTCGTGTCAAATGACGGCTGTTTCTTATTATGCTTTTCTGTCTCTCGTAGCTATAAACAAGTTTTCAGAAATGCCTTACTCAGAAAGTATAGAGGCATCTTCATGCATTGATTCTTCAGGCGTTTTGGTAATTTTTTTTTTTAATTATATATATCAGTTGCTACAAAATAAACTCATTTTCTATGAGGCTTCTTGAATACAATTCCTGGTTTATCAAACTATAGGGGTTGAGCTGGAAATTGCTTAGTGGCATCAACTGAGAAGCTGATAGATAAGATAAAAAAAAAAAAAGTCACCTTGCAGACCTTACTGCTAGTTCAGGAGGCTAAAAGTCTGACAAGAAACACAATGCAAATTGTAATATCTAGTTATGTTTAGTATCACATCATTAATAAGTCTAATACTTCGCTACCTCATCTTCTTTTACCTTTTTTTTTTCTTTCATCATCGTTTTGAATGTAGAATTTTTAGTATTTGGCTTGATATACAGCAGCAATCATTTGTGCTTGATGCATCACACCAATTTGTGTGCTATTCTATTAACATTTTTTTTTCTTTCAATCACTTCCAAAGGGAAAGAAAGATTTTACATTAAATTCTGCTTCTCATTTTCCATTTGAGTAGCAAGTACAGTTTATTATCATGTCGTGGACTGTTCTGGGCTTCTAACGAAAAGCTGTAATTTAAAACACTTTTTGTTGGATAAATAGATCAGGTCTTTGGAAAAATCTTGAGATGTATTGGCTTAACTTTTCACCTTAAGAGGTTATTAAGCTGTTAGACTAATTAGCTTTTGATACTTTTATAGCAGCCCAACTGTGTGGACAGTTTATTACAGCAAACTGAGTTGTATATTCCACCAATAGCACTGGGCCAAAGAGACCCTAGGACATCTGACTGCCAACCAAAGGTACAGTTTCTGTGGAACTGAAGTGCAATTAATAGCATTTCTTAACTTTCAAGCCAGTAGCTGACTACTTTCAATACATTACAATAAGTCCTAATAAATAGTTAACCAGTTTCATAACTGGCTTCTCAGATCACATTTTAGCGCATTTTTCTGTGAGACGTTTTCCATTGGTAGTTTAAACTTAAATTTTACAATATGAAAGTAAGGCTTCACACATTATGTCAGAATATCACAATTTTCTGTTGACAGAGATTTGCACAAAAACTTTCTTGGTGCTGAGTTGTAGGTCAGCAAGGGAAACATACCTTCAAAAGCACGGGGTATTTTTTTCTTCTTTCCCTAGTTTCAGAGATTATTTTTGTTATGTTTATGAAAAGTACTTTTTTTCGGTTGTAGGTAGTTCCTGAACAGTACTTATTTTCAGTTAATAATTCCAATGTATTGTGTAGCCTGTTGAGTTTCAAGGGCACCAAATAAAGGGATCAGCAGCTAGTGAGATAATGTTGAGGAATCCCTGCTCGCAGCTGGGATGGCAGCAGTACCCAGATAATATGCAGTTTGCAGCTGAGAGATTTCTGTCACCTCCGGTTTCAAGCAATTATGTTCTTTCTGACTTCAGCCAGGTAAAACATTTTTTTCAAAGTTATTCTTATTGACCTTATTGCAAGAAAATATCCTGAAAACGTAGAACAAAAGAGAATTCACTTTTAGAGTAACACAATCATATCAAAATGACTAAGAATCAAGTGTAATACTTTGTGGTCAAACTTTTGCAGTTAGACATGATTATTTTTACTCGTCTTTGTCACAGGAATATGTGTTTGCAAGATGTAAATTGTTTTTTGATTCTGTGATCAATTTCACTTAAAAAACCACCACCAACAAAAAACAACAAAACAGATACCTCAAAGTGAAAAGTGGCAAGGAGCTTTTATGATGATTGTTTTCAGATGATAGCTGTATAATTGATTGGATTGGAAATTTTGTCTTTAATTTCTACATGGTTCCAAAACAAGGGTTAAAACTTTCCCTCTTGGACTACAAGAATTATTATTATTCCTCATGGATGTAAAAAAACATGAGATGAAACATTAAATAAAACATTTTTCTATTGCTGTATATATATATTGATGTTTTTTTTTTTAAAAAAAACTTCCAGAATGGGCTAGAGATACTGAAATTTATAATTAGAAAGAGGGTCTTTGCACAAAGATACTGTGTATAAAGAGGTTAAAAGTTTAATTTCTAACAAGATTTTACTTATACTTTCTTGGTACAGTCTCCAGGTTCAGGAAGGCTTCATGAGGATGATACCAACTTCATTGGAGAGGAGAATTTTGAAAAGAAGTCTAACTTTATTAAAGAATCGATAGTAGATCTGTCCCGTAAGTGAAAGTAAAAGTAGAATGGCAGTGATTGGCCTCAGAACAGTTATTCTGCATGACTTCTGTCCTTTGCATATTTTTCCTAGCACTGGCACTGAATGCACACTCTGAAGTTCCACCGTGGATAATGTCAGGCTCACCTTCGTGTTCTGATCTGGGACAAATGCAGTGGTCATCATGGGAAGCTGACAAGGTGTGAGCTGACTGTCTGTTGGAGATCTTTTGGGGTTTCTGTCTGTTCATAGCAGCAACTTCATGTTTTATTTGTTGCTTTTTTACCTCAACTCTGAGAGACGTTTTATTTGTCTAGAACGACAAGAGTGAGAAAAGTAACAAAAGAGCTATCGTCGGGGTGTTTGTTTCTTGCGTTTTGGTTTTTACTCAGTCATTCACTTGCCTTGATAATCCTTCATTCCGTAGGTGATTTCATCAGTACAACTGACTTCCCCAGTTTCTCCAGCTTCAGGAAATAAGGAAACTGTTCAGGACATCCAGACCCCCCTGATGCACAGGAACCTTCCAAGTGATTCTGAACTTTCAGCAAATGTTTTCAGTAAGAAATTCTAATTGCAGTTTACATTGTTTTTACTAGGAAATATTTGATGATTTTTGAAGCACACTGAGTTGCGCTATAAAAAACCTGGGCATTGAAAATATATTGAGATGTGTCCTGGCAACTGTAGAGATCAGTTTGTGTTTGTTACATATTTTTTCATATGTGTGTTTCAGTTTTTAAGTGTTATTTTTATTTTTATTTATTTTTTTTTTTTTCCAAATTAGCTGAATTAGCATGGGATTCCATACTTCCCACCCTGCATCCCCTCTTATTTTTTCCTGATAGAAACTTAAATACAATGATGTAATTTTATTCAAAAAAAAATCTTCCAGTGTGCAGGGGTGAAAAAGGCTGTAAGCTAAGCTTCTAATTCATAGTAATGTTTTCATTCATTTACCTGCTTTAGTTGAAATCCATATTCAGCTGCACGCTGACCCACTTCCAGTGATGACGTGGACACCTGTCATTGACTGTCACTTCTTATTGATAATGAATTTAGCCAACAGGATGCTTGTGGTACTAGGAATCTATTGATCCCCATCGGTTAATATTAATTGTGCACAGTTTTGTGGGTGATTCTTTTCGAAAAAGGAAGAGATGTTAAACTGATTGCTTTCCAGATGGCAGCTGTCACTGACCTACCAACAATATCAGTTTAATAACCTCCAAAGCAAATTAATGTTTAAATATTTTCTACCAACCATTTACTTTTATTAAGTAGAGTGCCTGCAGAAATGTGTTTGGGATATATGGATTTAAATATTAAAAGATCACATCTGAAATCACTCATTTTATATGGAAATTTAGTAGGGCACTCTACAGGCACAGTAAAAAGAGCTTGTCAATTAGAAGTCAGGATGTAAAACGAAGAGCTTGGAATTCTTTCTGTATCATAGTTTTTTGTGCATCTGAAGTTAATGTGCTATCTGGAAGTGCTACGAGTTACTTACGGGACGTATTTGCTCTACAGCATGGGAGAAACACAGCTATCCAGAGGAATGCAGCCCTGCAAGACTCAAACCCACAGTTAAAACACGAACTCCACTTGTCACTGTTCCTGCCACTGAGAAGATTCCCGACGTGGAATTTTTTCTAACCGACAGTGAGAAGAGTCAGCAATCTTCTGGTTCTTCAGCCGTCAGTTTTAGCAGCAAGTCAGCAGCATTTCCTATCAGTGCTCCTGGCCCTGAGGACAGGAATTATGAAACCTCCGTGTTTGGAGAGTATATGGAAGACAGACAAAGGGAATCTGTACAGCCGGTGTTCCCTAATGTGACTTCGCACTGTAGACAAAGCAAGTGGTTGAAATATCAAAGCAGTGCTCAGTGTGACTTGATAACTCAAAACAGCGATGATGTGGAAGTGATGGATGGCATCTGTCCTGAGAGCATCCTCGGAATGCTGCTGGGTGACACAGGAGAGAGCCAGAGCAGCTCTGTGAATGAAAATGCTCCCGGCCCAGCGCCTCTGCAGACAGCAAAGAGCATGCTTGGTAAATGCGGTGCAAAGAGCAGCAGCCAAGATTTGATTTCAGAGAGGAAGTTACTTTCTCTGCACTTAAGTCAGGCTCCTTTAGGTGAACCTACACAAAAGGTGTTAAATCACCTGAGCTGCCACACTGTAACAGGAGATGTCCAGGTGTGTAACTGTTCAAGCAGATAGTTTAACTGACAGAAACACATTTTTCTGGACAAAGCAATTCCTTTTTCCGACTTCCTGCAAGATATTATCAGTATGATTGGATGAAATGGTTCTATATGTGTAGAAACTCAAGAGTCTCTGCTGCAGAACAGCAGCTGCTAATGATTTTTTTTTTTTTAGGTGATGTGACTAATCCTTTGCAAAGGTAATTCCTTGGTGTACATTGGCACCAGATTTAGACTTCTAGTCCAAATGTTGATGGCAGGAAGATGAAATAAAATCCATTGGACTGATTTGCAAGAATATGTTTTTAAGAAGTGTTTTTCTTAATTGCGAAAGGGCAACACTTTCGTGAATGCCTACATCTTGCTTCAAAGCATGGTCTCTAATTTTGAAATATTTTAAACATCATCAGTTTTAATCATGAAAAAGCAAATTATGGCCTTGAATAAGGGCCTAAAAATCAGCAATTAGTGCACCTGGTTGCGAACGGTAGACTATCTTAAAAAAAAAAAAAAAAAAAAAAAAAAAAAAAAAAGAGTAAATTGGGGGGAAAAACAAACAACAATAACAAAACAAACCAAAGAATCAAAAAACAGTGTTTTTAAAAATGCAGGCTGTTTTTTCAGGGCCAAATTTTAACTTCGGCGTACATCCTAAATGATAGCTCAAGCTCACCATGCTGCAGCTCCATGTGTCCTGAATTTTACTGTTATTGGCAGTCTTACTGAGTTTCTGTACTTCCAGTTAACAAAATCCACAAATTTGTGAAAAGGAAGATTATATTTTGCTTTTAGAAAACTGGTTCTTCTTCAGGCTTCATTTTGAAACTTCTGGTTGCAGAATGAGGCCCTGAAATTTTTCTGTTGGTTATAGTCATTATTGAGAATCCAATATACACTTGGGGGGAAAAAAAAAAAAAAAAGGAAAAAGAAAAGAAAAACTACTTTTGGTGCATCTGTACAGTAGCCATTTATCCAAATTTGTCTCACTCAGGGTTTTGAAAACTTTTAACAGTTCTTTTTTAATTGTTGTTGTTTTTTAGGAAATAACAGTTTCTGAGTTGTCTTTTCCTAATGTGGACAAGGTAAAATATGCTAATCTTCCTAAAAGAAAGATTGCCATACCAATTGTATTTCAGTCTCATGTTCACTACAAACAGATTTTTAAAGCTGCTTTGACAGGTATGTCTAACACCATGCAGTATAAAATGCTGTCATTTTTAAGCAATGTATTTCTGAAGCTTTACAAAACAGGGTGAGAGGGAGAGCGATCGTCAGCATCATCTGTTGGAAGGACTGTTAGCATTTGGATTTGCATATCTATCTATAAAAAATACTCAAATATATTCAGCCTATACCAGAAATTGTAAAGACAAAGCAAAAGATCAATACTCTTCTTTTCAACTATGTAACCTTGCTCCTGTTTACCAGTCTATGGTCCTACCTCAGCTGCTGCTACTTCTTTTTTTTTTTTTTTTAATGTACATTTATTTAGTATTTGTATCATTTGGAGTTACATGATTAAACATGATTTGTATGAAAGTAAGGCAGTTAGAACAAGGTGGTTTTATGTGCAGAACGTGAAGTTTGCAGGCCACATAGGTTCTTTTAGAACTCAGATTAAGTATTTTGATTTTTGTTTAAAAATGAAAGTTTCAAGTGAAATGTATTTGAATGCTGTGTACCTGTGTAAGCATTTTAGGGCTGTACTAATTGCTCTTTTATTCTCCTTTCTATGTCAAGAACATTTAAACATAATGCTTTTTGAGTTGTCACAAAGATTACACAATGCTCTTTCCAAAGTGGATGTATCATTTTACACTTCACTGAAAGATGGGCAAAGTGAGAGCAAAGAAAGCAGTGTCCTACTCTGCAGTCATATGCGTCCTGCGAAGCTTGTTACTGTGAAAAAAGAAGGTCAAAACAAGGTGCTTTTTATTCCTTGTTTGTTTACAGTTCCGGGTGTTTGTCTGTTTTGTCATGTAGACCATATGGTGTGAACAGTTACAGGGCAATTCTGCATGATTTACAATTACAGCTTAAAGTGATGTGTTAGAGATCACTTTTAAGACCAGTTGCAGTATCTGCTCATGTCCAGCACTGCTGATGTAATAGCTCTTTCCACTCAGAAAGAGTTTTGTATATGTGAAAATCTTGAATTTATAGTTTTTTTAGGTTATGTTGGATTTTTGTAACCCATGATTATACAGGCTGGCTTTGGAAACTTTGAATTTCACAGAACACCCTTATTTTTTCAGCTAAGTATACTGAAATCTCAGATTTTTATCTGCTTATTTGTATAGCAGCTGGTACTGATCATGTGCTTTACTTTTTCTTTCTGCTTGTTCATTTTATAGTGCTAATTGTCTTTTTTTGCTTTCTTTTTTTTTTTTTTTCTTCTTTCTTCCTTCCCAGGGTCGTTTGTTCTATGCCTGTGATGCCCCAAGAGCTGAGCGGTGTTCATTTTTCAAGTGGATAGAAGAAGTAAATCCTGCACAGATAAAATCCAGGCCTAGTGTAGTGCTGCATGATATAAAAAGTATTGGGACGTACCTCCGAAGTCAAAAGATTTCTGTCTTTGAGGGATGCCAGCTTTTGGTGAGGTATTCTGAAATGATATAAACCTTTCATGTGAATTGCAGGATTTATAAGAATTCTAGTAACTCTGGATTTCGAGAACATTTAACAGGTACATTCAGTAACTGTGTTTAAAGAGCTTGCAGTTCTGTGTACAAGTGTAAAAGCCAAATAAGTGAAGGATTAATACTCGCAGTAGTGGCATTTCAGGTCAGTACTCTTTTCAGCAAGAATCGAAACTGCTTACCATCAGTTTTATCAGCTACATAATGAAAACCCTTATGCGTTGTGTTTGAATTACCCTTCATTTAATCTTTCGTAAGAGAATTTGCAATAGACTTTTATTCTCCTAGTGATGCTTTTCAAAATAGATGTATAACATACATATTCTAATTGTAATGTTAGAGTTTATTTCTAAGGCTCTTCTGTGCTGCTTAACTGTCAGGGAAAGAATTTAACTGCGCTGAATATCTGAGAAGTACTTCTCAGTTGAGATGCATATATTTAAATCTTGCTAATATAACAAGATGAACAGCCAATGTCTGTGGGGTATAATTTGGTCCTGTCTGTGGGGCTTTCTTATTTTTTCATTTGGGAGCCTGAAATTAATGACACGCTTTTTCTTAAAATTGCAATTTAACAGGAAAGCATATGAAATTCAAACACAACGGTGTAGTAAGTTTAAGAAATTTATGAATGTACATGCGAAATTTGATGGTGATTCTAAAAATAAATTGTACCTCAAACTAAGCAGAAAGGAGCATTATTCTATCTATAGCAAAGGTAAGCAAACCTTAAGCATTGGAAGAATAGTCCATGTTAAGATTCATGTTGTGCCTTTTGAAGTTCTGAATTATAATTAAAACCTCAATCCCTTTTCTGAATGCATGAGAACTCTGAGAATGCAAGTATGATTCTAGAAGGGCAATGAAGTATCTTATTTCATCTTTTTTTGCAAATGTTCAAATAATTAAAAAAAAAAAAAAAAAAAAGCAAATTCCATGTCCTTAGGTTTAGAGTGCCTGAATTCCATGAAAAGGTGAAGTGTGTTGAATTGATACTTTTATCTTCCTAGTTTGTTAATTTTGCTCTAGAAGATTATGTAAAGGAAATTAGGGAAAAAAACAAACGTGTTTGAGAATGTTTTATATAGACTCTTGAAATGTTGTGACAGATCAGGTTTTTGTAACTCTAAATTCTGAAGCTCTGCATAAGCAAAACTTTATCCTGTGTATGAATAACTTGTTGGTCATTTTTGTTACAGGCAAACATATGTAGTACAGGAATAGTGCAGTTAGCTTTAGTCCCAGCAGCTGTGCCTGACAAAACAGAACATTTGTAGGTTGCAATACGTGTTGGTTTTGAATCGGGAGAGAAAAAAATGGTTAACTAGATTGGTAGCATACTTAAGTGATTTGCTCCAAACACTCTCAACATGGGTAACATTTAAGATTTATCAGAAGTCAAATGATGCAAAGCACATTTGGGAGAGCTCTATACCATTACCGGCAGTTTCAGACAGGAAGTACTAGAAAAAATTATTATTTTTTCATTCTTTTAGAACCAAACGAGCACATATTTAAGACTTTCTAATACTTCCTAATGTCACACTAGCGATAGTTTAATTTACAACATAGTAAATGTTTGGCTATTTTGACTGGCTTCATTTTCTTTAAAAGACAGCAGTAGGAAAAGCTTATGAGAACTGTGTATTATTTTTGACAGATGATATTTGGGTTGTTTCGAAGACTCTGAACTTTGATCCCCTTGATACCTTCATTGCATGTAGCGCCTTCTTTGGACCATCCTCTAACAACGAAGTAGAATTACTACCACTGAAAGGCTACTACCCCTCAAACTGGCAATCAAATAGTAAGTTGTACACTCAGTAATTTAGAATTGTGGGAAGCAGCTATTATTGTGAGAAAAATAGCCAGCTATGAAGGATGAGATGTGAATTTCTCAGATCTAAAAAGTGATTTAATTCACAGTATTGTTTTTTTATTTTTAGTAACTTATTTTTTAAGTTACTTATTTTTGCTGTTGAGTCAAACTAAATTGATGGAAAGGGAGAGAAAGATCAAGTTAGCACTGCTTGCTTTCTTTTCATGCAATGTGAAAATTGTGTGCTTGATCACAAGAGGCTTTATTCTTGCAACTTTAATCAGGTTAATTGAGTGCTTTAAGTTAACAGATTAATCTTTTTATTCTTTCGATGTACTCATTAGATGGAGAGTTCCTGCAAAGCATAATTCAGTGAACCTACATTAAACTCTTGTTCTGAATTACATTCAGAACAATAAATACAATGGCATACGAGTTCTTTGTGGGCATACTTGCTTGTAACATATAGTTACATAACATATAGTCTTCATTCTATTAAACCACAGGGTTTCATATTTATTCTTTGTGGTCATAATTACAGATTATTTCATAATTCTGTAATAATTGTAAAACTAAAACTCTAAGTTCAATGAAAATAATGTTTTAAGTAATGCATAGTTGTTACCAATTATCAACAAAAATAAAATAGAGGTAGATGTGTTACTAAATGTATTAGAAAGCCCTTTTCACTTAGCCAGTCCCTGAGCCCCAGAACAGCATGATACTGTTAGAGAACTCAGCAAAAATATCATTAAATACTTGTTCTGTTCTTACACTCTCCTTAGGCTTTCATTTTTGGGCACTTCGGAAATTGGCTAGATGGAACTTTAGCCCATTGTTGATGGAATGTTTCTGTCTTGTCTTTTCTAAGAGAACTATTTAACCATTGTGGTACAGAAGGCTTACTTGCAAAGCTCATCTCCTAAATCTCAAAGCCTTCTGAAAAATTTCAGGTGTTTTTAGAAAGAGTAAAGATATTTACCTAAACTTCCATCCCAGAAGGTTTCTAATGTTGGAATCACAAATGCTTCAAATTAGCACACCTTAAAAAGAAGTACTAATAGGTCTCTCTATAATATTCAGTCAGACTTGTAACTGGGTTAGCTTGATTTCAGTTTGAGGGGGCCTAATTATTCTTTCATTCATTTGTAATTAATTTCTCTATCTGATTTGAAATTTTGGCCTAATCTTATTTTTCTGTGCCCTTTTCAGTATCTGTTCATGCGTTGCTAGTTTGTAATGCTAGTGGTGAGCTTACATCTTTAAGAAATCTGGAGGAATACTTCAATCCATCTGCTTTACCACTAATACCATATCTACTAAAAATGTAAGTTACTATTTCAGGGAGAATGTGAACTTGCAATGCATAAATAAGTACAGAAAAAAACAGCAAGAATAGCATTATGTTTGCCCTTTTAAGAAGAAGACAAGGAAAATTAAAATTAGAAAAACAATGCAAAGGACGAGAATTGAAAATATATTCATTGCTTAACTGTAACTCATGGATTTTAAGTATTTTCTTTCAACTTGTCAGCAGCCCACATTTCAGAACCTAGAGATCAATATTGGGCATCACTATGACCGTTAGACTGATAAAACAATAGTGACCGTACTGTAATAATGGAGGTACTTCACTGGGGTTCACTGTAACTGGTTTTTCTTCCCAACTTTTAGAATTACTTGATGCAAAACCTTAAAAAAAAATATCATGGAGAATCAGAGCAGCATGGGGATATTCCCAGGACTGCTTATGGTTCACAGTATCAAACAAGTATTTAAATGAACCCCTGCTGCCTCTGACTGTGATTCTACCACTCTTATTTCTGCGAGTCTCACAGCCTCAGAGTGAGTGAGATTGAAAGCATAACCTCATATTAAATAAGATAAAAGCCAAAAGCCTGATTTATATGATCCAGTTCTCAACCAGGGAAGTAAAAAGGAGCAGGAATATACACCCCAGGCACGTATTACAGTGCAGGGGACAGCAAATTCTATTTATGTCAACTGTTAACTGTAAAGTCTCAGCATTTTGACATCAGGTGTGTGGAAATGTCAGAACCATGCAATGCAATTCATACATACGTACTGTTTTAACTGTTATATTTCTCGTAGGAATCTTGATTCTGAGAAACCTGCTAAGAGAGTCAACAAAAGAAAATTTACTCCACCTGCCATGAGCCTGGAGCGCACAATGATGCATGGACCTGTCAGCACTGAAGTGGCGATGGGACTGGCTGAAAAGATGATTGAAACTTTCTCGTTGAATCCAGATCAAGCAGCATCACTGGTTCAGATAGCTCAGATGATGACCTCACGTGAAAATATCAAATCAGTGGAAGAACATCCTATCTTCCCAATCACAATCATACGTGGTATATAGCAAACAAAATTATTTACAAATCTAGATTTATTTAGTATCTTCCGCTTATCATTGTCATATTAAAAATACTTTCTTTGTCATATATCAGCTTTGCTAAATTATCATACCAAATCTTCATTGTGCATTTTTCCGTGTTTTATCCTTCTTTCTATCCTGGCTTTACCTGTATTCAACATGCATAAAAACACAAGTAACATCTTAGTTCAAAGATCTTTTTATTTCTAAATCAGTATTGAGATGCAGTTACCATAAATGTAAGTTTTAAGATCCTGGCAAAGTAAATACATTGACAATAATGGATATTATTAGCCTTAAATTGCATGAGATTTTGTTAGGCTGCCAGGTATATTAATCTAGTGAGAATTAGTAGTCATTCCAAAAATCATCATCATCTTGAATTCCTTATTCTATACCTCTTTCAACAATGTGAGGGTTGCATGAGATTTCTTAACAAGTACTGCATCTATTTAACCAGGAAATTTTAGGAAAAATAGCTTACCCTCTTCTGTGTAGTTTCTGTAAACAATGCATGCAGCAAAGGGGAAGCCTCATGGCTGTCCCTGGATACTTACAGCTGCTGAAGCAAGCATGTACAATGTTTTTAGAGGAGTTAGGGCACAATATTTCACAAGATAATGTTATATTATAGTGATTGATCGGAACTGTAATTTGTAGACAATTTTCTCTTGTAACTTTGGCTTTTTCTTCTAAAATGCCAGGTGTTTTTGGAGCTGGAAAGAGCTATTTGCTGTCCGTTGTGATCTTGTTCCTAGTACAACTCTTTGAAAGCAGTGAAGCTGAGGAGGGTCCAAGAGCAGTTCCATGGAAACTTCTCATTGCTTCTTCCACGAACGTTGCCGTTGACAGGATACTGCTGGGGTAGGTTACAGCGAACTCGGATTTTACAGACTGATGTTCAACAGACAAAAGTGTGCTTCAGCGGTAATGATAATTGTGTTGCTCTTCCCAGTACAACAATTAAGAGAGATTGCACTCTTCCCCTATAAATTGCTGCCCAGCGGCTTTAATTTTACCCTTGCCCCTTTGCACAGCATGCCTATTCTAAAAGACTGTCAGACTGGCTGGACTGATTTATATGGGACTAATCTCATGCTCTCATCAGATTTCCTATTAGAATCCACCCATGTCAGAAAGTAGAAATGCTCAGGAAGTGCTGGGAAATGGCAGTAGCAGAGAGAGGGGAGGGAGAGGATCAGGCTGGGGAAACTTCATCAAATACCAAGAGAAGAAAAAGAAACTGTTAGAGGTTAATATAGAATTTAAACCTCATGGTTTGGAAGGATAAAAGTAGGAAGGGAAAGTACAAACGGAATATTGTTTATGAGAGGAGAATCATAAAAGGATTGAGCATTTTTAAGACAAAGCATGAGGTAATTCTCTTTACTCTGATTTACTTGAATTGTGGTCCAAGTTACTTCATCTGGTAAAATGTAGACATCTGCGTTCTTTGGTGTTCTGATGCGTCTGTTAACCTCTTTTGAACCACTTTTAAATTTTTCAAGGTTTCTACGTTTTTCTAAGGCGTATTATCTCTTTTTCTTTGAAGTCTACTTGATCTTGGATTTGAAGATTTTATCAGAGTGGGAAGTATTAGGAAGATCACCAAAGCAATTCTTCCTCATAGGTAAAAATCTTTAATCTTTATGGGATCTGAGGCAATTGTAAGGTTCATGATAGTATGCATGCTGTAAAATGACTATTTTGAAGTCGTTCAAAATGTGATTGCAATATGACTATCTCATTCTCCACGCGTTCCCCCGCATCACCCTGACACAGTGGAGAAATTTTACCTTGATTTAGGCATTTGATTTGTTGCTGAATGGAGCTAATGCTTTTAAATGGAAATTAGCAGAGAAGAACCCAATAATGGCAGTGAGAGATTTGGCAGTTTACACAAAGAATCCACTCTGAAATCAGCTGCATAGCTTGGAGAAGCCATTTACTACACTTACATCTTTGCTTGGGGTGGTGGGTCTGAGCTGGTGGGATAAAGGCCCATTTCGAAACAGGTGTTATATTGTATTTGTATTTCAGATGTGTATTTCAGCTGGTTTGGGGATAGGTTAGCACATCTTATGATTACTTTTCTATACTGGGTGTTTACTGAACACTGAAAGCTCTGTTATTTTTGGTCATCGTATTTCATGTTATAACATCTTTTTGAAGTTTACATGCTGGCTCAGGAAACGAAAATGAACAGTTGAAAGAACTTCTTGCTCTCCTGAAAGAAGATTTAACTCCCGTTGAAAAAATATACGTAAGGAAGAGTATTGAGCAACATAAACTGGGGACCAATAAAACTATATTGCAACAGGTACAGCATGGTGATGGGACGGGAAAGCGAGCATTCGGTATGCTTTATCCACAAGGCCCAGCAAACAGAAACTTGGCAAGCCACTCTCACACCTGAGACTGCCAACCTCCTAACGTTTTGAAAATCAAAATGAATGTTCAGGCTAGGACAGCTTTGATTCCACGGGTATAGCTTAGTGTCTTACTTCTTGTACTTGAAGGTCCCACATAATGATAAATTGTGAGATGGAAACTCTTCTTGAACTTTATTGCAGTCTGTTATAATGTTACCAATCTAGTTTACAAGGAGGGGAGAGAAAAATTACTGAACATTGCTACTGTTACCTTGAAACTAAAGTTTATATAATCATAAAGGTAAAAGATAAGGACTGAACTAAATCTATCCTAGAGCTGAGAGTCAGCTGCCAAGAAGACCAAACATTTTGAATATATTTTGTTGAGTAACTTTGCATCAAAGCATTGGATTTTAGATTAGAATTGCCATTTCCTCTGGAAAAGTCTAACCTTCTGGTCCTAGTTATTTTCCTTTCCTCCTCAGTTTTAGACTCAAAAAATTCCATGTTGTTGTAGAGCAGTTCTGAGCAATATGCTCAGAATTTGCTTTACAAATCCTGTAAAACATATCTGAGCAACGTGAGGTTTTCTTGCGCTTCTCTTAATGGTTGTTGCTGCCATTTTTGCCACTGGGGCTCAAAAGGTTTTGGAGGATTGTGTAATCTGAACTCTTTCTGTGCCAGACCAGTTCTGGCCTCAAAAGCCAAGAATCCATGAATGGTTTGAACATAGAAAAACACCAAGCACGAGAAACGTTAACCTTGGATCCTCCCCTGTGCATACACAGTGTCTTTTACCAGAAATTAGAATATAATTTGTTGAGACTGAGTGAGGATGACACAGCATGCCGTAGAACTGATAAGAACTACTGGAGGTGTATTCTGTTGCTAAAGTTATAGTTACGTGCTGCAAAGAAACTATTACTTTATTAATTATTAGACTATTAAATGATCATAACTTTTTCTCTCCCCATTTTTCTCTTGCTAATAACAAAGGTGAAAGTGGTTGGAGCGACCTGTGCTGCCTGCCCGTTCCCTTGCTTGAATAATCTCAAGTTTCCTGTAGTGATGCTGGATGAGTGCAGTCAGATGACCGAACCTGCTTCTCTCCTTCCTATCGCAAGGTACGGCCACCCTTCTGTGTTTCAGCAGAGATGTAACTTGTAGTCAGCAGTGACACAACCTCAAATAGTTTCCAAACTTGGGTGTCTTTTTAGGACACAAACTCCAAGGTCTTGCCTTAGAGAACGAGTAATTACAAATTGAGGCCTGCTCTTGGATGCCTTTCCTGAGTTACTATTTTATTTTAACTTTGGAAAGAAGGGTTGATGGAGAAGGGAGCCTGATGGAAAGCAATCTGTGATGTTAAAAGACAGTGTGCGCTTTGCTTACTAATATTTCAATGTCCTTTTTAGAACTTTTTATTATCTTATTTAGGTTTCAGTGTGAAAAGCTAGTCCTTGTTGGAGACCCTAAGCAATTGCCACCAACTATTCAAGGGTCTGAGAGTGTTCACGAAAAAGGATTGGAGCAGACTCTCTTTGATCGGCTTTGCTTAATGGTACGTACTGCTAACCACATCCTTAGAAACGGGTTACGTTCTAGGTCTGCTGGAGTCACTAAGAGTTCTGATTTAGATGTCAGAGGGTCAGCGTTTCAGCCTGTTTTTGAATTAAGTCGTTACCATTTTGGCACATTTCTCTGTAAATGATGTTTGCACAGTGCTCAGGCATTTGGAGACATAAAAAATGTAAAAGAGGAAAGAAATGAGGAACAATGACAGATTCTGTCTCCTGACCTTTATGTAAGGTTTTCAATCCAGGTAGAGGAATCAGAGGCAACAGTATTTGTTCTAACTTTGTTAAAGTGAATGTTGGCATTCCAAAACATTTAGTGATTTTTTAAAATTATTTTTAGTTTTTGCTATTCCCACTTTCTACATGCTCATCCTTTAGGGACATAAAACAATACCACTTCGGACACAGTACCGATGCCACCCTGCTATCAGTGCCATAGCCAACGAGCTCTTCTATGAAGGAAACCTGATAGATGGCGTTTCTGAGAAAGAAAGAAGTCCTTTATTGGATTGGCTTCCAACACTATGTTTTTATAGTGCTAATGGAACGGAGCAAGTAAGTTTTTAAACATTTCATTGTAGGTTTTCCTCTGTTCTGTTTCCATTGTCACTAGGCAGTGAAATACATTTTAACTGCTGTTAACGAGAGCTAAATTAGAAATCTTGCCTATTTCCAGACTGAAAGAGACAACAGCTTTTACAACATGGCAGAAGCTCATTTTACAGTCAAGCTTATCCAGTCTCTGATTGCAAGTGGAATAGAAGGATCTGTAATTGGTGTGATTACTCTTTATAAATCACAAATGTGTAAGGTTTGTATAATATATCATCAGTAAAACAGTTTTCTTAAATCTGTTCATCCTATCATTTTTGTTTTTTTTTTTTTTTTTAAAAAAAAAACAAACAACACAATACTATTCCATTCCTCTGTTCACAATCTTTTATTCCTTAGTCAAAATCTTTTAATTCAAAATTTCTTATTTTAAAAAAATGCTTTCCCTTTTTTGTTTGCATATGTACACCCAGAAAATTGGCAAATTAAAGAGTACTTAATTTCATATATGATCTGGGAGCTGTTTTGAGTTGGTACATGTGACAAGGACAGAGAGTGGAGACATGTATGTAGCAAGGCTGGAGTTGTGTCTCACTCAGTCATCCAAGGCATGACATGGGCTACTGTGATGACGAAGTGAAAGTATGGTTGCCCCACTGAGTGGACCAGCGTTTTATCAAACACGGGCTCACTGCGTATTGGAGCTAGCTGAGGTTCCACTGTCATCATCCTTTGGAGTTTGTTTCTTAGTTTGCATCTTGTGTAGACTCAGACCTGCTGCGATTTTTCGCTCAGGACAAGCAATTTGCTGAACAGCAGCACTCATGAACATCCATATTCCTTTGTCTACAGATTCAGAATTTGCTTAACAGCGTACACTCTGAGGCCTTTGAAATCAAAGCTGTGCAGGTGTCCACAGTAGATGCATTCCAAGGAGCTGAGAAGGAGATCATTGTTCTGTCCTGTGTACGAACAAGACAAATGGGGTTCATAGACTCAGAAAAGAGAATGAATGTGGCGCTAACAAGAGCAAAGAGGCATTTGTTGATTGTTGGGAATCTGGCCTGCCTCAGTAAGAACAGACTCTGGGGAAGAGTAATTCATCACTGCAAAGGTACGTTTTGCCTTTATTTTCAAAAATATGTAGCTCGTCTTTTTAAATGGTAGAATATGCTGTGTCCAGCAGTATATATACAACACAATAGACATACTACAAAATGTAGAGTATACATACTATGTAAAATACTGTACATTTACTACATATATTGTATATTGCAAGTAGATCTCAAGTATGAAAGTTGTACCTTTGCAGTTTTATTGCACGCTGCTTTTATACTTAGTGTATTTGTCATCCAGTAAAGGGACTTTAATTTTCATCTTTGGATGGCATCAGATGGACAAAGAGCACTCTCTGGTAAGGAGACCTGAACCCCGTTTCTGCATTTCCAGTCCTTTCCCAATCTGTTTTTGCATAGTAGACCCAGGCAGGAATAGGTTACGAACAAATTCATCCACAGAGCAGTACTTCTGGGTAGGCAGAATTAATAAATGAAAGACAAATGTGCAGTGTCTTTCTGCAACTGAGGGGGCTTATTTGTCTTTGGATGATAAACATCTGAGTTACTAGGAAAAAAAACAAAAAAACACAAAAACAAACAACAATGCAACTGGAGATCAGTTACCTCTTACTGAGTAATTTGATTGCTTTGTTTACAGGCCACTGTCTTGTGAATACATGTGTTTTACTGGGCCACGAAAAGAAACAGGTTTTGAAGATCAGTTTCTTACCTTGTTTCTGCATATTTGCAGAAGCTTGCTGCTTATTTGCACACGTGAGCAACACCAAAAAACAGCTAAAACAAACAAAAAAACTAGTGATGCCTCTCACCTATTTGCACCTTTGCTAGGTGTTTTAAATGCCTGAACAGCCCCTTAGTTCTGTGTGTCTCTCACTCCCAGGGTATGCATACCTTGGAAAAAAAAAAACAAAACACAAAACAAAACAGATGATAATTTTCCCCTTTGTTTGAAGTGGGACACTTCATATCTCAAAGCATGAGTACATATTTAATCATAATTTTTGCCTTGGCAATTTTCTTTAAACTAGAAAATTGAGAGAATAGGTCCAAATGTCTAAAGTACATTCAGTAAGCTCTGGCTGAATCCAGCTCCCCGGAACCCACACACTTCCTTACCGCTGGGCAAGGCCCTGCCCTTTGGAGAGACAGGACCTTAGTGGAGACTGCAAAAGGGGTGCTCAATCCCTAAAACGACTGGTAATGAGTCACTGCAAGAACAGGTCCCAAAATAGTAATTATTGTCTTTTACCTACTTGGCATCAGAGGAAGCATCTCACTAATGGCTGAACTCTGAAGAACAACAATTTTCCAAGTAGAAATATTATAGCTGTTTGATAGGGTTTTGGAAATAGATATTCTCATCACCACAGACTGATTATGTGATGGGTGCTGCGAAGTGAGATCTAATTACCCTGTTCATTGTTACTTTCAGAATGGGAAAATGGATTGCAACATGTAAGCCAGTGTGAGCAGCAGATGAACAACATTCTCAAGTGTTATTTGGAGGAAAAAGAGAAGGAAGAAAAGAGTAAGAAAAAGGAAAAATAAATGTGCACATATTTTATGAAGACAATATATGAATGGTGTGTCTATAAAATTTACCAGAACTACTGAAAATCTAATATTTATGTTTAATGGGGGAAAATTTTATTTATATCTCTGTCCTGATTCTTCTGTTTTGATCCCTTGTTTGTATGACTAAAACTAAAGAATAAAGTAACTGCTTGATAGCTGAAATCCTTTTAAGCTTATAAAGTACCTAATTGTATTATTAGCATTTTGTTATTCCTCAGGTCTGTACATAACCTCATACTGTAAACCAATACTCGTCTATTTACAGATCAGCCAAATTAGGAGCGTGGCTAAAACAAAAAGGACTTAATATAATTTTTTTCAAGGAAAATCACATGTTCTATTAAATCTTTGGAAGTCAACAACACTACGTGACAGCAGGTTGGCTGTATCTAGGTGTGTTACAAGCGTAGGATAAGGTCACTTGGCCCTGTTTCAAAACTAGCTGAAGTATTTTGTCTTGGAAGCAAGGGTGCTGTCATGTGAGAAACTGTCTCTGATGAGGAAAAAAAGTTTCTTTATCCCAACAAAAGTTGACCCATAAGGTGTCTCAAAGGTACATAGAGGAGTCAGTAGTTTATGTATGAACTCATACTAACATAGGAGGATTCTCAGTGATTGATTTATGGGGAAAAGGGGGCTGAGCATGGGCCTTGTACAATTCCTAGATGCTGTTTAACTTCTCCAGAAGCCTCTGAGATACTCTCGCACCTGCCATGGACCTGGCACCCTGATAAACTAAAAACATGAGCAGTAATCTGCTTTCTTCTTATTCAGCTCAGAAACAAAGTAGTGACGAGCTTCTTGTACTCAGTCTCTGGACCTAAACCAGACCTGAGCCAAACACCGCAAAGTGACACCCTCACAGCCTGGGGACACCGCAGGGACCAAACCCACACGGTAACCGCAGCAGCTCCAGCTTCGTGTCTGCCCGGAACCCCCCCAGCAACACCCCTCCGCGGGTTTTCGCCCTTCTGGCAGCGCACAAAGCACCCGAGGACCAGGAGGGTGCCCTGCAGACAGCCTCCGTGCCTCCTTCCTTGCCTCCTTGGCTCCCTCCTCGCTTCCCTGCCCGTGAGCCGCGAGGTGGCGCCGCCGCCCGCTGCCGTGAGCGCAGCGACAGAAGCAGGAGCAGAGGGTGAATAGCGCCTGCAAATTGCTGCCGCCGCCTCTGTTCCAGCTCCCTAAAATCTCAATCAACAATCCATTAGAACTCAACGGGAGTAAAACTAAATCCTCGTTTAAGTGTATTTATCCGATCTCCTTTCTCTCTTTCAAATGCTAAATCCATTTCAGCATATGCCCCTTCTTTCTCTCGCCTTTCTCTAAAGACTGGCAGCCTATACCACTCTTGTAAATATGAAAGATGCTAATCATATGACATATCACGTCTCAGTCGGAGCCTGGAATAAAGCCTTGAGATTTGGGATCATTGCCTCCAGACAACAGCTTCATCAGCCGGAAAGTTGTTTTTTTTCTCCTTTCCTTCAACTCTCAATCCCTTCTTTGTCTGGGGGAAAATGCAGCCAACTCGAGCCACCCTGGCCATATGGTTCACTCTGTGTTTTCTTAGTTGAATTCTGAATTGTTTGTGACTTGCGAAGGGTTTTTTTTTTTTTTTGGGAAGGGCGTATAAAGACATAGAAGAGGCTGCCTGCGCTGGGGCGGCTTTGCAGGGCTGCTGCATGTTCTTCACGTGTTCATTTCACACACTTCTTCTGCAGCCACTTCACTGCTACTGCTCTGCCTCGGAGCCAGAAGATAAAGCCCTGCACACGCTTTTTGACAGTAACACAACAGATTCCAGGGGTCTCCTTAGTTTTTTCCCTTCAGCGGACAAAAACGCCTTCTTAAACCTGATGGGTTTTGGTTTTCAGGGCTGCCTGTACTTGTCCCTAGCCTGGTGCAAACGTGCAGCGTGTGCACTGGTGTATGCGCTTGCTGGCGAGCCCCTGCTACGAGCACCTCGGATGAGAGAAGTGCCGAAGTATTTTGCAGCGAGGGAGAGAGAGCGTGGCTTTTCAGACCTGTATAAATCGGGAGCTGAATGAGTTCGGCGCGCTCGAGTTTGGATAGCCCCCCGTTTGATAGCAGCCTGCCAAATTTTCTTTCTCTCTTTCCTTACACAAACCCCCAAAAAAGGCCCTTTCACCAAATCATTAAATTCTACAGAGGTGGTCAAGCTAGTCCTGCTTTTCATGCGTTTGAGAAAGAAAAGGGTCCTTGAAGTTTAGAAGATGCCCAAGGAAAACTCATTGAATGACATCAAAAGAATGAGTTTCCATAGCTGTTGAAGCACGAGAGCTGTGTAGCTGCACAAAGGCGGGTTGGGGCAGTGGGACTGTCCCACTGCTCTATCCCAGCACAATTGGGTCACTGAAATAGGGAATTAATTACCATTGGAGAGTGGGCAGCCCATTCACCACTGGCTGAGTTTTATTAAACGCCAATATAAATAACAAAACAACTCTTGTGGCTGCACTATTCCTACACGCCAAAGGAAGGATTATGTTGGGGATTAACATCTTAAAGTCTATGAGACTTTCTGACTCAAGGCTCGGAGCTGGTAATCGTATTTGTCTCCTGGTTCAGCGATTAGTGCTCTCCCTCGCGCACCTTCGCCTGGATGGCCAATGTCCCTTTTTGCAGGCACTGGGTTTTTCACACAATCGGCTGTTCTTTTCCCCACATCTATAGAAAAGAATAAGAAAACTGAAGCGTGTTCACGCGATCCTCAAGCTTCTTCTCTTCTTCATGGGAAAGGAAGGCACCGGCGGCCTTTTTTCACAAGGGGGGGAGGCAAACCCTTTTGGGGGGTGGGCGGCGGGGCTGCGGGTTGCAAAATCGCTCCGCAGGCCTGCACCTGCCATGCAAATCCGCCGGGAACAATCGTCCCCGTCCCCGACGAGGGGCTTGGCCGCCCCGGGGGGGCTGGGGCAGGATGCCGGGGCAGTGCTGCCCGAGGGGGTCCACCTTGTCCCTGAAGGGACCCCAAAGTCCGGACCCCGCAGGGCAGCCCCTGCCCCGTCCCTCCCCACACCGTTTTTTGGGTCCCTGGCCCCGGCGCCCTTTGGGGAGGGGACGTGCTTTGACCTCCCCATATTCCCCCCTGTTCACCTGTGGCAGTGGGGCCTGGCGGGCCGTCAGCGCCTGCTCGCAACTTGTGGGGTCGAAGCGCGGACGGGCCGCGTCCAGAGGTCTCTCGGCAACACAGACCCTAAACTTTTAGGGCTATCGGGTCGCCTGAGAGTTCAATCTGCTTAGGGCAAACAAAGCCTTTCTGAAGGTCTCCCCCTCTCCCGCACACAAGCTCAGCGGCCTTTATTTCTGGGCCGTGCGATAAGCTTCAATCATTGTGCTCCCGCTTCTTGATCGTCGCCCGCTTTGGCCCTTTTGTTCCCCTAACGGAGGACGGAGGCTGCCGAAGGGGCTGAAGTTGAACAGTTTGACCCCCGCAGGACAGCGGGCACCCCGCCACCCCCTTGGCTCTCCCCCGAGCTGCTCGGCCCTCGCGGGACCACACAGGTGCCGGGGCCCCGCTGGCTGTCACCGGTCCCCACGGTCCATCCGGGCAGGGAGTGAGGAGGCTTCCCGTGGTGTTCGCAGCTTGCTTCTGGTTATTTTTATTAGTGATGCTGTTATACGATCAGCGTGCTTCGTTAAAACTCTTCTGCAGTGCATGTGGGTTGTGCCCACGGCGCTGCGGGCAAGCGCGACGCCCGTTTCCTCTGGGCGATGAAAAAAAAGGGGGAAAAAACCCAACCCAAACCCGACCCAAAACCCAAAACCTGCTAAAGAAAAACCCCAAACAACACCAACAACGAAGAGGCGACCCCCAAACCCGGCCCGGCCCCAGCGCACACGGCTGGCCTGGGGCCGTCGGAGCCCCCCCCCCCGCCCCCCGCCCGGGGCTGCCGAAAGGCGCCGGGTCCCGCGCGCGCCCCGCGCCCCCCCCATTCATTAATAAATTAGCGGCACGCTCCAGCCGAGCGCGAGGCTCCGAGGGGGGGCACGGGGAAAGGGGGGGGAGAAAAAAGGGGGGGGAGAGGCCGGGGGCCGGGGCTGAGGCCGGGGCCGGGCGTCGGGCGGGGCGGCGGGGGGCAGGTTTGATTGTTCCCCGCGGGGTATATAAGGGGTGTTAAGGAGGGTCGTGTGCCAGACACGCAGCCGACGGGCCCCGGGCCGCTCCCCCCGCCCCCCTCTCTCCCCGCCTTTCCCCCCCCTCCCCAAAAATCCTCCCTCCTCCTCCTCCTCCTTTCCCCCCCCCCCCCGGAGGATGCTGGTGAAGGCGGAGAGCCCCGCGCCGCCGGCGGAGGACGAGCTGCTGCTGCTGGGGCTCGCCTCGCCCGCCCCCTCGCTGCCGTCCAGCGCCGGCGACGAGGAGGAGGAGGAGGACGACGACGAGGAGGAGGAGGAAGGGGAGGAGGAGGCGGCCTCCCCGGCCCGGCCCGGCTCGGCCCGGCCGTCGGGGCCGCGGCGCCGGGAGGGGAAGCGGCGGCCGGGGCGGTGCCGCACGGCGGAGGCTGCGCAGCGGCTGAAGCGGAGCCGGCGGCTGAAAGCCAACAACCGGGAGCGCAACCGCATGCACCACCTGAACGCGGCGCTGGACGCCCTGCGCGACGTGCTGCCCACCTTCCCGGAGGACGCCAAGCTCACCAAGATCGAGACGCTGCGCTTCGCCCACAACTACATCTGGGCGCTCACCGAGACGCTGCGCCTGGCCGGGGGGGCGGCGGCGGCGGCGGCGGCCAGGGCCGGCCCCGACGGCGGGCTGGAAGCCAGCCCCTCGCCGGCCTCCTCCTGCAGCCCGGCGCCCTCCGCCTCCCCCTACGCCTGCACTTTATCGCCCGCCAGCCCCGACGGCTCCGCGTCCGACGCCGAGCACTGGGCGCCCCCCCGGGGCCGCTTCGGGCCCCCCCCCGCCGCCGCCGCCGCCGCCCCGCCGCTGCCTCTAGCCCCGCAGCCCAGATTTTCTCCCCCCCCCCCCCCCCCCTCCATCCCCGTCCCAAATTTCCTCTGCCCCCACCTCCGACGTTGCACTTTGTCCGCTCCCCCAGCTCCCGGGCCTTTTGTGTGTGTGTGTGTCCCCCCTCCCCGTCCAACCCTCCTTCCCTCCCGCTCCCCGTTTCGCCAGCTGTCTCTTGTGATTTACGAGGTTTGGGGTGGGGGGGGG
The DNA here is from genome assembly GCF_009819795.1 of Aythya fuligula. Taxonomy (NCBI): domain Eukaryota; kingdom Metazoa; phylum Chordata; class Aves; order Anseriformes; family Anatidae; genus Aythya; species Aythya fuligula. The sequence goes on from NC_045562.1 coordinate 3,359,076, forward strand.
GGGGGGGGGGGGGTCCACAGAGAGAGAGAGAAAAAAAAAAAAAAAAAAGAAAAAGTTGAGTTGTTTTGTTAGGGGGCCAGGTTAGAAGTCATTGTATAATTTGTAGGCTTTGTGAGGGCTGAATGCAAGCGTGGAAATTTAGGCTGAACTCTCTATCAAAAGGGAAAAAAAAAAAGAAAAAACAACGTCAAGGGAAAGGGGGGTGTGGATCGGGAGGGAGGACTCCTCATGCATTATTTATTTCGACCTTTAGGGGACGAGGAACTCCCCCCTTCTTTCAGGAGATTAAAAATAAATCAACAGACTGAAAACCTAAACAGACACGGAACATTACAGCGATCAGCCACACACGTGTTCACATTTATTTATTATAAAGAAAGATTTCATGGAAAATATGTATTTTTTTTGTATAATTTACAGAGTTTATTCTAGTATGTATTTACAGCCGAAGAGCAAAGGGACTGTTCTCGTCATAAAATATAAATAAAATATCTAATTTTCATAACTTGGTTTGCTGCTTTTCTTTGGCTGGCATGCCACCTGTCAGGAGCTGGGGGGCTCCTCCGGCACAGGGGGGCTGGCAATTGCCCTGGGCTCTGCCAAAAATTGGGGTGGGCTGGGCAAGGAGCCCCCCGGGACCTAGCCGAGTTTGTGGGGTGCGATGGGGTGACCCAGGTGTGTGCCCCCTTGCAAGTGCTCCAGGGTTCATCAGAGCTCTCCCATACGTTTTCGTTTCTAAAATTCTGGTTTGCTTCTTCAAAAAGGATCTACTTTTACCTCCCGCTGCAGAAGATGTAACTGCCTAAAACCCTTCTTCAAATTGATGGCTCCTGAGTATCACCGAGAGGGACGTAGGACATAAACGCTACCCAGGAAAATAAAAATGAGTGAGCTTAAATAAAAACTGGTTTGGGCTGAAAGAGGAAGGCTCCGTTCCTTCATCTCTCTCATGTTCGGGTGAAACCCACGCCACGCGCAGGGCCAGGGGGAGCTCAGAGCACCTTCGGGGATGTCTCGGGTTGTCCCATGGAGATGTTGTCTCCTGCACAGGGCACCCAAAAAAGTGCTGAACAGGAGCAGCCAGTCTGCCCTCACCCTTCATCCTTCCAGTCCTTCCTTGCTCCATCACTGCCCTGCACTGGCTGGGCGTCCTCATCCTCCGTGCCTGTGCCACGAGCCCAAACCAGGGCGTTTTTAGCCCAGCGCCATTAGTCCATCGCTGGCAGGGCCGGGGGGTGTCTGGCGCACTCCGAGGCCCTTCAATCATCGTCCCGTGTGCCCAGCAGCGCTTTGTGACTTCTGGGTGCAAACACCTGGAAATCATTAAAAACCAGCGGAGGCGGCTGAATGTATTAATTAAATAAACCGCGCGGCACATGAATCTGCCCGGTGCCCCTGGATCCTGGGAGCGTGAAACCCGGCCCGGCGAGCGACGTCCCCGAAGGGGGCAAAAGGGAAAAAAAAAAAAAAAAAGAAAGAAAGAAAAAAAAGGAACGTGTGAAAAGAGAATTAGTGAAATTAGGTTAGCCCAATAAAACGTGCGGGGGTTCGCCCCCCCTTCCCCGCAGCCTCGGGCGAGCGGTGCTATCGAGCCTGATCTATTGTTTCCCCCCCTGGCAGGGGGGTTATTGTGTGATAAATAATTCCTGGAGGACAGAAAAAAAAAAAAGAAAAAAAAAAAGAAAAAGAAAGAGAAAAAAGTGGGCGCATTTGCATAATCACGGCTTTGATGTGGCCAGCGATATGAAGCTGTGTCCCCCCAAATCTGCCGTGGGCCAGAAGGAACAAAACAGGAGGCGTCCTTTCAGTGGGGTTGGCAGCATGTGGGGTGGCCTGTCGGGAGCGGGATGGCTCTGTCTTTCTCTGTGAACAACCCCTCTAACGATTAAACTCCAGGAATGCCAACAAGGAGCCCAGTGCCTGGCTTGCCCTCGTGCCGTGGTGGTGATGGGGAGCATCACCCATCCCGCCGGGCAGAAGGGAAAGAGAAGGGGGTGGATGGGGGTCCCACAGTCCTTCCCTGGTCCCTTCCTGGCTGCAGGCACTGCTGCAAAGCCGGAGGGTCACAAATTATTAGCAAAATCCCAGTGGCTGCCCAGAGCCTCAGGAAAGCAGCCCGTGGGCCCAGAGCCCTGCAGTGGGTCTGGTACTGGGCTGCAGGTGTAAAAGGCAAAAGTGCCCCTTGGGATGGAGTGGGGGAGCCAGGGGGCTGTTTCCACGGCTGCACCTTGCTGAAAAAGTGTAATTCCTCGTGACAAAGAGGTTGTCTTCCCTTTAAAGTGTGTTTATGATCCTTCTGCACATCGTGCATAAAAGCTTCTCTGTGCTGCTGGAGCCTGCCGGGCTGCTCTGTGGCTCCAGAGAGGGGTTTATACACACCCCTGGCTCACAAATAGCTACGGGGAGCCCACCTCACCCCAAGGGCTGGCACTTTCTTTCCTCTCGTGTGCTACACAAACCACTGGTGCACCTATGTGTTTCCACAGAGCAAGCCCGGCCTGCACGGCCGGCCACCACGCGGCCTTCCCCGCTCCCCAGCACGCATTTCACACATGTGGGATGCATGGCCTGGCCTTGATTTACTCCTGTTATGGAAATTTTTCTAATGATTTTATTGTCACAAGGAGGCTTTGGTTTTGTGATGGCAGAAAATAAAATTAAAAAAAAAAATAAAGTAATGCCATTATGCTGTGAAGCAACTGGATTAGGGTTCACCTGTTACAGGACCTCCTACAGTGCGCTCTAATGACTTCGTTATTGAAATGTATATTACATTAAGTAATTAAGCACACGTGGGCTGCTTTTTTAACACGGGATTCATTATTTTTTGCATAATGTGGTTTTAATTGAAAGGGCCAATCATCTGGGATATTAGAAAGTTACACCTTATTTCCACACAAAGACAACTTAGAGAAATGCAATGCCTCTTCAATGAGAGCACACCCCAAACTATCTGTAAAACATACAAATGGGGGTATGCCCGTGTGCCTGGGGAAAGCAGCTGGCCCTGGGGTGCATCCTGGCCGAGGACCCGGCCCTGTGGGACAGGGACAGCGCATCGCTGTGGCGAGGGGAGCGCAGCGCTCCACACAGCCATAGGGGCTGGGGGGCTGCAACTGATCTCAGGAACCGAGCCATAGAAGACACCTCCTGTAAGGGTTTAGGCTTGTCTGGTAAAACTTTACTTTCTTTTTGTCTGGATTTGACCTGTGCAGCCCCCATTTCTGCACTGTACGGACAAAGCAGTCCCAAGCACTCACCGCAGCTCAGCACGCTTTTGTGCAGCAGCTGTAGCTCTGCGGACCCCTTCCACGAGCAGAAGTCTTGGTGGGATTTTTACCCAGTGTAGAGGGATGCCATGGGCTGGGCAAAGTCTTGCATCTCTAAACCTGTCTTGACTTGTGCCCAGCTGACACCTTCCTCCTCAGGAAGCATCCTGCCTTAAAGCCGTGATGCTGTGCTGTCTGTGCGGGCTCGGCACACGTTTTTGCTGTCACCGTGGGGCAAACCTGAGCTCGGGCTTAGCACTGAGCCTCTGGGCCAGCACAGCAAGCTTTGGGCTGTGCTTTCCTTCCCGCAGCCCGCAGTGCTGAACGCAACACGGGCGGTGAGCGTGCAGTGCTGGGACTGGAGACAGAGCACGTTAAAAGCCGCCTTGAGGAAAAGTCGTGCAGCGGGCAGAGGGAAGGCGGGCTGCTGTGCCGGAGGGCAGCAGGGACCGGGCCTCCTCCCATCCCCCTGCCTTGATTAAAAAGGAGAGGGTCCGGACCAAAGCTGATGGCATATTTACCTTCGTGAGTTTTAGAAAAGTTAATTACCGCTTGGAGCAAGTTGGTATGGCTGTCCTGAGCTGCCTTTTATTAGTAGTCGCCTTCATTAATTTCCCTCGCTGGATTTGCTGCTAATAGCTGCTTGGTCCTGGGCAGCACAAAGCAGCATCTGTGCCATTGAGCAGAAAAGCGGGAGTCGGGCAGAGGGGGGCCGGGGGGCGGCGGGGGGGGGACGCCGTTTGCAAATCATCCCCTATTAACGTGACGGCCCGCGTGGGGCAGGCAGCAGCCCCGTGCCTCCCGTGTCCGGCACGGTTGCTTGAGCTTCAGCCTGGCAGTGGAGGGGGGAAAGCCTGGGTCCCCCTGGGTGCTTGTGCTGGCTTCTCCCACCCGCTGAATCTCCCGGGCCTGGTCTGGGTGAGGATGCAGGTGTCAGCGCAGCATGTCGCCCGCCTCGCGCCCTCTGCCAAGGCCTGATGATGCCCCAGTTCTGCCTGCGCTCCTCGTGCCCGGCTATAATAGGCTTCGGTTGTTGAACATGTTCCCTTTCAGTCTCTAATTGACTGATTTTTATGCAAGAGTGCGTGCAGCAAAGCACGCGAGGCCTCTGTCTTTCGCCTGGGTGCTCGCAGAGGGACTTCTAACAGCACAAACTTCCTTCACCAAACACCTTCCCCAAAGCTCGGGAAAGAGCTCATTGCCACGCTGTCAGCAGCAGAAAGCTTTTGTGCTTGGCTTACTGCTTTTACCAGGTGAATGTAAGTCCTGCAGGCTTTATGCCCCTACAGCTAATGACAATATTTCACTGCTCTGATGCAGCGCAGCTTCTCTCATTTCGTAGAGACCATGAGGTGACTGCTTCCTAATTTGTGGCTCTCGCCTCACGCTTGAGAGTGTGGTGTGATTAAAAAAAAAAATAAAAAGCACATTGGGTAGCAAGTAATACAAGACTGAATGCCCATGAAAAATAAAAATAAAACAAAACAACAAATAACACAAAACAATGGAAATCTTGGTTGGTTCACATGACTTTCTTCTGAAGCCAGAGGAAATAGCGGGAAGGAGACTTTTTTGTCCAGTAGCTCTAAGCTGATGCTTCCAGCCAAAAGATTAAGTGCTCCGAGTCAGCTGCTTAGTTCCCCCATTAGCCCCCCGTTTGTACCATACACCGCATCAACCCACAGCCCAATTTCTGTGTGTTTCAGGCCACGTACGTGCTATGGCTGCCCAAAGGCTGTTGGATATGTGCGGACACGTCATTATTAAGGCAAGCTCAGTGCTCAAGCACCGGCTAATGGCAGGGCGCTGAGCAAAGCTCTGAGAGCTCCAAACACGAGCCCAAGCCTGCGGAGGTTGCGACCAATGGAAGCTACCAGGCTAAACATTACAGTGCTGGCTTTAGGTGGGAACTGGGCAGGCTGACACTCGACATTGACTTCCCTGAATTGCTCATTCAAAGATCTGTCAGTAGCCGTACGTTTAGCTGGGGTGGGAAAATGTCTTACATAAAGCAACAAAAGAAACCAGCTGCTAAATGCTAATACCCTATATTAGGAAGTACTCCAGATATTAAGATTCCCCACACAAGAATTTATTCAAAAGCATATCTAAACACATTTTCTTTGGTCAAACAAGCAGCAGAGGCTGGAAAAGGCGTTGCTTTTTGCGGGTCTCTAAACCACACACACTTTACAACAGGCGTCGCGGGGCTGGCTGTTGACAGTGCGCAAGGACACTTTGTTCTGCAGGGATTGTTAGGGAGGTTTTGTTTTGTTTTTAATTGTCTCTATAGAGAAGGAAAAGGCTTTAACGCAGCATCGCTGCTGCTGGTTAATTCCCAAAATCTTGCTGACCATCTTTGTTTCCCCTTGGCAGTTTAGAGCTCTGCTTTGCGGCTGCACGAAGCTCCGTATGCACAATTTCTGTCACTTGGTTAAAGCCAGCGTTCCCCTCCTGCCGCAGACAAGGCAGCCCTTTATTGGCTGCAGAACAAGATAACTGGCTTAATCTTCCCAGTAACACGTGAGTTTTCATGTATCACTTTAATCTGCGAAACACTGGGGCTGAGTGTACCGTCACATGCCGATTTTACTTTTCTATGAGCGAGTGACTCCCGGGCTCAATGATGGATTGTTCGCTCCCTTTTAACAACAGTCAAGATGGTGAATGCCCCGGGGTGATAGACAGTGTGCAATGGGAACGACAGCAAATCTGATGGCCCAGTTCAAGTTCACCTGACAAAGCTGAAGCAGTCTGCAAGCAGCATTCGAGAAAGGATTATTCACACTAGCATTATATTTTTGAATGCATTTTTCTTCCTGTGCAGCTGCCCAGCTCCCCAGCACTGAAGGTTTATGCACCATAATAAAGAGATTTAATTTTTTTTTCTCTCTTGCTTCTCACTCTTTACACCTAGCTCTAATTGTTCAGCACAGTGATAGGGCATCTTTCCAAACAACTCGGCACAAACCACGTAGAAAACAATAGCATTGCTAAAAAGCGGCAACAAAAGCCTAAAAATCTCTGCCAGTTGCAGAAACAAAAGCTTATGGTTTTGTTAAAGCTAACGCTGTGGTGCTAGGGACCCATCTTTTTGGAAATTTAATGCTGTGTTCCCTTTCTCACGACACAAATCTCCCAAAAGAAGCAGTCCCAGCCCTCGGGCCATGGGGCAGGGAACCTCTGGGTTTGGAGGAGAAGAGAAGAGAGCATTTTCAGTGGAGGGAGCTAGTGACCTTGGATGTAGCAGGGAAGCTACGTACCATTTTTCAGATGAAGAATCCCCTAGTACGTGGATGACTGCACATGCACACACTCTGGATGCCTTGGCATAGTCTTTGAAGAGTAACACCAAAGTCTCGTCATATTTTATTTCGGCTAGAGAGGCGGGTTCCTGAGCAGCAGCCAGTGTTCGGTCCAGTCCTGCTATTCCTGCCAGATGTGGAACTAAGGGGAATATGCACACCTCTTTCTTGAAATTTCACAGAAGTAGCTTTTGGCCTCCCGGTTAGGACAATAGCACTGGGAGAGGTGTGCCGAAAGAGCCGAAGATCTCTTTTGCTCTCCAGTGGAATAGAAAAGCAGATGCAGCCTCTATGTGCAAAAATATGCCCTCTGCAGTGTACACATTCCCTGACCGTGCTGTCAGGTTTGATTCTTAACACCTAAGCAGCCTGTGCAGGAAAAAATAACTCTGCATTTCGTACTTACCAGTTCCCCAGGTGGTGGCTCGTGAGTGTCCAAGGAGGTCACCTGAATGAACGTCAGGTTTTAGTTTAAAATAAAACAAAACAACACAAGACAACAAAATACAATCCCACAAAAGATTGTTTCATAAAATGCAGAAAGCTGCAACTGCCTCTAGCCCAGGTGAGAGGATAAGGTCTTGGTGTGGGCTGTTGATAGGGGCAGTGTGTAAAGATACCACTTAGAGGACACCTCTTTCACTCACAGGCAACCCCTTAAAGCCCCAGCACCTGCTCTGAATAGCTGATGTGAGCTGTACCTGTGAGTGCCTAGCTCACACAGCAAACTAGGTCACGTAGCCATAGAGCCAGGGCTGTGCACTGCCCTTGGATGCATTGAACCACAGTCTGATGGGCCAGCCATGCCAAAACAGGTTTGCAAGCAATAAGCCCTGGACGGAGCTCCTGTGGGTGGTGACAACTGGATTTTGTGCTGGAGGATCTTGTGGTAACTGGGAGTCTTCCTGCAGCTTGTACTGAGCTAAGGGTGTGCTGAGTAAGGGTGTACAGCTCAGAGGGAGGAGCTGTTCTCCTCTAGGAGGAACCCAAGCGGGCACCGAGGCTGCTCACCCTGTGCCCGTGCCAGTGCTGATTCGATGCTGGCCTCCCCCTGGAAGCACTCCTTTGTACTAGGGTCTGCATTCGTGCCCGGAGAGATTTTTTTTTTGTGGGAATTAGTCGCAGAATCATTCACAAAACTTACGGTGTTCACAGTTTCGTTACAGTCAGAAGAGATGTGCTGTTCTTAAGTGAGAAATATTCCACTCTCTCCCAAGAGTTTCTTAAATGTAGCAGGCCTAAATTATTCATGTATAGTTTTTCCTGGCTCAATACCAGTATTTTTCTCCTTGAAGAACAGCAGACTCTTTTGGCTGCTGCAGTTAAAACCATATTTCCTTCTATTTAAATGTTGTGTGGTCACACCTTTACATACATACCCCTCTGAAAGAAATTGTGCTTTTATTTTTTAACAACCCGAAACATCACCATTTGTTCCTGGAAGCATTTATACAACTTTCTGTGCATTTTACAGATGGTTGAAACACAAGTCTCTGCTTCTGTCTTGCTCTGTTTCCTACTCCATTTCTGAAGAGCAGATGGTGCCTGTTGCCCTCACTGGGTCTGCTGATGCACTGGATGTTTATATAGTCTTGTAACGCACCTCTAGCTGAATTTTGGAGGCTGCTTTCTGCCTCCTCTTACAGTCTTCTGCAAAGTCTGACAGATGGCTATACGAACAAGCGTTTCAGATGGTACACAAGATGGTAACATGGTAATACCAGCTGGGATGCACGGACCAGGACTTTCCCAAAATGATGCAGGTAATGGCTGACCAGACTCATGTCATCTCAGGGCCTCTGTTCTCACAAAGACAACATGCTCCTAGAAACGTGTAGGATAAGATACTGCCCATCTTATGGGTCATCTTCTGCTTGGTTCTCCTGTGTGAGTCTACATTGGCGGCTCTACTGAGGGTCTCGTTAAAGAAAGGCAACGACAGATTTCATTGCACTCCACATGTTGGTTATTGAAGAAGTAATAAATCCCTCTCTTCCCGAAGTTAGAGCGTGAAACATCTTTGCTATTAACAGAATGAATCTGTGGGTCTGTGAGGTAGATGAGGCCTTTCCCATTCCCTGTCACCCAGCCTGCAGAAGAAAGGATACAGCTTTTTTTACCAAGCATCATGGGCCTTGTGCTGTCCCACCCAGGTACAGCCCACACTCTGCTCATGTCAGTTCAGTGATTCCTGGTTTACCCCTGTGTCAGCAAAAGCAGAATGAAGCCCCAGGAGGTACTGAATGAATATTGCTTGGACATCCCAGAGACACCCGTGTGATGAAGGTTGATTCTGAAAGGTTGAAAAACCTTTGGCTTTTAACCAAAGAGCTCAGTTCTCCATTAACTAAACAGGGAATTACTTTAGGCTTGCCAATTTTGGGAAGGAGGAAGTGTGACAAAACCTGCTGTCTTTTTTGGTGGTTTTCCTTCAGGTGTTTCCACAGGACACATCCTCGCAGCCTGGTTTTAGCCTAATTGGGTGCAGACAGCTCCTGTGGCACTCTGGGGAGCATGCAGCTTCTCTGCTCTTGCTGTGACACAGCAGAGGAGAAAAGCACTGCTCACAGCAAAAGCACACCTGCACTTACCTCCCTCACCTTATGTTGTTTAGAGAGGCTATGTCCTCGTACAGCATATTCTGCTGCTTGAGGGGATGTTCAATAAAGGGAGTTCACCGCAATACAAACCTTGCAGGTCAACAACAACGTCTGTTCCATTGGAGTACTCGTAGGAGAAGTGGCCATAGGCCAGGCCATACTCTGTGGCTTTGTACTCGTTCTTTACCACCTTTGTGTTATTGGACAGCTTCACAAACTCCCCCAGGATGTAGGGCTCCACGCTCACACATCCTTTTATTGTTCTGTTTTCCAGTATCTGAAAAGAGAGTTTCAGCGACAGTCATCCAAGCAGAGATGTGAAAGCAAGAATGCTAAAGCTCCTCTAAGGGAATGTTTGCATTTTCCTCCTAGAACTTTTTGTCATAAGATGGATGGAAATATCCCCCGTATTAACCCACTGCTGATTCAAAACACAGGCTGCTTAGAGCTCACATTTCACTAGAGCAACGATGGCACCAACACAAAGCCAGTCTGGCAGGCCAAACCAAGCAACAAATTCTATAAAAATATCTAGTTTGTTCAGCAAGTGAGGAACTTCTTTCAGGAGACCGTCTAAAGAACAAGCAAGAAAGATGAAAAGATTTGAATAAACTTGCACCTGGTCCTTCTTCAATGTGCAAATAACCACTGGGTGATTTTTTTGTTGTTGTTATTGTTGTAGTTTTTGTTGTTGTTGTTGCTTTTTTTTTTTTTTTTTAAGTAATTTCTGTCTTCAGAGACTAGTAAGTGCTGGTGCCAGGCTCTCATTAGGCCTTATTAGCAAGTGGCATAGAGCCAGACCTACTGCCAGAATGGCTTGCAGACACAGTAATATACACATCATGCTGTCATACTCATACTAATATTGTGAATCATACACATACTAATAACAGTGAACTCAGCTCTGTAGCAGGCAGGGAAAGGCAGGCTACTTAGCTCTCCGTATCTGAAACACAAGTCCAGCTGAAAGTTAAGCATAAGAACTTGGAAAAGACCTGTAACTTTCCCCCGGAGGGCTGGATGTCTGGTTTAACCTCCGTGCCAGATCACACAGATGTGGCTCCTGCCTCTAAGCACTCAGACTGGGTGCTGCCACAGCAGGGCCACCTGTCCATGGCTTTGCTGCCCTTGCAGACATCTCGCAGAGCAGAGAGGATAGTAAGAGCAGCAACAGCTGTCCTGGCCACACTTCTGAAACACAGAAGGCCAGTATGATCCCCGAGGTGTGCCCTAAGAGTGTGTTGAACGCAGCCTCCTCAAACTCTGTGTGTTTGAAACCGTGTGGACAAATAGCCATCTTCCCTGATCTAATGTGACCACTCTTCAGTTGAGTTGTGGGTATTTTAGTTGCTGTATGTTGCTGTTTAAAGACTAACCCCAAACTGTTTTTTCTTCAAAATTTCTTGCTTCAGGATTCTTGTTTTTTTCAACCCACTCCAGACACAATAAATTCTCATGACTTTGCTGTGCTTTCCCCCTAGGCTTGCTCGGATAACTCTCCACATCCCAGCCAGCTCTCGGCCACTTGGTTCTTGCCTCTCCCAGCAGGCAATGTCTGAGGCTGAACTGTTGGGATGTAGGGGCAGAATGGTCCCCAGTGAGAGGTGCCTGATGGACCTGTGGTCCTGCTGAAGCTCAAAGCCCTGCTGTTTCCACTAGTCTTTCCTCACCATCAGTGTGAGCTCACCTTCAGGGGGTGCATGGGCATTTCCTTCTCCTTACAGAGCACAGACCACACAGAGATGTGGCGGAGCTGGTTCTTTGCCAGGGACAATTGGAAAAGGAGCAGACGGTGAGAGGGAGAGCACTTCTGCTTAGGCAGGCCCCATTCCTCTCTCTGAGGTGGGCCACTTCTTTATATAGTGACCTATTCCTCTCCTAATAGGAACTAATAACTAATAAGAATTGCTGTGATAAGGGGTTGTTATTGAGGAAAAGAGCTTTTCTGTGATAGCCGTTTGAAGGATGTCTTCTGTCCTGAATAATCAAGTACACCTACCAGGTAAGGTCACATGAATTACAGCACGTCACCTACAGGCAGCCTACCTACGAGTAATTTAAAGTCAAACTGACTTATGACCCACTTCCCATCAATTCTGTGCTATTGCTTTGAAGACAGCTCTTACCAGAAGTACTGCAGATGGGATATAAAAGATTTGGGTGGGGACCTTTTGCTCATACAGCCTCTTGTTGAATTCCGTCACGTAGTACTGAGCAGTCATTTGTCGTTCCACATCACTGAAATGATGAAGAAGCCCCTTTTCTTCTTTATATTCTTTCCCAACATACCTAAACAAGAAAAACAAAACAAAACAAAACAAAACAAACAAAACAAAAGAAAAAACAACCTTTGGTGTAGCCAGGTTTGCAGCAGACTGTACTCACGAAGGTCTACTTCTGGTACACAAACATCATTACCGTACACAAACATCAAACCATAAAGTGTTTTTTTTTTTTTTTTTTTTGGTTTTCTTTTTTTCTCCCAAAGCTCTTACAGGAATAAAATGCTGTAAAAATCAACCAAATCCTGGGATGAGGGTTTCATAGCAATGGAATGTTTAAAGTCAACTCTTCTTGACTCTGAAGGGAGATCTGACTCAGAGGTACTTAAACTACTGTTCTTAACCCATAAGAATTCATAAGATACTTCTAATAACAATCCAAAATCTGTGATTAGCAGCCAGCAGAGCTTTTCTGATGTGAAACATATATGTCTTTTTAACTTTGCTTTCAGATCAAAAGGATCCATTGTGTAAACCCATTGTCAAAATTAAAAGTGACTGAAAAACTTCTCTGCCTACAGGCATTGTTGCTCCTTCACTGTGTGTTAATAATGAGCTTGTTGCAAAGTGATTCTAGGCTGGAGTCTGGGTACATGGAAGTGTAGCATCGTGCCAGCTAGGGTAGCCTCTCGGGCCCAGCATCACATTAACCTAGGGTTCCTTCTTTCAGACCGCAGCAGGTGTAAGCCTGTCTGTCTTGGCTTACAAACAGAACAATTGCTGGTGTCTCCACAGGAAGATGAAATCAAGCAAAAAGTTTGGTCTGTCTCTGAGGTGCTAATGCCACTCTGTGCTTCTACCCTCTTCAGCAACATGAAGTGCTGCTTTGCCTACCCATTAAGTAAGAATAGATGGGCTTGATTAATGAAAGGGCCTACTCTGGAATCTCTGTCAGGTTTATTACTGCTTATGTGGGGAAAAACTGTCTTAAAAAAAAAAAAAAAGAAAAAAGTTAATTTTGAATTACAGATGTTTTGTTTGTGTGTTAGGGAAGATCAGAAATAGGAATTCTCTAATGCAAGGCTAGAGGTCATATAAAAAGGCAGTGTCACTTAATCTCCCATCAGATTATCTCAGAACAGATGGAGGTGAGTTTGGGCCTAAGACCTGTCATGAGCAGATAGACACTAACATGGCTGCTGTAAGACAACAGTAAAGTAGCTTTTTTCACAGAATCACAGAATTTCTAGGTTGGAAGAGACCTCAAGGTCATCGAGTCCAACCTCCAACCTAACACTAACAGCCCTCCACTAAACCATATCCCTAAGCTCTACATCTAAGCGTCTTTTGAACACTTCCAGGGATGGTGACTCCACCACTTCCCTGGGCAGCCTGTTCCAATGCCTCACAACCCTTTCAGTGAAGAAGTTCTTCCTAACATCTAACCTAAAACTCCCCTGGCTCAACTTAAGCCCATCCCCCCTCATCCTGTCACCAGGCACGTGGGAGAACAGGCCAACCCCCACCTCACTACAGCCTCCCTTGAGGTACCTATAAAGAGCGATAAGGTCGCCCCTGAGCCTCCTCTTCTCCAGCCTGAACAAGCCCAGCTCCCTCAGCCGCTCCTCGTAGGACTTGTTCTCCAGGCCCCTCACCAGCTTCGTCGCCCTTCTCTGCACCCGCTCAAGCACCTCCATGTCCTTCTTGTAGCGAGGGGCCCAAAACTGAACACAGTACTCGAGGTGCGGCCTCACCAGAGCTGAGTACAGGGGGACGATCACCTCCCTAGCCCTGCTGGTCACGCTGTTCCTGATACAAGCCAGGATGCCGTTGGCCTTCTTGGCCACCTGAGCACACTGCTGGCTCATATTCAGCCGACTATCCACCATCACTCCCAGGTCCTTCTCTGCCTGGCAGCTTTCCAACCATTCCTCTCCCAGTCTGTAGCTCTGCTTGGGGTTATTGCGCCCCAGGTGCAGGACCCGGCACTTGGCCTTGTTGAACTTCATGCAGTTGACCTCAGCCCATCGGTGCAGCCTATCCAGATCCTCCTGCAGAGCTTTCCTACCCTCAAGCAGATCGACACACGCACCTAACTTGGTGTCATCTGCGAACTTACTGAGGGTGCACTCGATGCCCTCGTCCAGATCATCGATGAAGATATTAAAGAGGACCGGCCCCAGCACCGAGCCCTGGGGGACGCCACTAGTGACTGGCCTCCAACTGGACTTGGCTCCATTCACCACGACTCTTTGGGCCCGGCTATCCAGCCAGTTTCTAACCCAACGAAGCGTGCGCCAGTCCAAGCCAAGAGCAGCCAGTTTCTTGAGGAGAATGCTGTAGGAGACAGCATTTTTGACCTTTTGTTCCCAAAAGGTCAAAATTAGAGAGCTAAATGGGTGATGAGAAGATTTACCCTACTAAAGATTGACAAAATGCCCAAGAGATTTAGAAAAGCAATAAAACAGTCTTGCTATAGAAAACCAGCCAAAATCTAACCAAACATAAACTAACAGAAACAGAATAAAGGAACAATCTTCTGCCACTGCGACTGCTATTTCTGTAGTTGCCCAGATAAAAAACCTGTATTATCTTCTGAAAATACCTGATAAAAGCTATTTTCCAATAAGTCACTGGACTAGCTGAATCACAGGTATAAGATTAATCGTACCAGGCAGTTTTCATTCATATTTACACAGAAGTAGAATTGATATTCATTTTGCTTCAAAAATTGGTTTGGTCAATACCTTCCCAGGCTTTCTTCCTGGTGCAGGAAGTGTATCCAAAATGCATTTCTCTGTTTGCCTTCCTTTGCCACGTTCAGGTAGTCCCCGATGAATACAGCTGTTTCCTGGCCTGTCCAGAGGCCTGATTTCTTTGAGTATTTCAAAAGAAGAGCTGCTACAAAAAGAAGACACAACAGGTGGTCTGGACAATTCCACAAGATTGCTCTAAGACTGAGCTGAGGAGTGATATACCATCACCTAGGAGATATAAGATATCCAGGCTCCTCTGAAAGTAAAGTACTCTGCAAAAAGATATGTGCTAAGTGGCACTGAGGTGCAGAGATAGATGTTCTACATCAAGGACAAAAATATCTAAACAAGCTTGAAACAAGCAAGATGGGCTGATCCCCCAGTAGATTGCACTTAATGAGCGCAATGAGGCATCCTATAGAGATGTTGCTCCTAAATTATATATTTCCTAGTATATTGAACAAAGTTCCACAAATTAAGATTCAGCAAATAAATTGAACTGTTATTTATGATAAACTTTATAATCGTTATCTCAAATACATACATGTAGTTCAAAGGGATGAAATATTGAACTTAAATGGGCTCAAGTGAGAGGGGTAAAATAGACTCAACAAACCAGCGCAGGGAACCAAGTAGCCTGAGTTACCTATTGCATGAATGGATAAAGCAGGAGGGACTGAGTGGGCATGGAGATGGAGCCCATCTCCATGAAGCTGTCACTGTTGTGCAAATGGGTAGGTAGGAGTACAAGAAAAAGTTTCAAGGGAGTGTTCTTCTATTGCTTTTTTTTTTTTTTTTTTTTTTTTTGGTACAAAAATTCACCAAAGAACAAAAAAATCCTGGTAAGTGATGACTAAAACATGATGTTAAAAAGCCTGAGTCAAGGCTGTTTTCTATGGGAGTAGCTATCACTGCATGAAAATGCTTGTTACTGTGTGGAAACTTACAGTATGCTTTATGAAGCTGTTTAGGCTTAAAAATTCCAGTAGGCGTCAGTCTCTGGACAAGCCAGTTATGCTCTACTCCTGCCAGAAGCTGCACGTAGTCATCATCCCTCAGAATTCGAGCATCAAGGACTTCTTCCTTTGTTCTCCCAGGTGTAAAGGCGAGACCATTTCCCCTTGGGTTCAGAAATGGACCTTCAGGGGAACACTTGGGCTTCTGAGCTGAGTTGTGCCATGGACTCAGAGATGGCCTCTGGCTGCTCACCCTGTCCTGAGGCTTTTCTTCTTCTTCTTCAGTAGTAGCGCAGTCAAAGTAGTTGACTTTGGACATCTTTCCCCCTGAGGGTAAAGCTGTTGGTGCACCCGGAGCTGGCTGATGTGGACCGGCCGCTGTGGGATAATTGTTTACCAGGTCTCCAATACTGATGAAATCAAATTCGGTGTCATCTACCGTTTCTGCCTGGGGGTCGACAGCAACCATTTTGTGAGACCTGTTCCCGGCCACGGCTGGAGATTTCCCCAGCCAGTTACCCACAGGGGCCTCGCTGGCCATCTCTGGCTCGGTGCCCGTAGACTCCGCATCAGCCACCCCATTTGTGGCGGGGCTGTGCTCAGACGAGGGACCCTCACCTCTGCCCCCGGTTCCTCCCGCCGACTCCACCCAGGCTGAGCGGGATTTGGGTGCCTGCCTCGGGCCGAGCCCGCTGTCCGTGGTGCTGCAGCTGCCCTGCCCAGGCCTTCTGGCCGGGGGAGCGTGAGGAGACCCCACCAAGCCACGCGGGAGCTCTCGAGGAGAAGGCTGATGGGCTCTTGGAGGCAGCAAGTGCAGCCGAGCTGCTTGGTCGTATTCGGCAGATTCTGTTGTGCAGCACTGCTCCTCTGCTGAGCCCTTCTGCTGCTGCTGCCCTTCCCTGCGAGGCTCTTGGCTGCTGTTACAGCTCAGTTCCTCCCAGCTGGAGGAGTAGCTTGACGGCGACAGCTTGCACCACGAGTTCTCTGAGGTGGTGGTTTGGCTCCTGTTTTGCCATCTGCCGAAAGCACTGTTTCCATCATTTATTACTATTTCAAATGGTTCAGTCTCCTCTTCAAAGGAAATATTGATCACATCAGGGGCGATGCATTTGTTTCTTGTTTGGCCACTGAGTCTCTCTGAGCTACTTTCTGCTTTTTGCGTATTGGCCATTTTGCCAGCACCTTTCCTCTGGCATGCTGCTTCTTCAGTGGTGCACACAGTGTCTATGTTTTTGGTTTCTGTTTTTAAGGTTGTGACACAAGCTCCTGTGTGCATTTCTCCTGGTGTGGTATTATGGATCCTGCAAGTATTTTTAAACACTTCACACACTGACAGATGATGCTGAGAATGCTTGGCAAGGATCTTCTCAAAGTTGGCCTCCCCTTGCAGGATAGGTTTTTGCACTGCGCTTTTGTAGCTGTCTGGAATGTAAGACCTGGCATCAGAATTAGGAAAGCTTTCCACTTGCAAGTGCTTCTTAACAGACGCGATCAGAGACATGATCTCCTTGGCAAGCACTCCTTTCTCTTCCTCTTCTGCAAGTGAAGTGCTGTACGCGTGCAGTTTTCCCATGGCTTCCTTACAGAGCTGGCCCACCTCATGGAGCTTCTCACTGTCCCCATAGAGCCATCGATGCACAGTTGTGAGGCAGAAAGCAGCTTTAATAAAGCTATGGAGCTCCTGCTTGCTGGTGACAGGACTGTTTTCGTTCTTGGTGAGGAGGCCGATCTCGAAGGATTCTTTGGCTTCGGACAAGTAGAACTTTCTTCTTTCAGGGGGGCAGTCCTTGGAGTGACTATAGGACAGCAAACACACCCCACGGATATTCTGGGAGAGGACAAAAGAGGAATCAAGGAATTAAAAAACAGCACCTCTGTCTCAACTAAATGAAAGGAGCAAAAAATATGTTTCTTTCCCTTTTACAACTGGAAGAAAATGCTGGCCCTAACTGCCTGCTGCTGTGTTTCTGTTAGGAAACAATCTTGCTCTTTCTCCTTTGAAATTCATCTTTATTTACAGGAGAAGCAACACTCTCAGGTGGGCTCAAAAGCCCATCCTCGCTCTGCAGACAGATACTGCTTTCTTCCCATCTGCTTAGCTTCAGACTGGAGTCCAGAGTAACATGTATCATTACACCCACAACACAGATAGGAGCATATCGTACAGTACGATGCTTGGAAGCTAGATTACAGCCAAATTTAGTAGCCTGGACTCTTCTTTTATACACACAGTACTTCCAGAATGAGGACTAATACTTACCACTGCTGTGAGCACAAACAGTGGGGTATACTGGCTGTAGGCTGCCGCCAGTTTGCAGGCTTCAGCAGCTGATAGTAAGCGATGGTTGAACTCCCGGAGAAGGCTCTGGTGAAACAGAAAAAAGCACAAGGGGAAACCTCATTTTAAAGGCTCTCTTTTCAAAGAGAAGTGTCTACCTGGCAGGCAACCCTGTTAGACTGGAGGTAGGCAGCTTGGGATTTGGTCACCTGAGTCCATTGGGATTTGTAGGTTCCCTGAGGCTTCTGATGCCTTTGAATCTTGACAGAGTAGGGCATCAAATCTTACACAACAACAGCCGACCGTATTTCTGAAAGAGCCTTTTTGCTCATGTTTACCATAGATGTGTCAGTTTGGGGCTCTGTAAATCATCTGTGTATTACACATACACACACATATACCCTCATTAAATATTTTTACTGTTTCTTTTTTCCTGGAGCAAAGCATTTTTCCATCTAGGTGCTAATGAACTTTATCAATGGGAGCGATAGAATTTTCTTCAGCCCTCTCAGCTTAGGAGAGGAACTGGAGGGTGGACAAAATGTGAGTGAATCTGGGACAATGACATACAATTTTTCTGAAGAATCTGCACACACTATTACTAAACCATGTCTTACCAGGTCAATCTCAGCATTGGTTTTAAAACGTGTATAATCCTTCTCATTCATGGAAGAAAAGATATCAGCTATAATACCCAAGGAGGTAGCAATTCCCTGAAAAAGAAATGGAAAATGATGGCAGGTTTTTTCCCATGTATTTAGAACTTTAGTTCTTACAGTTACTTAGTTTCTATATATGGCAAACCAGAAAACAAACAAACAACACAACCCACACTGAAAATCCAACAAAATGAACCAAAAAGGATCCAAAGAGAAACTGCTGAGAAACTCAGGTCATCTTGGTAGGGTTTTATTAACTTTAACTTGCAGAAAATGCTGGACCCTGATGAGTTTCTGTGAGTGGCAGTTATTCTGATAACCTCTAGCTCTTGCCTTCAACAGCAACTTCAATAACACTGCATTTTTCTTAGATATTTTTCCAGGCTGCTCTTTGTGACAATGAAAGCAAAGTCTTTTTCCTGAACTTTTGATTTACACCTGATAGCTAAGGGCCTGCCCAGCTGAATAGTTGAGAATGCCAGGAAGTATCTGTACACTTTCTGCAAAATTCACTACACGTCTTTGGTCTCATAGGGATGTTCTGAGATTCAAGTCAAGCTTTTAAGTATGGGAGAGGAGAGGTGATGAGGTCTGTTTTTTTGGTATATCCTATGCTGGAATACAATTACAAAAATTATTAAAGAATCACCCCAGGACTTGCAAGACTTAGGTTCACATTCCTGTTTAGCTACGGACACATGGTATGACTGTTGCTTCATTGGCAGTGGGAAGATTAGTGCAACCATGCCTCACAAAAGTGTTAAAGACAGATATATTAGCTGCTGCAAGGCGTTCAGATGTTGCAGGGCCAGGGGACATACACCACTCACAACAGATAGTGTAGGGCAGCTTGAGAACATTTCAGCAAACAGAAATGCTAAAAAAAAAAACAAACAAGAAAACCAAACCAAGAAACCCAAATCTATGCTTGTGTTCTGGGATTAGTTTGTCCTTGTCAGAGACACCTGTGACATCCTAGGTGATGGCTCACTTCAGACAATTCTGCTTAATGAAAACCATCACTTTGAAATCACTTTATCACTAATGAAAACTATCATTCCATTTCCCTGCAGGAAAAAGGTGTCTGTAAGTCTGTGCATGCATGCGGAAACAAACAATGTGCTACACAGACCAACTGGAATATTCATCCCTAATGTTAACCGTGTCTGAGATGCATAATTGAAACTTTATTTCTAAAAGACAGGACTGAGGTCAACAAAAGCTAATCTGGAATGATTATTAGATTGGCAAGGCTATCCACAGTGAAAAGAAGATCCTACCTTTTTATCTGGTAGAGGAAGTTTGAAATATCCTACAACTGAAGCCCAAATCAACTCTGCCGCCTCATACCACATCCCTAAAATAAACCAGAGAAATAGTCACTAAGCAGATTACTGCTACCGATGGCTTCAAATAGGCAGAGATTATTTTACATCTTCTTGAGTTAGCAGCCCTGGAAACAGTATAAAACCACGTCATGGCATATTTTGCTTTGGTGACAGTGAACATTAGTTTCTTTTAGCTTCTGGCTGTGTATAAACACACATTTTATGTTCATAAAAGACCTCATTTCAACAGTTGCTGAAGATGAAAGGTTATGGCAAAAGTGTAAAATTTAGGCTGCTGGCCCCAAGTACCAAGCCTGGAGTACAGAAGTCCATCGTTCTGAATGCTAGGGATCGCCTTATATTGACAGAAGAAACCGCCGGGATGTACCCATGTTAAGCTACTGCATGCTTTTGGGAACAGTGAAATTGGGAAAAGTGTTAGCAGAAGAGTGAAACAATATTGCAGGATGCTCCTTGGCTTCTGGTTAAATTAATAATAAGATGGTAATTCTTAAAATGTGATTGCTTGGTACATGGCTCTAGGTCCTTGCTTCTTCAAACAGACGTGTGCATAGCTCATCTTCTGTGGCTGTGTTATGGATGTCAGGCAGACGTTTCACACAAGCTAAAATTCTGACATATGACAAATGCATTATTGCAAATCCTGACTATAAAGAAAAAAAAAAAAAAAAAGGGAGAAACCTTGAATAGATATTTATAGAAAAAAGCCATACCAAGCTTTTGCAGAATCTGTCCTCTGATTTGTAAACAGACCGACTGAACAAGGATCCTATCACTTTCATTAGCATACTGCCAGGTACCTGAAAAAAAGAGTTGAAAATTTCAGTAGAGAATGAAAAAATGCTGCCATCATTTTAGGCCTCTGAGAAGAACCTAAATCCTGTCAAATTGCCAGAAATCTCTCCATTGAATTCAGCTGGTTTGAGTCAGGCCGTGCAGCCAGAGAGATGATAAAGTGTCAGTGCAGCAAGGAATATAAGCAGACAGCTATATGAGCATGTAGCTTGAATGACAGCTACACAGAGCATAAGAACAACATAAAAAGCAAAAGGTTCCTGTCTTCTGTGAAGCAACAAAAAGTCACTGTGTATAAAGATTATACAGAGTTGCACTAACAAGCATTCAAAAGGATTAATGTGGTTATCTGTGTCATCACTGGTACACACACAGAATAAAATACTTTGAATCATTGGCAAAATATGTTTTCAGATATCAGTGTATCATGAAGATTAAAACAAAAGTTTTTGCATTAAAACAGCACGATTATACAAAGTTATACAAAGCATTTCATTATCAAATCTATATTGACTGTCTCATTATAATAAAAAATGAAACCACTAAGCTTTCCTAATATGACCATTTCACTGCAACTCTTAGCACAAAGTACCTGTTAAACAACACATCTTCAACATTAACTAAGCATTATCATTAAATATTATGAAAATAATCTGAAAATAATAACACAATCTCATCAGAGATGAAATGCAGAGCCATTGCTACTTTAACAGTGATATCTGGTATTTTGTTTAAAGCCCTCTTGAGTAAGGACCCTTCTTGTATAAGAATTTCAGTTTCACGCAAAAACAGAACACTAAAAACCAGAACGGACCTTTTTTTTTTTTTTTTTTTTTTTTTTTTTTAATGGTTGTAGGCAAAGCAAGACTATATAAACTCTGAAGGCTAAGCAAATAGTTAACAGGTTTGAAAACCTAAAATATATTTGTCTCAAACCCGTAATTAAATACTGATTTTGAACGTCTGACAAAATGTGTGAATTCTTACTGTTTCTACACATCCCTCCAGATCTGAAACAAGTCACATGGCCAGCGGTATAGTCATTTGACAAAAAGGAAAAAGAAGACATTTCTAAAAGTATCATTGCACATTAAGGAAAGTTCCCATTTTACAGTTTTGCTTGTCTATCCAGTAATTGAAGAAAGTGCTTTAAGATGAAGAATTTGCTCTCTTTTTTTTCTCAACTCCTAAATATTGTAAGTAAGTGCACTATAGTCTTTTGCAGGGTGAGGTTAAAGTTTTAATTTTGTTCACAAGATCAGTGTGAATGTGGAGGATAAGCATTACTCAACAAATTTGGTTTTCTTGGCGACTGGGGGGTTGTCTTTATTTTGTTTCACCAATCAGTCAATTGCTTGAAATTGGGCTACATTTTAAAATTCTCCAGATAGAGAAATTAGTAGAAAGGCTGTCAGTCCAGAATATTTTTCCTCTCAAGTGAAGACATACAAAGATGAATTGTAGAAGTTTCAAAACAAGGTTTCAGCTTCCACATTTTAGCAGAGAATGGTGATGAAGAGAGAAACATGATGTAAGGAGTTGTTACAGAGGTCAGACTGGCTGTATTTGAAATTTGTGTGACTGTCAAAATTAGTACCAAAAAAATAGTAATTGTAAAATTGGAAAATAAATATATATGCACCTGTTGCTCCGTTGTCATTAATAAGGCTGCTTAGGATATATTCAGCTTTTAAGAGTTTACCTGATAAAACAAAACAAAGATAGACAATGAATACAAAAATGTACCTTGTGGTATGAAGTGAACAAAAATATTCAACAGTGAAAGCCCTGGCAAATTTTACTTCTCTTCCCAGTGTTCTTATTGTGTTTGAAATTAGCCTAAACTTACCAGTTAAGTATGCAGTGCTAGATGCTACCTCGTGTGCAGGAACCTCTGTAATACAAGCTATTTTGTAGATATAAAAAGTATTGCAAAAAAAAAAAATGCCAATGGGACAAATATTTCTAGCTAGACACCTGCTTCAGAAAGCCATGGTTAACTCTCCTTTAGGAGGGAGGTTAAGGCCGTGCATTGGTTTTAGAGTCAACCCAGCTGCTAGCACAAGATCAGCAGCATTGGCACACGACTCCAGACACTGTTCTCACTCTGCTCATTCCCACTTGTTGGGCTGCTGCGGGACTCAGGGCAGGAGTGGAGGCAATGAGACTGGGGCAGGCACTGAGCTGCTGGCCACCCCACAGGCTGGGAATCTCAGACTGTTCTCTGTACTTAAGATATTCCTCAATTGTCTTTTTCAAACCGTGTTTGTTTGGCTTTGTCTTCTTCTCCCAAGAACAAGTGGGAATACACCTTCCCAGTGGGAAGATGAAATATTATAAATTCTTCAGGTGTTGCCCACATTATAGGAAGGATGGACATTTAAGAAATAAATATATTGATTTATCCTAGAGGGGTTTGTAAGCTGCATCGTCTGCATTGTCAAGTGGTCCCACTGGAAAAAAAAAAAAAAAAAAAAAAAAAAAAAAAGCAGCTGGGACAGTGCAGAGAAAATGCCAGGACTCTCATTTACTTCTTAAAGGCCCTTGGTCAGAAGTATAGCAATTCAGATATCCCTGTTTGAAACCAGCGGGGAAGATTTGTTAAGGAACAAAAGCTCCAATTAGTATTTTCCACACCCTTTCACAATTTTCTCTACTGCTTTTGGCTCTGACACCCTTTATACCAGCCCCTTTGTGCTACTGAGAAGAGCTGGGAGGGCTCAAGGGGGCTGGGAATGGGCTGTACGTTTGAAAAGATGGCACCGGGGCCATAAGCATGTCATCCCCAGAAAGGGACACAGTATCTTCTTCAAAGTCAAGTAGCTCCTAATTGGGCCTGAGCTGAGAAAATGGAGCGGTGGCTCCCTGGTAGCCTGCACCTGCATTGACGGCGAGGCGAGCCTGGCGGATGACCACCTGAGGACCGATCGGAGTGGTGGGCTGCAGCTTGTGCAGGCCCTTGGCGATCTTCAGGAGCTTGCTGGAGGCATCAATCCAGTACAGGAACCGGTCGATCAGGAACACAACAGCAGCCGCCGTCACACAGTCCTTGGCCATGATGGAGGCCTTCAAATAAACCTGAAAAGAACACCAGTACCCCTGCTTCAAGAAATGCAAGTAGTCAACAGTTTAAATAAAATGCTCTGTTTAGTAATTCCCTGCCTAACAGAGCTGCCTATATACCATTTGAAAATGAATTGAATTTCCTCAGTCATGTAAGGCAACTGCACAGTCTCATAACAAGTGAAGTTCAGGTGGCCAAGAAGGCCAACAGCATCCTGGCTTGCATAAGAAACAGTGTGGCCAGCAGGGCTAGGGAGGTGATCGTCCCCCTGTACTCAGCTCTGGTGAGGCCGCACCTCGAGTACTGTGTTCAGTTTTGGGCCCCTCGCTACAAGAAGGACATGGAGGTGCTTGAGCGGGTGCAGAGAAGGGCGACAAAGCTGGTGAGGGGCCTGGAGAACAAGTCCTACGAGGAGCGGCTGAGGGAGCTGGGCTTGTTCAGCCTAGAGAAGAGGAGGCTCAGGGGCGACCTTATCGCTCTTTTTAGGTACCTCAAGGGAGGCTGTAGCGAGGTGGGGGTTGGCCTGTTCTCCCACGTGCCTGGAGACAGGACGAGGGGGAATGGGCTAAAGTTGCACCAGGGGAGTTTTAGGTTGGATGTTAGGAAGAACTTCTTTACTGAAAGGGTTGTTAGACATTGGAACGGGCTGCCCAGGGAATTGGTGGAGTCACCATCCCTGGAAGTCTTTAAAAGACGTTTAGATGTAGAGCTTAGGGATATGGTTTAGTGGGTTTGGTTTACTGCTAGTGTTAGGTCAGAGGTTGGACTCGATGATCTTGAGGTCTCTTCCAACCTAGAAATTCTGTGATTCTGTGATCCTGTGAAGTTACTAAACATTACAAGAAGCAAATACTTGCTAGCCATGTTCTGTCTCAGAGTTTTTACTTGTAACCTCTATCATCCTAGCCATGTATATAAAGGGCTAAGCCCTTGTGGCACTGATTGGACTTGACTTATAACCTATAATTTGACTAATTTTGTTTATATTTTCATTCTAACATTGGGCACTGATTGGGCTAGACTTATAACCTATAATTTGACTAATTTTGTTTATATTTTTGTTCTAACATTGGAAGGTTCAAGGTTCCAGCTCTTTGTTCTGTTTGATCTGCAGATATCATTCCTTTTTTTTTTTTTTTTTTTTTTTTTTTTTTTTTTTTTTTTTTCTTTCTAATTGGTGTTTAGTATTTGGCAGCACATAATTTGGTGGTCTGTTAATGAATTTAAATTATACCCAGCAGATTAACAGCAGTAATAACAATTAGTTCAAAAGGGACACTAGTCTGGAAAGAGATTGGAAATGTTCACTTCAGCAGTTGTCCCAGATGGAGCTCAAGCCATACATAAGAGAGAGGGCTTGAGCACTCTGTCTTGCGTATTAAGCAAACCGAGATGCACACAGCTCAGAAAGCACCTTTTCAAACCATTTCTGGAAAAAGTCAGGCCTCCTTGAATATGCATGAACATGCAAATGTCCACAGGGCCTGATTATTACGGTTGATTAGCTGGTACTCCTGCTACCTTCAGTATGAGTACTATGTTTCAGTCCCATCTTTCCTTTTCCTCCTCTTCCTCAGAAGTCCCCCAGGAAACGGGGGATTCCCAGGGGACCTGCATGTCTCTGAGGGACCAGGCCCCAGCTACAAACAACCAGCATCAGTGCAACTGAGGATCAAATGCTCCTTTGTGCACCACAAATGAACAAACAGGGCAGGAGTCCAATGCCTTTCCCTTGCAGGTCATCTTTAATAATTTCTGAGCCCGCATGAACTCTCTTTGTATCCCCGCAGCTGCTGAGCCGTCACACTGACACGAGGACTCACCCAGAGCTCCGCAGGCAGCATGCTGTTAGGTGGACAGGAGGCCAGTGAGACAGCCATGTGGAGGCCACTTGGCCTCACCATGGACATTGAAGTCCACTAAGACCTGGGAACATCTGCCAGGACAGCACCAAACACCCCTTTCCGTGGCGGATAGGGATTGGCACTCCTGTCAGTAAGGAGCAAGGAGGTGCTCCACACCCTGACGCCTGGATGATCAATTTTCTTCAGGTCGGCAGCCCACAGAGCCAGGCCTTCTGGTGCCCAGCCTCACTGCAACACCTGGAAGCTGGCAATGCTCTAGTAGTACCCAGTGGTACAGTAAAATAGGCGAGATAATAAAACAGGAAACACCTTCAACCATACAAAGCCTCCTCATAAAAAGGATGTGTTTCTCATCTCGTTCTTATCAGTCAGTACTTGTGCTGATGGCAGCAAAACCAGTGCAGGAGCAGGAGGTTCAGGCCCCACAGCACCATCAGAGAATGTGACTGTCAAGAAAACTCAGTCCAATTCCCCACTAAATATTGAGTCGGGCAGCTGTCTCCCATTTATCTCTGCAGCAGCAGTTTCCTTGCCTTGCCTTCCTTGTGTAAAGGCCCAGGCCTGACAGCACCGAGCCAGAGACACCAGTGTCCACTGACCACCACAAACACCCTCCAGGCTTCTTGTGCACCCTTCTTGGCTTCTTCCCAGCCTAAATTCTTCACAGCAGCCTGACCAAGAAACGTTCACTTGTTTCTAAAGTATGTAGCCCTCCGAGGTGCGGGGCAGAGCCCATTTCAAACCATTTAGAGGAGAGCCTATGAGCTGCAGCACAAACGCTGGGCTGCAGCACAGGCCTGCTGCAAGCACTTGCTAGCTTGTTTGCAGTTCAGTGAGGCGGATTTGTGCAAATTTCCTTTTTTTTTTTTTTTTTTTTTTTTTTTCCCTCTGAGCCAGAGTTGGATTTTCTAAGAGGATGGCACTTGAAAAGGATTCCTGGAGCTCCGTGCGTGCAGCGCTGCTTGTGCTGGTCAACAATGGAGGAATCCCTCTCTCTAAGCACCTGTAAACTGACACTGCAAACTATCCATTCGAAATGCTCATGAACAGGCCATATATTTAAGCACAGAGCATCGCCTAATCTATTTTTTTTCCTCCCCTTCTTCCTTTAATAGATCGGAGCACAAAAGCCTGAGAGAGGGTGACCTACCAAACAAAAGGGCCTTTGAGTCCCTAGGAAAAGTAGACTTGGAGGAGGATGGAAGGAATCCAAGTGGCCCTATTATTTCCACTTGCACTAATTAGACATTTTTCTGTCAGCTATTGAGCACTGCTGAGAGGCCAAACTCACTGAATTCATTTCTAAAGTGTTTACAGAAGTTTGCATCTGTTTGTGTCTCTTCAGGAGGAAAATAAGCACTTCAATAGCATTGTGGAAAATCTAAACGAAGCATCCTATTCTGAAGGGCTTGGCAGTCTTGCAGCTGCATAATTTAACTCTCCGCTCAATGCCGAAACCTCTTGTGTCCCTCTCCAAAACCAAATGGACACAAAATGTAGAAAAGTCAAGCCAGGGGGAGAAACTCGGCTACTTTTTTGTTGTTGTTGCTGAAAGGCAGGGCTGCACGCTGTGTGGCACACAGGAACATGGTTCGGTGTCAAGCTTCGCAATTACGTTCCCGCCTTGCCAGCAGCACACCCAGAAATTCATACCCTCACCTTCCACCCACCGCTCCGAAATTCCTCAGCGCCTCCCAAAAACGTCCTGCTGGCACATGGAGTGCTGCCCTCACCCTGCCAGACAAGGTGCCTGAGAGGCAGCAGCCTGGCAGAGCATCACCAGCAGCCCACTGGGCTCGTCACTTTTTGGAGCAAGCCAGGGTAGGGCTAGCAGGTCCACTCGCCTTACTTCTGGCCTCACGTGCACCCATGCGTGGAGAGGGAGAAAGAGAAAAGCAGGAGCGAGGTACGTGCACACTTTGTTTTCACATCTGTGTCCGCGATGCCCCATGCATATGTCTAATTGAGTTTGGGACACAAAGGGAGCCTCCCGCCTGGGAAGTGGAATCAGGTGGTGCCCGAATTAAATCTGCACGAGATTTCTACACACGGACCAGGGGGGAAAATGCAAAACAGCCGTCAGCGAAGGGCTCGTGCTTAATGGCGCTGAGTGGGAGGGTGTGCTGTGCGCGTGGTTCCCTGCATTAGCGGGGTGGCTCTTCCTCGCACCGGGGCTGAAGTTTGGGTCCCAGCGCCGGGTTCAAAGCCTTGATGCCTCCTTTGCCTTGACAATGGGGCCCGCTCCCGAGAGAGGGAGCAGCTCAGCGCCGGGGCCATCTGGCACGGGAGCTGGCAGGATCGCGTCAAAGGGAAATTATTGGTGCATAGTAAATGAGGGCGGGGAGGAGGGGTAGGGAGTTGCAGAGATCTTTAGGCGGCAGCTGATGTAAGAGGAATTACAAGCCCAAATAAATGAAATATTGATTTAATCCACTCTCCCTGCCCTCTTTATAAAGCGAGGGTCCCACACGCAGCCTGCAGGCTCGGGAAGGTCCCCTTTGCAGAAACCTCTGCAAGCAGCGAGGTTTGAGACCATTCTCAGCGTATGGCCACAGTTTTGCCAGCACTGCTGATTCCTGTGTGTTCTTATAGCCATTCACCTCAGCCTACTTCAGTCTTCATTTGTAATTGAGTCGGAAGTTTCAAATCTTAAAAAAATCAACAACACAAGAGCAGTCAAGAAAGAAACTCAAGCTCTGTGCACGGGGCGGGGTTTCAATGCCACGCATTTCCAGGTGCTTTAGTTCTCCCTCACGATCTGCTCCTAGTTAGCACTTCACTGAACCCTAACAAATTGCCCAGCTCTTTCTCCCGCTGCATTCGTCCCCTGTCAGATTAAACACACAGTCAAAACACCAATGGATTTGGCTGAAGTCTCGCCCTTTTACCCCACGCACTGTTAGCAAAGCCCGTATTTCCAAGAGACCAAAGCTGCTGTCACTGCACGGGACTTCTCTATCAATCTCGGCCTTTCAGCTGGCAATCAGAGCACACTCTGCAAATAACAATGAATTAAGCCTCCTACCACCTCTGTGACGGGCAGGAGAAAGCATGTCCGCGATGTGCAGATGGATAAGCCCGAACACAGGACGGGCGAGCCACACAGTAAATAGCTGCAGAGTGAGGAGTGAGAGGTTCCTGGACACTTTCCTCTCTGCCCTGAGCAGCAGAGGACCCAATTTAATGGCTTGAGCGTCTGAAGCCGTTAATTAGCTCAAGTTATTCATCCTGAAGGTGATGGAGAGTTGGGTGTTGATTCAATGAGCGCAGCATTAGGTCCATTATTAGCAGCTCAAAACACCACAGAATGGGTCAGTTTTTACAAGCAGCCACATCTTCCTTCGTAAAGTGAGAAGCTGCTAGGGCAATAGCAACCCCTACTTTTACCAACAGCCCCCCTTTTTGGCAATTTAACTGGCCAGTGATTTAATTTTACCACCAAGGGCTTGTTCCCACTCTCGACCCCTGCACTGCCACTTGCTCCAGCACAGCAGTGCCAGGAGAGCCCTGCTGGCTGCCCTGGCTCCCACTGCGTGTCCCAAATCCCCAACAGGAGGGAGAGGACCCCCCATGCCTCATGGGGATGTGGAAGGGAAAGGCACCACCCCTGCCCTAGCTGCTGCTTGCAGGTTTTGCTTTGGGTGCTGCTTGTATGTAGAGGTGGTTGAAGGAGGGCACCAGCCTGTGGGGCCAGCAGGCAAGCCACCAACAGCGTGATGAACTTGCATGCTCTCAGGAGGAGCATTTTGGGGGAAAACCCTTTAAATCACCAATGAGACTTGTTGAGGGGGGAGCTCCTGTGAGCCTCCTACATCTGACAGGGCAGCAGGGATTTGGGGGACCACAGGAGTGCCCCATTTTTGCTAGCTGCCCAGGATGGGTGCAACAGGAACTTTGTGGCACTGACATATCCTGCTGTGCTCAATCTTTATTTAAATAAACTATTGTGCCCTGGCTGGGCATCACGAGTGACACATGAGATAGCAGCCACCCTCCTGTGCTGACAGGACTTGATCTCTGATGCCTCTCACTCAAAAAGCCCTGAAGTGCCAAGGGTGACACTGTGTCAGGGGGGTCAGGATGCCACCAAGCCCCTCTTGTGCTGAATTCCGCCTGCAGCCACAGCTCTGGTCTCGGCCGCCCCCCGTTCCACCAGGATCACCCAAGAAGAGCTCTTATGAGGTAGGTAGCAAAAGGTCAGCCTGAACAACCAAGATCCTCAGGGCTTTAATTCTCCTGTTACCACACCAGCAGGTACAGGGAGGAGAAAACTAAATCCTCAGCCCCCTCTTTAGTTCTTTTTCAAAGGCTCCAGCTCTCAAGTGCCACCCACCTCCCTAAGGGTAGCGGGGCACTTCCCTCAGAACGGTTACCCTAATGATAATCCAGCAGCACGTAATTAGCCAAGGCCCAGGCAAGGCTGGCAGGGACTTATTTCCCATTCTTTTCCACAGTCCCAATAAGACTGCACAAGCTCTCCCCATCCAGGGCAGGCAGCACGGGATCAGCCTGCACAGCTCCCTGCAGGCCTGCCCGGAGGAGATCTGCTTTTGGGGAGCACATGCAGCCAGGGGAGACCTGAGGGACACCTTCACTACGAAGGTGATTCAAGGTCATCTCTACAGTGAATTTAAACATTAACTGCAAATGAGTTTCCTTGGTGTCTTTGCACTGGCAAGGCCTTAGGTGGTGAAATCTCTGAAGCTGGGGCTTTGCTTTTTCACTCACACCGTGCCTATTGCAGCAGCTCCTGGGCTGTGGCTGAATGCCAGAGCCTGGATACAGGAATTGCTCACATGTATAACAAAAACAAAGTGGTGCTCCATATCACTACAAAGTTTTTGAGCACGGGATGTGATCTCACAAAAAAATAAAATAAAAAAAAATCATTGCCTGAGTAATCCCACAGGAGAACTACTCGCGTGCAAAGATGCCCTTCAGCGAAGCCCACAGTGGGGTTTGTGGGATCAAAGCCTACGTCCACATGGCCATGTTGCCCTCTGTTGGCTGGTCACTCAGCATAAGGATATTTCCATCACTACAGATACTAGAGATCTGCAGGAAGGGCAACCCCTGCAAGCCTCCCTTTTGGAACTGCAGCCCCAGTCCTAACCCCGCAGTGTGTGCATTTTTTAGCTAGATAAAGTAATCCCTGTGTGCCTGCATTTCTCAGTGAGACTCCCTTTACCGTTCTGATTTTGCTTTGGTTTGTTAAAATCAGGAATCCTAGTGCTTCCCAGATTTTTGTGCTGGCTACCAGTGTTGGCCATCGCCCTGCCATCCGCAGGGAGCTCTGGCAGGGCTTGCTGGCTGATGGCAGCTGGCAGTGAGGCTGTCTCAAATCCTGCTAGCAGGACGTGGCAAGTGGTACGCTGAGCTTGCTGACGTGGGGTGGCCTTTGTATTGGATGGTGAATCCCCAGCAGGGAAAGGAAAACTGACAGCACACACACACACACACACACACACACACACACAAACCCTTCTGAGAGATGGAGAGGGTTTGTAAAAACAGCAGTGCTGGTTTGCCTAAAATATTGCGGTAAATCTGTTGCCTTCAAGTCCCTGGGGTGGTTCAGCAATTTCACACAGTGGAAAGAGAAGGAAAGTAAAAAAAAAACAAGCTTGCTTATACTGCCAAAATCTGCAGCGAGCCCAGCTCTAGCAGCTGCACGGCTCCTGTTGCAGTGAGGCTGCAGCCAGAGCACGCCAGGGGGACAGCGGCTTGCTCGCTTCCCCTGCCCCCCAAGCTGTTTCTGCCTTCCTAGGGCTGTGGCCAGCATGCAGAAGTAATGATCCCACAGCAAAGGCGAAGAAGAGCACTTTAAAAGGATGCAGGTGCAGGTGGCTTTGCCTTCCTGATGTGTCAAGCTAGCACGCAGCCGCCAGCATCGGGCATCCCACTTTTTAAAGTGTAGCACTAAGGCAAACCCTTGAAGCCAAAGCCCTAATCCGCTTACTCCCTGTGCTGGTCTCATGGAGCTTTTCAGCCGACTCCCCGAGTAAAACATCGTGGTCGGGAGCGCGGGCAGGCAGAGCTGCCCCCTCGTAACAGCGCCAGTGTGTTATGGTAATGAAGCGCCTTTCATTCATGGATCTCAAAGCGCTTTTTAAATGTAATGAATTACGGTTTATGAGCTTATTCTGAGCATGGCAAATTAAAATAAACAGAGATGAAAATTTTTAAAGGTTTTCCTGAACAATAAATCGACAAAGACTTATTATTATTTTTTTTTATCCTTTGGGGTATGACATTATCCTTCTGTCCCTCATGCCAAAAAAGAGAAGAAAAAAGTTGCTCAGACTTTTATCTTTCCTCATCGCACTGTAATCACCTCTCTTCAGCCTCATTTTCCCCCCAGCTTTTTATTCAAAGAACTGAAGCAGCCTTTGCTCTGCCTTGAAATTTTATTTAAAAAAAAGGGACTGGGGGGGGGGGAGGTGGATGAAGGGGGAAAAAAAATCCCTTTTCCTGACTAATACTAATAATACAGGTCAAAATGTCAGTCTATCTACAATTAAATGCAAAACAAAAAAGGTTTTCCCTTTTTCCCATGGTACAATAGCACTGGAATATAAATTACCAATGAAGATGAAATAATACTTCAAAGCACACAGGGAAAGGCAGCACAATGTTTACAAAGTATTTCCAACCACACGACGAACCATTGAAGCTGAGGGTAACCAATGGACTTCAGGGGGTGTCGGTGAATAGCCTAAAACTAGCATGCGGTAGGATTTCAGGTCCCTATGGTCTATGACCCCACGATATGCTTTGTTTAACAAGGGCAGCTGCAGTTATCAACAGATGTTTCAGCAATAAATAATTGGTATCATCTCAGAAAAGATCCGTCTACCTGGGGAGAGGGCATAATGCTGGAAACACTGCCCCTCTATTACAGCCGCATTAATCTCCCATCTATCCAGGTCTCTCCGGGAGCTTACTGCAGGTGTTTGTCCTGGGAGAGCGCGGACAAACGCTGCGAAGCTGGAGCGCCGCGCGGGGATTGTAAAGGAGGTCAACCTCCGCCATAAATTTCTGTCCGAGGCCACACACACCAAAGAGAAGAAGAAAATAAATACCCAAGGAGCAGCAACCCCCCCCTACCACCGCAAATTTGGGATCCCTGCGGCGTGTGGTGCTGGTGAGGCTGACACCCCGGCTGGCAGCAGCACAGCCCCGTGGCTCCTCGTTGCTGTTCAGCGCCATCATCCTCCTCAAACAAAGCCTGCTGGCCTCGTGTGGAAGTCCCATTACCCTCTTGCCTTTTCTGCTCAGGTTTCAGCCAGCTGAGGCCCCCCAAGGGATCCAGTCAAGGGATTTTTGGAAAACTGGCAGGTGACAAGTTGGGCAAGCCCTACTGCAGTGAGCAGGCCTCCCCGCCTCCCAGCAGTGCACATAATGCTTCCCAAACTCATGCTTTGTAGGACTTCAGGCTAACATTTGGCATTTTAGCATTATTACAACCTCAGATCTTCGGGGAAAAGACAAACATCCATCTTGCTGGAAACAGAAGTGCACTGTGAACCAGATGAGCGGGCAAAGTGAGTGTGCACACTAAGGTGGGCTTAGCACCAAGCAGCTCCCCACCTGCTGCAGCTACAGGGCAGGGAGAAAACCCTCTGAAACCACAAGTGAGATGGCCTCAAGCACCACAGCAGCACATTGCCCACAGGAGGAGTGTTGAACTTCATACCAGCAGATCGGGGAGCCTGGCGCTGATCACATCCTGCAGGTTTGTTTTGTCCTCTGGGCCCACGTCTCTTTTGTACTGCCACTTCTCCGGCACAAAGGGCCACTTCATCTCCTTTGCCTCCTCCAGAAGGGTCCTCAAGTCATCGGGAAGCAATGCTGAAAAGGTCAAAGCACAGGTAAGGATACAGCAGGCACAACCGCCACAATGGAGCAGACACCCTGCGGAGATCATCGTCACCAGGACCGCCACAAGCACCATCCCTCACCCTCGTCTGCTCTGCCCTCCAGGTAAATGGGAGCCACTGGCCATTAAAGTAGTTTTTAGCAGGAAGCAACACGGCTGGGTGGCTCGCTGAGCGTGAGGGGCTGCTTCAGGGCAGGCTGGAGGAAACATGAACCTCTGTGCGAGGCAAGGGCTCAGGGGAGCACAGCCAGCCCAGTCTGTGCCCCTTGTCATAGTACAGGCTTTGCTCGTGGCAGTAACAAAAACCAGCCTGAAAAGCCACAGCCAGCCTGGGAGACGAGTCTGGGCCGTAGATAGCAATCACTCAAAGATCTAAGGGGATGCAGTGAAAAACAAGTTGTATGTTCTTGAGAATAATTATTTAATAGATCATTTGGGAAAAATAGTTGGTCTGGCGCAGCTAAGTCATTCAGGCGGGCTGAGGACCTGGCCTTTCAGGCTTGCAGGGGTGGAGGGTGCCAGCTCCCTTCCTTTCAGCTGCAGCCCACGTTTAATTTTCCCTGAAAGAGCGGCAAATCTGCAGCCCCCGTGTGCTGTGCTAACCCTAGGCCAGGCAGGCTCTCTGGCCAATAAAAGTGGATTAACAAGGATTATTGACCAGATGGGGTTAATGGTGATCATCAGCTGCAGATCTAGCCCCTTCTGGCCATTAATCCCCAGAAAAAATGCTGCTTAGAGACCATCATTGCTCTAACAAGGTAATGCAATAAATGTATTGCTACATATTTTTTTTAATCAACCCTCTATGGATGATTTTAGAAAGTACGCAACATAAGAATTCAGTTTTGTGCCCATATTGCAGTGCATTCACCGGGACGTTTTTCCAGAAAGAGTGGTGAGTCTGATACTCAGGGCCAGCTTTCTACAAAGCCACCTTCACAAACACACCACTCTTTCCAACCTAGGTTTTCTCACTTGTTGCTGCCGCTCTGGATACGTCTCCCATCACACCACACAGCACAGCCGTGCTGTCCTGCTGGTCCCAAGTCTCACCCGGAGAGGCTCGGCCTTCCCCGGCATGGAAAGGTGGCCATGGGCAAGGCTGGGGCAGAGGAGGCCATGCCTCCAGCTCCCATCCACACAGCTCCCTGTATCCCTGTAATGGCAGCACCCCAAAACCAGCACAGGAGCCACAACACCAAAATGAGATAAGGCAACAGTCAGGAAAAACAAAAACAACCCATGGGACGATGTGGATGTCGGTATTCTCTCTGAAGCATGCAGATGTTGCTGCTACTCCATTCTCCACGCCATCCTCAGTTAAACCTTAATCCGACTCCTACTAGATGCACCAAAGAACATCTTTAATATTGAACTTTTACTCTTAGAGGTCTCCTCAGCAGCCAATGCTGCTGAGCTGGTTAGAGGAGGAAGCCAGAGCGAGGTTTTCAGCAGGATTTGGTGATCTAGGCCCTGTCAGCCATCTTTGGGGCTGGGCACCTGTATAAGCCTAGCTTCGAGCCTGACTCTGACATCTGGTTGTCACCACATGGAAATGAATGCAATTAGTGTGCTAATGATAATTACGTGGTGCTGTAAGGCAGAAACACTGCGAGTGCACAGTATAGTCGGTGAGCTGGCATGAACAATCTTGTAGCCATCAGCTGAAATCCAGCTCTCAGAGCAAGAATTTTACTCCTGCAGCACCTCGGGGGGGGGGGGGGGGGGGGGGGGGGGAGAGCAGCAGCAGTGCCTGTGCCAGGAGCATCCCCAGGCTGCCAGGAGCCGCTGTGAGCCCCGGCTGCTGCGAGCAGGTCCCCAGAGGACAGGATGGAGCCTCCCTGAGGGCTCTGATCGCCCATTTCCTCCAGCAGCTCACCTGAAGGGCCGTGGCTAATCGAGCAGTTACGGGGGCGCTGATCTACCTTATCTGGAACTAAACTGATTATTTCTCATACGCTGCGGTATTTAATGGGAGAAAAGGGCTGAGGAGGGTGAAGGGGAAAAGTGCTACCTGATTAGGAGTTCAAGAACCTATTCTGAAGAGAGATAATAAAGCCTAAAAGAATTTGTGATGAGAAAACAAAGTACCCTTTGTCAAAAACAAACAAAACAAAACAAAACAAAAAAAAGAAAAATCTTCCAGCATCCTTCACAGAAACCTATACGCCACCCTCCAGCTCAGACAGGCTTAGGTGCTTCAGAAGAAGGCGGCTGACCTCCCAGCGAGAACAAGGGCGTGTGTAAAAACATATTTGAAGCAGCCCTGCACTCCCGAGCAAACAAAGGGTTTTAAAGATCAGATTGACATTATGGTCAAGCCACTCAAGCGAAGCAGCACCAAACACTATTGACACCACACTGGAAAATGGACGGTACTGAAAAAGCGTAATACAAAGTAGAACCTGCACTTATATTGAAATTTTGCAGATTTTTGCTGATGCCTTTATTTTTTCCCCCAGGAATGTCACTTGTATCCTTTACTTTAATTTTCTGTACTTACTGAAGTTATTTTTCTGTGTGGCAGAAAGCAGTACATAACCTCCCTACCCTGTACAAAAAGGTGTAATTCACACAAGCTCAGCAATTCAAACGTGGCTTTTATTTGGTGAATAAAAAAGCTGTGGCAATTAAGTTGTGTAGCGCACTGAAAGTCTGACTGGACAAAACTGAACCAAGTCTATTACCACCTTTCATGATCAGCGTGAGCTGGATTTCCACTGGAATTAATAATATATATATATTTTAAACAAAACAAAACACTGTCAAGGCATCAGTACAACACTGAAATAAATGCTAGTTTCTAGTAAGATTGCTAGCATTGAAACAAATGAAGAGCTCTTCCATTACAGCCCTCACTAAATCCTGCTTCCTTTCCTGGTTATTTATTCCAGCCATTAGCCAGCATGGATTTTCCTTTCAAGAGGGATACTGCAAGTTTTTTTTCTTTGGACACCACTTATAGAGGTCACGCACATTTTACAAGATAAAGATTCAGGCAATGAG
Organism: Aythya fuligula; assembly: GCF_009819795.1. Taxonomy (NCBI): domain Eukaryota; kingdom Metazoa; phylum Chordata; class Aves; order Anseriformes; family Anatidae; genus Aythya; species Aythya fuligula. The sequence continues at coordinate 3,395,079 of NC_045562.1, forward strand.
CTCTTTAATATATTAGGAGAAGCTGACAAACAGAAAGGGCCCTCCCCCAGTCCCTATGAAAGGAGAGGAAATATGTGCCCTTATTCAGAAGTTGCATCCTTTTTCTTTTCTTCTTTTTTTTTTTTTTTTCTTTTTTTTTTTTTTTTTTTTAATAACTGAAATTTATGTGCATCAGCAAACTTTCGGGCATTGTTCTTCCCCAACTAAACTGTTCCTTACAGCCTCATGTTTACTGAAGCCTAAAATTAGAACTGACAGCAATTCACCGCAACAAAGTGGGCTGCTTTCCCCTGCCTGCCCGCAGCCCACGGCCCATTCACGGCCCCGAAATCCAGTCGTCTCTTGACTCTCATCTGCCAGGAGAATTAAAATAGGGTAGGGCTGAGGAGCAACCGCCTGCCCTGGCCCTGCTGCTGCCCTCAGGGACCTCACCCTGGCACTGTTGGTATTGCTGCTCCTCTTCCTCGTGGGTATCAGCCTTGGCCGACAGCAGGGTGTCCAGGGCACGCTTGCAGTCCTGCAGCAGCACAGCCACCGCGCCGTGGTTGTTCATGGTGCCCGGTCCTGCTCTGCTACCAGACGGGTGTCCCTGGGTGTGTGGTGAGTGGTTGCTTAGGAGAAGATCCTGTCTGGGTTGGGGTGCCTGGTGAGAAAAAGAGAGGGGGGAAAATGATTAACGAAAGCATCGTCAATTATCTGAACGGCTCAAGCAGGGGGAAATAAGAAGGGGAGTACATGAAAATGCACGATGAACTTGGAGCACTGTATTTGGGGAGGGTGCGACAAGCTCTGTGAGGCAAACACCTCTGAGGTGGTGGAGGGGAGGACAGGATTTTCAAGGGCACTGCCAAACCGTGGGCAGGCAGGCAACCAGCCCTCTGTGTGCAGCCACAGCGCTGCCACGAACACCTTCCACTACGGGGGGAAGCCCCTAGGAGCAGGGGTCTGCTTCTGTCTGAGGCTGGCTTTCCAAACATTCATCCAGATACGTGGCTCGCCATGAATTTTCCACTGCAAGCCCTTCATTTGCTTATGACATTGCCAGTGGTGGTACAGGAAAAAAATAAAAAGCTTTCCACCCCAAGCATCTGGCTCACTGTCTGCCAGAGCCATTTGGAACAGCTCTCAGAAATGAAATGCGGAGGAAATGCTTTTTTTTTTTTTTTTTTTTTTCATAGCAAAACAAATTTGGTGGTGGTTTTCCTTCATGAACTACTCCCATGGTTTGAAGCAACGTGGTCAGAAACAGCCACTGAAAACATTCCTAAAATCAGTGAAGCTGTAAGCTTCTGAAGTGGGACGGGGAGGGCGAATTTACACACAGTGACACAGTCAGCTCTGCTGATGAAAAAAAAAACAAAACAAAACAAAAAAAAAAAAAAAAAAAAACAAAAAAAAAACACTTGCGTTTCAGCAGCTGAATTTCTGGACAGTGTTTTCCCTTCCACTGCAGCTCCGGGGCAGCTGGGTCGCGGGGCTGGTGGCAGACAGCCCGTGCCGTCAGCGGCGCTGGGAAGAGCGAGCCGCCAGCCTGAAAAGCAGAGGGCAGAGGAGATGCACTCATGCAAAAGCAGAGCGAAGGCAGGTGGAGCAGGGCGAGGGACAGCATTCATCAGCACGGAGCCCGGAGGCAGGAGCCGGTCAGCAGGGCTGCGGCTGGCGCTGCAGATGGAGGTCAGAGAAAGGAGAAACGAGGCGAAGATGGGACAGGGAGATGGAGGGCAGGAGCACAGGCACGCAGGAGCAACAAGGTCGGGCAGGTGCAGAGCCCCGGGCACAAACCCAGCTCTCCTGTCTGCTGTTGGGGTGCTACCGAGGCACAAGGGCTGCACCCCGCTTCTCTGTGTGGACAGGTAGAAACCTCGCGTGTGGGGAAGGTAGGTTTGTTGGTGCTTCTGGGATGCCCACCCTGGGAGCACATCCACAGCCCAAACAGAGAAAAAGCACCCAGAGAAAGAGCACCGGTGTCATTGCTGTGTTTGTGGCTCTCAGCTGGCCAGCTCTCTGCTCAGAAAGCTGTTCAAAAGCAACCCACCAGGAAAAATAACCAAATAAAGCGTACAGCTCAGGTTAGAGCACTTTTAGATTGGAGTCTGCACTCAGGTGCAGTTCCAGCAAAACACTGGGGTGGGATTTTGGCTTTTTTGCCCTTAGTCCCTCCTAGATGTCCTGGGCCCCCAGAAGTCCTAGGCACAGAAACCCAGCTGGCACCGAGCAATGAAGCAGCCAGGGGCAGGGCTGGACACACAGCTGCAGCGTGGGTCCTCCAGGAGACCGGCAGCCCCACAACGTGCAGACATCTGTGCATGGCTACCATGCCCCCAGATCATACTTTTGGGACAAGCCAAGCCCTCTCCTCCCAAGCTGCTAGGTCCGGAAAAGCTGGGCTGGCTGCTGGTTATCCATCAGGGAAAAGCAAAGCGTCCCCCTCTGCCACAGCCGCCGTCACACACCTACGGCAGCGTTGCTTGCCCTGCTAAGCGCAGCGACATCTGCTAATTGATTTATCTGATTACACAGCCCTGCGCGGAGCAGCGCGGCCGTCCCACGAGTACCTCCCAGGTTGGGACGGAGCATCCCCGCCATCTGGCCCTCACTCTGCTCCTTTGTGTAATTGATTTCTCAAAAGTCCCCTTTCCTCAGGAGCCCTCTCCAGTAGCTGCCATGCAGGCGTATCTCGGACCCACTGCTTCCTCACAGATACACGCTCATAACCAAATTTTCTACAAGGATGTGCTAAAGCAGACAAGTGCTGGGCCACTTGCCTTTACCAAAACCCACCACAGCACTGAGAGCATCCAAGGCGGCTCACAGACATGCTTCAGCTTATCCACGTTGCAGCCCGAGCCCCAGAGTAGCCCTAAAGCTGGCTCGTGGAAGGTTGCGGGGCCACAGCCTGGGCGATCGCATCGGGGCTGTGCTGCAAGCCAGAGCCCCGCGGCTTTGTGAGCTGCACGGCGCGCGAGTCGCACAAAGGGCGGACGGGGCTTAGCAGGGAAGCTTAAATTAGTGTAGAAGTACAGCACGTGGCTTGCCAGGATTGCAGGGATTTAACTCACCGGGAAACTGCCGGATCCGTAACAGGGATATATACACAAGTCAGTGAGTGAGAGCTTGTTCTTCGAGTACATTTTTTTTCCCAAAGAACTAAATAAACAGCACGGACGCTCAGCGCAATAAATAATGATTTACAGCAGCAGGGACAACAATGTGGTGGAACCACATAGGGCAGTGCAATAAACTGCAGGCTAGTGCTCAGAAAGGAGACAGCCTTTTGACTCCTCTTCACTAGGGGCAATGACTCGCATCATAAAATCAGCTTAAAACGCACCGGAGAACCTTAAACGATAGCAGCATCCTTTGCACAGATGCCACTTTGCAAGCTGTGCTTTGTAACAGCTGTAGCGCTGAATTGCAGCTGGGGGACAGAAACAACAACGGGCAGCTTGCGGACCTGTGGCAAATCAGGGCTGGAGACCGCAGCCAGCAGCAGCACCAGCACAGGCGTCTGGGGGCCCTTGGGACCCTGCAATGGTCACTGGGTGCTTTGTGACAGCACCGATAAACCCCAACACGCAGCATTTTAAAGGGATGTAGTTCTGAGATGATAAAAATTAAAAGCAGGTCCCAGAATTACTTAATATACTAGAAAGTTGTCTAGACAAAGATGATTTCTAAGGACACGCCAACAAATGCTTTAGCTGCCACTTTCAAAACACATAATAAAAACAATTTTACATCAGACTGAGGCCTTGAGCATGTTCTGGTGACAGAAAAGCTCCTTTACACCAGCTTTGTACACAGGTTTTTTTTTTTTTTTAATTATTATTTTTTAATGGTTGATGCAGCTGTTATACACTTTAAAACAGAAATGATGAAAAAACATCTGTGCCATTTCACTTCTGGTGGAGCCTGGATTAAAGTAACTTCTTGCATCGAATATGATGAATAAAAGCACAAAGGTCTCAGGGAGAGGGAAAGTGTGTTTCTGCAGAAACCTCTAATCGGAGCTGGGATTCAGAACAAGAGGGAGGGAGGGAGGAGGAGGGAGGAATTGGGTGGGCTACAGAGAAATGTTCTCTTTAATAAGAAATGGGCCATACTGTGACATTTCAGAGCCCTTGGGCTAGAAGACCAAAAGATCTGTCAAGAGAAAGGAATTTTAAGTTATACTGTGGATAGGAGGGAGCCTGGGAGTCAATCGGGCCAGTTTAAGACTACAATTAGCTTCAGAGGCTTGAGGAAAAAGATGTAATTGACGCATTCAATACAGCAAGCATAACAAGCATTTGTTTCTCAGACAACATCATTTGGGAAATTTTCCACGGCATTATGGCCCTGAAACACAAATTAGAGATCGCCAGACCTTTTCTTGCTGAAAATATATTATCCTAATTTTCATCTTATTCAGGCTACCCTCCAATTCCAGAGAGACTAATGAAGAGGAAGCAAAGACCTGATGAGTTCCATGTGGAGGCTACGTTTATGGATTAATCCCAACAGGGAGCAAATAAACCTTATTCCCAGAGCTCTCAGTTGGGACTCGACACAATCAATTGAGGAACGGGTAGTTATTTATGACTGAGGCTGTTTTGACTTTCAAATAAACATTTTAATTATTTTAAGTGCTATGCTGGAACTTAGAGTTTGAGCGCTGTTTTAATTTTGATGCCAGCTATGCCTTGCTCTCCTCCCTCTTAATCCCAAACCACTCTGGTCATTATGATACCGTGCATGTGATCTCGGTTTTCATGCTAGTAACACTTGAAAGCATTGACCAAAGCAAAATCCACCGGCCAGAGTGGGGAAGAAGGAAGGCTGTGTGCTGCATGTCTGCAGTGAGGAGGTCTGCCTGAGCTTCTTCATGCTTGTGCTTGCTTTGCTTTATCAGGCGCACCCCTCAGCGTGGAGCTAGTATACATGAAAAGAGCATCCTCACAGAGGTGCCAGCTCTGAAACTCGTTTGCACTCCTTGATCCACCCTTGGTGTAATATTTTTCTGTACTTGCCTTCCCAAGCAACTTTGAACAGCTGTCACTAAAAGAGCAAGAGAACATTTATTTTTCTTTCAGCAGGTAGCAGGGAACACACACATCCAGGGCACCCTTAACTCTTCCCCATCCTGTGGATTTGTGTGAGAGCTCTCTGCAGCCCTCCACATTACCTGTGTCCAAAATATCAGGCTCAGCTTCACTGTCAAATTAGGTAACTTGAGGGAAAGGAAAAAAAAAAAAAAAAGAAGAAAAAAAAAAAAAAAGAAAACTTGCTTAAGATGATTTAGTATCGCAAGCAAAGGTTTTAGTAATTAAGTTAATATCATCTTCCAGAGAAAGCAAATTCGGTTTCCTATTTCAGTACAAGATGCTTGTGCTTTCCTAGAGCATTTACCTTGCTTGCCAGTACATGGAGGCTTGGCGATGTGAGAGAGACAAAGATGGTTAAAAAACAACAACAAAATCCATTTGCTGGGGATCTATCTATTTATTTATTTATTTAACTCCTCCAGCTTAAAGATTAGATGTTTTATTTCGGTAAAGCTGGATATACCAACTGGCATTGGCTGTATTAAAATAAGGAAGAACCTCAATCAAAAAGCCTCTCCTAAGGCAAGCTTTCTTGTTAATATGCACCAACATGAAAGGCTTTCTTTTCATCCTATACAACTACAGTGTGTGTAAATTGCAGGGGGCTCATTGGCATAAATCTTGGCTGTGACCTCTGAGGTAAACTGGATTTACATTACTTTCTGACAAGAATTAAATGAAGGCCTTGTGGATATATGAACAGCCTTCTAGACTGCAACAGATGGGCACGAATGTGCTCCCTAGGCAAACTATCAGTGACATCTGTGTCCTCCAAATTCTGGTGGTCTCAGCCAATTAGCAGGCAAAAGGGGGGAAAAAAAAGGCAGCCGCTGCACAGCTACCCCAGCCAGAGCTGAGCAGAAGTGCTTCTGTTTAGAAATGGGATCAAGAACAGCCTCCAGCAGCACGGGGACGGTTGTCTGCCTGGGCACGACACGACAGAAAGCGCTGAGGTAATTAGAACAGATATTAATATGGATACAGAACAAATCCCAGCTTCGGCTAAGCCTGCGTAAGACTAGGGTAATGGGCTACCGTGATGGATTTACCCTGATATAATGACAGGCAGAGCTTTATCCACGCTAAACGCAGAGACGGGTCCAAAGCCCGCCCAGTGCTTACTGCAGCCAAGCTGAGCACTGCAGGAGCCCAGCTGCAGCCCCACAGACCTCCAGCCCCACAGACCTCTATCCCAAAGGCCTCCAGCCCCACAGACCTCCAGCCCGGTTCCCCTGCAGCACTGATGGCTGAACCCAGCCATGAAGCTGGTGCCCAATGCCCACCAAAAGCACCTTCTGTTTTGCCCCAGCAGTGGCTTCACAGAGGGGCCAGGATGTTTGGGCTCCTTCCCTTCATTGCTGCTATCTCATGCGCTGCTAGGGGATGCCAAAAAAAGGGAATAACCGAGGGGAAGATCAATAAATTAAAAAGTTCTAAAAAAAAAAAAAAAGACACAATGAATTTGGTACAGCACATATTTTTAGATCAAAGATGCCTTTGAAGTGACAAACCCCTAATCCATAAACCACTGAAGCACTTCCTTTCTCTCCCAAACTACTTGTTGTCAAATAAAATGGAAGTTAAGGAAATTATCTTTATCTGAAAATGGCCAAAAGAAGCCATCACCTAATGACAGCCTTGTCAAAATGACAATTGGGGAAATTGTTAGGCAGGCGAGGCCTAAGGACTGGAGGACTAAGCTTGCTGTTTGCTCTAATCTGGTCAGGCAGGCCCCACACAATTCCAGCCAGCTTGCTGTGTGAAACAGCCAAGCCTTTGTCAGCCTGAGCAGGGGCTGGGAAGACTTCTCTTTCATGAATATGTATCACCACCCCTCCACGTCTACAGAGAAAAAAGCCTTCAAAATTAAAAAATATATTTATATATATTCACATATATAAAAAAATAAAATAGACAACAAGGCACTACCACCAAAAAAAATAAAATATGTTCGAACAAAAAAAAAGCTATGGCAACGTGCAGGGTGAAAAACTACTTAGTAATAAAAGCTGACATTATGAAAGCAGAGCCAGAGAGATCTTCTTCCCAAAGGCCTTCCTCAGACTCTGACTCCCCAGCATGAGGGGAGGAGGCACTTCAAGACACCACAGAAGCAAAATGTCCCATTGGGGTTTACGAGGCCTACCACCATGCTCTGCACGGAGAGTGTGCCCGAATGTGCTGTGTGGGTGTCAAAGCCCAGGCCATGAGCCTGCTGCTGCTGCAGGGCCCTGCGTGCACTCTGCTGGCTTCTGCCAGGGCACGTTGTGCCTAGCAGCCCAAGATCCTCCACTGGCAAAGGCTGCAAGGCCGGGCACTGAGGCAGCGTCACATCAAGGTACCATACAGCTTACATGACATTAAATTACACGGCGTACACAACATTAAAAATAAAGATGACTCCTGGTGTAATAAGCACCATAATAAATCACTGTGGTGAATTAATGCTATGAGAGTGGTCTCCCCGACGTGCAACAACACAACCGAGGCTTTCAGAGGTGGCCAAGTGCTCGCAGGAGGGCAGTTTTCTGAGGGGTGTTCATGACACTCTGCAAACACAATCCTTTACAACATCTCAAGTCATATAGTTTGTCATCTCAAGACATCTCCCCTTGAAGTTTGGGGCGTTTTAAACATATGTACCATATTAATCTTCAAAAATTCAAAAGACTGACATAAAACCGAAGGAGGAGAGCCACAATGAGTCTACTGGACTGCCAGTTGAAACTAACAGACAGCAAATGACAAAAAAAAAAAAAAAAAAAAAAAAAAAAAAGACAAAATGGCTCAGAAACACAAGTCAGAAATATTGCATCTCTGCAGGATTCATGCTGAAAATCATATACGCCCAAACATGCTACTTAGAGCAACAGAAGGGTGAGAATGCAGGATCGAACCAAGATCACACTTGTTATAGAAAACTCCAATTAAGATATTTTAAGATGTGGTGAGTTCTGTCACTGCTGGAGAGCTATAATATTATTAAAGTATTCACCAGCATTGGAAAAGTTACTTTTAAGTGTTTGTTGTTATCTTCTAAACTTTTCATATAAGACTTCAAATCAGACCTTAATTTATTATAGATTGTGGTGATACTACAAACTTCACTTTTTTGCTAAGTAACAAACAGAATATAAAAGTTTGACTTCCAGCAGAGATATCAAGACACAATGCTCAATTTTGAGGGTTTACAATATTATGCAATGTTTGCTGTAGACATTACCATTTCATTAGCATATTCTACTTTACATGAAATCCAGCAATGAATGCTGTCCCTGATCTAAGGCTAATCCTCTTTAAAGAGCTACAGGCTATATTACATGTGGCCACAGCCACAGTTGTGCCATGGCTGAATCACTTTGAAGCCTATTGAACAGAGTTCCCTTGTGAGACTATACACAAACCCGTAAACCAATGCTGCCTGTGCTGTGAAATCCTACTGTTTTTCATCACTGAGATTTTTTTTTGTAAGAGGCACAGTCACCCTAGTCCCAAGTGAGGGATAAGATACAAGGCTGCCTTCACCACCTCTCAATGACAAGTTACATCTGAAGCATATATGCCTGAGGTAATGCAAACACCTCTCTCCTAAACACCACTAAATGGCTCACAGGGATGCTCTGTCTCACAGACAGGCTTCTGAAATATGGCAGGTTACCACGGCTCACTCTTCGAGGCTGACAGCCAATATAACCTGGAGTGGGTAGGAGATGGAAGGTGTTGAAGTGAGAATATTTACTGGAACGTGGCTCCCTCCTGTCTTCTTTTTCTGCATTTATTCCACCTCAGACCCCTTTCTGTGGCATGGCTCAGGTTTATTTCAGCAGGCTTTGGTTCAGGCCTATTTTTTGGTCACTTAGTTTTAGGATGCCAGCTGGAAAGCAAGAGTGGTATCACGACGACTGACCAGAAACTACAATTAAAGCCTACATCTGAGGAAAACCATATGCCATATATAAATAAAAGTTTATTTTAGGGCTTATCTTAACTCTTCAAAATAACTTTCATTTCACTGGAGTCTAGAACAATTGTCACAGTGTTTATATGCCAATGGATCTGCTTCAGAACAAAAGAAAAGAGATTTTTCAGTATAGAAAATATACCTTATCATTGTTAGAATCTTATCAACTCCCAATACAAAAATACTCACCACTAGACAAACTATGTGTTCTGATGCCTTTGATTAGAGCTGATATGTGGCCACCTTGAGAAACCACAGCTTTGGACGGTTTCCACAGTTTAGGTCTTTAGAACAGGAAACAGCAAAGAGCAGAGAACATCAAGCTGAAGTGCAAGGGTTATCATTGAGGGAGAACATACTTTCCTCAGCTGTAATCACTGCAGGAAACCTGAACTATTGTTTTAGTTCTAGCAAGGAGAGCTCTCAGGTCTCTTAACGGCCAGAGCTGGTCACTGGAATTATAAATAATTCCATCATGTAATAGTTGTGACTCACCAAGTCTTCTCTTGTTTAGATCGTCAGTGTGAGGTTTGATACAAAGGATGGGCTTCCACATGCATGCCCTCTATTGCACAGAGCTAAGCCAGGGTGTCACACTGCATGCTGTGCTACCTACAGCAACACAGACAACAAGCCTGTTTAAGGTCCAACCACATGTAGCTTGTAAATCTGATAAGGTCAACAACTGAGATATCAGGGAGACTCTCCAGGTGAGGTTCAGAGGTTATCTGCAGGCAGAAAAACGTCAGAACAATACATGGATTGCATACTTCTTGTAAGCAATTACAGAAGGAAAAGCTTTATCTGTATGCCAAATATTTTCTCTTTCTGGTTTGAGTGGAGTTCCACAAAATAGGAAACGCGAGATGACTATGCCATCTGGAAGTGTAGTGACCTACAACCAGGGGATCAGAACTTTAACCAGTAAATCACCTCCAGGTAACAAAAAAAGGGAGATGACCACCAAATACCCGAAAGCTGGACTCCCAATTATTGGTAAACAAAGAGAACTCCAGTCGGCTCACTAACAAAAGCCCCACAGCTTTCTAACTATGTTTAGAAAACACAAGGGACTCTTTTATTCAACAGCTAGGAGGAATGAGCACAGCTACAATCAGCAGCTGTGCACAGAACACTCATCCCCAACACGTTCCTAAGGTACACAAATGATTTTTCATTTCCAGCTCTACTGAAAATCATTAAGACACTCTTTGAAAAACGTGATGCTCCATCACGCCTAAGTCTCCGGTCTTTGTTCTAACTTAAAAACCAACAATAACAAACCAAACCAACCAAAACAAACAAACAAACAAAAACAACAGGGAAGAACTGACAGTTTTTCCTTTGTATTAGGGCTAAAAGATGATTTGCTTTTAATTTTGAGCAAGAAGCAAGCACCTGCTCTATGGCATCAAACCTCCCTTACTTTCCTTTTTCCACTCCTTATCCCATGAAAGCTGGAGTTACAGGAGCTCTTTCCCACAGAGCTGCATGAACCTTCCTCCAAAGCCGCAGCTGTTGATAAGAAGGGACTCCAAGGCACAGGGAACATCTCCACCTCTTTTCACAGCATCCCCGCTATGTTTTCTCTCTCTCTAGCCCTCAGTGTCTGCCAGTTCTTTGTGAAGAGGGCAGCCATCCCTTAGCCAGAGTAAGGAGGGAAATGTTGAGGCCCTTCTACTGGATCAGTTCTCAAGGATCTTGCAGTGTGATCCTTGAGCCAACAGAGAGAAGTCTGTTCATCTTCCCAGCTTATTGCTGGTATCTACCATACTTGCTTGCTGCCCTGTGACTGTGTGCTTCCATTTCACAGGTGTCTGGGCTTGAGCAGCAAGGGCAGACTGGAGATGAAATAGAAATAAGGAAAGCAGGGGGCAGGAAAGCACCCAGACAGAGGGAGAAAAGCCCCACTGACAAAACAAAGGGTGGAGGGAACAACAGGGTAGTGAGAAAAAACATCAGGAGGATGGTGAGACAGAAGGACCACAGACAGCAAGAGAGGAGGGAGATGGAGAAGAAATTGGGGTAGCAGAGAGGCACAACAGAAATGAAGGGGAGAAGCTAGAGGGGGGAAAACCAGGACATGCTTGGAAGAAGGACAAAGGGCAGATGACGTGGAAAGAAAGAACTCAAGAGAACTGGGACAGTGGTGCAAGTAAAGTCCATCTTGTAAGAAAGGGTGCTCTTTGCTAGTCAGAATGAGCTCCCTCAGACTGACTTTGTTGAGGTTGGATGAGAGGGAAATGGAAAAGTTCTTTTGTCCTGAGTAAAGAAAGAACAAAGAAGTAAATAAAACACGGGGGGAACTGCACTCCTTTTTCCTCTGGCATTTCTCCTCACTGCTTTGTGGTTCCTGCAAGTGCAACGTGAAATTTCAGTGAAAGCAACCCCTTCTTGTGCTTATCTCCTCCTCTCACACTGCGATCCAGCTGAATATCCTGCTTTATACTCGGACTGCATGTCTTTGAGGAGGGACTGTTTCTTTTCCCTTTGAGCAGGAGGCACTTGGCTGCTCTAAGGTCACAACAACTAATTGCAGAACCTGGCTATGGGTTGCTGCTTGCTCTGTTACGCCTTTCCCAAATGAACTCTTGGAAGTTACCAGTGAAATGAGTACCATTAACTTGAAGTGTCACACGAGCTCTTGCAATCCGAAATGCCATTTCCCGCTGCCTGATCAAACATTGCCACCTACCGGCCCCCCGTGCAGGTCTGTGCTGGGCGCTACGGGGATGTTATTTCCCAGCACCGACGATGTGCAAGCAAAAGCATCCACCCGACAGCATTTCGTAGCCCAGGGCTGTGACTGTCCCTCCTGCTGCCTGGCTCTGCACATCCCCAAAGGGCTAAGGACGATCCAGGTCACCCCTGTGCTGCACCCCTGTGCTGTGTGCACCCCACCACGGAGCTTGTCAGGGCCCACGAGGCACGTGTCCAACACCTCAAGCGAAAAGTCATGTGTTCACATCCACTGCAAGCATTTTCTAAGGCAAAGTTTGACATAGAAGGCCTCACTTCAGCATTCACACAACACCGCTGAGAAAACTACAGTACCAGGGAGGGAGAAATCCAGCTGCCAAAAGAGGGTCATCAGCAAGGCACAGAAAGTGTACTCAGCATTTACAAGCTAGTTATCTGTCACACCTAAATCGCTCTTGTTGCATGGTGGCAAACCCAGTCTGAAGCTGTGACACCCACACCTGTAAGTCCAGCCGTGGCAGGGCTGGGCAGAGCTGCAGTAAAATCTCAGCACCACTGAAATCAGGCCAGACCTGCTGTTGATCCAACAGGATAAGGATGCTTCCATGACGTTAAGCTAAACAGTGGAGAAAAATAGCAGGTGTCAGACTGGTCCAGGCTGTTTCTAGTCTCAGGTCTTGCCCTGCACATGGGTCCACAGAAAAGCTTTTAGGCAGCAAAAGAAACACAGCTATGAAGAGTGGGATTCCTGAATATCCACACACCATTATCAATGAGTTCCCAGCTTTTGAGTAGGCTAGGCAGATCACTAACAACTGTGCCACTTGCTCAATGGGCCAGAACAACCAAAAAACCAACAAACAACCAATCCTGAAAGACCAAAATCTCACATTGGGATGTTTTACTGAATGTTCCTAAAACTTGTCAAAGCACTGGGAGGAAGTTTGCAGAAAGGGTTTTCATGTTTAGTCGCTTAGAAAGAATTAGCTGGAACACAGATATCCAGAGGGAGTCCTTTCACTCACTAACCCAGAATACACTTTCTATGATTCTTATAACCTAACATGAACTGCCCCGAAATAGGAAGAAACCGACTTCCCTTCAGTGACTCTCAGCTTCGCAAAAAGTGATCCTGATTGAAAGCTTATGAGAAAAGCTTAAGAAAACTTAAGAGTTCCTAGTATTTCTCCATTTTCCGGATTTGCCTGTTTGGGACCTAGACTTATCTGAAGCCTTAGGAATCAGACCAAAGCTGTTAGAAAAACAGCACAACAACCAACCCCAACCACCTCAGTCTTTCAGCCTATCATAGTTGCTCATTACAAATACATAATTTGCCCCAGCAGATAGCCTTGCTAATATGCCACTGATAAACACACAGACACACCAGATGCAGGAAACCATTAACTTAAAGTTACGAGCAGGGTTTTTTCAGGAACTTCCTTCTCCCTTATTACTGGCAAGGCAATGAACATGGGTGTCTGACACACAGCCAGACAGAAGGCACTCTGAGAGGAAAGCACGGCTCCAACCCACTTCTATGTCCACGTCCAGCACTGTCACTGCAATCCAGTTCCAGTGTCTCATCCACTATGCCACGCTAGCCAGCTCCGTGGGCTTTGCACTTCTATTTGCAGTTTCACTTCTGAAGGAAATTCAATAATCGAAAAAAAGAAAAAAAAGAAGTTAATGCAACATAGGAATGGACTCTAGTACACTGAGTAACCTTTTTTTTGTAGGAAGTAATTGTGGCTACACCCAGAAAGCCCCAGAAGGACAGAGTGCTGGGGATTTTCTGTTTCAGGGGAAAGGCTGCGATCATTTTGCTGAAGCTGGCAGCATTTCAGCCAGCGCGAGTCTTAGGGACGGGAGGAGCGATAAATCCAGTCCCAGACATCTCCTGTATGAAGTCACACAGCGCTGTATCAAATTAAGAAACTAATAGGAAAGACGTAGTTGGCGCGAGGCGAGCTAATGCCAGAAGAAAGTGAAATAAACAGGAAGAGCACTGACATACCTCGGCAGCTACAACTGAAGTAACCTCACCGGGAAAGCTCTCTCCCGGCACCGAGGCCTTGTAAAGCGGCTGTATCCGGAAGCAAAGGTCTGGCAGGAATTACAGCAGGCAGCACATGCTGCGCATTGCACAACGCTGTGCTTTCCAGAAGGCGCCGAGCCCTGGTGCGCCAGCACACGCACCCAGCCTGCCTGCCGCAGCCCCGGTGTGCTGGTAAGTGAGCGAGCGGCTTCAGGGAATCGCTTCTCCTGCTCTGCTTCTCACGGGCTCCCTGCAAAACCTTGTCAGAGCCCTGCTGGAGGGCGCAGAGGGAGCCAGGCATACGCAGCAGAGCTATCGGGACTGATAAAAGCTCTTACAGGAGTGCGGTAGCGAAAGAACTTAGCAACCTACAGGTGATTTACCTGTTTATTGAACAAATAAAAGGAGCCCGCAAATGAAATACAGCTCATATGACCTAGCACAGGCATTTAACTGTGTGGGCTTCAGCTTACAGTCCTTACCGAGGCACACCACCCTGGTCACAGCACTACACATACACAGAGCAGTGCAGGACTGAGACTGAGACAAAGCCTTTCGCTCTGTGCCCTGCCTCTCGTTCCGTGTGTGGGAGTAATCTTGCTTAATAAGTAAATTGCAGCAGCTGAAAGTGAGGGAATGGCTCATTTTTCCCACCGGGTGGCTGGGTTGCATCAGAATTTCTAGTGAAATGAATTTTCGGCTCAGCTTGGTTCAGCAGCAAGGAGAGGAGGCAGTGCAACGAAGCTGCTTAGAGCACAGGAAAATAACTGAACGCTTTTTAGTAACAGTGAACTGTTACTTCGAAATCATGCCTTGTAATTACTACATTTTGTTTGTGTTCAAAGCGTTAATTTTGGAGGTGGGAAGTGAAACTGAAACTACTTAAATTCTTCTGAAAGCTTAACCTGCCACCTCTGCAGCATACGCTTCTTGCCAGCGGTGTGACTACTGGTTTGAGAAAAGTCCTCGGCGAATGTGAGATTTTCAGATGTCCAACAAAGACCCCAGCCGAAGCTGAGCTCCAGCCGCTTTTCGGAAAATAACAAGACGCCACCAGCACGTGCAGAGCAGAGCCTGGCTGTTCACAAGGCGTGAAGCCACCGTCACCCCTGGCACCGGAGCTCCCCACCACATCCCGGCCCTCGCGTCCCAGCTCTACGGGGCCCACGGGCACAGGTGAGGAGGGGTCCGGGCCCCTGTGGCGGCCTCGGGTGGTGGGGGAAGTGAAAGGGCCTCTGGGGGCTGATGAAGGCCAGCACGGTTTTCAAGAAAGCCTTCTTGAAACCCTCATTCTGCACCACCCCTGCCCCAGGGTTCGTGGTCACTTAAAATGAAAAATAAATAACAAGATGGATGCTACTCTTTTTCTCAGTGGGCATGCTGAAGCCTTTTGCTCTACCCTGCAGAAGCAGATAGGCAGGGTGGTCTGAGCTCTGACCTGCAGGTAGGGGACTCTTGCCTGTGTTGCTAAACACCCACCTCAGAGCCCTGTGGTTCTCAAGTTAGGTAACCGTGTTTGAGATTCTCAGCGTCACTCCTCTGCGTCTAAAAATAGGGATACTGATGCACACTGAAAGAAATGATGTTGAGAGAAGGGAAGATGGTAAAATCATGACAGTTTGACCCAAGTGAAAGTACAGACAACAGCACTGTAGTGGGCTACCTTACGGTTGCAGGAGAAATCTTGATTTTCAGTATGGAAAGTTTCCTTCTCCAGATAGTATTCTCCAAAACCTTTTTGCTGCCCCATATGATCTAGCAATGAAAAACTCTTTCAGTATTGATTTGGCATCAAACTCAGCCTGAGACTTGAGACAGAAAACTGTTTCTATAGACTGATTTGTGAACTAAGTGAAATGATGTGGGTTTTCCCGTTAGCCAAAGCTGACCTTGTGTAGCATCCTGCAACCTCTTACACAGGTTACACGAAACAGTCAAGAGCAGAAGGAAGCGCAGAAGACAGCCCATCCTCCTGCTCACATAGCTCATCCAGCTACCTGGGGCTGAGCCATACACCTGGAATGAGGGATGGACACTGATGCCACTGAAGCATGCCTTTTTACAAATGACAAAGGAGTAACCTGCCACCGGGGTGTCTGTTTATACCTTTGTCAAATGTATGGATCATATGTTCTACTTGGTTTTAAAGTGAACTCTGAGATCTATTTGGATTTTTATATTCCTCTAATTATCCGAGCTTGGCAGAAGCACTGTGGTAGCCCCCTTCAGTAAGCAAGCTGTGGTAGCTACACTTCTGTGTGAGACCTGCTGCTGTTATTGTGCCAAAGGTGTAGGAAGAGGTTTCTGGGTTTCCCACAGAGAGCAGCTCACTGATACACAACGCATTGTGCTTGGGGCTTATTTACAGTGGTATAATTAAGCCTTGGAAAGAAGAAGTCAGAATTCTTTGCTGCACTGATGGCTCAGATGCCCATAAAACAACAGGTTAAATTGTAAGCTTTAGTCAGGATGATTTGATGAATAGAACTAGTAAAGATAGCTCAGACTTGGTGTGACATGTTGGGAACTTAGTGAGATGTAAGACTTTGTACTGTTTGATTCCAGTAGCTGCTCACAAATAATGCACTTCTCTGACCAGCAACTGAGAACTCCTCCTCAGGAGCCTCATAGCCTTTTCTTTCTTCAGCTTCTATTTTCCTGTGTAGGAAGGTAACTTTCCTTCCATGTACAGAGGACCAGATGACAGTGTTTCCTGAGGTGTCTTGTAGATTTATATTTGGATGCACTGTGGTAACTCAGACTTCGGAACAGAATTTAGCTCCTAAGCATGTCCTGTATGGCACTGCAGTGACTTCATGCTGTGATTTTACTTTTTTCTTGTAGCTTTGAGAATTCATTTCATCATGACCTCTTTTGAAGAAGCTGAAACTGAGGAAACAGCAGCATGCCTCCACATGACTTTTTACCATCCTTGCCAAAACGACAAGATGATGTTTCACTGCCTGAATTTCTGTAAGCGAGAACAGGTCAGGGCAGATGAAATGGCCAAATTCGGCCGTGACCCTAACATCTGCCATTATAACTTGGTGGATACTCGTGTTTCTCGGATTCAGTTTTCACTGCAGTTCTACAGAAAGCTTAACAGCTCAGAATTGTGTTTTGAGATAAAGAACATGAGCAAGAAAACAAAGCTGTTTGTGGACCACACAGAACTGGGTTACTTAAACAAAATCGACCTGCCATGGAAGTGCATCGTTTGTTTCGGGGACTACCAGATTTTAATGGAGATTCAAGAAGGGGAGTCCTTGGATTATTTTGAGACTCACTTATGCTTGTCAAAAGTACCAATTTTACAAGAAAAATGCATTCCATTGGTACAACCCCTCCCTGAGAACAGCATTATCCCTTCATTGTTTCCTTCCCAAGGCAAAAGCCCTATAGAGATTGATGAAAATGAGTCATGCTAGCAGAGAGGAGGAGGCTGGATGAGATTTTGAACCTGTGAAACCTGCATGATTTAGGAGCTGAAGGCCATCATCTCAACCTACATTTTCATGGTTCTCACTTGCTGTACATCAGTCCTCTTACTGTTTCCAATACCACGACATACTTTGTTGAACAGAAACAAATTCCTGCCACTGCCTTTACCAGGGCATACGTTCTCTCTGATCTCCACTGTTTTCTACATAAACATGAGAGATACTTTGAGCCACTCCAGTCCATGGTAGCAGATTCAATTCAAGAACTGTGACTACGTGCCTCATTGATGTATTTAACAGCTTTTAATGTAGAGCATTCGGAACAATGTTTTAGCCACACGTTGGTTAGCTAAGGAGGGATGTAATGTCTCGCTGCATTTCTTATACTTTTTTTTTTTTTTTTTTTTTTTGGTTGTTGCTTTTGACATTAAGCTCTGAACAGTATTTTCAAGCCTAGGTTGTAACTTCCCAGATTTTGCAGTTTAGAACTACCTTGTCAGCACAGCATATTTAAATTAATGTTTATACTAACTTTGCATAGAAATCTTCTTTCTATTTGGGATTAAAATATATATATATATTTTGCCAGTAAAGTGTTTTTGCTTGTGAATGTAAATAAACATGCAATATTTGTGATCATGTTATGTAAATACCCAGCTAAGTTTTGTAGTAAAGCATTTGGTTGTCCAGTAAAGATTTGTCTTCTTGTACAAGCATAGTCAAAAAACACTTGTGTGAATGAAGTCACTTCTAGGACAGTCCAGAGAAGGACCTTTCACTGCCAGTATTCTGGGCTTGCCAAAAGTGGTGCTGCTCCAAGACAAGAGTCGACAAAAACGCTTTCAGCAAGCCTTCTCCCTATTCTCCCTCCTTACTGCCCCACGCACCTTGCATTCTTATAATTTTATTTTCAGTTAAGTTTTTCTCACTTTTTATAAAATATATATATATATATATGTATATTTTAAGGGGCTCAGCATTTCATTAGCACCTCCTTTTCATCAGGTGATTTGGATTGTTTGAAAGACACTGGAAAGGCACAGAATAGGCAAGCATTTTAGCCTCTAGCATTAGGTTATGGAGCAGATACTATCCTAAACATTCAGGAGATCAATCTCCTGCCCTATACACTTCCATCCTTACCACTGTAAAGCACTGAAGAGCTTAGAGTTTACCTTTGCAACATACTGCTATTGACTCCAAACCCATCTGTCTGAGGAATTCTGTGATAAAGTTTACATTTAATGTGTTTCCTTTTAACTTCCTAACTGCTGAGAATACCTTTCTACTTCATTCATTACAATACAGGAAAAGCAGGATTATAACAGAGGGTAGAGTTGTTGAATTACACGATGTACTCTAAGATTAAGAGGAACAACCACAAGCGAGACTAAGTCTCATCCTTGCCAAAAACACCTTGTTCCCATATTTTCTACCCTTTGAAGTAGCCTCTGATACCTGCTGCAGTCTTTGGGCTAGATGTGCAATGCAAGACTCGGCAGCCACCTCAGCACTGCCTCTACCACACGCCCAGCACCTCAGCCTAAGCAAAGCAGCCCAGCAAGAATCACCACGCCACCAGCCACAGCGCTACCAGCTTCTAAAGCCATTGGCTGGTTGGCTTTTTATGTGATTTTGATCTGAGTCTTCCTACTCTATAATTAGACAGTGGCAAATAGCCTGCAAGAACAAGCTGTCTGGAAAAAGAACATGAAAACACAGCCTGAAAGAAGCGCTTTCACAAAAGCTTTTATGTGAAGTCAACCTCTCATCTAAAATGCATGGGATTTCTTAAGTTCACAAATTAGGCTCATGTCTGAGGGAAGAGGGAGTGTTTTACATTTCCAGTAAACAGCACTCTTCCCATTAGTGCTCTTAAATGATTTCAGATTACATGCAAGTTCTTGTTTTGTATCACTTGGACTTCAAAAACCAGCACTGTTACCACCACTGGGCAGTATTGTTACACAATTTCTAGTCAGTGGCCCTGTCACACAGGACATTTGCACGTGTCTCCACTCATATTCATTGCTTACATTTTTCTGTGTTGTTATCTACAGGGAAAAAACCTCAGTCACAACTTTTCAAGTGCAGTACATAAACAGCAGTGTCTACAACCTACTTACCATCTTCCGGCTGTTCTGCAGAGGTCACAGTGCTGTCTCAGTACGCTTTGTACACGGAGAGGGGGGCTCCATGCCTAGCCATAGACCCAGAGCGGTGCAATCTGTAGGCACATCTCCAGGAGCCAGGAGAAAATACTGACCTGAGGAATGGGAAACAAACAGAGGTTTCCAAACCTCACATCGTTTCTACAACTATGTTTACCTCGGGTAAGAATCAACACCAAAATATGCATTAAAAATGATTTTTTCTTGAGCTGTACTATCAAGAACTAGCACAGCCTCTCACGGCACTGAGGATCACAGAAAAAGTAACAAAAAGGCTTAGTGCTGATTCCCTCCCAAAGCTGGAATATTGTTACATATACACAACCCCCAAACAGTACTGTAGAAACAAATTAAAAATTATCAATTCTATGATAGATGTCAACCAACAAGATATTGGAAGGGACGTGTTGTGTTGCAGATACGCACACATCTGATGAATGCCTCTACTGCATACCAGTTATTAACGTGTCTGGTAACAGAAGAAAGTATCAGTGGCATGTTCTCAATAAATCTGCACAAATTGCAAGAAATTTCAAGACCTTAGGAGTGCTGTTACATAAAGCCATTATTAAATGTAATTTCACATCTAAAACAAAAAATACTTACATCAAAAAACAAAGCAAAAAGAAGGCCAGGCAGGCATAAGGAGAATGGATTTTGACAATGATTTTTTTTCATCTTAGATACATGTTTCTATCACAATTTCCACTCTCTGTATTATGCAGCAGAATCGTTTTGTGCTGTTTCAATGAACTTTCAAGCCTCACTGTCATTAAACATAGTCAAGCTCTTTCAGATAAAACACTCAGTGAAGGAGAATCAGCTGCACAGATTAGAAAACATCTGGATTACTTTCAATGATTGCATATAATGTAGAAGTAAATTCAATCGTCATTTTAAAATCAAGGATTATTGCACATGCTTTAGTAACGTGCCAAAGTCAACATCTTCGAGTCTATTAAAGTGATTGCAAAAAACAATAGAGCTTTTTGCATGAATCATACTGTTGGAACAGAGAATAGCAACACACATGATGAAAAAATGTTAGCTAGGAAACAATCAGCCACTCTTTGATAAATTTGCAATAGTTTCCATAGAGGTCCCAGCATTAAAAAAAAATAAAAAAATAAAAAAATAAATCAAGAAATGCCATAGGAAAATAACTCATTAGCAAACCAAAAAGCACTGTATTTAAAAAAAAAAAAAACATTTTGAAAATGAGAAGGTTTGGAAAAGGATACATAGCCAGCAGACTCTTATTGAGAAGATAGTTGACCATGATTCTTTGGATTAAATGGATGAAAATAAAAAATATTTAAGATCCATTTTCATAATATGCAGGCTCTATAGCATCATCTGTAGGATCATCTATAACAGCTTTCTTTATAATGTAGCCAAGGGTCTATTTCATTGTAGAAGTTGGTGTAAAGTAAAACAATGATGTAAAAACCCATTTTCATTTAGGAAAGGCAGCTAGATAACTTGTTGTTCTTTGGTAAATACTCTCTCCAGAGTCTGATCCTTCAGTTCACAATGATTCTTCCAATGTTCTTTACAAATAATTTATTAGGGCATCACATAATCCCCACATTTTGAGCAAAAAGACCTAACCTAGTCTTCCATTAAATTGACTGCACAAGTGTCAGTTTTATCCTATTGACTTGAATCAAAGTTATAGTTGACATTGTCAATTCATAACACAACCTCTGGATAAAACATCTTGGACATACCTAGATTACAAATAAAATTTACCTACAGTTCAGATTAAGTGGATTCTGAGTAGAAGACCTCATATTCTGAATATTAATGGAGTCACTCAGCTGTTTACAAAAATATGAAGAGGGTGGGGAACATATCTGGCAAGAGCTTTTTAATTAAGAACACAGTATGATGTTTAATTTTACTACTACTACTACTACTTTTAGGTTATATGCTCAAGTCTCTTGTTCCAGTTTGGGACAGAGGGAAAAAGAAGTTATGCACCTACAATAGAATGCCAACGTCAAAGTGTCTCAAAGTGTCTAGGAGGCTACATAAAGCTGCCAACTGAAGTCACACAGCAACAATAATAGAACTTCCCCTTCACAGAATTTAGCTGATATAATGAAGATGCTTATTTTGTCTTACAGATGATCAGTGTGAATTCTCCTGTCTACCTCCTTGATTGCCACATACACCCCTGCCTAGAAGTTGCCATTAGTCATATATTGTTAACTTAGAATTACTTAGAATTATTGTTAACTAAGAATTACGTGTAATTGGGCTGCTAACATTTTTTTTGGGAATTTTCTGTAATTTTTCACTTGGAGCTATCCCAGAGTTCACAATTACAGAATACTGAAAGACTGCTCTGAAACACTAACTTCATGCCTAATCAAGCAACTCTGAACAGACTGCCCAGATAATCACATCAAATGATTTCATGTTTGGTAATGGCACATTAGCATAGAAACATGTATAAGCAGGTGAACAACTTAATAAAAAACACTTCTTCCACATCAGTAAATATTATAATTAAAAACATACAAAAAAACAAACCAACACAATGCTATTGCCCATATACAAACACAACCAGCAGACAATTAAAACGGTGTACTAAATAAGACAGAAACGAGAACAGGGAAGCTGCTTGCATTACACAAGCACGTTTATCTTTCCTTCCTCTGAAGCATCATGGTTGAGCTGCCTCTTTCTCACAGCAGGGCTCCACACTCCAGGTTTCTCAAGTCCTCTACTACTGCAACTTGTCAGAGCTTCCTTTCCAAAGCAGCAAGTCTCAATGAAGGGCTGTTCATTCGCAGGAATTCAGTGGTTAAAGACACAGCTAATTTGTTCAACCTTCCATTGTTACCTGAGGTAATTTTAGAAGTGCAAGAGGATCCTTCCTGGTGCAGAAATAATTTTTGGGGAACACTTAGAGATTCATATTCATATACTGCTCTTACTGTGTATGACACAGCGGGCACAAAAACAGCAGAGGAAACACTGCAAAATATAAGACTGACTGAAAATTTTAATTAGTTTTAAGTTTGTACAGAGATATATATTTTACAGTACTGTTGTGTTGTTTCATGTAAGCTGTTTACATCATTTTTAATCTCTTAAATTTCCACAAATATTGACCATATTTTAAATCACTCAGTGGGATTCACTGAAAAGCAGATTGCTATTAACCATGGCTACAGAACATGCACAGAACAGATCTTCGGTTGGAATTACAGCTTCAGCCCCCCCCCTGCCCCAAACGCTTGCTCATTCTACAAGCAAGCGTCAGCTATAGTGTACTTCCTTGAAGCATGGTCAGGACAGGTCGATCTCATGTTCACTGATCAGGAAAATTAGTGATCACTGCAGGATAATTGTACAGTTTCAGCAGGATTAAAAAAAAGAAATGTGTTATTTACACATCAAGAGAGTTGCCTTCATTTCAGTAGGAATATATTATATGAGTAAACATCAGAAGTTACACGGTAGTAGCATATGCCAAACCAAAAATATACATTTGATGTGTACAAATTTTTAAAGCATATTACAGGCATTGCAAATGTAGATAATTACGTTAAAATATTTTCAATGACATAGCTACAGTTTAAATTAAGAACTGGAATATTATCAACAAAAGATTTATCTGTTCTTTAGTGTTGATCTATACATATTTAATCCAAGTGTGTAGTATTTTGTTATCAAGAAGAGGACCACATTGTAGCAACTCTAACATTACATATGATCTCAGATAATCTAAAACCATTACACAACTCCTACCAACAAATTCAGCTCTTCTAACGATGCAGCTGTTACTACTGAACACAGTATTCTGCTTTTATTCCACAACAGTGAAATAACACCCTCATCCCCCTTTTTTCAGGGAAAAAACAAGATAGCTAGACAAAATAACGCTAGTAGAGTATGGCTATACTGAAACCTTGGGGAAAACTTGAGATTTACAACTGTTTTGCACACTCCCTTCAGTGAGCTTTTTTTCTAAAAAAGTGTAACTTACATAAAAACAAGTGGGGAGACCACACAATACATTACACCAGATCTGCAGTACCTGAACACCTGCTTAAATTTCAGCCTCACATTATCAGTACTAACCATCCAGTTTTGAGGCACAGGAGAGCTAGAGCACTTAAATAGACTATTTTGTAACTTGAAGGAAGATGTATATTTTTCTTAATGCTGTATAGAAGTTCAGACTCCCAGTTTGCTCTGAAAGCATTGCTTTTCAACAGCTGTTCTTATCAAGCTGAATTACAACTCGTCCACAACGTAAAGAATTTTAAAAAACATGTAGTAACATGCTAATCTGCTGGGGAGAGGGGTGGGTGGGAAATCAAAGCTTTGGTCCTCACAGTTCTCCACTAGATGATGGTTAAAATTTCTGATTTAAAACACAAGATTTTGATTTTTTTTTTTTTCCTCTATCTAGGCACACACTATGCCTGGCATATTATACAAGACAATAGCTTACCTAACCTAATGATTTATACTATGTTTGTTGAGGTTCATTGTGCTTTGCATGAAATAATAATAAAAAAATAAAAGAAATGGAAAGAAGACAACACAAGGCTAGAGAGAATAAGAGAGAAAACTGCAATTCACCATGTGAGAAATTTGTTTTTACAGCTGGCTAATTACACCCTATAAATAGCTGAAGAACAAGTCAAAGAGCACGTATTGGAAAAAAGATATTTTAAAAATTATCTCTATATTCAAGTATTAGATAAATTATATAAGACTATTTCACAGATAAATGTTAGGCCAATGATGAATTTTAAAAACAAATCAGTAGAAACATCATCCAGAAAAAAAGGCTAGTTAAAATATAGATATGTCAAGCTATGAAGCTTAAATTAGTGCAGATAATTTTATATTAAATCCAGATATCCTGAAATATACACAATGGAATCATCCCAGTTTTCACAAAAGTTTAGAAGGTAGATGATAAAATTGCACTTAATTCTGAATTAATTCAGATAGCAAGTCATTCCCATTCCTTGCTGATCCATTTATAAGAAAGAGAAGGGAACAGTTTTATAAAAGAGCAACACGTTTTTGTACATTCTATTTCACTTTTAAACATTTGGTCATAAACGAGGGCCACAGTTTCACTATCTGTCCTGCTGATCGGAATCAGATATCCTCATATCTGATGTAGACAAATCTAATACAGGATTTACAAATCCAGCATATTCTGAATTGCCATTATCATCCATTTCAGCACTAACAAAATCATTCTCCCACTCCAGTCCATTCGAATCATCAGAGGCTGAAGCTGGATTACTTCCTGTCTTCTTGCTATTAAATTTTAGTGCTGCCCGGAGTATATCTTCTTCTGTTTTTGAGCGTTCTCTCACTGGAATCATTCTGTTCATGCCTGCAATTTAAGACGTTTATGAGAAGGTCATAATTGAGAAGCATACCTTAAAGTTTGTGTTAAAACATCAGAGGAAACAAGAATCATTTAGAGATCCAGACTCAGTTAATTTCATTCCTGAGTATCACTTCTTTTTTTTTTCCTTCATTCCTAAGCATCACATTCTTTTTTCTCCCCTGCTGTTGTTATTCTCATTAAGTCAATAGTTTGCAGCCAGCTTTGGCCCAAATAAATGCAACAGCTAGTGACACTGCTTTACAGAGTTGTGAGGAAGCCAGAAAACACTGTGAAACTACTTGGTAGGAGTGTTTACCTCTCCTGTATATGAAGCCTGCTGCCCTCCATTATGTGCACATGAATACTGCTATGAATAGTACTATCTACTATGCTCAAACATCTTCAATCCACTATTACAGTACTACCATTAGACGTGTAAAATGGTTATACACTACCACTAGCAGCATATGATCGTGCCCAGTTCAGGATCCAGGCATTTCATGTTAAGAACCCTCTTATTTGGGCAACAAGAGCTAATAGCTCTTGCCCACACTAGATGAAAAAAGAAGCCAGGTATTCCTAGGAAAATTTGTGAACGTTAAATCATTCTGGTTCAGAAGCCTGTTTTGACATGTTAGTGCTCTTGACAGTGCCAAATATTTGAATCATACACAAACTGTCAGGAAAACACAGCATATTAAAGCCAAAAAAAAAAAAAAAAGTTGTGTGGTGGTTAAGAGAACTCCTAGCTTATTTTTGGTGAGCTTTTCAAAGTCAATGTCCCCAAATTTGGCTAACTTTGAAACAAAGACAGGGGCTTTTGCAGATTTACTAAAAAGAACAGGAAAGATCTACAACAAACAGCTGCAAGAATAGTTGGGATAATCACCTAGAATGCAGACTTAAGAAAGTTTCCAGTGGGAGTTACAATAAAAGTAAATTCTCTTAAGCAAACAAAAAACCCGACCAACTAAAACACCACCCCAGGAAACATCCATAATGTTTTCTGAAATACTTCAGTCAAAGATGAGTGACCAATTTCTGTACTTTGAAACAATAAAGAATGAACTGTTCCTGTTGCTACTAGCTCACAAGAGGGCAGCATTTCTTTACAGTTAGTTTTGTTGTGGACTTACTCTACAAGTCAGTTGAATTTAATGGAAGAGAAAAAAAATCATTGAAGGATCCAAAGAAAAGAATTATTAGACAGATAACCACATTTGTCAAAATAAGCAGCTTTCTAGCTAAAAATCATTTAAACTTTAAACCACCTTCCCTTTGTAAAATGACAAATTTACAATCAACATAGTGGTAACTGTCAGCATTTCTGACTTGTAAATTGAGAATGACAGAACGTATACCTTCTTCATCTTCCCACTCTAAATCTAATGAAGTGCTGTCATCATTTCCACTCATCGATTTTGTTTTGGTCATTAAGTCACAACTGCTCTCTGTGTTTGGCGTCAGCACGGTAGCATCAGATGAAAGTCCTATATGGAGGGAAAAAAGTTCATAAACATATTTGAATCTGACATTTAACATGGAAAACTGAACTTCCAAAGAAAGTTTTCATTGCATTTATCTCCTTTAAACCTCATTTGAAAAAGGACTTCATTCATCACTTCAAGGAGTACACAGTAGCTTTTTAATAGTCAACACCATGAAGATATTACACGAGGACATTTAGTCACACTGTCTAATTAGAACTGTAGAGGAATTCTGTATGCAGTATGCCTGACTTGCGTGAAGACTTACAGACCACCAAACTTACAAATATAATGGTTAATAAAATTATTTTCCTATTAGCTGCTAGTGAAACTTTCAAATCTAGGCAGCTAAACCTTCTGTCACACTTAATTAGAAAAAAGTTAACCATTAGTTTAATTCTAATTATTTTGCTACGAAACAGTTAGAGAAAGCTACACACATACGTTTGCATCTTTAAAAAACACTTGGGTTTTACAAGAAAAGTTCACTGCATGGATGTTGCCTCCACAGAATTGGAAAGCCTTAGTAAAACAAAACCCATGCATGGAACTTGTTTGCTTGCAGAACTTGCCTTTGAGAACTGGAATGATTGTAGTTGTATTTGCTGCGTGTTTTGAGCCACTGACACACATGGGATTAAAGAGGAAAATAAGTTGCTGATTTTTTTAATACGTGTGTGTATGTATGTGTGTATATATATAAAAAATATACATAAATAAAATACATATAATAATGTTTATCTGGGGGGGGGGAGAATGATGGTGTTCCTCCTAGTCACTTAATATTTAAAGACATACACAGGAAAGGGAATACTTACTGCTACTTCGAAAAGCTTCATACTGGAATTTTGAATTTCTTAAGAAAGAATCAAAATCTTCTTCTGCCACAGAGCTGTAAGAACAGTGCAGGTTTTGTTTTTATAAAAATTTAAAAATTTATAAGATTTATAAATTGCTAAAAACACCATAAAAAGAGATATTAATCCACACATCCTGTTTGCACACTTTTAAAGAAACTTCTCATATCCCAGTCCCTTTCTATGCTACAAAGTGCATACACTTTTTAAAAAAAAAAATAAAAAAAATCCACAGGATGGCTTTCCATTTTTACCGATCACGTGCACCCGAGTTTGAACTTCTGCTCAATTTTCATTAGTAATTTCAGCTAAAAATGAATTGTCTTGATATCTGCCATAAAACAACACTTCTCACTCTGTCATTAGGAATAATGCCTCATTAACTTTCCTATATTTAAAAAAAATCAACAACTCTGTATTCATTTCTAAAACCCAGCTAGTTCCTACGCATTCATAAACCATTTTGACAGTCCCTTTCCTTACTGTACTTCACTCCTCTAACTAAAAATCCCTTCTATTTCCCCTTCTCTTCCATTAAAAACAGACTGACTAGAGCTTTTTCTAAACTCAAACACCGTTTCACAGTAAACATTTTTGTACTTTGTAAAGAGAACTAAAATATTCATGAAGAAACAGGCAGAATACATAAATTATTCCATTCCTGATTTGGTTAGTGTATACTTATACTGAGCATTTCAAACAGGGTTCTGAACAATAAAAATATTTTGAAATTAACTGAGATTTTACATTTAAATATATTTTTAATATAAATACTAGATTTTGCGTAAACACACATATATACACATGTATATATACACACATATCCCTGTGATTCTGAGAGATATGATGTATAAATAGATGTGTGTTAGTAGCTGGGAACAGGTTTGATTTTGTATGAATCAGCTGAATAACTACAACAAAACCCAGGGTGAATGCAATCAAACCTAAATATTTGCAGATTAATAGCAACCAACTTGCATTCAGTAATTACTTGGTGTGAACAAAACTGCAACAAATCAAAACAATTCTGACTTAGAAATGCTGTGTACATAAGTTTTGAAAAACTCTTTTTTGTGAGTGGGAGGTGAGAAACAGCAGTAAAAACAGTCACAGGTCACAGTTATTATTAACATTCTGTATCTTACCTTTGATAGTCTCCGTTATTAACAGCATGTGCTCTCTGTGTTATCCTTTGCTGTCTACGTTGCTATTGAAAAAAGTAAATTGTTGAAAATGCTGAATGCAGTCACTCAGATGAATACACCCAATTGCCATTCTCTTAACTGCAGCATTAGAAAGAGCATTGTCCCGGTCTTTGGAGAAGTCCAAGTATAACTAAAGACTAACTTTTATTTAAATAAAGATCATATTTTAAGATACTGAAGAGAGCGTTAATGCAAGTAGTATTACTTTTAATCTTTAAGATCTCTGCATTTAAAAGAAGGTAGTTTTGTGAATAAAACTCATAAAATTCATACTCATAAAATTAATGAGTTGTGCACAAATGATCAATAAGCATCAATTTGTCTAGAAATACGTGAATACTGCTTCATTCACAATTAAATCTGTTCTCTTCTGTACCTTTTTCTCTTCTCAAGCCACATGTATTTTCAACACCCAACTAACACCTGGGTTACATTTGATTTGTTTTGCTCTGTGTGGAAGAATGACAGCCTACCATTTTAAAAAGATTTTCCTTGAGGTCCTTTTATCTCTACATGAAGCAATACTGCCATCTCCTCTGGGTGTCTGTACCAGCTTCATTTATATTAGTTAAAACTTTATTGCCTTGCTGGACCAGAAGTATTAATTCTTCTACACTCTTAGTGCTTTCATGATATCGCTAGGGAGAAACAGTTAGAAAAATGCAAGATGCAAGCCAAAAAACGCATTCATTTTGTAGTCATAAGAGGAAGAACATATGTCATGGAAGTAGGGTTCTGCTGCTTCTCAAGTTGGGGTTTAACAGCTTAAGGTTGTCTTAAGTTTATTTTCCCTGCCTTGAAAAAAATAAGAGTGTAGGAACTGGGTACAGCAGCTATGAGGAAAGGTAAATCAGTTATGAAGTGGTACTTGCTCACCCTGACTACTGCAAAGGCTAGGATAAAAATCAACAAGCTAGCTTTATAGACACACCTGACATAACTAGCTACCATGTTTTATGAAAAATCTGTTCTCAGCCTTAATGGATCTGTCCCTGCAAAAGAAAAACGGGGTGTAAGTAAACCAGGTTTTTTAGTGTCAGCTTTAAATTTCAACCAACAGTTGCTCTTAGCTGGGGAAACAGTCTTTTTTGAGATATTTGATCAGCTACTATTCTAAATTCCAGGATGACGATGACTTTGTTTATCGGCACTTTCCCTCGCAGGTATTACGAAAAAGTGTCAGAATAAGCAGACTGAAACCAGTAAGGAAAGCATAGAAGGATCAGAAATACCACGTAGCATTGGTGGTTACAGGCAGGAATACTTAGACAAGCCGGGAGAAAGAGCCAGGAATTTGGCACCAACATAATTAGCAAGTCTGGAAATAAATCAATTACCGATATATGCCTTTTAAAATTCATACACCCACATAGCTTCCCACAAATTATCTACCCATTTTGCTGGATCACATGCAAATATCTAGCGCTGTAATTTCCAGGATACATATATATTAAAAATTGCTGCTGTTACATTACTTGACAATTAGTATGGCAACATCAGCAAGCCAAAATAGTTTTTAAAGGGATGCCACATTTCCGATGAAAAACCCATTTTTTCATTTAATAGACTTTTGCCCATAAACAGAGAAGACACCAGTTATGTATTCAAAAATGGATTCTAGCTGATCTAGAAAGGGGTTAAGTGTTTATATATACACATCTATGTAAAAGCTTCCTTATAATCCTTATGGGGTTTTGCAGTGATTATTTGTGAAGGGGGTAAGCGGTATTATTTTTACAAGAGATGAAAATTAAAGTCTCCATAAACACTTTCTGTTGTAGGTTCTGCCTAAAAGAGGTGCATATTAAAAAATACCAAGAGAAGGAAAATAACATTTCTCACACAGAACTTCTGCAGAGAAATTAAAGCCTCAAGCATAAATCAAGCTACTTTTCCTGACTTTATATACACCAAAAGTGTTAGAAAAAGATAGAAACATGGGAAAGAGTCAGAATTAACCTCCCCACCCCAAATGGCAAGAGGATGGAAAGAGAAATCTAAAGTGAGACCTGAGCTATACTTAGTAACATCAATATTAGATGAAAACTGAGTCATCGGTACCAGTCTGCAAATAGCAGCTTTCAATTCATTCACTTCTGAATAGAGACAAAACACTCGAGTGAAAGATCTTGCCTATATCTACTGTAGAATTCATTTTTTTCCCCATACGTCTAATTTTGAAAGTTTAGAAATTTACTCTTAATTGAACAAAAACCACGTCTAGCAGACAGTTACCTCGAACATGCTACATTTTCAACCATACATGTTACAACATGAACAGACAGTGAAGCTTTGAAAATGTTCTTTTTAAAATACACATTTCTGGCAACCTGAGATCTGTGTGAGAACACATTTAATAGCTTATTAAGATGCTGAAATATTAAACGCACTGTTATGTAATTCTTTGAACTGCATCATGAAAACACTCTGTAATAAGTGCTGTAAGGAAACTAAACAATAACTGTTTTCAGAGAACAGAACGTCAAAATATGGCTTTTGTTTTGCTTGACTAAGCTCCAAAAGCATAGATACCAGACATCTAAAGGTAGGCACAGTTAAATACTCAAAAGAATACTTATGGCTGGACTTTGGCTACTACACGTACAATCACAAAATGATAGAACAATTTAAGGGTGGAAGGGACCTCAGGAGGTCATCTAAGTCCAACCTCCTGCTGAAAGCAGTAAATTCAGATGATTCAAATGCTTATCTTCATGTTAGCACAAACCACAGAGACAGGGAACAATTATGTGCACATAAATGTGTGTATTCATTTTATAAACCTAAATGATGTCATAATGTGTGCTTAATTTTAGGATTTTTAGTTAGGAAATCACCACAGATCTCTTTACATTAAAGATCAGTAATTTCTATATAATGTTAAGGAATCTGTTGAGCTAATTCTAGATTAAAAATCACAGATTTCATTCAAAAATTTATATTAGTTGTTATAATCTGTTTCAAACAATTGTAATGATTTTCAGCTATCCCAATCAGATGTACTTTCAAGTAACGTATTTCTTTCTTTAATGGAACTTACAAGCCACAGCAATTTCCTCATTACATTTCCTGAGATGTAAAGGATATTAGGAAAGTCTGCATACATAAAAACAGAAGAGAAGCTCTGATATATATTGGGGTCTTTTTCCCCTCACCTCCAAGAGCTTTTTCTGCTTTGCTGCCCTGGCTGCTTCACGTTGTGCAGCATATAAAGCCTCTTCTTCTATTCTTAACTTCTCCTCTTGTAAGGCTAACTGTATATAAACAAAATAGTAATGGTTAACAAAAGCAGAACCTATCTATCTTCCTATGAACAAAATTGTAAGTTCAATAAATCAAAAGAAGAACTACTACAAAAGAAAAATAAAATAAAATTGATTCTAGTTAAAACATTTTTCTTTATTAACCGGATCTAACAGCTTCCCCCCAGCAAACAACCCAAGAAATTTAGATAAAACATTATCATCCTATTGAATAATCATTACTAGTGAATTGCTGTAAATGCATGATTGCCTCTCATTATGGACTACCCAGTGAAAGACTTCAAACTTCAGCTGTGTATTTCATTTCTACTTTATTAAAAATATCCTCATTTTCTGTTGCATTCCCCATCATGTTCCATTAATTACTGCAACACTCTGATTCAA
Source organism: Aythya fuligula (assembly GCF_009819795.1). Taxonomy (NCBI): domain Eukaryota; kingdom Metazoa; phylum Chordata; class Aves; order Anseriformes; family Anatidae; genus Aythya; species Aythya fuligula. The sequence continues at coordinate 3,427,043 of NC_045562.1, forward strand.
AACTGAGAAATTGTCTTTTCCTTAAGCTCTGAAAAAAATCTGAGCTCACGAAAAGCCGAATGAAGTATACTTCGCATTTTGCCTTTCGTACAAAGAAAAGATGGTAAAAATTTAACAGATCTCAATAAGAGAGCCAGACTATTCGTTTCATTCTTCAGCTGTGAAGTTATTAAAAAGAAGCAAAATTATGATGCAAACTTGGTTGCAGAGCAATCTCTCTGGGTATCTTGTTGACTAAAAATGCCAAATGATGAACAAAACCTACATTATTCATGTGAATGAAATCTTGTGTTCATGGTTGATCTTAACTACATAAAAAAGAAAAACTACCCACACCGTACTAGCTACCATAACTGCTTACCTCTGACTGAAGTTTCATATCAACAGCTTTTTGCTTTTCAGCAATGGAGTCATAATGCCTCTCTTTCAAGTCAGCGATTTCTTCATCAGTCAACGGTCTAAGAAGCATGAGAGAAAAACAAAAAGACTAAGCATTATTTACTCATGACAACCCTAAGTTGCAAAAGTAATTTAAATGTATCCACAGTCTTTCTTTCTTGACTTGCCCTTTAAAGCAAATTCAACAAGCTGTGCATTTGGCCTGCTACTCCTGAGCCCAGTTCCAAAGTTCCAGTTTATTTGAGATAATGCTGTCCTGCCTTTCCCTTATAAGGCTTTTTTTTTTTTTTTTTTTTTCCATTTTATATAAAAAAAAAAAATACCCTCAAAACATCATTTGCTAACAGAACTAACAGAATAAAATGGTTAAACTGTCATGGCTGTGTAAATCTCACTTTTTCCTTATTTGTTCAGGTGCCCTAATTGCAATTTGTTCCCCTTTCATTTGTTGCCTAATTTTATGTATGTAACAAACAACAATAGAAGAGTATTATAGTAAAACTATAATGTCTGCTATATTATTTTTCTGGGACTGCTGACAGGGAACAACATTTTGAGAATCGTCAAACTTAAGTAATACAGAACATCTAGAATTAGGCAAACAAAGTATATAATTCAGTGCTTTCATACATTTCCTATACAGCAGGCCTCTAAGTTTCTACTGCTTACATAAATATTACCATGATCACAAAAAAATAAAAAAAATCACTGAAGTTGCAGCCCAAATGCCTGTGTAATTTTAAAGGCAGCTCCTGTGTAATTTTAAAGGCAGCTCCCGAGAACAAGAATAAAGACTCTTTACAATGCACTCAAGAATGGATTTTGACAGGAAGTCTCAACAAATTTAATAATTTAATAGGAGAGCAGAGGGAGAGACCCTGAATCTTGATGTCTTACCTGTGACTGCTTCCTGGACTTTCCCCCTGTACATTTAAAAAAAGAGAAAACAAAAACACTGATTTTTAGAGAATCTCATTAGTCAATCAATTTTAAGAGAGGAAAAGTGCACAGTATGAAATGAGTTTATCCCATAATATATATATATATATAAATAAAATGTATTTTATAACTGGGGAGAAAAAAAATCCTCCCTTACACAGTTTTAATTTGGAATTTCAAAAGATCTTTATCATGTAATCAACCAAAGTGCATGACTAAGTAAAACAAATAAGTACTTCCAACTGAAAATAAATATTCCAGTTGTGTATTTCAGGAATCACGCAACTAGCCTGTGTGTTCTTAAATACAGATCAGGGTATTGAAAATACATTTTCCCTTACTATTAGGGATCTATATTCAATTCATAGTGAAGTTTTAAGGCCAACTGGTATTATTCTGAAGCAATCTTCAGCCAGTTTACCCGTAACTGTCAAGACAGTACTGCTAAAACATTCCTTAGCAAAGCAACTCATGCCCATTTACATATTCAGAGAGCAATTGCTGAGTCATTTACAAGAGCTATACCAGAAGAAAATTCTCCTTCAAGGTTTTTTTTGCTTATCTTTCTGTCTTTCTAATATCTTTAGTGGTCTCTTCCAAAAAGCATTACCTCCTATTCTCCTCCCAGACAGATTTCTCTCAGCTTTTCATCTCTCCCAAAGCATTGAATATTCATTCCTAGTGCAAGCAAAACCCAAAGTAAAAAACTCCAGCAACTTAAATCTAAACAAGTGTACACAGCATGAAGTAGGAGGAAGATACGGATCTTGCAACCGCACGTTGTGTGAGTGCACTGTACTAGCCGGTTTCACATTACGATGCAAGTACCTACCTCATCACTTTCCACGAGGTTCTCAAACTGCAGAAAAGAAAGCAAACAATCTTTACAATCCAATATAATTAGTCATTAAACACCTGAGGTAAATATCATCCTTAATGTGATTGTAAAAATACTACTCCAAGTGTAATACAGGGACTGTAATGCTATTTGAAACCTCCTCCTTTCTGAGGAACTACTACTGCATTTAGAGTAGGTCTTATCTTCTTATGTAGGTTTCTTTTCTTAAAACTTCACATTCTCCTAAAAAGAAGAGTCAAACTTTCACTACAGTTTATGTGAGGGCCCTAATCAGAATGAAATTTGTTTGGCTTATACGATGTTAATAATTCCATGCATCTGAAGCATTATAATACAAGCAGTGAAAGGAATGGTATGAGCATTAAATATACCACAGCACACATTCAATTTAAAAAGCACACAATGTGAGAGGTATGATGCAAGTAACTTCCCCCCTTCATGGCAACCATGATGATGATCAGAAAGTATTTGAAGAAGTTTTTAATTTACAGAAAACATAAGGTTACTTTTTACACAGAAAGTAACACACGCCCCATACCCCAGCTTTGCACATAAGATACTAAAGGTCAATAAAATGATGTAATGCTTTTGGTAGGAAGACAAAAAAAACAAACAGGTCTAGAACACCTTGCAGCATTCAAGCTGCATGAACTCATACAGCAGAAGTTGAACTATCACGTAACACAAAACAAAGCAAGTGAAAATTCTCCGTACTGTTTTTATGATAGTAATCATAAACACAGCCAATATATAAAAACATGGACAGCACCTACAGCGAGAGTCCTTACTGACCTCTGTATTGACTAACTGCTGTAAGCAGAGTATGAGGAAGAACTTGAGGGGAAGACAGAACCTTCTTTTCCCTATCATATCACTGCTGCAGGAACACTCTCACAACTGGAAACTGCGTGCTAAAAGCAGATTTCCCCCACTCTATATTTGTCCCTTTTCTTGAAAACCAAAGCAGCAATTAATTACTGTTATTCTCAGTAATGGGGACATCTGAAAGGTCTAGGACTTTCAGACTGTAAGAAACACCAATGAAAGTAAATCAGGTTATTCTGAGAATCTCACATTATACAACTTAACCTTACATTACCCTTGCCAAAAAGGGGTGATATTCAGTAGCCAAGAGGGATGTAGTGAACAAGATGGACTAGAGTGCATCTAATTATACAGTAACCTCAGCAGATTCTAGCTTTTCATAGAATCAGAATCACGATCCCACAGTCAAGAATTAAATATCCTGCACTTGCCAGCAGAAAAGGAAAATTACTCCTAGCACAGCAGGGATGAAAGACACGATTGACAGACTTTGGAATGCTCTGGCGGTGAGTATCAGGTGGGTACAGATTCTTTATGTCAGATCACAACAGATGGCTTTTCTTTACAAATGATAAATTAAAGTGAGATGATGTATTAAGGTTCTGAGGTACCACAAGAACTACAAACTTGCCACCTAGTACTGCATCAATTCAATCTAGATTACCCTAGAATATTTCAGTGTACCTAAACTGCAAGTAAGTATTAAAGGCATTGCTAGAATTCATTTTTTTCCCCCTAAAACAAACAAACAAAACACCCAATTCCCTCCCCCCATAAAAAAAAAAAAGGGATGGAAGTGTAAGCACTCACCTCTATAGTGAAGTGTTCTCCTGTTGCACATGTTCTGAAATATTTTGATCTGTAAAAACAAGACTAGCGTTACTCTACAAAATAGTCATTGTTCCAATTCAGGGCAGAAGAAAAACAAATTTGATACTTAATTTTAAATAGCTTGTGCAACATTTAAATGTAAAAGGAATATAGAACCTTCACTTACTAAACATGTTTACTTGTCTCCCTGTGCTCTGCATTGCTATGACAGCACAGGCGCAAAACATTTAAACTTCTTGTACAGAACTGGAGAAAACAGACCCAAATGAGAGAAATCACTTATCAGCATGATGGACTTGACATTGACAGGCACTGAGCATCTCTGCAATACCTTTAATAATACTTGTCTTGAAAAAAAAATATTACGGACTAATTTTGAAAGCCCTTCTGTCCATCGTGGTACTTAAAAGTCTTTATGAGCATAGCATCTTGGACAATGTCAACGTTGAACAATGCACCCTATTTTGACAGCTTGATGCAGCTGGAAGGTTGACCTTCTATTTCCCCCATACCCACAGAAGCATGACCAACCATCTGAAGAGCAACCATCAGCCTCTGAGAAACGTGTCTACAGAGAGGTGAAGACAATGCTTCCCAGCTAGAAAACCAGATATTCAGAGTCTGGAATTTTATACAGGGAATCAGTCTCCTTAATCCTTAATCTACCTCAGTGTTATCCTTTGTAAAAATAAACAAATGCCAATGCAGTATTGAGTTACCCCAATCTATTTTACCCAGTGAAAGAGGTTTGGCTGTTATCCAAAAGTAAATTCAAAGTGGTGCTTCAGTAAAACATCCATTTCATCTAACTTTTGTAAAACCAGAGTTTCCTAGTGCAATTTCTCACCGATACAAGGAATAAATCTAAGGCCTCTGGCATTTCTATACTTGTAGCATAGATTGTTCTGCACTTGCAATCAACACCTACTGCCACTTTACTGAAAGCAACACGCTGGCCAAAGCCTGAACTACTTTAATCACATCATATTTCATCCCCATCCCATTTTCCTTTGGAGGTCAGTCAGAACATTCCTCTTCTAGCAAACTGCAACCTGCTTCAGCATGGACTTCTGGTCAACCCTTCCTTGTATATCGGCCTGTACCTTGCCATGCAGAATTGGCCCTAAAGAATCACTTCCAGTTGATTCATTGCTATGAAACTGGCAGCGAATGGACACTTTATTTCATGCACTACATCTTCATTGTAACTGGGACACCTGGCATGAACACTTGAAGTAATTTCACTCTTATTTCTGTAACATTTTGGCATGCAGGAGCCAGTACCATTAGGAATCTGGTTTAGTAAGATTGTTACACAAAATTGTTTTAGGACCATGTGTCTTCCAACAAAACTACACCCCTGGTTTACAGCATCAGGGCTGATGAAAACATGCTCGCTTATTTCAGACAGATGAGCTGCAGTCAGATTAGTTGCAAGAATTGCACAGTAAACTGTTGGAAAACTAAGACAATGCAGTGTGAGCTTACTAAACATAGCTACAAATATACCAACAGTGGTGACACTTCAGGGAAGATCTGGGGTTCCTGCTACCTGCTGAACAGGGACTCAGTAACAGACCTGATTCTGCACAAGAGCTGGAGCCCTGAAATCCCAGAGTGACCAAGGACAGAAGTGGAGACATCAGCTTTATCCCTACACACTCCAACTTCAACTGGAATAAAATATTAAAATGCTTACAGCTTTTGTTAGTCCCATTTAAGCTCTACTTTCTCTTTATTTTATAGAACAGACTTTAGAAACACACAGATTTTAAAAGGCACTAGGGAAAGCAGTTTGGCTGGTAGGCCATGGGACCTACAGAGACCATCAGGTCAACCTTCAAGTTCTAAAGCAACTAAAGACACTGACTCCAAACCACTCCGTTAATATATATGTACCTTATTCTCCATTTATGCATGAAAAAAAAAAAAATCACAAAAAAAAATAGCATTTAATGTATTAAAATCATGACATGAGGTAATTTTTTTTTTTTTCCACACTAGTGGTGAAAGGGGTTGTTTTGATTTTGCTACATTTTGTTTTGTGATAACTATCCCCCCCCATCTAAGCAAACAAATATACATGGTGTCTACATTATTTATTCTTTTATTTACTTATTTTAACTGTCTATTTCTAAGAATCCTTACAGTCAAACATCGGGACAAAGTGGCAATGACCTACTTTCTAATTATGGCTGCAGCTTGTAGTATTTTAAGCAAAACTATTTCAGAGAAGCATAAGGACAGTCCCTAAAAATAATAAAGAGCTACCAACAGAAAGTTTGTTTTTACAGAAAGGTGATCTTAAACTATACCAAAGATGACTCTCATGTTTTATTTCTCTCTACATGTGCTCAACACGAACTCTAAAATCACTGCAACAACTCATACACAAGTCCCCAAGTATTTTAACACAATTTAGTGTCTTGCAGGTCTTGGAAACACTTATTAAAACTATATTGTTAATTATTTAACTCAAAATTTACTTCTTCTAGTTAGATCTTTGAGCATCAAAGAACAATGAATTTCCAGTTTCAGAGAAAAAAATAAATCTGAGTGACTAAGATAATCACAATTAACTTGATAAGCTACATTATGCTGTTCAAGATGCAGACAGATCTGCAGAGTTTGGTAGCAATCTAGCTTTTAAACTTAGGAAACTTGCTATAACAAACATTTCACAGTTTTGTTTTTAATGCAATTCCCCGTCTCTCCCTCCATGCCCTTCAGAACACCTGAATTGCTCAACACTCCAACACCACTCCATAAACTACCAGCCCAGGCAGAAAACAAAGGTCTATTGGGACATACTCTGCCCGACTGCAAGATGTAGCACTGATGATCTTTTTCTCATAAGCTGCTTACAAATATATGATATTCCAGTTTCAAAGTTTAAAAGAAAATCCAAACAGGAGGCCCCCCATCAGAAAAGTCTGTTTCCTCAACTACCATTTCGTTTTGCTGACGCTTCTTAAAACCCTTCACTACAGGCAACACCTAAAGGAACATAGGTAGTAATTTAACATTACAGCAGCAGACAATAGTTTATTTCACTGCTAAGGAGAGTCTGATGTTGGACTACCAGAAGGAATATATGCAGACCCGAAAAGCTAAGCCATCATGGCAAACAACCTTTTCCCTTGAGGGAATGCTCTTATGAATCCTTCATGAATCCCCCGCAGCCTAAGACAATGTCATTTCTCTCAATTCTGTGCATCCGCATTCATACGTGCCACTGAGAAAGCCACGCAGGCATTAACCTGGTAGCCACGTGAAAGGCACCAAAACACACAAAGTCTGCCAACTTTCTCATCAATCTCAGTGAGAATTTGCTGAAGTTTGCTGGAGAATACAAGGAAGCTGAGCGTGGCAGGAAGCTAACCAGCGGTACTTCATGAATCCGACATGCACCCAAGCCAAACACCAGAGATGCTGCTGCAAGAAATGATGAACATACAAGAGCAGCAAGCCAACAAGAAAATATACATGTATTTTTCAACTTCCAACCCAAAGTAATGCAGTATTGTAAACATACAGAAAAAAAAGTAATAAGGAAAAAAAGCATAGGCAATAGTCACTTTAGAGCAGAGTGTAAGATACAAGATAGCAGCATATCTAGCAGCTGCTGTTAAGCAAAGCCAATCCTCTGCCTGTGTGGACTCTGTCTCCTACCCCATGCCGGGCAGTCAGCTGAAGGTAGCAGGGCAGGAAAACCAACCAGAAACCAAGCACAAACCCACCAAACCTCACAACCAAACCCGTCAACCCCAAGGGTACGCACGCTTCGCAATCACTGCCCCCGGATGCTAGAAACAGACTGTGAGCCCAAGCCATAGGATCACCAAAACACCACGTGCAGAGCCAGAGCCTATCAAGCTCTGTCTTTCCCTCTTACAGGGCAAGGCACGGCTGGCTAAGCGACACCACACAGGCACCCCAAACACCCCCGGTTATACCCAAACAGACCCCCCCTACACCCACCCTGCCGGGAGCAGCCCGGGCTTTGCCCCCTTCCCCTCCGGGGCGACCCCCGGGGTCCCTGCAACAAAATGGGCGCCGGGCTCCCGCTCGCCCCTCACCTCTCCCAGCCCCCCCGGCTGTGCCCCGGGCCAGAGCCCGGCTGCGGGGAGAGGAGGAGGAGGAGGAGGAGGAGGAGGAAGAGGAGGAAGAGGAGGAGGAGCAGGGCGGAGCCGGCGCCTCCCCGCCCCGGGGAGGGCAGAGGGGGAGCGGCGCTGCCCGCTTACCCTCCGCCTCGCTGGAGCCGGCTCGCTTCCCTCCGCAGGAGCGGCCCGCAGCACCACCGCGCCCAGCAGTTCCCCATCGCATCCTGGGATCTTCCTCCTCTTCCTCCTCCTCCTCCTCTTCCTCCTTCTCCTCCTCCCTGCGGGCCGCCGGCGCCGATTCAAACAGCCCCAGCGGCCGCGCCGGCAGGGCGGCGGGGAAGGAACAAAGGGGCGGGCTGGGGGCGGCGAGGAGGAGGAGGAGGAGGAGGAGGTGGAGGAAGAGGAGGAGGAGGAAGGGGAGGAAGGAGAGGAGGAGGAGGAGGCGGGCGGAAGCGCCGTGCCGGCTGCGCAGAGGCCTGCACCGCCCGCCCCGCGTTGGCACCGCCCTCGGCGGCACCGTCCCGCCCCCCGGCGGGCCCCGAAAAGTGCTGGTTTTGCACCAAAAAGGGGAGGGGGAGAGGCGCTGTCACCTGTGGAAGGAGGCGGCTCGTCCCCAAAAGGTGTGCCCCTGTCGCGGAGGGGAGCAGACGACGCCTCACGGCCAGCTACGCCCTCACACACCACAAGCGCGACCCTTCTTCCTTTCCTCCTGTTTTCATTTTGGCGTGAAGAGAAATATAACAGGCTGTGAAATCCTGTGAAATCCTGCACCTTGGCACACGGTCACTACAGTGTGTCAATATTACGAATGCATCAAAACCAAAAATGTAACCAAACAACAGCAAAAATCAACACCCCCCCACCCCCCAAAAACATCCACTTCTGTAATTTCAGTCATGGAAACATCACCAACCTGCCTCAGCCCTAACTTCTCCCAGTTGGGTATGCCATTAACAAAAAAATATTAGACGGCCATGTAAAAGCCAGTACCTACCACAGGCTGCCTGTATTTGTCTCACTGAGGTTTAGCTACAAGAGCTGTGAGGGATGGTTCTGGCAGCAACCACGGCGCCTGAGCATTTCTGGCAAATGTAGAAAAAATCAGAACTGGCCCTGCATTGACATGCTCTAGGTGAACGTTTCTGAGAACTACAGTGAGACAAACAACGCGTGGAGGGCACACTGCACATCCACGTGTTACTCGGTATAACAAGGTAAACGATATATAAAAGAAACGCTATTGCCCCACACTGAAAGGGTCCCAAATCGACACTGACAGAAATCATATCAGATTGTACTCTGCTGCAAATACCCTAAATGTCTACCTTACAGAGTAGATATTTGAAAAATGAAACCTATCCGGTTATTTATTGGTTTAGATACAGGGCTGTGCTCACTGTAAGACTGCCAGTTTAATTTCCAGGAAAAGCTCTTCTAGCCAGTGACTTTAAAACTCTTCTGCACTTTTCTTATTAACCTGTTTCCTGTGGTCATGGAAGACCAGAAGAGCTGATGGCAGTATGGATTTAAAAGAAAAAATACTACAGGTTTCCAAAGGCCGGTATGAAAATGCATTGCCAGCAATCACACTTCTGAGGAGAGGAATTCATCTCAAGGCTCCTGCTGGCTATGGGCATCACAACACAAAAGAGAAGAAGGTTTCCCTTGAATTACTAAGAGTGAACTCAGTAAATGTCATTCAGATACCAGCCGAGTGGCTGTCAAACATACCTGAAGCACTGGTACCATTAGATTTAGCAAGATACCTCACTTTCTCCTCACCACCTTCAGTTTGTCTGGCTCCACATTGTAGCACCACAGCAGAACACATCATGCTAAGTGAACATTGAAGTTATATATACAAAAATTATGATCAGCCAAAACAAACAAACAAAACCCACCACCAACAAAAAAATAGTGACCTGTAACCACAAGAAATTGTTGCCCTCTTTTAAGTCAGTTGCTGATGAAAAAAGGCAAATAGCATTACTAGTGCGTACGCTGCCACAGCAAGGAGGAGGCTGGAATCGCCGATTACTAAAGATCCCACTGACACTGGACGTTGTCCATAAGTGAGAAGAGCTGGATTCCCACCTCGTCTGGTCCACCAGCCCAGCCCACCAGCACCCATCCCAGCTCAGACCAGGCTCTTGCTCAGTTGGCTGGGTACGACAAACGTGCCAACGTACCAAGGACACCTAGTGCCAAACCCTGCATCATCTCATTGATCTTCCATAAACATATTAAACCCAAGGGGTGCCAGACTGATACCCAGAGCACTGCATTCTTGAAAAGCCTTTGGTTTCTTCTCAATTTAAACCTCAAGACAGCAAATACAGCCAGAGACCTCTCTTCTGCTTCTTCCTTGGTCTCTGAGGTAGGCTGTTCAAATGCCATTCAGTCACCTTTCTCATAAGTTGCTGTACTCTTCTTGCTGCTGATGAAGGTACAACCAAAAAGAGAGTTTCTGCCCACAACATTGCCCTGAGGTTGCACCTAGCCTTCCCTGTAACAGGCAAAGTGATATTTAATGTACAGTCCAAACAAGCTAACCTCACCTATGTGATCACTGCAGCTCTTCATGAGGGAGGGCGTACGCTGTAAAAAGGTACCATACGGATACTGCTGAAGGAGGCAAATCCTTTTAGAGTAAACACTTTCTGTAGAGAAGCTGTCTGGGTGAGCTTACAGCTAAGGATGAAGGTAGACAGGTCCAGTAGAGAAACAGCACTCTGCTATTGTTTGCTGTGATTTGAAAAACATAATTAAGGGGCCATTTGTGCTGACAAAGGGAATTTTTGAGGTCTGTCTTGTGCCTCCGGTTGTGGGTTGCACCTTTAATTTAATGAAGCCACAAGTGGTATATTAGCAGTGAAAGAGTTAATTAGTTGCCAAGTTAGCTATCTGTCAGCAGTGCTGAACAGATGCTGGGACCAAGAGGAGGCAATTGCTACAACAGCAATGAGCAGTGGAAGGTGGGAGGAATATAATAAATTAATGCCAACCGAGCTCTGATTTTTTTTTTTCCTGAAAATGTGAGGTCAGCCTTGAAAGGTGCATTACAGTGATTGCATAGAGGATGTGAGAATGAGTGTGAAGGAGAAATAAAGCCAATCAGAAATGAATTACAGAAGGTGACGCATATCAAAGTGACTCAAGAGAAATATGATACAGGTTTCAGAAAGGGTTATTGGAATATATGATGCTTCATGATGCTGTTTTCCACAGAACTGGTGTTTTGGTGAGGCCTATGCTGCTCCTATTCCAAAGAAAAATGTTGCAGTAGTCAAACCTGACAGGCGATCATAAATTTCTTCATAGCAATTGGAGACCTTTTCTAATAGAGTCCCCTGGACTGTGAAATATGGGCCACCAAACTGGGGAGAGAAATGTCTAGGAATTGGTTGGAAAAAATAGAAAAGGGAAAATGGCCAAGCCAAGGCATGGTGTCAGAGGGTATGATGTTTTCCTGGTGACCTGGTGGGGTAGGAGTTATGCAACTTCGTAGTCTTTGGACCAGACCAGCATCTCTTTGGCTATACCTTCCTACAGGTTCCTTCCGTGCCTAACGTTAAGTTGCAGGGGGTATGTCAAGAAGCTGCCATGCTTTTAAAATGCAATGCACAGTCAGGACACTAATACGGACACCCATTTTACAGCAAATTATATGGTGCCTTTATCGGGGCCATATTCTTAGCAACATTAAGCTGCCTTGCCACAGCGCACAGCTACTCAGGTATAGAATATTCATTAAAGGAATTTGTATCGATTTTTTTTTTTTTTTATCTTGGCACTCTGCCCACTGCACATTTTCATGCCAAGATAAGATTCTTTAGTCATTTGTTCTTTCTATGTCTTAATGGCTTTAAGAAAAACCATGGTTTTAAAGAATCTCGAGGGAGAATGCTTTATAAGGCCCTTGTACTGACTACAGCCAAGTGGATTTCCAGCACATCTCGGGCACTCTCTTAGGCTGGCTTTGTTAGGAAGGAGTCAGGCATCACTTAAGCCATTTGTTTTGTGGCTATTCCTGTCTTCCCGATACCTTGGCAACTGTTCTGGGAGGAAAATGGAAAACAGAGGAAGTTTTAAGGACCAGGAAGAAAGAGAAGGTCACATTCAATCAGCACTTCAGGTACCAAAGTGAAGTAAGCCTGTTCATTTTTAGGAAGGAATTTTAGCAGGATTTGACCCTATTTTTAGAAATACCCATTTCAAATCAAATTCCTCTTGCACTTCTGCATCAGGTTTTATTTATTGTTGCAATTGTATCCCTTATTACAAATAGTTCTTCACCACTGTACCTTTTATGTTTATTTTTTGTAAAGGATATAAAAGGCCAACCCACCAGTGTTAAGATCTTTAGAATTTCCTCAGGACATTAGACTACAGCCCCAATTTTGGGAGCCGATCAGAAATGTGAGAGCACAGCCAATCAAACCATTCTAGCTGTCATAAATCTGTGTTAAATTGTTGTCATCTCCAGCTGCTCATTAATCCGAAACCTTTCAGAGAACCAGCACAAAACCCAGCCACATGTGTGCTTTAGCAAGAAGGGGCAGTAACTGAGAAGACCAGGGAGAGATAGGAGCAAGCACTGTCCCCACTCACCTGCAATCTGCTTCTGTCAAACCAGTTTGCTTTCCTGTGCTCTAAATATGAATGCTAATTTTATTCTGTTCTTCACTTTGGTTTTATCTGTGGGAAGGTTACAGGGTGAACCTGAAGGACCTCGACACAGTGTCCTTGATTAAAATAGGAACATTGCTACAGCTCTTACTTGGATGCAGTTAGGAACTGGCATTAAATGTTTTAAAAAAAATAAGTTTCAAGGGTGGAGAGCATCCTCAGTGGAATGGGATTGCCCCGTATTTAACCTGTTCTGAGAATAAAAAAGGCGATAGTTTATTATATTTGGGAGTTGGAAAACAAAGAGCAGAGCCAGAACATACAAACCACACGACGATCGGCTCGGTGTACTGGGGACACTAGCATCTTAAATTTACCCTGGCATGTAAAATGAGATCTCTAGGGGAAGTGACTGGTTTGACACTGGAATGATGCTCTTATAACAGATGGTCTGGGAAGAAATGAATGTAGAAGAATGCTAAATATTACATCTTTGACAATATGAGTTTTCAGGCTTCACATATTAGACCCCAGAATAGTTATTCATTCTGCTAATTCCCCAAGGTAAAAACGGGAAGCGTAGTGTCACTTACAATTCATCACCTCCCTAATTAAGAGCAAGAAAACATCCTTTGAGTATAACTGATGCCTTTCTGAACCTGCCATTAGAGCTGGAATGGGTAAAAACGGGGGCTGCCGTTTCCTTTTAAGTGTGAGGCAATGATCCCAGGGTACTTTTCCTACTAACGCTATTGATGACAACTCCTTTGCAGAACTTGGGGTCACACAACACACTGGCAACTACTCCAGTTCCACCTCAGTGCTTACAGCTGATGTGTTACAGCACTCAAGCTTTCAAAATTACATCCACACTAAAAACATCACATCTCTAAAGAGCAAGCAAGCAGTGCAAAGGTCTCTGTTCCTTCAGGGGCTGCACTAGCTCATGAAACAGCCTCTTTGGAGGTGCACAGAGAGGCCAAAGCTGCCTCTGTTGGACTGGGGCACAGCAGTTTAATGCAGTGGCACTTTTGTAGTCTCCTATGTGACATTTTAAAGCATTGTTAGGAGGCAAACAAAGCAAAACAGCTACATCTGAGGTCAGGCCTGCCTTTTGGTTATGTCCGGATAGTGCAGTAGGATCCTGGTCCAGTAGAGGGGCTCCTACACACTTGAATAGTGAAAGAGAAAGAACAGTATGACGGGTGAGACAGGTTGTCTGCGCTTTGCTACGGTTTCTTAAAAACCCCATTGTGGTAGTAATAGAACATCTATGCATTTGGATGCAGTGTGTTTTAAATTGTATGCCTTCATCCACAGTCCTGACTACAAATTGCAGCTCTGTCAGCTCTGCACAGTTAGCTTCAGTCTCCTGTTATGAGGTACACAGGGACAGGCATGGCTCTTTTCCTAAAAGATGCAATGAAGCAGCATAAATACACACACATATAAAGAAGTTTTCTCCTCTGGCTTACAGTAGTTACTGCAAGGTTTCTGGTGGGCTTGGTGTCAGCCCAGAACTGCTGCAGCAGCCAGTGGCACAAACTGGTTTGGTTTCCTTCTCAGTCTAGAGCACGTTGCTTAAGGCAGATCCTATCAGAGGAGGCAACATGCGGCTTCTGCTGACATCTCGCACTGTGCACCTTTCTAGCCCTTCTACAGAAAGCGAGCAACACCCAGGATCCAGAATGGAAAAAGGATTGTTCTGCAAATGTTTCTGTATAAGTAGACGGCAGACTTGCAGCATGGAGGTTAGATTAACTGGAGAACTTACTGAAAGGTACAAGGGCTTTTTGAGTTTTAGGAGGTGTGGAGGGGAATCCTTGTGCGTATCTGGGTAAGACTGAAGCAGTTGTGGGGCTCTTTGCTTTTTCTCTTCCTCCTTCACCTGCAGGATTATAAAGACGGGCGGTTAGGCACTAATGGCAGCGGGTGACTGACACGAGTGCTCCATCAGCGAAATGCTGTGGCTTTAAACAATACAGTGCCTCCCTCCCAGCAGCACTGATTTATCTCGGGGCAGATCACCTAGCAACAAAGTCTCTGTGGAGAAGGGTCTGGTGTATTTCAGGGAAAACACACCCTTGTAGAAGTGGGGCTAGGGCAAACACAGTGTTAGTTACGCCTAGGATTTTTATGAGTGGCTTTTCAGGAGCTAAAGGTTTTCCAATGGAGCAAGAATTACTTTTTATAACACCTTTTCTAGTTAGTAAATAGGTAACACTAAGAAAATAAGTATTCTGTTAGAAAGGTGACATTTTTCAGAGTGAAAAAGTGTTATCGGTACATATGTACCGACCTACACAGTCAAAGCAAGATTGTGTCTCATTTCAAAACAGCCATAAAAATGCAAATTAGAGAATGTGTTTGATTTTTTCTTATCTGATTCATTTTGAAGACAAAAAGAAATCCTTCCAGCCATACTTGGTAGGCTGCCTCGCTCGTACCAGTCGCGTGGAGGCAGCGCTGATGGCAGGTATGTTAGATCCACAAAGGGGACGTCGACCAGTTCCGTGTTTACATGATCAGGTGGTGAAACGAGGTGAGGACCCCCAGCTCCCGGGACAGTATCTGGGCCATCTCCATCACAGCCCCTGAGAAGATGCCACAGAACAGTTCACAGTGCTGCTGCTGCTGTTGTGATGACTTTTAGCGAAGCACCAAGCTGCAGCCAACGAACCCCTGCTGTATTGCACCAGGTAGAAAAGACGACTGGCTCTGTCAGATTTCTTTTTGCTTTCTACCACATCACCCTCAGGTGCCATTTCTGCAGTTATTTCAGTCAAATCTCACTTGCTGATACTTTGAGTGTCTATAACTTTGCCCAGTAGCAGATCTTGAAATCCCAGCCTGTTTCCTGAGCCAGAGCTGTATCTCTGAATGAGGCTCTCACGCACGGCATAACCATTTTTCCATTAGTGCACTAAAATTCTTCAATATCATTCCTCTTCATTCCTCTTACTGGAACTAGGACCTATAATTTGCTACTGGGCTGAGTTCAGGCTGGTTACCTACATTTTCACAGATTCTGAAACGAGCTCCTGAAGCGTGGATCTCCAGCAAAAATGCAGGAGTGGGAAACTAGCATGTTGAGGGTTCACAGACCATTGAGCTGAAGGAGTGAAGTGGGACTCGGAGAACCGTGCTCCATTCCCAGCTCTCCTGTAGACTTCTCTGAGATCTCAGATAAATCTCAACTCCCACTGATTGCCATTCCGCATCTCCACAAGAAAAAAATGTTTTTCAACCCTTTGTCTTTTTTTGTTTCCTTAGCCATCAGCCTTTAGAAACTGATATGACATCTTACAACTGGGTTTTACAGCACCAGATGCATAGAGGTTTGTAGGCACTAAGGGAAAGTAAATAATACCTGCTGCCTTCATGATCAGGGCTCAGGGACGGTGGACTCAGTGCCATGGGGAAGATAACTAATGACCCTGCAGTAACATTGCTCATGTTGACACAGTATCATGTTTAATAAGTTATTCAGAGGAGTTTCTTAAATTACATCTCTTCTGCATCTTCTCTTCAGCCACAAGCAAGGTATATATGTGTTTTTAAAGAGAGCATACATAAATGTTTTAACCTTGCCTACCAACAAGCTTGGAGTACCATCCTGCACTGTGATTGCCTGTTATTCAGAGGACCCTGTGCTCTGAAAGGCACGTCACAGAGATGGAAAGCTTTTACATGCAGGTTGAAGCAGTAAAAACTCACTGGCCTCAGAATGCCATCCCATTTAACTCTGAGATTTCCTTAAATGATCCATCTTACTTCCACCCCTCTTCCTTCCACCTTTACAAAAGGGGAGGTAGAGTCAAGCCTTCCTCTTTCAGCAAAGGTAAGGAGGAATTAATTAGTGTTACTTGATGGGCTACCCAAAAGTAAAAAAGGCTTTACACCTCTAGTCTTTGGGCCATCCTGCCTTTTAAAGCTGAATTCAGACTCCATGTTTTCCTAATCCTGCATTTCTTTGCTCACTAGGTGATGAAGTACATCAGCTAACGCCACCTGCAACAGTTGCTTTGCAGATTACACATTTACTGATGAGGAACTGCATTGGAGTTACTTGGTCCAACTGCAGAAGCCCCGAGGTGGTAAGAGTTGTGGTTTTCCTGGTGAGTGGGATTAGATTGGAATTGTTGACAAGCACCAGGAAGATTTCCCTTGTACCATGGCTCTTGTGAAAGGCTGCTTCTGCCCAGACGTCTGCAGGCTGCTGGGCTGCGTGTGAAAGGGGAGGAAGGTGCTGTAATTGTTGAGCAATTTCAGTTAACTGAAATGGGAAGTGTTGCTTGCATCATTGACCAGGAGATTATCGGCTTTTATGGCCACAAGTAATTGAACGTCCAAGCTAGGATGCTGGGGGCACGTTGCTACGATTTACAGTTTATTGAGCAAAGCAGGAGCAAGCAAGCAGAATTTAGCAATAACTTGACTTAAGAGCCTAATGGTTGAACTCCTTTCTTTCTTCCAATCTAACGATGCAAACACAGATCATATCAGTTTGGTTGTTCAATAGGAAATAAAATCACCCTTCTTTTCCCTGCCTCCAAGCTAGTAGGTAAATATCTTTGTACTAAGAAAACAGAGGAACAGAAAGGAAATAGAGATTGGTATTAAACAAATTATAAACTGTTACCTTGAAAACGTAAAACAAGCCAGTCAGAGCAAAGATGAGGTTAGATAAGCTCTTTGTGTGACACACAGTGCTGCAAAGCGCTGGCAAGCAGAACAGAGGAAACGAGTGAAAACAGGATCTTTGAAGACCACTTAACGTGCCCACCATGTGCTGACGTCTCTGAAAGGGCAGGTGCTAAACTCAGCTCAGCTTTTCGTTGTGGCTGTGCCAGGGAGCTGGGTGAGAGCTGCTCCCTGTCTTGCAGGTAACCATCCCACAGCATTGCTTCTGGAAACAACCAGGTTTTATCCTAAAGCTATTTACAGTGCTCGTTGTCATTGATTCTGCTGCATCAGAATCTTACTCCAATCAGTGTCTAAAAGCTGTTACTAACATCCAGGCTAACGCTACTATCAGACAGTTTTTACCTATTTACCCTTGTGCTTTGCCCTATGACTTCATTCTACCTTGTTAAGCCAGCTTCCATAAAAGCTTCATTTCCACGAAATCTCTTCTGTACCAGACTGTTTGTTATTATTTTTATATATAAAAAAAAGATCAGTGTGATGTTATGAGTTGTTACATGACTCTAGTAAAAATATACTGACCAAAATATCCAGCAATACATTTTCTGACAGCTGTATTTTATTCTTGGCTCCTCCTCATCCCATATTCAGCCAAAACCCCTGCTATCCCTCCTTTGTCACTTTCAACAGAGGAGCTTTGAGAATGCCTTCTTAACCATATGCTCTTCCCCATCACACTATGAAATTACCCCTTTCCCCTTTTTTAAAAGAACTTCAGGCCTTAGCCAGGGTGTTCTTGTGCAACCTTCTGATACTATTGCTTCTGTAAATTTACTATATGCCTAATTCTCATGCTGCCATCACTACTGCAAATATAAACAAGATAGGTGCACCAACCTCACTACGAGGAATTCACCTATAAAACTTCCACTCTGACAGCTTTTCTTTGTTTCCCTTGTCTCAGTCTGAGTTATTACCTTGTTTTTCCAACTGTGTCCATGCTTTACCGATTTACAGGTAGCTCAGATCTGCCACGTTTCTCCTGGCTGTAAAATCAGTTATCAAAAATACATGCCTCTAAGAAATAAATTCTTGCGATTAAGAGAAAGTTTTCTGTTTTGGAAATAAAGCATGAAGCACATGCCTGGGAAATCTCAGCAACTTCCTGCTAACTCCAAGGAGTCTGGGCTTCAGGCAATCATTTCAACAATTTCACTGTTAAAAAGGCAAAATAGGAAATGCATGCAATAGATATAAGTGTGCTAAGCTTCCTGGAAAAGCCAAATACAGGAAAATGTTTAAAGCTATTTCTGTCCTGTTAAAGGAGAAGACACGTATGAAAGTATCAAAGCCCCGTTATGATAGCATCGGGCTCAAATCAGCTGAGCTTGCTGAAGATAAACTCAAAGGCAAGCCAGGAGGCACATACATAATTTAAATGCCTTTTATGGCACTCAGCATCCAGCACAAGCTAATGCTGCTGCAGAGCTTGTTTCCTGCTCTGCGCTTACCACAAACAAGCAGGGAGCCCCTCTGAGACAAACAGAGATGGCTTTTCGGAGGCCAAGCTGGAACGTGCTTTAGTATGTTAAGAGTCCTAAGGTATTTGAAAATGCTCTGAAGTTCTTCATTCTGGGGAGAAAACAGTGGCTGGCCTGATGGCGAGAGGCACTACAGAAGACTTCTCAGGGTAACAGGACCAATTCACAGGTTTGCTCATGCATATCCAAGCTGTACACTGCTGAGAAGAGCTGGAGACCATTTGAGGCACTGTACACAGCACAGCTTGTATACACAAACTAAAAAAAGCCAAACTGAGTTATGCAGTGGCTGGCTCTTCAGGCCATCCAGAACTCAGTCACCATTCCCAGTCCTATTTTACATCATCTACAGCTGGTTTTGTTCTGAGCTGACAAACAGCACGCTCGTGTAAGTTGCTGTTGGCTTTCTGATATCGCTGCTTTTTGTTGCTGAGCATCTTAGGCTGTGGTCCTTACAGACAGTCAACAATTCATTTTCATCCTCACCTCAGCTTTTTTTTTTTTTTGTATTTGCAAGATGCTTCCCAAGAACAGTTCCATGTGCCTGTGGTAAGGAACAAAGTGCACAGCACCGTGCTTACAGCTGGGCAGGTCAGGGAAGGAGGAGTTTCCTTCCAGGTACCTAAGATGAAGGAGCTGTGTTTCAAGAAATGAGATCCTACAAAAACTAAGGCAGTGTATGCAGTATCTTTTAAAAAAGCCTTTGTAAAGTCATTTCAAACTGGGTTTTACACACTGCCGATCTTCTAAACCACAGAGTAGTTACCATTCATCTGTATGTTATTACTAGCAGCATAGGAAGAGGGCTATCCTAAAAGCAACAAATCCAAGGTCCAGTAATTTTTTTTCACTTGTGACAGCTCATTGTCCAGACAGGAAGGTAACAGATATTACACATCTGTGAACTGCAATGCTAGGATGGTTTTGCAAACTCCTGCTGTTAATAAAATCATTGGAGCAGGAAGACATGAACAAAGATAATAATCACAACGTATGGCACTATTAACTGCTGAGTTTTTTATGGGAGTGCTTCAGCGCTTTTTACAGTAACAATGCCACAGGATCTGTGCCTGCCCACACCTCTGATACAGTAAGCTCCATTTCTTCTCCTCAAGAGAAGATGCTTTTCAGCACTGAAACTCCTTTGATTCAGAAACACACAAAAGACACCCACGCACATTCAGCTGGCATCGTGTGCTAGCTGCTGAGACACAGCCGTCACTGTGAAGCAGGCAGTAGCACGGCTCTTCAGGCAACTGTAAGACATATGGAAGCCCCAGGAGGTCATGGGAGGTGGAGCAAGAAGTGTTATTTAAGGGCTCATTGTGTTTTCCTTTTATACAATAATAGTAAAATGCTATTTCTTCATTTGAGCAAGAAACTGTTCTACATATTCCTTATAAAAAGCCTGAAAGGCGGAAGGCAGGAGCCTACCTGCAATTTATTTAGGTTCAAGGTCTGTTCTGCTGCACTGCACGTAACTATGCACTTGGCAAAGGATTCCTCCTAAACCACCCGTCAGAAATCTAAGCAAAGGCTTGACACTCTTGTATAGAGCCAAAATTATCCTTGCCCCAGCACTGGCACTGGCACAGGAGAGAGGCAGCGTGTGACACCTCCTTAAGGTCACTGGAGACATGGGTGACCTCTGTCACAAAACACACCAGCCTTCAAAGCAGCTCTCACGAAGCTGAATTAAATGGGGTTTGAGTTTCCCCAGAAGATATCGGAAGCACTAAGAAAGGAGAAAGTCTGTGCTGCCACTGTAGGGGTAGTGACTGCCTTCTCTCTGGGACATCTGGAAATCGCTATGCTTTTTTTCCCCTCTATAATCTGTATTGCACTGGGATTTGAAGGGGAAAAAATAGGGAAGCTTTCAGAAAAGATGGGAGATGGGCAGCATCAGAAAAGAGCTGTGCTACCGATCTTGAAATGTAAGTGGAGGATTAAAAAAAAGCGTTGAATTATATACATTTTTTAAAGTGTAACAAATGAAAAATCCCCCAAGCTGGTAAAGCCCAGCTGGACAGACAGGCAGGTGTCAGCAATGACACAACCCACGCCAGGTGCAGGGTCAAAACTAAATTGTCTAGAAGTCCTGTCTCCACTAAGGCATCCACACAGCAAGGAGCAGACTCCACAGAACATTTTACAAGAGAAAGCTAGGTCCCAAGATTGCATCCCAATGCATTAGAATAACACCAGCAAAAGAAAAACAGAGATTCTGAAGGAAAGCTGAAAAACAAAGTTGTTACCTGCAATTTACCCACTGCAGACCTTGGGATACGAACTTGTTAACTGAGAAAAGCCAAGTTAGCTCCCTTGCTTACAGATCTTAGACAAACAGTTTCATATCTTTCTTATCACAGATGGAATGAAGAAACTATGAAACAAAATGTAAAAAAAAAAGAAAAAAAAAGTCAAATACTTGCATGCATTGGGTTCTCTTATCTGAGTAAGCATCACAAATGGGCAGTAGGCTCAAGACCATTTTTATCTTTTTTCCTCTCTGCACCAGCAAGATTCACAGAGAGACTTCAGGAAATAAGCTTAAAGGCCAAGAAATATTTGTTCTCTCAGGGAAACTGCATCCTCATGCTTTTGCTAATCTTGTTAGGGTGAGGACACAAACGCTGCCTGCCGGAATACATTTCCACTCCAACAAGAAGCAAAGGATGGTTATCCAGGGCTCAGCTGCCTGGAGAGAGGCTGAGCGGCTTTAGCAGCAGAAAGCCTGAGCTCAGAGAGCCGCAGTGCCCGAGGAAATTCTGTATCAGCTGGTGTCAGCTCCTGCAGAGCACCTAACGAGGTGCATCAGTGCAGAAAGGGACAGCAAGGGGAACGCTGCAGACCTGCTGCTAGGCTTTGTGGCACCGGCCAGGTCGTGCGAAAGACCTGCCAGCCTCTGCCTGTGACTGCCGGCAAGTGTCACCCCAGTGGTAACAGCCACCGAGGGAGGAGCAGCTTTCAAGACAGCTTTGAGAAAGAACAGGAGTGAAAAAATGATTTAGAAGGATAACCAGGTACAATTTTTGAAATGAGTAATTGACAAGGCAAAGCGCTGAAAAACTCAAACCTCATTCAAGTCGAGGAGACTTCTTAACCTCTGTCACTTCACAGAATGGGATCCTGGTTGCCAAGGGATTTTCTTTACCTAATAATTCATCTCCTTGCTACAGACTTACTGTACCTGGGATGTACTGCTAGCTTGAGAATGGCACTATGTTAGAAAATAGGTAATTTGTTTGTGAATTAAGACAGAGAAATGGTTGCTTTCCACCATCTGTTCTGGACAGCATGCAAACCTTGTACCTTCTTCGTCCACACTTCAGTGGCAACGTCTTCCTCTGTGACGAAGCCCTCAACAGTTTGCCAGTGACTCTTTTGGCTCCCTCCTCACATATATTAAACCCTCAGCTAAATGAGGACAGGAAGATGAGCCCTTTCCCTCTGCAAGGCTTTAAAATGCAATCAGCAGTGAATAGTGCATCTGAAATAGGCCTGGGCAGTCCCAGGCAGGTTCCAGAAGCAGAAACATTTGCTGCAAGCAATGTTCACTCCAGGCGTAAGGTGATGGCAGGACAAGCCAAGAAACAATTTGGCTTAATTAATTTACATCTAATGGCCATAAAACCGAGACACCATACTCCATAAAAATTAAGTGTCATCTTTTCAAATCCTTTAGACTGCTGTGCTGCAGTCTTTCTCCTTCTTCACTGCTTAACTCCTGCTGCTGCTTCAGTGATGCTTGGGGCCTGCTAAGATGTTTTCTCCCGGCACTGTGGTAAACTTCCATACCCTGGGAAGGAGCCGATTCCTCTAAGGCCGCATCAAAAGCATCTCCTGTCATCACAAGGGCATTATCCAGTCACATCCCCGTCCCATCTGAGGGTGGAAGGGGAGTTTTCTTTGGGGAAAAAGGACATACGATCTCAGCTGCTTCACTTCCATCATTCTGGGACAAGACATATAGGCTAGGTAAAATCATCAGACCACACGTGACATAAGGACATTACCTGGGTGGTAGAAGAGTGAAATTTTGAACCACTGCAAGCTTACACACAACTGAGAACACTGTTCTATTCCCCTTTTGTTTCTCTGTGTAAAGCAGAGCTGATGAAAGCTCAATTTCTTCACAGCAAGTGCAGAAGAAACATTGATAATTGTGCATGCAATTGGGAGCACTATCTGAAGAAAGAAGAAACTGAGCTGCTGGCAGGTGTTAAGGGAAGCTTGCACTCTCCCTGCCTGTGCCAGCTTGAAACATCCCCACATGCTGCTTGACCCGTC
The DNA here is from genome assembly GCF_009819795.1 of Aythya fuligula. Lineage (NCBI taxonomy): Eukaryota > Metazoa > Chordata > Aves > Anseriformes > Anatidae > Aythya > Aythya fuligula. The sequence continues at coordinate 3,450,106 of NC_045562.1, forward strand.
TGTTCTCAGATTCCACGAGTCGATCTGCCAACAGCTCTTTGCCCTGTGAATCTGCAACACTCCTTTGAACCTTTGGCAACAGCAAGCCAGAGTTTGGAAACCATTGTCTAAAATGACAAATAAGCACAGCTCAGAAAAAGAAAAAAAAAAAAAACAAAAAGAAAAAAAGATTACCTGATGCATGCGTATTTTTAAAATCCTTTCTTCAATTTCCTGTTAAGCAGGTGCCTGGTAAAACAAACAAAATATCCAGCTGAAAATAAAAGTACTGCCTAGGTAACTTTGAAGGAGACTGAGTGATGGAAAAAAGCCCAAACCCTTGGCACACAGAGGGGCTGTTCTTGTGAATAACCCTACTACAGAGTGAAATAAGAAAAGCAGGAAGGGGATGAAAGTGTCAGCTCTGGCAGGGTGGAGAGGCTCAGAAATAAGCTCCCAAGGCCCAGCCTAAAGCTCAGGATGAAATGAATCAAACAGAACACTGAAATCCCCTCTCTGCCACTTCTACAGCACATTCGGCAGCCAGTCAAAGCCGGGTTGGTGAAGTTGCGTATGCCCAGTAACAGGGCTGACCGAGATAATTCTTTGGAAATAAAAAAGCGGAAGGCCTGAATTTATTCCAGCAACGAGTCTAACTTATTTTATGCATGACCGCTAATATGAGTTTGAAGGACTAAAATTAAACTTTGCTACTTTTAGAAAACCTCTAGTACTTAACTCGCTGTGCATCCTGAGCAGCACAAACACACTGAAGTGCCTGTTGGTCTTGGCAGAACAGGCATCCTTCTGAGCTGCAGAAGAAAAAAAGAATGAACTTAAAAGTGGATTTCTTTTGGACCATGTGTTGTTCTTTAAGTATTTAAAAAATAATTGAAGACTCCCAAACTTTCTTGTGGCACAGCAATTGTCACTACTTTTTACACCACTGACCACGTTTGGTTCCTCCAAGGGCTGCACTGGGTGCAAAATTAAGAGATATGCCAGGAAATAAGAAGTGCTTTGCACCACATTGCCATTATTTGTTAACATCTAGTTCTATTTTTGCTTTTCAGCATAACTTTCTGTACACTCACCCGCAGAGACATGGTAGTTTATTCAGCTCTTGTCCTGTAGCTTTCTCCAGCAGCTGCAAGTGAACTATTTCCGCATGTATCTGAATGCTGCCCTGCTTCATCTGGGCCTACCAGGAGATCTGAAAGGAGTCAGCTTTGAACAAAGAACCACAAAGAATTCGGTTCTCATTGTTGACAGGACTTTTTATTACAAAGAGTAACAAAGTGCTTTCCATAGGATTCATTTAGTACAGAGCTTTTAAGAAATGTGGGTTTTGCTTTTTAGACGACAGTTTCAATGGGATGATTTTTCAGTGCAAACAGGGTCCTCCAAGATTCTCCTTCGTGCAGTTTCTTCTCTGTACACAGTAGTTCAGACATTTATGCATTTGGCAGGTGTGAAACAGTACCAAAGAGTCCATCCTTTAAAAAACAGAGGTTATATAAAAAGCTTTTCATACGTTACATTGACCAACAGAAATTATATCATTCGTTGTTTGATGCAGACTTAGGGGACAAAATTCCTTCATAGAGTCCCTACACCAAGGCGCATCCAGGTACTTTCAGTTCCAATAATCATAAATACCAATATAAACAGACAAAAGTGACCTTTTTTTTTTTTTTTTTAAATGAACCTTCCGCTTTTTAGCTAGGGACATTCTTGGAATGCCTGTTGCTCTCTCTGCCTTCAGCTACATTTGGATGGAAGGAAGAACACAGCACAAGGACTGCTCACCCATTTCCTCCTCACTTTTGGCACAGGTTTACAATCAGATTTCTTATAATCCATATAAGCATCACTTCACTGCATTCCATTTTCCACTCTTTGGGTCTGACTGTATCTCAGTCCCCTTTATTCCTTATGCCTCTTCTTTCCCTGCAGCTGGCAGGGAGATATAGCAATATAGCAATAGCTTTAAAAATAATAATAGTAAAAAAGACTGCAAATTCTTATATACAATGGAATGTATGAAACCAAGAAGGCAGACAGTGGAAGGTGAGGGGTATCTTCATGCAAGGCTCGTTTTCTTCATTTTCAGTCAACCTAACTCCATTAAGAGAACCATTCTTCTGAGTTTTAAAAAGTTTAAAAGCTTCTATGAAAGACAACGTTATTACCCACAAGAGAAACAATGTCAAGTATTCACCGTACACAACCTTAGTCCAAAAGCTACCTCTCCGTACATCGCAGGTATAGAGACACGAACATGAAAAGAACAACTGAAATGACTCCACGAGCAAAACAGCCACAGTGATGAAGGCAATAGGAGGTTACATGCATATACACAATTCCCTCAGCTCGACACTCACACCCGTGGTTCATTGCTCCCCATTCCTTATGTACAAAGTCACTGCTCCAAAAAACACCACGTGCCGTGCCACAATACAGCGTCTTCACACAAGTGCTACTGCAACGAGGGGATCACGTCGACACTTTCCCACGAGACAAAAGGAATTGGATGAGCTTCTCTGAACAGTAATTTGATTATGGGAAGAAAGGAAGGATTTTATTTCAAATGACAGGATGCTTTTGTAGAATAGCCCTTATACAGGAGAAGAACACACATAAAACCACCATTACAGCTATACAAATATGCAAAGGTATAAACAGATGTTCTGCTTTCTAAAGGATTTGAAACAAAAACCAGAGTTTACCCATAGGCACTTGAGTACAGAGCTTCCTGCCGCTGAGTTCAGTGTGTACTCGCTGACTCGCTGTTTGCTTTTGGACTTGCAGCTGCGAATAACAACCCCCTGCACCTAGGAGCACCTTCTGTTGTCAAACACCTCCCTGCCGTCAGCGTGGCTGTTTGACCAGGTGCCATCCAAGCACGCCCCAGGCCTCTTCCCACAGCCATGCAGTCACACCAGTTCGCCAGAGCCTCCCGATCCACAGTCAAGGTCATCAGATCTGGACAGGGGACACGACTCCTCACAACACAGCTACTCATTAGAGCAGCTGAGACATTTCTACAGGTGGCATTCAGGCACCTAACCACTTCAAAGGAGCCAAGTGTCTTAAAGTTCAGAGCACTAAACAGCAGTCAGTACACCAACAGGAAAGTCTGTAAGGACTGGGGCCAAAGGCCCTGGAAACTGAGCCCAGCAACCAACACAATCCATACTGGCATAAAACCTGCCTTGTGAATCCAGTTGCAGGGCTGGGACCGTAAGGGAGCTACCCTTAACTTCAAAAGTCTTTGGAAAAGACTCAGCATTTTCAACTAAAAACTATCTGTTGTTGATCAGTGCTAATATAAAAATGTTTAGGGGAAAAAAATCAAAACAAAACACTGCAAAAGCTTAAGTAGTTTTCTGTAAATTTCACACCTGATATTGTATCACTAAATAATGTATAATTTCATTCTGCCATAGATGAAGCCAACTTTGTAATTAAGTTAAAAAGCGATTAAGTTAAAAATTGTACAACAAACGTTAAACTTGTAGCCTATTTAGTAACGATTCTGTCTCATTTTACTATTTTCCTTTAAATGAGCACGTTCAACTCACTCTGAAATACTCAATACATCCTTGGCATGGCTCCTAGGGAGCCAGGGAGAATTTTGCACCTACTTTTGAATATATATATTTATATATATATATATATATATATATATCCTATTCTCAGATTTGTGTTGCCCATGACACCCACCTGTTGAGGGATTTTTGAAACAGCGAAGATGCCATGGCTTGCTGCAGCTGAGCAAACCAAGCTACCAGGGCAGCTATGAGAAGTTCCCATGAGCGTTCCCACATCGCCCAATTGAGGAATTCAGAAAAATATTGTTACCAGCAGCTGGCTTCAAGGACAAGGTCTACGTGACTGCTAATCACAAGGGGGTTGTTTTCTTGTAGTTGTTTGTCTGAGTGCTTTTGACCAATAATCTTTTGTGAGACACTGTCCGCCCCTGTTAAGTTCACTATAAAAGTTGGGCTATTCGGGCAATAAGATGGAGCATGAGCTGACCACACTGGTGGCTGTCATGCTTTCGGCCGTGCTTCCTGCAACACCCAGCTATAGATACATATTTTACAGATACACATTTTATTGCCTGTTTTGGAAATAAATCAATTAAGACTGCTAAATAAAATGACCCCTTGATTTCAATGACAATCTTGTCCTGCATGAGGAAACAAGCCTGATTTACTTATGCACGCAAATCTTCTCGCTCGTGTTGGGAGCACAGCTCAGACACATTGTGCAGGACCCCAGAGGAAGCAGACAATATGCTAGCTTCGCTGTCTGGAATGGCAAATTTCCAACACCGCAGTTAAAACTACCTGCAAAGTCCATGAATTAGCCAAATATTTGTCTTCAGAAGGAGGTGTGAGGGGAAGAGCAAGATAAAAAAAAAAAAAAAAAAAAAAAAGCAGCAGGAGCTGAGTACATTCCCAAAACGGAGGCAGAGCTGCATTAGACCATTTGGCTAAATGGGATTATGATTCCTCCCCAGCCCTAAACAACAGCTGAAGTCTCGTGTGAAGTCACCAGCATTAGTATAAAAGCATTTTTCTGGCGTAGCTTGCTTCCTGGAGGAAAACTTGGTATAAACTGTACTGAAGCAGAGGTGCTTTCATGTCAGGAAGCTGTGTCCATCTTCTGAGTGTTTGTCATTGGAGGTTTCTTAGCAAGCCTCCCTCGTGTATATCTACTTTTTCAGCAACAAACTAGCAGATTATGCAGATTCAGAGAACAAACCACACACAGCCCCTCTGGCAATGAAGCAGGACACTCGCATCCAGTGCCCTCTTCAAACCAGACAGGAAATTTTCACTATGCAAAACAAGAACATTGCAGGGTGGGGGATAAAAAGCCAGTCCTGGGACTAAGGACCCAAGGGCGTAGAAAAGGGTACATTACTCTGGACACCATTATATGAAGAACGGCTCATTTTTTGCCCTTCGAAGCTGTAGCAGAACTACTGACTTTGCTTTGAATTGACAATTTTAGTTCACCCCCATCCCACACCTCAGAAGTTCAGCAAAACACAATTCAAAGCTTTGCAGCTTTCGATGTGCCACCCATTTACTTAAACTCACAAATCCACCGAGATGGTGACAGCGTTTAAATACATAATCCAACAGGCATCTGTAAAACCTTACTGTTGTACATAAATAATGACAAGGCACAGAACAGCAACTAGTCCCAGAGCTTGTAAGCCAACGAACCAGAGCATGACCCAGAAGAATATAATAATTACGGGCTCTACTATCCGTTCTCCAAAGTACATCCTTGTGAAGCCTATTCTGATAAGGCTTTTGTTTAGTTCGCCGAAGAGAGTCCCCATCTTTTTATAATCATCTATTACGGGTTCTGCGGTGTGGTTTCTTTGTTCTTGTTGGACCTGCGGGTAGAAGACAAAATTAAGGAATATATTGTACAATCAGTTCATATTACCATGATTCATGTGAGCAAGGCTCAGCAGTTTATATTTTAATGCGTAAACACAGGATATACACACTATAATTTACTCCTTAGATCGAGAAGCTGAAAAGGCTTTGCAGCTTGTGACTTGGGTACAGCGTGAAGGATGAGACTGCCTGGTCTGAACTCGGGGCACGTAAAATAGTGCACAGAAAATAGTGCAAGGTGGACACGGGAAGACAGACCAAAGTGGTGGTACCAGGAAACACAGCAGAGAGAAAGCTCTGCAGCATTCCCAAAATGGAAAATGATGGGGCAAGTTCACAGCACGGCAAAAGAACATCTTGAGATGAAGGTAGCATGGTTCACAGCAAAAAAACATGCATCAAAGGCGCTGTTTCAACATGTGTATTGTAACTAGATTAGAGAGCTTGAAATCCCCTCTGTAATTCCCCAACGTCCAGAGATGCTTTGCACAAACCCTTACCGCCTGGTGTTTGGGTGTGACGGGGCGAGCACACTTTCAAGATGATGAACATGAGTTTGCTAATCCTTCCATTAGGCAGCAATGCAAACACAAACAGCAGCTACTCATCAATATTTCAGTCAGCTGATCAATAAGTCCAACAAATTGCCTGTAAACCCTACGTGCAATTAGTCCACTCCTGGATTCCAAGCACATGTGCATCTTCAATTACGTCTCCACAGATGAAAGCCGCTCGGCGTCCCTGGTTACACGGCACAGTCTCGGTAGGAAACACAAACCCTGCCCACAGCAAGGCAAAGTGAATTCCCGTTCCCGCAGCAAACCAACCAGTGCCTTTTTTTTCTAAGCCAAACTTCAGGCCATAACGTGCCCGACTGAAGGTTGGGCAAACCACCACAGCTGCTACTGGGGGAAAAAAAAAAAACAAAAACAAACAACAAAAAAACAAACGAAAGCCTGCAGTCCCTCAGCTGTGTGTGCTTGGGTAGTTTCTTATTTGCATATTCACATAAAGATTTTGGTTTAAGCTTTGGCACTGAATCCCAGAAAGGGAGGGGTGCAGGAAGCCTGAACAGTAAGGGGTGTTGTATTCAATTTCTGTGTGTTTCTGCAGAGGAGTCTAACCTTGGAGAATCGCAGCGCTTGGTGGTACACACCGACAGCCGCCCACCTCTCCACTTTTCAGCCTGCTTCTCAAGCACAGGTCATTTCTGCCCCACCTCAGTGGATATGAAACCTCCATTTTTCAGCGTTTTGCCCTTAATAGTGCTAATAATTCAAGCAGCTATTAATTTCTCTTCAATTCCAGCGTTTCAACATCAGCCTCTCCAGGAAAGGTAGAGCCTCTTTGGTAAGTAAGCCCAGGCTTGCCGGAGCAGCCTCCGAGTGGCAGAGTGCTCGCTGCCCTAGGAACGAGGCATTTGCACAGCAGCTCTCGTTCCTCTCCTCACAGAGCACTGGGGGACACAGTACTATTAGCCTAAGTGGTGAATTGATCACAATGATTAGGGAAAAGAGAAGGGATGTGTTTGGAAGGAAACATCCATCCTCTGGGACGGAGGAGGAGAGCAGAGAACAGCTCTCGTCAAGTGGTACAGAGACCACGCCTGAGAGAAACATCTCATGCACGCAGAGAAACCACTACATGTGCCAGAGAAGTAGCTTAGGTGTCAAGCTAGCAGCCACTGCAACCGGGAGAGGAAACCCAAATTAACAAGCAAATCCTTTTTGTGGCTGTGGATCGCTGACAGCGCTCCTAACCCTGCTGGAAGCCTCCCAGAGTGAGTCGGGGGAGCTCCAGCTCCGCTCCACCCGGACAACCTCTCCTTCCCAAACCAGGGTGGATTTGTGAATCCCCAGAGCACTTACACGAAGCGTGCTTCTCGGCAAGGAGACTCTACAACACAGAGGGCATACTTCTCTTCATTACTGCGTATTCATTTTACATACTGGACACGTAGGTTTCTTCAGAGGTGGAACTAAAAGAAGACCATCCGGGCAAGCACCAGTAATGTCACAATACCCCAAACAGCTACAAGAGGAAGCGTTAGAAAAGCTTTTAACACTACAGCTAGTTCTTCTCTCACTGATTTTCAGCGAGACAGTACAACTGCGTACAGTTATTCAGGTGTGCCCGTATCTCTGACCACATCCTCAGAACCAAATATCTCCTTTTTTTCCCTTAAGTACTTTTCCAAACATTTTTAGATGGTGGCTGCCTTCAGTAGGCACCCAGCTCCCTGTTGTCTCAGCTCCCGCTGGACTAAGTCTTGCTGAATCAGCCTGCGGCTAGAGAGACATTGCCACAAAAGAAAAACAAGGGAAGAGAGATGTACCCACCAGATCCCTCTCCAACAAAACAGCACAAAGCCTTCCCATTAAAAAGCAAGAGAAAAAAAAAGTTTCTGTTCCAATGTTGCTGTTTTAAAAACCAACAACCCAGACTTGGTTTCCTAACTTCATTTTTTAAGGATTTTTTTTGCCTATAAAAAGGGAGCAGAGGGAATTTCTTTACCTGCAACAGCTACAGAGAAAGCAAGCATTTGAGGCTTTACAGCAGCTCTTCCCCTGGTAGCTAACGAGTGGGGGCACCGCCAGACTTTATTTGCCAAACTGCAGGAGGTCAGGGAAGAGATCCACCTCGTCTCCAGTGACCTGCTTGCCTTTCCTCACTGTTTGAAACACAGGAGCAACGAAGAATGCCGGAGGGGCTGTGGGAACAGAAGTGCAACTGGAGATACAGGTGGCTGCACACCCACAACACCTGCTAACAGAGACAGCAGCACCCAACGTCTCTCCCCTCCTCACTAAACACCAAGGATTATTCCTGAAGGATAACACAGGATGGCACTCCACTGCTTGAACGGAGCTAAAAGCAAACTATTAGCAATGCCGATTGAATTTGTTCCCTGACCTAATGTTTCTTATCCAACTGCTGTAATGAATTACTGTTTACTGTAATTTAAATTAATTTTAAACCTAAGCGATGTTATTTTAGGCTTAATGGGACCATCAAGCCCCTTAACCAGGTTACGTTAATGTATTTCTTTATACAACGGTACAGCCGCTGCATATGGCTTCACTGCCTCAATTTCCTTCTCATTTTATATTCCTTAAACGCTCTCAAATGAATACTGTGATAATTCTGTTTTCTCCTTTTCACATGTTCAGCGCTTGGTTTCTATGTTGGCGTGAAGTTATTTACAATTAAACGCAGAGCTCTCACGTGGAACGAAAGGGGAAGTGCTGGTCACGAGCCCACGGCGCTGTCTGCACCGCCCCGCTTTCTGTCGGCTCTTCAGATTTCTGGTGTTCTGAAGTAAACCTCTGTGCTCAAAATGAGGTACTTTCAGCTGGAAAGCTGTTGTTCACTGCCTCTCGCAATTTCCTGGCGAGAAGGCGGGGCTCAAAGATCCAAGCCTGACAAACCTTACTGCAGGAAGGCTGGAACCAAATTGTACCCAGATGCTAAAGCCAAACGGCTCAGGGCTTTAGATGCTCGAAGGAGAACCCGTTGAACCCCTCCCTGAGGCAGGATGCCAGGAAAGGACCTTTTATTTTTTTTTCAGAGTAAAAGTCTCTGAAGAGCCCGCAGAGCAGATGCTGAGCACGAGCTCTGCCAGCCCCCCGTGCAGCGTGCGCTCCCCATTCCCTCAAGCAGTGCCGAAAAACCCTCCCCGTAACGGGACGTGTTGCTGGCCTAGCCTTAGAGCAGCAGAAAAGGTGAAGTCAGCTCAGCCCACTGAACCCAGTGAACATCTGCCGGGGGCTTTACCCACCACGTCTGTCATCAACATAACCCACAAAGTTATCCGTATGCTGACCGCTACCTGAGCTCATGGCAGACTCCCATCACGTTCGCTCACATCCAAGCTACCCAAGCTCGGGAAAGCCCATGGGACATCTGCATTTTCCAGGTGACGAGCGGGGGCTGTTTGCTATCAGTCTGGTAGCAGCGCCTTTCCTGAGCTTACCTCATGCAGAGAGGCACGAGGTGCTGTAAGAACATGACCCTCCCCAAAAAAACACCTTTGAAAGGCCTCACCTGCATTCACTAGGAGAGGAGGGTAAATTTAGCACTGAACTTCTCACTGTCCTTTAAGGCACCTCTGAAGTGTAACACGCTCAGGTCTTTTTTCCTCAGTGCCCACCACTGATGACTTGCAGACTGTATTTCATTGCTTCCTGAGCCCCCAGAGGATGCAGGTCAGGAACAGGTCCGGAGGGGCCATGCGCCTGCCCAACATACCTGGCTTGTTTTGTGTGGGGTGCACACGTGTAGAAAAATCCCAAATAACTGACTTGAGTCAAATAAATGGATGAAGCTGAGCAGCTTCTGTCCTGTAGCAGGACGGAGTGGATGAATGTAAGGAATCCATTCCACCTAAAGAATCTTTTTTTCTTTAATTAAACCACTCTGAAGGTACAACATTCAAAGCAAACCAAGTAACATCCTGCTTCCTATTTCTCACGATTAATGACCTGAAGAAGTCCTAAGAGCCTTCTGTTGCTCTGACACCTTGAAAAATTCCCACCTGCACTCGACTAAGCAACACCACCAGGCTGAGTTCAACTCTGTCAGCTCCTCGCTGCTTGCACCAGCTGCCCAAAAGAGCATTACACAGATGTGAGCTCCCACAATGGAAGGGAAAGAAGCCTAATGGATCGGGAACACAATTGCCCTCCATGTGCTGTGGATGTAAACGGTTGTGAAATAGCTCTTACAGTTTGGAAACATGCTGCTGGGCTGGTGGGGAAGAAGTAAAAGAGAGGGAAGGAGGAAAAAAGGTATCCATCAAGTTCACCTCAAACACAAAAGCAGCCGTGTCTCCAAACTGTTTCTAACACGCCTCAGATCATAACCGGTCACATTTACTGTTATAAAAGAAAAAGAGAGGGCATGTTTAAGACAATTATTTCCATATCAGATAGGAAAGAACCCCCTTTGGAATTTAATAACAAATGTGTTTAACAGCATCTAAACGAAACACTAAGAATCTGTAATCAATAAACTTGCTCTCATATATACACCTGCACTTTTTTTTTTTTAATATAAAAAGTTTCTTCTGCAGCATTTAAGTTCTCACGGTCTATTTTCCTCCACTCGTGTCTATTTTTACTGCAGGGAACAGGTGTTGTGTCTGACAGCTGAAGCCCACACGTACTTCAGTGTCAAAAAAGCCACTAAGACATGGCTTTGGCAACACGCGTACCTCCTGAAAAATACTCCTCTAGTTTTGAAAGCTAGACACTGAGGCACAGAAAAGACACCTTCACAAAGTCATCTCCGTCCAGAGATTGCAAACTAAAACTGAAAATACTTTGAGCTCAATCTTACTCAAAAATATGAGAAGAAAGCAAGCAGATGACAGAGGCTATGCCAGACGAAACCACAAGCTCCCTTTCCCTCCAAAAGGAGAGGCCAGCTTCTGCGCAGAGGAACCATGGCACAGCTGCTGCTATCGGATGGCTGCCAGCCACCTCAGTCGAGGAGGAATGAAATACCCGATTTCCCACATATTCATGGCCCAGTGTATTGCCATGGACAGCCTTTTTAAAGGTGAAATTTGCCCAAGAATGGCAAATAACTTTACTGGAAAGTTTCTTTTTTTTTTCCTTCCTTCCTTCCTCTTCTATTGTAGCGGGAAGAAAACTGCATCCCTACACGATACTCACTCGCACGTAACTAATGTTTAGTGTGTGACCTTGTAACTACGTGGTAAAAACATCTTGACACGCAGCCAGCAGACTATTAAGAAAACACACTTCATTTAAACTGTCTGGAGAACATCAGCCCAGGCTCATTTCTGCAGGTTAACTTTAATCTGATATGTAAATATTAAAATATTAATAGATTAGAAAACGAGGGGGGGGAAAAAAAGTCATAAATCACTTCCAAATGAAAAACAAGGCAGTGGAAAAACTAAGTTCAATGTGTTCCTAGGGTGGAGGGAGGAGGGAATGCAACAAACATAGAGGAAATCTTAATACTAGAACTACTTCACAATAGCTATCGATAGCAGTAGCATCCTGTAACTGGGAGTTTCAATGAAAACTTGCAGAATGAAGATTGGGTTAACGTCGGTGTCACAGCAAGAACCTAGGCACCATTCACGACATAGAAACAAGATGTTTCTATAGAAACAAGCAACAACATAAGAGAAGCAAGAGCGATGTATTAGCTCCCCCACTATTTCGGCAGCGAACGTGAGAGTGCTGCAGCCAAACACGGGTACGGGAGGCCAGAGGAGAGGCTGCCTCCCTCCCCTGGCACGGGATGCTGCTGCCTGCCCGTGCCCTCCGCTCGGCTGCACAAGGCGCTCCTCCTGCTGTCCCCGTGACCCCATCCCAGCCATACCCTGATTTCTCCCAGGGACCAGACCAAAAGGCATTTCCAATCATCTTTGCCTTGCACCTAGCAGCAACGTCCACAGGATTTTGTTTTATCAAGGTTTCCCCGCTCAAAGCGGTCTGCTCGAGCCAGCAGAAGGGTTGCAGCCCGCTGTACGGTCAGCCTGGTGTGAATCCTCTGGCTTGTGAGCTGCAGCAATGGTTATAGTATTTCCTCCTAGGGGGGAGACACTTCAGTTTGCTTCTTTCTCCAGAACACTTTTGGTTTTGACAAAGTAGGATCTTCATACTATTAAAGCAGAGCATGCTATGCTACCTTGTGCAGGTGCTACAAGTACACCTGAAGGCTTGTTTTTTCTTAAAACACTACCAACGCTCCGAAAACCCCATCATGATTTTTAGAAAGCTATTACTGTGTAGTTATGAACCTCTGCAATACAGATAAGTCTCTAGGAGATCCAGAACAAATTTTGGAATAAGCCCTTCCTGCCAGGTACTGCTATTTTCAGTTTGGAAACAAATCCCAAGGAGGGCAAGCAGGAAAAGCCTACAATTTTCATCTTACCTTGGTGCAGAATAAATTAGAAGTAAGTTTCTAGCCTTTGGCACCCCGGTTGCCATGCATACAAGTTTACTTAAAAACGTTCCCGTCCCCTGCTGACTTGTGACTGAAACTCAGTAGTTCCAGGCAATGTAGTACAGATCTGTGGTGCAGTCAGTGTGCTACAGGAGAATGAAACATTTCTACCACAGAGACCATGATGCTGTTGAAAGCACCCTCCAATTTTGTCACGTCTGATTCTTTCTATCCTGGAGAAATACTAGGGATGCAGTATACTGGAAATTTACTCAAAAAGTTCAGGACTTGAAAACCTTCAGCTAAGCTATCCACACATATTCAACATAATTCTTGACGGGCAACACCAATTGTTTTTAATAATAATTCTTCTAAAGCTGAATCCATCTATTAAGAGGTAAAATACTCCATTTACAGAGACAAATGCTGTTCAAAATAATAAAGCAACCCAAAAAGTCAGAAACACAGGTTAATAAAAGGATGACTGTAAGCTAATTTAGCTACGTGTGAATACACACATTGCATACTAGCTCCACATTTAGATACCATCTAGGAGGATGGTTTAGCTTAGCTGTCTGACAACACTTGGGATTCTGTTTATCTTCAGCCAGCTCAAGGTGGAAATCTCAGCTTCAGTGAAGCAAACCTGGAATTTTGCCATTGCCCTCAACTTAAACAGATTACAAGAGGGTAAACCCATTACAGCCTAGACAGAACATTCTTGGTACAGGTTTATCTATGAGAAAAAAAGAAAAAAGATGTATATATTCACGGAATTTCTTTCTCCTGCAAAACAGTTTGATGACAGAAGGCTACTGAAAACAAAACTGGTCTGGTGTGAGCTGAGCAGAGATTTCACGCTTGCCCCTGGAAGTCTCCTGAACCCTGCCTTTACCAGCATCAGTTATAGCTGACAGTTCACAGAGTCATAGCAGGTCAGCCACCCTCATTCACCCTGCTTTTAAAGCACGAGAATTTACCTGCACTGAAAGCCAACACAGGTTGGCTTCCAAGTCCCTATAAACACCTCAGGCACTGTGTCTGCTGCTAATGCTACCTCACCTCCTACCGTAACACGGGACTTTTGCCTCACCTTTTGTTATCACACATCACCGTTTATTTCACCTTTCTACTCCCATTTCGTGGCTTAACCTGATAACATTTACAATATTGTCACACCAGCAGTGTAATAGAAGAACGGTGGAAGAAAACAACCCTGGCCCCGCAGTGCTTCAAAGTTTAATCATTCTCATCTTTGCATGCAAACCTACCAAGAATATTAATCACATTATCGTCTGGTTCAGCTTTTATTTTAATCGCTGAAGCAGGTAACTCTACAGCCTACTGCAGTAATGAATTTCATAGGCCATGTACGACATTTAGTAACACACCCTTTTAGTCTTTTAAAAACGTACCTCTCACTAACTTCATTAGGCAGGTCCTTGCTGTCCTTACCGTAATAAGCTTCAATACAATATTACAGCCAGAGGGTTTGGCACTTCATAAATAGATTTCCTAGAGACTATTCTCATAAAAAATAATAATAATAAAAAAAAAAGAGACTGCATATAGTATTATTTATGTCCTACTAATCAGGAAGGCATTATTTTAGAATTGTACCAGTAGGTAGGGTCTTACATAAAGTGAGTTCATTTGGGAGGAAATGTGGAAAAAATAGTACCAGCCCCAGGTCATCACTTAAAAAACTCTCGTAAAAGGCCAAAGAATTTGCTCTCGCCTACTTCTTTACTTTAAGAGCACCTTGGCCTTTCTGCTTTTTCTGCTTTTCTTGAAGCCCAAGTTTGCAGCAGGTCTTGCTACTGCTAACTCCAGATTCTCCTTCCCCACATACACATAAAAATAAAATACTCATATTTACAAGTTATGATTACTTTTACTATTATATAGTATATTCCCATGGTTATATATGTTTTCATATAGTTCATTAGCTATTTTAAGTGAAGGCAATTGATATTCCCGATTTCTAAATCAAGTTTATCATTTGTCCCAGTGCTGGCACCCCAGTATGCAGAAAAAAACACAGCACCACACACTTTTAACAACAGTGGCACATTTCCAGTAAATGGAAAGCATTTCCTCTCTTTTCCTCACAGCCTATTTAAAAGCTCTGCCTGGCTATCCACATGCGATGCCTCAACTTAGGGGAGGGTTGGCCGCTCGAGCGGCGCCTTCGCCAAGCTCATTTCGAAACACTTTTAGCAGCAGGGCAAGTGGTTCTCCAGCCCGGATGGCCTCCTGCTGCACTGCTCCTGCAGCCGCACCAATGTGCCTGGAGACTCCCCGGCTTCAAGAGGGGCCAAGGCCTGGAGGAGAGACAGCCGAGACCAACCTGAGGGTGGCTTTGGTGATGGGACAGCCCCGGAGCCGGGCAGCGCTTCTCACTCACCTCCTGCTGCATCCCGCTCACGGGCTGGCACTGCTGCGCCTCTCAGCGCGTCCTGCACAACCCCACGTCCAGGTGCCCTCCTGCTCTGCCCCCTTTGCCAGGGAAGGGAGCAGAAGGGCACACAGGCTTACGGGAACGGCCACCGAGGAAAACCATTCACCGAGATAAACCTCTCTCTGTGTCCACCAGAAGTGGAGTGCTTCTGGCTGTCAGTGCCACCATGGTTTCAAATGCTAAGCTATTTCTAGCCGTGAAAAAGCTCCTTTCTGGTTCAATGCAGACAGGGCTAGCCTATACAGGCTTCCAGCACAAGTAACTATGGAATTAAAGAAATCTGTCTGAAAGTTAGCTCAGGATGCACTCCGGCAGCTCCGCTCGCCCCGCTCCAATTACTGGCGATACCGCATTTCTCTCCCTTGGCTATTCTCGAGGGGTTTAGAGCAGCTCATTCCAATTAAGCATTAAAAATAGAAAAGCAAACACGAACGTCAATAAAGGTGCGCTGAGAGCAGCGATCTGCAGCCAGGGGCCGAGCCCTGCCCTAGGGGGCAGCAGGGGCTCCGGGCACGGGGACACCCCCAGAGCGAGCCCAGCGGGGGCCCCGGGGCAGGGGGAGTGTGTCGGGGGGTGTCTGTCTGTCTGTCTGTCTGTCGGGGGGTGGCTGTGGGTGTGGGTGTGGGTCCTAGCCCCCTGCAGCCCCCCGCAGCCCCGCCACCACCGACCTGCTCCGCTGGGCACCGCCGGTGCCGGGCGGGCTCCGCCGCCTCCCGCTCGCATTCCCCGGGCGGCGGCGGCAGCAGCTCGGCCGCCGAGCCCATGGCTCCTCGGGGCGGCGGTGGCCGAGCAGCAGCAGCAGCAGCAGCAGCAGCAGCAAGACGAGGAGGAGGAGGAGGAGGAGGAGGAGGAGGAGGAGGAAGGCGGTGCTTCCTCCCGCAGCGCCGAGCGGAGCCGCCCGCTCCCGGCTCCTCCTCGCCGCGGGGCGGAGCCGGGGCTGAGCCTGGGCCTTGGCTCCCCACGGGTTGGGGCTGTGTGCCTGCGGTCCTGACCCCAAGCCCGACCCCAGCCCAAACCCTAATCCCGGTCCCAGCCCCGTCCCGCCTGAGACCAGCGGGATTCCCACCCGCAGCCCGGCCCCGCTGGGTTTTGGCAGGCAGGCGGGCAGCTGAGGTGCCAGCGCGACCTGTGACTGTGGAGATGGGGTGTTCATCCCAATTTCGTACGCCTTTCCGGCCCTTGGGTGTGGAGCCGGCTGCTGCTTGTGAGGAATCCCACCTGCTGCTTGCTTTTCCTGCCGTTACTGTTGGGCAACGAGCAGCGGCAGCTGTGGTCAACCCCAAACCACCACGGGGAACCGCTCGGCCTGCTGCGGTGCAGTCACACCTTCAGGCGACCGCCGGGCGTGTTTCTCACAGACACGGACCCGAACGCGCACCGAGCCGATTGCCAGCGCCCTGGGTTGGGCTGGCGGCCTCTGGCTACCACAAACCTCGGCAGGTTTGTGGGTGGTGAGCTGTGCGTTCAGAAGAAGCTGAAGCCACGGCTGTTCTCTGCTGCACAGCCTCTGATCCCTGCTGCCTCGCAGGGTCTGGGCAGCGGTGTGCCAGGAGTGCTGGCTTCATGCTGCAGTTCCCTCCTCACCTCTCCAAAGCCCTGCTGGCTTCATGTTGACCTCAGCAAATGAAAATTTCCCCATAGCTTCTGCAGCGAAGCCAAGCTAACCATATTTCACAAAAGCCACGCCATTCCTGACCACAGCTGTTGGGCTTTGGCGGCCTCTTAGCCATGCTCAGCGTGTGGGTGCTCCCCATGCACCTCTGGGGGCAGAGGCTCCAGTGTCCAGGGGAAGAACAGGGCCTTTGAAGCCCTCACGGGGATTTCTTTGGATGCAGACACTGTTACGACCTGCACAACTTTAATAACCTCAAAGAAACCTGTTCCCCTTCATAATAAATACTCTTACAAAAGGCAATGCCATGAGCACCTTATGTTCTCTGGCTCTTATAAAGTGAAAGGGTAGATTCTGGAAGATAATGCCTTACCCTGCATGTCAAATAGACAACATATCTCCTCAGAGAGGTCCTCTTGAATGAGTCTTTGTCATTTGGGGTCAGTAAGGAGAGTCAGAGCCTCATGACAGAGTCTGTAATTAGCGGGGTTTCTGGAAAAATGGGTGCTTGCAATAGGAGGAAGACTGAATGCTGTGGCTTTGCTCAGGGCTGGGACAGGCCAGTCACAGCGGCCTGTCTGAAACACTGCTCTGCACCACAAAATGTGGGAACAGCTGGAGCGAGTCAGACTAAAGCTCCCTCTAGCCAGGTGTGTGCTTTCTAACTATATCCAGCACCAGGTGCTCGGGCAAGAGCAGCAGACACTGCAGCAATACCTCAGGAGAGTTTTCTGCTGGCTTCCAGTGATTGGGGGTCTGGGGCTGCCTGAACGCAGGTGCCTTGTTGAGAGCGAGGGCAGTATTTCAGTGGAGGGAGCAAAGGCCGCCAAGAACCAGTTTAAGGCCTCCTAATACCAGATTGAAAGGCCGCAGCTGTGTAATACAAAGATGTGAGACATCTTGCTGCTTCAAACAGGTCAAAATCTGGCGCAGGTCTTATGCCAGAGCACGTACGGTGTGTCATCTGTCTCAGCTGGCATAAAGCTAGCACGAACACCTAAAGCTGGCCTCAAACTGGGCCTCATACACTAGCTGCTTCAGCAGCTACACAACTCTTGTGTGCCTGCATCTGCTCCAGACACAGCTGGGCCTTTGGGGTTATTTTTAACAGAAAATAACCCCAGGAAGGGGCCTCAGATAGTACTGGGACAAGAACCAGGGAATGTGCTGAGCTCTTACCTGCCTGCAACCTGACATTTATTACCAGCAACAACTCATCTAGCTTTTCTAATAAGTATGTGGTTAAGGAGTCCTGAAAGAAAAAGACTATTTTTTCTCTTTATATGCATCTAACAGATCAAACTGACTTCAGTATGAGATTCACTCAGACAGCTGAGTGCACAGCTTAATCCTGAATCTTTCCATACTCCAGAGTTCATCTAAATACTAAAAGGCTTGGAAAAAACAGAGGTTCTTTAAACCTCTGGTAATGGAAACTTTTGTCATAACTGCGAAGGGGTCAATGTGGTTTAGTACAGCGTAATGGATTTACTGATGAATGAAACATTTCAAACTCTCTGATGGGTTTTATCTACTTTATATTCCAGATGTTAATATAAGTAAATTCTCTAAACTCTCAGACAATTTGTCCAGTATGACCGTGCAGCTTATGGTGGTCATTGTAGCTCTTATATGGATTTTTGAAGTAAAGCTGTTAAAATCTGTAATTTCCCTAGATCCTTCAAGCAAATTAAGAAATACAAGAAATGCCTTTTCCAATACTGGCTACAAAGTGGACTGGGAGAATTTGTAATTCAAAACATGAAAATATATTAGAGCATACTGAATAAAAAGGAAATGAAACAATTAATTTGGTTCCTTTTTCTTCTGCATGTAATGACAAAATGACATTGAAGATCAGCCCCCATTAGCAATCCCTATTCTCCAATAGTTGATATATATCATGCAATCTCATCTGAGGGCCAAAGCAAAACACATATGGGCTCATATATGGGGGCTCAGAAAGGGGAAAACAAAGCAGTAAGGGAGAAGATCTATTAGAAAAGGTCACCCAGAGCACTCCTAGGTTCTGGAGGGTGGTTTTCTGCTGTACCTTTGCAAATGCATTCAGCAGTCTTATTTTTATTTTTATTTTTATTTTTATTTTTATTTTTATTTTTATTTTTATTTTTATTTTTATTTTATTATTTTTTTTTTATGTCCCAAGTGAATTCTGCCATTTCCCTTGAATATTATTTCACAGTATAAAAAAAAATCTACCAGATGTCTCCTCCCTTAGTATCAAATGTAAATTTTCCCTTTTTTATTTAATTCTGTTAACTTAGGTTCATTTAGCGTCCTTGATGACGAGCCTGATTTTCTGCACAGTCTGCTTGCACGAACCGTACTTACATCCACTAACGCTACTGATCTAAGCAAAATCAAGGCTCCATTTTGCATACCCACAGGGTTACTGGGTAACCCCGGTGCAACTTTAACCATAACTAACTGACCTTAATTTTGCTTACTTCAGTCACGTTGTTCTTTCTCAATTTATAACCTTTCTTCTTGGTTACCATTTGGAAAGAGGGATTTGATTTTTTTCCTGCCATGAACCTTCTCTAAGCATTCACTACTCCACTAAAGCTCAAAGCAGGCCAAACAGTGCTTTGAAAATGTATAGGCTGTCCAGATTTATAGCAGCGTATTTATTCATGTATGTACCACAGGACACTTGAAGCATGAGTCCAATTTTCTACTTGCTGCCACTCACAAAGCTCTTGTGCTTCCCGCAGTTCTCTCTTGTCACACAACCCGTTTCTTTTTGCAGCCCTTTTTGCTGTGTTCAACAGCAATAAAATTATTCTCTCAATTCATCTGTAATTTGAGGTAAGCCTGACGGGTTGCTAATGGGACGCTTCATGCTTACAGCACAAACCATTTGTATGCCACCCCACTTTCACGAGTCCCACCCTGCCGCGCCCTTCCTTGTCCACCCTGGTGGCCCGCCACCCTTCCACACCTCTTCCTGCTGTGCAGCAGACACTTCTCTGGGTGGAAGTATATGGGCTGAGTGTAACACAGGGCTTGTGATCGTTCCTGGCCTAGTCCCATGAACTGTTCAAACTAAACCAGGCTGGTGCTTTGAGTCACGGGCACAGAAACAAAAGGCTCAAGACTTTTGGCGTGAGAGAGGGGAGAGGGAAGCTCTGGTGCTGAGCGCTTCACAGCATGGATCTGTGACCTTGTCCCCAACTTTTAATTACGCTTCCCCTCCTCCACGAGAATCTTTGTGTTTACGTGAAACATGATTATTATTTTGAGGGCAAGCATCTTTAGGCTATGGGCAGTTCCTATGGGCTTGTAATGTAAAATGTGTTAGGCTAAAATGAAGAGCCACGATTTCCTCAGTGTTGCACCTTGTGTGGTTTTTGGAGTGCAAGCAAGGACAGGCCAGAACATTAGGGTACTGTACTGGGTGTGTGTGCATGTGTTAAATCTCATGTGTGCAAATTAATTATGGTTTTAAGTGTTTTTGAGTCTATAAAACAGCAACAGAAAGAACAAGGGGATGCTAGGCATGTGGCAGCAGGAAAGGTCTTTTTGTTAAAACTGGGGAAGATTGTTAATGCCTGATGAAAATTCCTAGTATCTAAGCAAGCAGAAGGAGCTGTGGTAACCAGATATTCTTAAAGAAATAGCAATTAATTTATATAAGCACTAGGCAGACAAGATAAAATGAAGAGGAATGGCCTGATGACTAACTGAGGAGGCTTCCAGGCACCCCAGAGAGGGAAGATCAACAGACACCAGGAGAAAGGCTGACCAGAAAACACACAATTTGTGTTTTGTTTTTAGCTTGGCTGGGCCTTTTTTTCTCTGCCTGCAGTAGATGGTATTTTATTTTCTGACAATAGCAGCCTGTGAGAAAGCTCTGTGTGCATGTGTGTAAGACTCGAGCTATGCCTGATGAGTCAGGGCTATGCTTGGTGATGACTTCAGTTTACATGGCCCCATTTTCATTTTCCGTAACTAATTTAACATAACTAAAAATCAGATAAACTTCATCCAAGTGAGTTGTAAAAGACTTAAAAAGGCCTATGTGATGTGCTTTAAAATAAATAAATTAAAAAACAATCATTTTTTTTTTAACAAAGCCTAGTTATTTGAAGCTCTCACATACTCTTATGCTTCAGGGATGGGAGTAATAAATTAGGATCTTTATCTTACAGTAATTTAAAGTTTCCAGTAGAATTATGTGAATAATTCATAATGGAAAATTTATCTGATGAATTTTACCTCTCTCCTTTGCTAACTGTCCCCAAGCATAGCAAGTTTTCCTCAAATGTGTTTGTATTTAAAAAAAAAATATTCAGTCATTCATTTAAATAAAGTTCTGGGTCTGCAGCTCACCCGTGAACAAACCCCTGTGAATACCTGATAGTTATCTTGTGAGATAGGAAGGTCGAGCAGGGTACGTTCATCTGACTGAGGTGGCTTGCATAGTGCGTACCCAAGTCCCCCAGGGGGGACAGGCTGCAGCGCTGTGGGGTCCCTCCTGCCTTGGGTGCTGGCGTGTCCTTCCCAGGGGAATCCCAGGGGTGTAAAAAGGTGAATTGATAAGAAGCTCCTCTGGTCAGCCTGAGAATGGACCTGGGAAGTGATCTGCATCCCAGTTGCACCACTGACTACTGGAATAAGATTTCTGTTACGAAAGGTACAGATTGTGAACTCAGTGGCTGTTTGTGGGGTGTATGCCAAAATAGCTGCCTAACATTTGTCTGGCATAACGCTGCAGTACCCCTGGAAAGACGTGGTCAAAGAATGTTTAGACATCACAGGATGCAAATAATCTCACACCAGGATTTTAAAAAATGGCCAGAGATGTTTGTTAAAATTCCCGGGAATGCCTATTCATACATTTGGGCACATAAGTAACCTTTGAGCCTGGTTATGGAGGCACCTAAATAACCTCTGAATCTGGTTAAAAGCAGTACGAACCATCAGCCTTTGAAATTCTCCTGCTGTTTCTAAGCCCTAGCTATATTTCAATATGACCGAACCAGTCACTTCCTAAGGCTCAAGCTATAACACTTAACTCAAGGGCAAGAAGAAATGATTACAGATCAAGCCTTTAATAAGTCAAACTACAGAGAGAACCAAAAATTCAGATTTCTCTGCTGGAATGAAAAGACAAGGCAGAACAATGCTGCAGAGACCTGTTGTGATGGGAGGCTATACTTTAACTAAATGGCATGACTGAATTAACGCTGCCCCAGCCTGCGTTCAGAGTTAACCAAAGCCCACTGTATGATTAACTCCTTTGTACTTTAGTATGGGTAAGGGAGACTGCAAATGTAAGCATCTGGTGCTTTCCACAATTTAATTAAAGAGATGCAAAGAAGTTGCTATTGCCACCACAGTTGCTCCTCAGGGCAACAAAAGACAAACACAGTAAGTGGGAAAGGAGAAACTCAGAAATATAAAGGGAAAAGAAACAAAAACAACAAAATAGCAACAAAGAAATCCCAAATAATTGAGTTTTTCATGGCTGTCAAGCCTTCTGTTCCTCATCTCCTGAGCAAACTGGCTTAAATATTATCTATTCTGACACTGAGAATACTGCATGAATTCTGCTTTGAAATGCACACTATTTTCTTACTTTGTTTTTCATTCCAAATTGGTGTCTGGGAGCTAGTATAAAAGTTTACCATGGACTTACAACAGAGAAACAGCTATTAAGTATTTAAGAGCAACTGAGAAATCATGATTCAGCTTCACTAGAGGTTGTACTTATATGCAATGAAATAATTACCATACCCAGATAACTGATCTTCTAATTATCAATAGCTGGTGTAGTTCATGAAAAAAAACAACTGAGCCCTTCTAGCTTGTAAAATACCCCAGGATTTTTTGCCTTCTCAATTTATTTTATTATTATTATTATTATTTTGTACTTCAGGGGAGACATTCAAACAGAATGGTGCATATTTATTGCCACCAAAGAACTGTATATCTGCTCCAGCACTGCATGGCTGTTTTGCTTAATAAAAAAAAAAAAAAAAAAAAAAAAAAGAGCAAGATGAAAGAAAATTAATAATTGCAAAGGGAAAATCAGTGGAGAAAGAAGGCATTGAATAATTTTCTAACAACCAAGTTTCATTTTCTTTTTGATGTCCTCATTCGTCCCTTTTTAATGACTAAAACTGCATAGCTTTTAATGCTAGAAAATAGCAGGATGTAATAGTACTGGAGTAAAGCTACTTCACATATTTTTAAGAGTTCGTTTTCCCCTCTGGGCAGCTATCCTGGAACATTCTTTGTAGGACAGCTTACTGCAGGCCTCTCTCACGGAGACCAGCCTTGCTGACCCACCATTTGCTGAAATAGCCATGCGATTTAGGCTAACTCAGGGCAGTCATTTTAAGAGATGAAAACTCATTAAGTTAAGGCACCTAGTCCAGAAGGAGGCAAGCTGACAAACCCATGCCCTGAGTTTTAATTCAGCATTCTGTTCAAACTCTGTGATGACCTTCCTGGTTCGGAGGAGTAGTCAGCACCAGCACTGCATTTTGAGGCTTGAAGGAAATGTTTGAAGCATGACTGTTACAGAGGAGAACTGGTGCTGGAAGCTGTAGATGTGACACAAGCCTGATGCAAAATTTCAGTGTCTTTTACACTGCAGGTGATTACTTGAAAAGTGCTGCATTACCTGCACTGCTATGTATAGGACCTCAGCCTGACTTTAATGACTACAGTCATTCCCAGTCAGTTTCATCACTGCCGTATGAGTGAGGGCGGTGCAAAATAATTTTTTTTATTATTATTTACCAAGCAAAATAATGAGAACTTGGGTTGTTCCAAAGCAGCAGAACCTGTCTGTAAAGCAAAAAATCTTTTATTTTTTTTTAGAGTATTTTTAAAAGGAGAAAAAGTCAGAAATTTTAAGAAATTGTTATACTGAAATGTTTCTAAATATACCATATCTAATAAAGCTTTTGATCTTTACATTTGGAAAGGGAAATGCTGTGAAATTAAAGTAAACCCCATTTAAATTCAAGTTAGTTGCCCAAATCAATTTCATTGTGGCTTCTTTTCTTCATTTTGAATTTGTTATCAAGTTATATGATCCTTACTTTTTCAATTAGAATTCAGTATTCTTCCTATCTGATTGTCTGTAAAATTATAAAATATAAAATGATGAGGTTGCACGCTAAAACGCTTTTACTAGGAACTTTTACTACGGTTTTCATTGAGTTTACAAATGCACCTATAGTCTTGTAAGAAATGCATGTAGGCCTCAACTTTGTTTTTAGTTCTTGCCTTGGGATGAAGAATGTGAAAAAAGACATTGCCATTTACAGCTCCAGGACTGAAGGGGGAACCAAGTGTTCACCTATCTCCTTGCTTTGAGCTGGAGTCTGGAAAGGAATATAATGTATCTGGAACCATGTACCAGGGAAGGTGGTCTGTGACTTTGTAGTGGTGTTGTTCCTTTGTGATCCTGGGTCAAGAGTCTGGCAGCAGGGGGCATTAGGAGGAGTCCCTAAACATTAAGAAGGCCACCTGCTTCTTGTCACCTTAAAAAGTTGTTTCTGAATGCCTCTGTCTTAACCTCATCCTTACTCTCATCCCTGCTTTTTTTTTTTTTTTTTAAATTATTTATTATTATTTTTATTTTTTCCTCTTTGGGGAAACAATTGTAAAACTCTCAAAGATTTAATTTATTTTCTTCGGTGCTCTGCAGTTAGTCAGACTTCTGTCCAGAGACCAAGTTCTTCGGCATATGACAAGCACAAGGAGAGAGGAAGCTAAAATACTACTACTAATAAAAAAAAAAAGTTACTGTCCTAGTTTTGGTCACCATGGCAACGATGACGAAATAGTCTTATTCTCAGTTTTAGAATACCACTCCTGTAGTATCTTTTGGAGGGAATTTGGTAAAGATAAGAAATTCTCTCCTTTAATTCCTTTAACAACTAATTACAGTAATAACTCTGGGTTGAGGGCAGAGAAGAAATAGGGTGAAACTAGCAGGATGGGAGAGGAGATGACAGCAAAGAGCATGTTAGAAATTGTTCCTCTGCAGCTACACTTTCCATCAGGAGATGTTCATCTGATGTGTACAGTGGAGATCCATGCAGAGCACTTTCATCGTGGCCAGGCAGAACAATACAACTACATCTCGAGGACCTAAGGCACAGGGGACAGAGGAAATTTTGAAGGAAGCAGCCTCTCTGTAGGCAGGACCTGGGTATCAGTTTTCATTTCAGTGTGTGTTTTTAACAACTCAGCTAAAACTCATCATGAGACCACTAGCAAAGTGCTTGAGATCAGAAATGGCATCAGTGTGATTCGAGTATGCTGCTCTGTTTCTGGGAATCGCTTATCACTCGAGTTGCTTATTTCTACAACTGGGCACTGATTGCACCTATGATCTCCAGATCATCATCTGCTCCCAGTGACAGTGCAGGGTCAGGCAGATTCCTGCTGTGCAGTGTAAATTAGCACATGATTGCGCTTCCTTATAGAAAAGCTAATTTAAGCAAATGCCTTGGAAACACTTCCCATTAACAGCAAGAAATCAGTCAGAGTAAATGGGACTCTTATGCCAGCTTTGAGCAAGATTAAGCCTTTTATTGTTTCTAAGAAAGAGAACCAGATACTGTAGATAGCATTTTCTTGTGTTTGTTCTTACAATCATTATTCACTTGCTCACCTACAGCCTTTTTCCAGCTCACTTACAAGCGATTGATATGAAAACCTGCTTTTTCAGCAGAACAACACTTGCCAGGGTTCAGGAAACGTTCAATAATTGTACATGCATGAAGGAGACAGAAACTTTCCCTCTTTAATGAGAAGTAATGTACACAGAGGTGCTTTCAGCAGCCTCTGAGAAGCCTGGAAAAGCAAGTCGAGCAGGACAGCACCAGACAGTTCCAAATTACCCTTGATGCAAACGAACAGAAAAATAAGGCCAAAATGTGGACTGGCTGGACTGGAAATTAAACCTCTTCTCCAATTCCATGTCATCAGCGTGTTGTTCCTAACCACCAGCTGGGACAGTGTCAGAGATCTGTCCGAGCACAAAGGGCTTGGCAGAGCTTCTCCGTGATCTCAGCATCTGGCTTCTGGGAAAGCCATCACCGTCAGAGAGCTGCTGCGAGGGAGAGGAAAGGATGGAAAGGCTCCAGCAGGGAGACCTGCACTTGTATTTCCAGGAGCGCACTGGCTGGGGATACTGGTGCGGGCTCACTGCTGCCAAATGAGGTGGATCTGTTCTACTGGGTTCCAGCTGCCATCAGTGTATTGCACATCACTTGGGCCTTACACTGCTGCCTTCACCTAAACATACTCACACATAATCATACAAACCAGGCAGAATAAAGCGTTTTAAACAACACTAAACTCCAGTTTTTGCACAGATGACTGTTAAAATGGCTGTTTTCAGGCTCAAACTGTTTACTGATGTTTTTACACTTACACTAATGTCTGCAGCCTGACTTCTACTGGGAAAGAAACATCAGACAACATGTGTGCTGGATTAAAACTGCATCAAAATAACAGTTTATGAACTCTCTACTAGCATATTTTCCATAAGTGCAGGAAGCTCTTCCAGAATGAATTGTATCACCTGTTTGGCTTGCTCATTGTCCAAAATTCTGAGTTTGCACCATTCTTACGCTTCCCTTTTTCTGCTGCATTAGGTATAAGTCACTGGCACTCATATCTTCTAACAAACCAGATAGAGGGAAAATGTAGTCTGTCCTACACACTGCAAATAGATTTTATTTCCCTAAAGCTTTCACCTAATTGAGGCCAAGCTGTTTTTATTTTAAGTCAATGAAAAAAAAAATCCCATTGCCTTCATTAAGATCAAAATCACTTCCCTAGAAGATATCTGAGTAGATTGCATTTCCAGAAACACACTGATCCTTGCTCAACAGCAGTTTACACCTCATGTAATCCTATATAAACTTTTCCAGGTGCTTTCAAACAGAGGCCCGATGACAAAGTGCCACCTGGTGGACAAAATTATTATTATTATTTTTTTTTTTGCTGTTCCACACCTAATTTCACATACTAAAATACCTCCTTCCTTCCAGCAATACCTGAGGTACAGAAGCTCCTAGGAAGAAGACCTAAATAAATTATATATATATACATACATTATATATATATATATTTTTTTTTTAGAAGTAGTCAAGGCACACATCTACTTTTTCTACCATAACTCCTGGAGTCGTGAAGAACGTTGACAGCTGCAGTAGGAGCTGCTTCTGTGGCAGGCATGCAAAATGCCAAGAATTACAGGGCGTGTAGTGTGAGTGGCTGGAAACTCATCTTCCTGAAGAGGAAGCCTTTCCTCCTACTGGCTGTTATCACTGTAGCTACAGAACTGTTTTTTACTTCTGGTGTTTTCCTCTAAGCTTCTGTAAGAGCCTGATTTTTTGCTACATTATATATTGCTGCTAGAATGGGGCTTGGAGGAAATGGGGGAACCTGGAGCTCCTGAATGATTTACACTTGTTCAAGCTCAATATACACATGGGTTTCATTTTGTGAACTTAGCCAGGTACAGGAACTGCAGCAGTGAATGGGAAATAGATGTCTGAGGGCTTAGTTTATCTGGATCTGTTACACCAAACAAGTTAAACTCTATTAATCACCATCCCTATGAATGCTTGAACCTCACAAGCTCTGGAGGAAGATGCACGAAACTCCTCACTGGATATTTATAACACAACCTACCCCAGGGATGTTTCTTTCTAACAATGAGAACTGATAGATATCTCCAACATGATGGCTGAAGTCCTTCCCTACACCTAATTTTTGAAATATTTCTATCTCAAACTATAACCATGTTAAAATGTAGATCCTGATAACATTAAAGGCTGCACTCAATCACTAGTAGAGCTCAACATGAATATTAGTGTCCTTCATCATTGAAAATTCTCTGATCTCCACTACATTGGGCAACTGTGTGGACATATACATATTAGGATTTCTAAAAATGAATACCAATAATACTACAGCATACGTAACTACCATATTTCTGTATCTATATATAAAGCGTAGTGAAGTTGTACAGTCTTATTTAGATCTTAACCACTAGGCGGTAGTATAAGATTGTCATGTAAAAATAACTGGTAGTTTTGTATTTATTTTGTAGCAAGCTTCAAAACATACCTGCTCTGTAAGAAGTTTTGTAAAATATTTCATGTTTTTTTATCAAATCAACAAGACACTTCAAACAACAATACTTCTCACAAAATTCTACAGTGGGTTAAAAGTGCAACAGTTAAGGCCGATTTACCACAAGGACATGGGTACATGAAGACCCCATCTTTTCTCTCACCTTATCTGTTTGTGATTAGAAAGGTTCAAGGGAGCACTACTGAGAAGAGCCTGGGTCCTTTTTTATTCCCTCCCACCAGGTGTTTGTACACATTGATAAGATTCCCCTGGTCCTTCTGCAGGCTGAACAGTCCCAGCTCTTCTCATACGAGAGAAGCTCCAGTCCCTTAATCATCCTCAGGGCCCTTTGCAGGACTCCCTCCAGTAAATCCGTGTCTTTTGATCGACCTTTGCTCCTTAAAATAATAATAAAAAAGACATCAACATTGTGAAACAGCCTCACATAATAGTGGATTGTTTGACAGGAAAAAGGACCAACTGCTACATAAAATCTGAGTTTCTTACTTTCATTCTGGCTGGTGTTTCAGATGAAAATGGAAATTATGATTTGGGTTTAATATGACAAATTAGTTTGATAAGATCAGAAGCACAAAAAAGAAAATTATACATCTACAGGATGATTTAATAGCAGAATACAATACATAATGCATTTTGGGAAGCTTTCAGCTGTAATAGAGTAGATCAGCCTGGTTGACTTCCTCTGATGTGTTTGACTTCTGCATGCTTGTTTGATAATGTGGTTGATTGCACTCATTGCCTGCTAAAAAGGTTATGCCAAGGCAAATTTGGGTAAGTACCAAAAAGGCCAGGTATGCAGCATTTTGGATCTTTTTCACGCAAATGAAAATAACAGATCTTTCTGCAGCACCACCTCCCTAGCCTAAAACAATTTCAAACGTGCATTTACTAAAAAGATGTTACACATGCAGCCATGATTTTGATGTTATTTTACCAGCAGATCTGCAGCAGAACTTGAATGGATGCCATAATCATTGAGAAATCTAGGTAATCGAAAAAGAATATGACAGGCAAAGTTCCATGTATTTTGTTTAGCACTTTTTTTTTTTTTTAACTATTCCTTGTTACTGCTCTTGATGGCCTGTGCTGACACAGTCAAAATTAGTATCAGAGAAACTGAAAACTTTTCAAGTATATTAATTAATTTACATAAAAAGGTAAAGGATAAATATATAATTTGTGTAGGCTTCTTTGTATAGACTGTTTATGTAACAGACTGTTTTATGCACAGATATTTTAATAAAGATGTTGCAAAAGTCTTGAAGCTTAGGGATAAATTCTATTACCCAGGAGACCTGAATTCATGTTTCTTTTGAGATCCTCATCTAATGTTTTTTTCTGCTCTACCAGGTATGCATAGTTCCTCCTAAAATACATGGGGCTATTGTTTATTTTAGCATTATATTGCGGCATCTCCCTTGGATTTATTTTTTATTGATGGGGGAATGCAGTGTCTTTTTTTAGATTTCTGTGATTTAAAAATAATTTCTCTGGTGGGAATAGGAATACAGTACATTATTAAGAAGATTAAAAAGTTTTCTTCAGTTTGTACTTCTTTTGCTAAGAAAAGACCAGCTTTCCTTTGCAGAACATTTTTCTTTTTTCTTCCTTTTTTTTTTTTTTTTTAAATAAAATAAAATTGCACAGTTGCCAACATCCTTATCAATGTGCATTTTGTAGAGTGCTGTGTGGTTTCAGAGTATTGTAAAATAAATTTTAAACTCAGACTGGACATAAGCCATAAAGTCCAAAGTGAAATAGTAAGGTGTTTGAATCTTGGGGTTTGTTTCAGCCGGTTACACAGACAGGAGCCAAATGCTACATGAATAGAATGTGGGGTCACTCTTTTTGAAGAATCAATTCTATAAATGCTCTCATTTGACTGGAGTTATGCCCTTCAAATGCAAACAAATTCATGAAAGCCCACACTCTTTAATTCTGAAGTCTATATATCGGTATGCACAGCCTAGCAAGCATGAAGAGCATTATTATAATTCAACTAAAACTACCCCAGACTTGCAAAACCTTTCCCACAGATACTCATTTCTACTTGCATATTTTGACCTAAATTGGAACCATCCTTGATAAATGTTTGCAAAACCAATCAGACTTCTGTTCATTTTTATTTTAGTGCAGTATTTTTGAATTGTGGGACCTGATCCCTCAAGGAAAATGGAAAGACTCCCAGCACCTCTAATAGTGCAGAATGAGATCATACTGGCTAATATGGAAAAGACTTTTTTCCGTCTCCTTTCATACATTTTAAGTCTGATGCAAGTCATGAATTCTCAGGATCCATTTCCTTTTTCTTTTCTATTATTTTTGGAGGAATTTCATCCTATCGATTCCACTTTCCCTGTTGAAATGTAACATGAAGATAGATATTGTGGTAAGTACTGGGGGCAGAGGGGAGTACTCAAAAAAGTGCTATAGTGTGCTTTTTGCTTTTTCTCACGAATAAATTTCAATTAGCATAGTTCATAATGTGAACAACAAATATGTGATGTTGCAGTTCCTTTTGCCATATGACAGTATAACTATTTCCTGTTTTTGTAGGTATTGATATATTACAAAAAAAAAAAAAAAAGGCTCGAGGTTCTTTCCATAAAATAATAACATGAAACCCTTGCATCTTAATATATTACCTTGAAAACTCAAAGAGTCAATAGTTATTTTAGGAGGCTATCCAAAGGTTAACCAGATAAATCTAAAATTATGGTCATAAATAATCCAAACAATGACCAGCCATAGAAACAGATGGTGCTTCTGGAAGGGCCCAAAACATTTCCACCCGTAATTCAACGTAAACCTCCTGTTTGGAGCTCTGCAGTTGTGGTCTTTGTGCCTGCCTTTAAATGCATTGTTCCTTCAAAAGTGATATTTGTGACATTTTTGTGAATCTGCTTTAACCAAAAACAAAGCTAAGCCCCTGCGCACACAATTAGCAAAAGAACTTGAATAGTTCTCCTGAAATCAGAGGCACTATTTATGCAACTATAATTACAAAAATTGTAACTGAAAATAACAAGCCCAGTCAGCCTTAGTTTCTCCTGCTGTTTGCTTACCATTTCTACCACCTATCAGTACCAGCTAATGACACTGAATTGTCTTAGTTTAATTTATTACAGATTACTCCATGTTTGAAAGCAATAAATGTTGATATCCACTTTTGATCTTTCCCTAGTTTTATTCTTCTACAGCTTCATTTACATTGGATACCAGATTTGTCAGAATCAGATGCTTTGTGCTTGAAGGATACCAAATTAGTCCAGTGCTCCAAAGTATTCATCTGAGTCAAATAAATAATACAACCTTATAGGGGCTGGTTTCTGAGACAGCATACATGTTACCTGAATGAGGATGAACCCAATAAAGAAGTACGCAGATCAGCCAGTGGTGGTGTCCTCCAGCAGACCTCCTCCCAGTTATATATATATGTATATATATATATGTATGTTTTTTTTTGTTGTTGTTGTTGTTGTTTTTTTTTTTGACCAGTTACTGTCAGGAAAAAAAAAGAAGTGGCTTTAGGCTTAATGGTAGGATGTATTCAGGGATTAAGTTCTTGCTAAAAGCCCTCTTTATGGGAAAAAAAAAAAATCATTGCATCACAAGAAATTTAAGGAATTATGTAAAATAAATGCAGGATATGCTTGCTCCATATAATTTATTAGTTCCGGTGCTTCATCATGAATCTTTCAGTCTCCACTGTATCAGGGTATTTCTTACTTACATGGTACTGAGGTCTGCCATCTCAAAAGGAGGTAAAGTTAACCAAAGTGGGAAAAAATATCTGGGAATTTAGGAACTAGATACATGAAGACATAAAAAAAAATCATATAAAGATTAAATCCAAAGTGCAAATTGCAACTCTGAGGCAGCATAAGGTAGAGATTAAAAACACTTCCTTCCCTTTTAAAATTATATTGGAAGAAAAATTTAAGAGTCAGGTGCTTAAACTCTTGCTCTAGAACAGTTGATTATGGTTGTCTTTGATCTCACTCAGTAGACAGGAATGAGCTACATATATTTATTCGATTGGGTTGTACCCATTCAGGATATTTACAACCATTGACAAAATACACAAGTAAGCAGATGGAGGTATTTCATACAAAATATTGCCTAATAAGTCATGGAGAAGGAAGAAAAACCCTTTTTGTAACCCCTTTTATAGTCAAGGTAACATAGCCACATTTGCAGCACCAAAGACTAGATAATGTTTAATTCATGTAGCTATGGAGTTTCAGGACCATCTCTTGAATAAGTTAAAAGTAAATACCTTCCAGGACAACGAAGTTAATATGTTTTACAGGACATCGGCAGGGGGAGGAAAAGAGAGAGAGAGAAAGAAAGAAAGCATATGTGGAGGGAATAAATCTGTCTAGACCCCTGGAGTACTCCAGGGGAGATAAGTTTTAAAAGCTCGCATAAGAATAGCTTCCAAATATTTGTGTAAAAGGCCTCTGTCACTAAGACATCTGAACTTTAAAACAACACTAAATAAATATACCTTCACAATATTTTAAAAGAGGGGGAACTGAGCTACAGGGACAGTAAAAGCCTGATTCCTCTTTAACTTCAAGTGGCCTTATACCATTACAGACCCATGGATGTGAGAAAAAGCACTTCATGCTTGCAGCACGAAGAGGGGGAGATGCCCTAGTTCTCCTGGGGGGCAGGTGAGAGGGCCAGAAATGGGACCCAGCACTGAGGTCTCCATCTGGAAAACAGTGTGGCCCTCCACGTCTGAGCTGCCAAGCAACGTGTTGTCATTCTCCCCATACTTATCAGCTTGTATTGGCCACAAATTTAGGTTCCACGGTGCAAGAAGGATGTAAAACTACTAGAATGTGTCCAAAGGAAGGCTACAAAGATGGTGAAGGGTCTGGAGGGGAAGGTGTGTGAGGAGCAGCTGAGGTCCCTTGGCTTGCTCAGCCCAGAGCAGAGCAGGCTGAGGGGAGGCCTCATGGCAGCCTGCAGCTCCCTCATGAGGGGAGCAGAGGGGCAGGCGCTGAGCTCTGCTCTCTGGGGACAGCAACAGGACCTGAGGGGACGGCATGGAGCTGGGACAGGGGAGGGTCAGGCTGGGGGTTAGGGAAAGGCTCTGCACCCAGAGGTGGTCGGGCACTGGGACAGGCTGCCCAGAGCAGTGGTCACAGCACTGAGCCTGATGGAGTTCAAGAAGTGTTTGGACAGCACTGTCAGACCTGTAGTCTGACTCCTGCACGGAGTCAGGAGTTGGACTTGACAATCCCTGTGGGTCACCCTTCTAACTCAGGATATTCTATGATTCTAAGTATTATTCATCGCTGTTGTAGCTCTTGTCACTTATATCACTGTTTGATAGTATTTCTTTATGAGTTAGCAATGCAACTCGAGCATACAGCATGAAACACTTGACCCCTTGAAGCAACATCTCTAGATGAAAGCTAGACAGATCTGGAAGCTATGTGGACAAGGAACTCCTCTGAGAATTGAACAAGGTGTATTTTATTTACAGGAATGTTTAACACACAAACTCTTCAGGGCAAAATGTTATTACCATGTCTTTCTTACTGCACGTCCCAGAGTTTAACGGGGCATTTAGTCCTTGGAGGATGAGTAATTTCTGCTACAGAAATGACTGCTGAGGGCCCTCTAAATTGACATGAGCTTTCCTAGGCAGTCAGTGTGCCATTACTGAGTTCACTGTGGAGCCTTGCACAGTTGTGCCTTATCTCAACTCATGCTCCTGTGCAAGACTGTAATATAAATGTTTCATAATGATATAGTGGTAAGACAGAATGATTCAGAGCATTGGAGGCGATCAGAGGCAGGCCCAGGCACATCAGCATGTTCCCTGTTGCTATCATGGGAGCTGCCTTGAGTGAGAACATGGCCTGGTTTGCCTGGGTTGCCTCCAAGGAGTCTGTTAATTCCCCCGTGCTTCAGGGTTCTCATTCCTGATAGTTACTCAGTACAGCCGATCCAGAGAAGTCA
The DNA here is from genome assembly GCF_009819795.1 of Aythya fuligula. Classification (NCBI taxonomy): domain Eukaryota; kingdom Metazoa; phylum Chordata; class Aves; order Anseriformes; family Anatidae; genus Aythya; species Aythya fuligula. The sequence goes on from NC_045562.1 coordinate 3,483,647, forward strand.
ATTTTAGCTACTGGTGATTGTTTTCTTTTGCTCAGTTACGTATATAGGTAGATAATTTGTACATAAATACAAACATATACATATGCATTTATAAAATGTGTAAATGTACACATATATATACATATACACATATATACTTCTCCAATAGCAAAAGGAACAGAAGTAATAGAAAAAATGGAATAAACATAAAAATGTCAAAGAATGAATAAAGATTGGTTTCTGGTTTACCAAAGGTCAACTTTATCTTGATAATAATGAAGACTTTGCAGTAGCAGGAAACATCAGGCTTTTGTTTAATTGAAAAAGTGACTATAGTTAAAAGATTTTGAATGGTATATTTTCCTAGATAGTCTTCCAACATTCAGGTAAGCTCAACAAACTGGACAGTAAGATGAGTATTAGACTTTCTATGCAGGAAGAGAATTCTGTGCTGCTTTCAGCATCATCATTCCACCAGCATGTCCAAGCAGGAGCCTATCAGCATACCACTCCTGCATCTCCAAAGCTGTTAGAGTTAGTTAAACTACATAATTGCTATTGCTACCTCTGGAAAAAAATGCCAAAATAATTATTTCATTAACATGAAAAAAAAAATAAAAAATGTTTCAGTGATGTTTTTCACAAAGGGCTGTGTCAGCAATCTCACAAACAATCTTATGTGTTAATCCTATTTCTTGAGAAAACAGTGACCACAGGATGATCTGAAAGTTCTTTTGAGTTCTCCTCCTGCTTATAAATATTTCTATCATCTAAATGAGGAGAGAAAAATACACTGGAGGTGTCAAGTTAGCATGAGCATTTACAGATGCAACCAGAATATTTATCTTGCAATTATCTTTGGTTAAAAAATAAAAAGAAAGACCCAGATGAAAATTAGACCAGAAAAGATTTTTCTTCTAGTGTAGTTTCATAAATTCAATTGAATTATATTGAAATTAATAATTGCAGTCCAATTGACTTGTAGCTGGAAATCACACTTCCCACACCCACTTAGATTCTTCTGTGCCTGCCAGTGTCAAAGAGTTACAGCTGAAACAATTACTGCATGAGCTGATTTTTAACTTCCATGAAAGCTGTACTTACTGATTCAGCACTAAATTTTAAGTTTACAAATCCAGTGTCAGAAATCAATGGCATAATGTTCTTATGGTAATCTAGGGAAAAGCCTTTTCTAAACCTAATGTACATTGTATTTATTCCTAAAATCTCATCAGCTAATCCCTTAGAAATAAACTGTTGTGCTATAAATGTCATGTATTTTCCTGTCTGTGTTTTCAATTCAAATGAATGCTTCCTTTTGTGAACTTCTCCCACTGAGTATCTTATACCTCCCTGGAGCCAAACAAAAAAGCGTTAATCTTGCAGGAAGATGGAACACTTTTAAAACACTTCCATTTAGATAGAGTTCATGATGAAAAGTATGTGTGCATGTATTTCATATCTTCAGCTGTGTACACATCTTCAGCTGCGCACACATGTAGTACACAGGTCATGCAAGATGTCGTCAGAGACTTGTGAGACAAGATACTTATGCTGGGAAGCCTGCCTGCCACAGAAAGTCTAGTTGTGTGTGATGTTTGCAAGCAACCCTAGACTATGCAAGATCAAATCTGGCATGGATTCTGTTCCTATAATTCAAAGGAGTTTGGATTTGTTTATACAAGATTCGACAGGAAACCCCAATTAAAAATGGATGAATCTTCTTCTGAGAAGAGAACGGGTAAGCAAGTTTTGGTTTGGGCACAACTCTAAGCAGAAATGTTAGTCAAACAGCTAGTATTCCTCTGAAGAGTCACCAGTGCAATAACTGTGTTGAGTAATGGTGGTTCACAGAGCTGCCTCAAGGTCTGCCAATGGCTGTGAGAGCCTGCCTTTAAAAATGACTGCATCACTGATATAAGACCTTGCAGGAGCCAATGGGAATAGAAAATTTACTGCAAGAAATCTTGTTCTTTGTTGTTTGACAGCAAAATGGCACGTGGCTCTAATAATTTTCCTAATGGCTTAACTTGCCAGTTGTATGTAGTGTGCGTTGCAAAACTAAGCTAACCAGAGAGAGATTGCCAAAATTAACAAACTATGAGATCACTCACTTCTTAAAGAGGGAATTGAAACTCTGCTTGCAGTAGATGTTCAGGCAATTAAAATGTTAATTCCAGATAGAACAGCAACATTAGCATCACTTCTTTGTGCTAGCTCAGAAGCATATCTTTTAAAATAAATTACATATCCATCAGAGGAGTCAGTTCTGAACCTTGTTCCATTTTTAAATTCCCCTGTATCAGGCGGCTCATTTCAGATTTGGTGAAAAATAATGAAAATACAACAGATAAAATAAAGCTTATGGGTATATTTGAATATAAAGTGGCCTCATATAAAATGAGGTCAGTTTGGCTTATGTTATACTCAGAGCATAAGTTAACATGCTGAACTTTTTTAGTTGTTCTTTTTGCATGCTGTTATTTATATAGTATGAAAGGCATTTATGAAATATATTGTCATTTCAAGAATTCTTGCCAAGCAGTTTCTTAGTCTTTTCATAAATTTAAAGGAACTATATAACAGTTCAGCACATTTAATAAACATACTTTATATGGAAATAACTTTTTGGATAGTAGCAAGATACAGTTTATCTTAGAAAGTTCTGTTTTAGTTTTGCAAATGCAAGCTAATCATAATCTGATTTAAGACCTTATGCTAATGATAACTTGAATGCAAATGCAAGCATAAATTATCTGTACTGATAGTCCTTTACTGCGCTTTAAAGACTGCAGATAAATCTGGAATGTGCTCAGAGACGATGTTTCAGTGAGAATTGAGAAATATATTTCTCTAAAAAAAACTAAGTTTTTAACAGTGATGGGCTAAAAGTGTATTATGCTGCCATGGGATATGGAATGTAAGGAGATTTAGACAAAGAAGTGAAATATGGTGTGCAGTATAGCAGGGAAAAAAGAATTAAGTGCACTCACCTTAATTCCCAGCTTGCAACAGATCTCTTGTGCACTCTTTGGTGACAAGAAATTTAAGGGTCAATTTGCCACAGTTTTTCACAGGAATGAGGGGTTGAGTGATCTAGGCCCATATTCTCAAATGCTTCTGGTATTCTGGGCTTCAACACTGCAGCCCTGATTTGAAAATACCCAAATGCATTTTCACAAAGTGCCAGTGAAGAAACTGCTGAAGCTCGATCACACGATTAGTTAAGCGCTCTGCCTAAGAATTTTTCTGTACTAAAATGTAATTGCAAGCATGCGCTGCATGTTGCATGTTAGGTTTAATTTTTGGAGCTCCTGGATAGCTACAAACTAGGTGAAAACAGTGGGAATTCTGGGCAGTCTTCAAATATTTGGAAGAAATCTTCAGGTTAAGCAGGCAAAATACACCTCCCCTTTGTACACTTTACAGTTATCTTTTAATTCCCCTCAGTAGGGACTCTTCCTTTCCTTCCTGCTTTTCCTCCTTTCTCTCAGACTCACAAATAATTTTGAGATCATTTCTCACAACTGTCTGAGTTGGTCATTGCAAAGTACGAGTAAGAGTCCTGCTGGAAAGGCACACCCTCATTCTGAATGCTTGTGATTTACAACAGCAGCGGTGACTATGCATGCACTCACGTGAAAATAACATTTTTACACTTTACTGATTAAAGCAAGTATTTTCATATCTTTGACATTGTAGATTATGCTTTTGAGTGATTCCCTTTCAAGTGTCTACACAACGTCAATTTAGGCAGCCGCTTGCTTGATGTAGCTGGTTCTGCTGTCAGACACGTTCAGGATGCTTGCTGTGCTGTGAATCAATGCAAGCCAGTTTTCATTATCTTGTGATGAAAACGTTATTCTTTCCATTACTGGCCTTAATGGCTGTCTTCTGGTGTTTAACTGTGTTTTTCACAGACTGCTTTTCAAACGGCTTGTTTTTTCTTAGACAACTGGTCGGCAGACCTGTCTTTGAGAACCTGCCAACATCCGAGAAAGGGAGACCAGGAACTAGTGAGATTGAGAAAATACAAAAAGAATATTGAATTGTCTTCTCCTTGTGAATTAGTTAAAAATAATAATAATAAAAAAATAAATCATCCAGGACTTTTTATCTTCTTAGCTAATCTGAACTTCTCTGCTCAGAGGAGAATGTGAGGGTTTCCTTGTTGTGCACTTCTCTGGAGCTGCTGGGGGTTTGTGATGGCAGCAGCACTGTGCAGCGGTGGGGCACGAAGGACCCCATCATCACGTGCAGGCTTGGCGGTTGCTGGTACTGTGCTCACCTCCTCCACAGCCCTCCCCAGCAGTGATCTCAGGAGTGCTGCAGTGTATGCAGAGAGGGTGCCTGCACACTGCTACAGAAAAGGGCACGGAGCACAGAAGGAGAGGAGCAGACACTTGCCAGAAGTTTGCAATGGGTGGGAAAGCTCAGATGCAATGCAATAAAGTGTGACAGAGAGGGCAGAAGGAGCAAGGTCTCACATTGTGCTGGCTGTCTTCTCCTCAAAGCTCCACGCAGCAACGTTTGCGCAGAAAATGGCTTTGCTACTCCCACAGCAAGACTGAAGCTCTCATGCTGTGACTGCTGGGACTCTCAAGCTGCCTCCTCATGGGATGCTTTCCGAAGGGGATCATTCACAAAAGCAGACAGAAGCTATGAAAATGGCAGCAAAATGAACAAAGCTGCATATTCCAGGATGAATGCTGGTAGGAAATGATCAGAGAAAGATGGAAACAACAAAGACTGGTAGCTCTCCTCTTCAGCAATAACTTCAACTCTAACATATTATTTACACAGTGAGCCAAGGTATACTGGGCATTGTACCGAAGATGAAGCACATTCTCATGTTTTCTTCTTTTAATTTGCTGCAATTTATTTTGAAGTGTCATGCTTCAGTACTGCTGTGTGTTTTGCCTCCTGCCTCCTTCCATTTCCAAGGCTTGATGAAATAGGTTATAGTCCTTTAGAAGATGTCTACTCAAGACTTCGTGAATGCCACAACATCTTGCTTTTTATGTACTCATGAAATACTTGTGGATTTCTAATGATTATTTTCTATCCCCCAGCAAAAAGTATTAAGTACTTTTTCTCAGCCAGTCTTCCTCTCATCCTTTTGCTCCCAGACCTTTTGTGAAAATCTCCTTACAAGACAGCAGTGGGCATTCAGCCAGGCTTAGCTATACTTCTTCATGGACTTGATAAAGGGAAGTTAGGACTTTATAGCATGCATAACTGCAAGATGTTCTGCTGTGTGATTTTGATACGCCTCCATTAATCAACACCCTTAGTTAGAAATAAAGCAGAATGTAACAGCTACTGAGAACATGCCACTTCCACAGGGATTTGTATCTTACCACTTCAGGTAGGAAACTCCCTTGTTAGATTTTTATGAAGACCCCCCACCAGATGTCCCCCTTTCCCCATCAAAATGATGACAAAAGACTATTTAACTGGCAATTTAAACCCCTCTGTCATAATTCAGTTCTTCATTACGCTATATATCCCATACCATAGCAGCTGCTTTTATGCACGATGCCGTAACAGCCTCAGCCTGTAGAAGAGTACATGATCTCAGAGCTGTGCTTTACATTTAGTGAGCCTGAGCCGGGCAGAGCAGCTATCTCCCTGTGCATCTCACAGAGCCTGGGAAATGATGGGATACTTCAGGAGCCTGTCCTCCAGCACTGGAAGTTACACACAGACTGACTGGGATTGAGTTCGGTCACATATTTTTGGGAAGTGAAGGAAAGACGAAGACTACATTAAAGTCCTTTAGCCTACTCATTAGAAAGTTTTGATTTCTGCATGGAAAAGCACAATAAGTGGACTGAGCTTGTACATTTTATGTATTGTTAAAAAGCTAAATAAGAAATAAGAAATGAAATCTTTGGGGCAGAATTAGTTTCTTCAATACTTCACAGGAGTACTACTTGGAATATTTATTCTGCTTTGTCATTCCCATTTGTTAGGAGGCGATTTAATCAAAGGGCACGTTTTAGCATTTATTGTACCACTGAATATGACAAACTATTTGCTATTCCCACTTTTCCCTTTGCTAGTATAAAATGGGCTTCCTGATCTTCAGAAAATGCTTTCTGACCATTAAGAGAGCAATGCAGAAATGAGAAAATGTAGACTGAGGACAGAGCTGAAAAGCTGGAGATAACAAAAGCCAAAATATTTCAGATAATCATAAGTGATAATGTACAATTGAAATAGGCATTGCCATGTGGGGAAGTTTTTTTGAAGTGCTCTTTTACTAGCGTCCTTGCTGGTGCCTATGTCACTAAGAAGGATGGTGCAGAAATGAGCCTGAAACTTGCTTGCACTTTTCAGCCAGATTTAATTTCACCCATGGCTGCAGCAATCCGAATCAAACTCTTACAGATATATCTATCTTTCTTTCTCTGCATACACCTGTTTCCACTCACCCTGACAGTTTTGTACTTAATGTGGAAAGGGCAGCAGGGCCTGACCATAAGATCATGCTTACATTCCACAGAGTCCGAGACGAACAGGAGTAATGAGTCCCTGACACCTATTTTATAGTACGCACAGAATAACGGGCTATTTCTGGTGCTTGAATTCTAGACATTGACAATTAAAAGTGATCACTCACAAAAAGAAGTGTTTTTATTTGATATCTTGCCAACTAAACTGAGAAGCAAGAGGCGGTGAATTTATTTTTCTGGCGCTGCTAGTCAGTATGTGAGCCAGCCCCAGAGCTGCGGTATTGCATGGGGCAAGATGCTTTATAGGAGTTAAGAGGCAATGATGAACCTAGCCACCTTTTAGACATGGATGGGAATAGAATAGAAGGTGCAAGCCACAGGTTGTAGATTAAGCCATTTTATACAATTTTCCTGTAAACTGAAACCACTGTGTTCCAGGTGGGATCAGCACTGCAAATACAACAACCAACCCAACCAACCAACCAACCAACCCCTCAAAATCCAAGAGACCAAGACAGTGTTTCTTTTCTCTCTCTCTCTTTTTTTTTTTTTTTTTTTTTTTTTCCCCTCTGTATCTCAGCTGCTTATGTGTATAGCAGGATTAAGGATATTTCTTTCATCCCACTTTTTGTCAGACTAGTCTATAGGGATGGTCGGTTCTCAGGGCAGGGATGGTCCTTTACACTATGCTTGTACACCCCCTAGCACAGAGGAGGTCTCCATCTGATAAACACAAAGGATGATGCAAGTGATAGTAATAACAAACAACGGGGACAGCTTGACTGACAGAATCTATTTACAGACTCAAGGTGTAAGGAGCAATCTTGCAGGGTGCTTTTGCCAGATCAATGGCCAACAGTACCGGGTGTAGGTAGTGTTTTACAGGCTTAACCTCCTAGTTCCCTTCTCACTTCTTCATGCCGAATTCTGAGGTGTAAAATCTGACTAAACTCAAAAGGCTACATGAGGAATAAAAAGGGGAAATCTGGTTAACAAAGGGATTCACTTCAGCTATTAAAAATAAATAAATTCCCAAACCTGTACTGCAGTTGAAATGGACATTTCAAATATTCTAAGATAGACAACTACTCAGTTGTAGCTCTAATGATTACACGATGAGCTTATGATTCATATAAAAAGTGGTATAATTACTGTGAATATCCTCCTGGATTTTGAAATAAGGAAAGAAGGAATTTTCATGCTTTCTAGGTTAAGGATAAACATAATTGATTTATGATTAACATGAAGGTCTAGGCTTATCTTCCAAATATATTGCATTTCACAGAGAAATGAGGATAAAGGCATTTTTCTCATTTCGATTGAAATAGGGTATTTGCAAGACAGCGCAGCTAGGAGGAATACTGGTGAGAGCTACTGCTAGATGAAGACTTGACATCATTCATGCTAGATTCAAGTCCATCTGTTGTATGGCAGAAGGAAGATGAATGAGAGGTCAAAAGTCTAAAGAATAACATGAGCAAGGTTTTTAAAGGACATATTTATAAAGTAACACAATTAGGAGAAAACAGATCCACATCTTCCTGTCAGTTCAGTACAAATTAATTAAGCAACACTGATCACCAGGCATTTCTTGGGAACTAGTGGGAGTCAGAGGTTAATAGTCCAAGCTTGTGCCCTAGGCCACCGGTTCTTGCCAACTTCTTATGCCATGCAATTGCCCCAGGTCAAGGCTTTCATTGTCATTTAGATTAAAAAAAAAAAAAAAAAAAAGGCACAAAGATATTCTAATTTGGGGAAAGTTGTATTACTAACTGGGCAATAGTTATTCCTAGAGGGGCATAAGTCTGATCCTGAAAAGCACTGATATCCACCAATTCCTATCAATCCCTCTGACCTTGCAGAGCAGAGAGAGGCTCTGGCAAGCCTCACTGAATCACACCCACAATGCCACGACTTTGGTAGTCTAATTCAGATAATTACACAGAAGACTACATCTTGAAGCACTTTAGGCATCCTCAGCCACCATGAATAATGCAATCAAATCACAGCAGTAGGTCTGATGCTCGGCACTCATCTCCAGAAACTCATGTGTTAAACGCAACCCTTTCCAAAAGGTCTCTTCCAAAGAGCCTGGAGGGCCATGCAAAAGCAGACTGCTTCACAGAAAGTAAGGAAAAAGGCTGAGAGACAAGATGAGTGCTGGAAAAGTCCTCATTATACCTGGAGGTTTAGATTTTAAACATTTCTCTGGAGTACTGAATAATTTTACAGCATTCTGCCTTGCTCATCAGCAAGGATGACTCACTGCAGGTGTAAACTGGATTAAAAGATATGTGTGAATCCACTGTCAGAGAAGGATAAATATGATTCCGACCATCCCATATGACAGGATGGAAAAAGCAACTCGTTGTCGCCTCCATGTACATGCAATCCCTACTCTCTCCAAAGGTCAGATGTCACCCCTGGCAGGACAGCTACTCCATGTCTGTAGGGCTGGCTGAAGTGCCAGTCAACTACAGAGCTCCTTGGCACTAACAGTTTGCGTTCAGGAGTGGTCAGCTTCCAGAGACTAGATTAGTGCTGACTCAGCTGCCAGCCTAACTCCCGCTGATGTTGGTGTGGAGGCACTGGCTACAGCTCTCTCCTGTAAGGCTTCCACTAGGCTAATACCAAGTCGTTACTCTGCAGGCTGTCCCACAGCACTGCTGTACTCAGGGTGTAAGAATATTGTGTAACAATATTTGTGCCCATGAGGGGTAAATATAGAGAGCGTAACTGTGCAGATTCTGCTTTTGAAGTAGGCTGGGATTTAACCCTGTTTCTGTAAGGCCCACTACTGCCAGACAGAGGCCCTTAGCTGGGCTAGGAAAGAGACTCTTCTGGCTCTGGCCACAAATTCAACTTAAGAACTGGCCAGCTTTGCAATCCCCGCAGGAATATGGCTGCTGACCAGGGGTGAATCCCCCTCCACACATCTACAGTAGACCACACCTGGCAAAAATTCAGGGAAGCAGCACAATGTGCGTGCTCTGGTGAGCAGACTCCTAAAGCTTCCCCGTGATATCACAGCCCTGCTTCCCCCTTGTCCTGGGATGATTCCTGGCAATGCATAGAAACCAGCAATTTCATGAGGTCGTTCTAAACACTGCTCCTTATATCTAAAATCTCTGTCTCATTAGCTTTGCTAAAACACATGGCACTCAAGTCCTAGGTGCCTTCTAAATGGCTATCAATAGTCTCTGCACTTAAAGGGAAATGTGAAAAGAACAAACCGAACACATATATCATATACCTTTTAGGACTTAGACATTAAAAAGCAGAAGCCTAATCTTTGGAATTTTTCAGTATAAATAACTGAGTCTGTTTATTCAACTCCTGCAAATGTCTTCCACACTCTTACATGAAATCTTTTCTAGCTAGTGCTTTGAGGAAAAAAACTTCTCAACTTTCCATACTATCGTTTTCACTGCATTCCATTTATCAAAAGCAAATGTAGCCTATTAAGAAAAGTTATTCCCATGTATTGCACGGTTTTAAAACACAGGACGAAATACAAGACAGTGAGAGAATGTTCTGTTTTCTTGAAACAGGAATTCTTTGATATGATTCATTTTGTCCATAATGGTTGCTTTTATTAGCAATGACCTTCCTGACTTCTCCAGTTTGACATAAAAAATCAAGATGGTAGCCACAGAATACCACAGAGATGGTAGCAGACTGCTCTCCCTGTTCCTTATCTCAGGAAGAATGGAAATTATAGCCACTGAATAAGAGTAAAAAGCCATGTGTAATGCACTTTACTGAACATTGGTCTCTGCGTATTTTTCATATGTCACCAGACAACGCTCGTGCAGTGTTTTAAGAGTGCAAAGCATAGTTTGAAAAGTTGATAATATTTATGAAGTGCTAAGACCTCCTCTAAGCTAGTGTACAGTGAAATGGAGAGAACTTCTTCAGAACAGTTGTGCGTATGTTTGCTTTTAAAAGCAGAGGAGACATGCTAAAATATAAGTGATTATTTAAACATTTCTAGTTAACCACGTTGCCCTACAGAATAACAGAAAGGGGGACTCTATGCACTGCAAACTAAAGCAAATCAACTGCAGGTACCCTGCAGGTTACAGCCCCTCTCTTTTTTGATTAATGGGATACATAGGCCTTAACCTACATTCTCACTCAAGCCAAGCTCTGTGGGATTTTGCTTGAATAAACACTGCAAGGTTGCATCCCAAACACCGAGAACACTTGTCCTTGGGCATTGCTCCTGCTGCTGCATGCGGGCCTTGCTGAGCATCAGCAGTGCAAGTCAGGCAGGTAGAGTCCGAGTCTGGGCTTGCAGAACCCTTCCAATATGTGTCTGAAGATAAACTTATTTTTTCTTGAGCAGTACAGATGTCAGGGAATTTTCTGAGGAGATGTGTCCCTTCAGTTGTGTCCTGTTCATAAATGGCCATGACCACAGCTTCTCCAAACACTAGTAACAGGCAACCTAAATGAGCATGGAGAGAGTCAAGGGAACCAGCTTTTGTGAACACCTCTCACATCACAAGGTGCAAAGAACGACAGATACTCCCAGCCAAAGAGAGTTTCCCACAACTACCAGTGGGGATACTTCTGTGTGATTTCTGAAGTATTGGATGTTACCTCATGAAGTATATATTTATTAATAAAACTTGCATAAAGAAAAAAAACTTTTACAGTATACAAATGGAAGCAGTTGGAATTGGGTTTCCTTTCTGCCTTCATGGTTAGTAGAAGCTAAACACTAACATTATGGGTTTTAACTTAATAAATGCATTGACATACAAAGACTGTATAAGATAAATGCGTTATGCATTCTCCTATATAGCAGGGTGAGTATTCGCTTATTTGCTAAAGCTGCTGGCATGTCTGCAATTTTCCTCTGGGAAAGATAATGTGAATTAGTAAGAGAAATAAGGGATGATTTTGGGGATGTAATAATTCTGTAAATTCAAACACCAGTGGGTGTTACACTTTTTTTTTTTTCTACCAATAATTTTGAAAAAACTCTTTGTTGTTCAAAATATTGTGCTATGTCTTAGTATGATTCATAGATCTATTGCTCATTCTGCCTTTTTTTTTTTTGGATGAAATTTCCCTTCTTCCCTTAATATTAGAAAGTATGGCCAGCAGTGTGAGCAAGGATTGGTGCCCAGGAGCCGAATTAGAATTATGATTCTATGCCTGTGACTTCTTTCTTCTTCTGTCTATGCCTTCAGGGAAATCTCTACTTTACTTTCCCTGTGCATAAAAGCCTACATATCCACAAAGTTTAATTAGATGGAGTAAAACACCTTCAGGACTGCAAGTGCCAAGAATTATTATAATCTATGACCTTCAGCTAGTGAAGGAGTGCCCTGCTTTCACATAAGGCATGTCAGGTATTAGATCACGGTGCCGTTTGAGAGCACTGTCCTTCTGGCACAAGCTATGCATGACCTGGTGTGTCAGTAAATCCTTGCTTACACACACAACGCATCACCATTGAATTTTGTCAAGATAGAGCATTTGCTGTGAGTCAGGGGTGTGCATGTTGTAATGTTTATATTCAGCTTATACAAAATCAAAGCCTTTTACAAGAAGTTCTGTGACAGATTTCAGAGTAAAGGAATATGATAACCTCTAATTTAACATATCTTAAATCACAAGATCAAATGCAGATTTGGACATGCTGGAAGAGAAGTTCTGCATTACTGATGAAAGCTAAAAGAATTTAAATAATGTGTTCTGATATGGCCTTGGGAACTCTTATGATTTCCATGGAGAGTAACTAATTTTTCTTTATTTCTGTCACTTTTTCATAGTAAAAAGATTTTTTCCCTTTCCCCTAAAGCTCATAATGTGGTAAAGAAACTGTCGGGAACAGTTAAATCAGTTTATAAATCCCCATGAGAAAGAGTCCATCACACATTTTGCATATCTCAGGGGTTCAAGGACAGTGGGCAGGAATCTGATCTGTGTTACAATAATATAAAACCAGACTAATTTCAGTGAACTCACTGGCGCTCCTCCAGATGTCAGTTAGAATAACAGAGAGCAGAGTGTGGTTCAGGAAGTGAAAAATAAAACAGAAGACCTGTGTCTTTCACCATTGATGCTGTAGCTTGTGACAGAAACCTTCTCTGAAGCTACAATGTGCTGGTGTTCCAACCATGCTGAATTCATTTACTTTGGCAGTTTCTTGATTGCTCCACTGTCTATTTATCTGAAATGGAAACTAAGTCATGTTGCCTGCTCCTTCTCCTGGCGTATGATTACACAATACATCTTCCATTTTTTTTGCAGCCAATCACTCCCTGTGCTATTTCCTCATTGTGTACCACTGTACATGGCTTTTGGAGAGGTTTCCATTTGAACACGAGTATAAAGGAAAATCTTAAATATAAGAAAAATTGTCTATGAGTTTGAAATGTGTGAAGAATGTTTAAGTTATTCCATGCACTTGGTTGGTCTCTTAATGACAGCTGATTTGGAACATATGCTTCTCAGACTTTGTGTGCTTCTCAATTTTGGGCGTTAGAGCCAGAGATTTTAGTGTCAGATAAGCAAACCTTGTTTTTCAGAAAGAGCCACATCTCCTAGTTGGCAAGGCAAAACCAATGTGGCTGTTCAGTATCAGAGACAGATGAACCAAATGGTTGGTATTCTCTGGATTTTATTCAAATTGTTCTGCAGTCAATTAAAGTAAAAACTAAAACAAGGTAGGTAAGAGACAAGTCACATCTAATGAATTCTATGCAGCACTTGCACTTCTTAAAATGCATTTCAAATGGAAAGGAAATGCATTAGAAGATGGTTTTGAGTTTTAAAAAGTTATATAAGTATAATATATTTATTTTCCCTTCTAAACTCAGAGCTCCCACATATTGGTTGATAGAGTTATCAACCAAAATGTTGATATTCACATATTCAAGTTATTTTACCCTTATTTTACAGATGTGGAAACTGAGGTATGTAGACAAAAAAGACTTCCAAATACCAACCACCTCGCCAGTGGAAGGACAAGGAATAAAGTTTGTGACAGGAATAAAACTGAATAAAACCTGCATTTGAAGACAAAAAAAGGTCTTAGACTTTGAAAGTATGTGAATTGTAAAGTCACTGGCTTCATCCAAATGCTGTCAAAGATCCCTTCACTGTGGAAGCACAGGTATGTCTGCAAACATCTAAAAGGGCAAAGTTGCTGTCAGCAGTTGATTTACCATGGGCTAGTTCTTCATCTGTCTGTACAAATGCTGCAGTAAAGCTACCTAATTGATCAACTAATCTCTCAGGAAAAGTGCTTCTGTCACCAAGAGCCTGTTGCTCTCAAACTACTGGGACTTCGTCCCTTATTCCACTAAAACTCTTCTTTGTCTCCGGGATGGCTGGAGCTTCTCCATACTGGTCATGCTGACCTTTTGGTCCTTTCCTGGCACAGTACGTGCTAGTGCCCCTTCCCTGTCACCCTCTCCTCATCCTCTTTGTTGTCTGAACTCCTACCGCTGACTCTAGCTGCTGCTGTTGCTGTCTCGTCTTTCTTGACCTGTTTCATTCAGCAGCACAGACACTGACCTAGTGCCTAGCAGTATTTATTTCTTCTCTGCATTTTGCTTAGCTCTGTTCCTCCACTCATTATGCTGACTGGGAACTGATGCTTTCAGGGAGGGGTGCTGCCTGATTTCAAAGATCCTGGGGACTGCCATAGTACAGAAGCACTGTTCAAAGCCTCAGACTAGGGCTTCTTGGATCATTCACCTCTGTGTATAGTGTCCACAAGCTTGTCTCTGGCTGCAGTAACACCTTCATATGTGCTGCAGTCAGAAATTATGAAGAGCCAAATTCTCCTGAGGTGGGCCCGCATCCCACAGCTCTCTTCTTTGACAGTTACAGTTGCAGGGACTGCACATATGCAAGTAATCCAGCCCTGGGCATAAAAGGCACCACAGACAGAAAGAGTGAGATAATTTTTCTGGAGGAGACCGTAGGTCCTACAGACTTGGATGGAGCAACCTGGCAGGCACCTGCACATGCGCAGGGATCATCGATCTTTGAAGAAAGGACAAGCAGTTTTGTTGTCCATCTTCCTGAGAATGAGGCAAATGTAACATGGGATGGTGCTGCAGTGGTGGGAGCTTCCCAGAGGAGCTAGCTTTATGCCTTCAGTGCAGTGTTAAACCAGGGGAGCACCAAGTGAATCAAGTGAGAATTTTAAAAGGAAAACCAACCAACCAAGAGCAGGAATCATTTCACAATGTGTTTGTGGATAATCCCTTTTATGCTATTAGCAGGGAAGACTGCCACAGCTGCAGGGTGTGTACACCTCAACCCACTGATGCGCTTAACTGGAAGTCAAAAAGCAAGGGGTGAAACCCCCACTGAAGTGGCATCTAAATTACACCTCATTAAATAGAAAGGTGACATGCAGAATGTATGAGTTGAGGCTTGCTTTTTTCAGCATTTGAACATTCATTTGCAAAACTGGTTCTCTCGTTATTGTGTCAAAATGAGAGATTCCCAGCAGGGTGGTTGACAGGTAGACAAAGAGCCCTGTTCAGTAATAAAACAGTTATGCAGGTGTTCTCCAGTTTTCCCTGAAGCATTTGTACAGAGCACATGAACTGTGCTTGGGCCTGATACACTCTCACTCTGTCTAGGATTTGATAATTATTGCTATGGAAGTTGGGGAGATGTTTGGACTAGCGCTAGAAATGTGAAAGAAAATAGGAGGGTCAATAACATTTTGCTTCTCAGGAAGGCTGATGACATATTCACTGTAGCCATATGTTACATTGAACACTGGTAATGTTTTTGGCATTATGAAATGACTTCAGAGATTCAGTCTATTAGAAAGATCATCATTTATCTTGAGAGATATATGACCATCATGCAGCTTGTGTACAGGTCTAAACTAAACTAGGGATGGCATGGAGGCAAGCGCAGATCATCCATAGCCAAAGTTGTTCCCCTTTTTTGTCTCTTCTTCCTGATTGACAGGTGTTGCTTGTACCTTTTATTTTCTTTGACGTGGTTACAAGACACATCTAGCACAGACAAGAATTTGGCTTACTTAAGGCAGTCAAAGCTGCAGACTCCCTCAGATGGGCTTGGGAAATAACTGTTGCTTGGAATACATTCAGCTGAAGTCATAAAGACAATTAAAAGTTTCCTGACGTGAGTTTCATCTAGTCATGGGTTCTTTCAGAATACTGTGCAATGTTACAGCAAATTATTCAATATTATTCAAAATTATTTTCTTCTCAAAGCAACGTGGAAGAGGTATAACTTGACTGACACGGATGGAGCTATCCAAGATTAAAACAAATACATAAGAAGCAGACCAATTGATGTAACATAGAACAGCTTTGAGAAGAAATCTCAGCTGGAACAAAATACTGGACAACGTCCTGAGTAACCTGAGCTACTCTGCTTTGCTTTGAACAGTGGATCAGATAAGGTGACTCTAGGGGTCCCTGCAAACTAAGTTATTCTATAATTTTGTGAAAACGATGTTATCTGTTTGAGACAGATGATGATGATGCTGTTCTCCCCTGATACAATATAAAGCTCTGTTTTCACCTTGCTTCAAAAACACTTTTGGAAAGGTTAACAACTTTAGAGTTGTTTTTCATCAGTAATATCAGGAGTTTAATAGCCATTTTTTCTGTAAACAATAGTTTTTCAGTCCAGTTGGACTGTGCATATACGCAACCAAAACACGGAGCCTTTCCAGCAATCAGACCCCTCATGATGTGTTGCCCACACTGGTGTCTAGCACAGTGCGGTACAGCCCACGTATGGGTTCACACTCAGTTGTTGCTTTACGTAGTAAACTGTCCTTACCTCAACCCACGTGTTCTCGCACTTTTGCCATTCTAATTGTCTTCCCCATCCTCTGAGGGAAAGTGAGCAAGTGGCTGTGTGTTACTTGTCTGGCTACTGGGATTAAACCACAAGAGTCAATCAGTGGAGAGGGAAAGCACACCACTGGTGCAGTCTCATGGAAATGCTTTGTGGAGGGGAGAACCTTCCTACCCTTTTCTGTTTCCATCTAAACGTTTCTTTTAAGGTATAATCAAATCTTTCAGTCATTTCTCCTCCTCTTGTTGGTGACTATACACCTACAGGCTTAGGATGATTCTTCCTTTCCTCTCACTTAATGTCTCTTGTCACCAGCTCTTCAGTTGCCCTAACATTAAGCCATTAATACCAAGCCGAGTAAGGTGTGCACTAACTACAGAGACCATTGCAAAAACAACCAGAGAAAATAACCGCAATGCAGTCACCAGAAATAAAACATGGCAAGATTTTTAACTTCTGCAGTGGTTTGTCCTCAAACTTCCTTACTGCCAGCAAGACAGTAGATAGTGCAAAGTGACACTGTAATTATGCCACATTCTTCTGAGAAGCGCCAAATGCATTTTTGCAGGCACTCTTAGATTATGACGCCACCCAATGCTATTTCTTATCTGATACCATTCCCTAATAGAGATACAATCAAATGATATATCATTTCTGCCTGAAAAATACACGGTGTTCTTTCCTATGTAAAAGCTACCTGTAATGGAGCAGACATTCTCACATATAATTTGAAAGGGAAAAGGGAAGAAAATGCTCATTCTTGCTTTAAAAACCTTAAATTATATTAAATTTCTATTTGCAAACCTATCAGCTCAGGCAGTGAGGAACATAACTCTCCCTAAATATCTGCAGGGGAATATTTATCTGTATTTGATAATCACTGGACTGAGAATGCCAACACCTACTTTTTCAAATGCCAAGAACCTTTAACTGTCAATAAAGAAAATAAAATAAAACATACATGTGTGTTGGAGGAATGGTATGTAATGGGGAAATGGATATAATGATTATAGCTCATACTGAAAACAATGGTAAATCCAGGTGCACGAGTGACAGAATTTGTGAAAACATTTCTAAAGTAACCCTCTTCGTTATGCTTCTCTTCCAGCATACAAGGCCATCTAGCCAAGAATATAAATGGGGACACAATATGTGGTGTAAAAGAGACAGGAAGGTATCATGATATAATGCAGGAGAACTTTTGGTGCTTCATCTAACTGAAGTAAAACCAGGCCTGCATATGAGATAATTGGCAAAGACTGGGAACTATATAACTAGTAGCCAGGAGAGAGGACTAACATATAGTGACAACTCCAGGAAAACAAAGACATTTGTTAGGCATTAATAGGATTGCTGTAATTTAACAGGGAGTAATAAAAGTTCAGACAGAAGGCACAAATGCCCAGGAGGAGGAGCAGTTGATCAAGTATTACAGTGAAGTAGCTAGCAACATGTCTCATGCATATCCACATCACAGTGTACAAAGGACAAGATGAAATAATTAGGAGGAACGAGCCCAAATTCCTTTTAAGAATTTAGTGAAGTCCTAGATGGTCACAAAGCAAAAAGTTATAAACGCAAATGGTGATGAATGAAAGAATAATCTAAGACAGAAACAAAAGAATGGTAAATTTTCCATATTGAAAGATACCAAGCAATGGGATGAATCAAGGATTACAAATAAGACCTACACATTTGATGAATTTGTAAGGATTAATTTCCTTACTGTGAACACACAGAATCATAGGGCCGCTATGGCTTAGAGGATGAGTTAAATATCAGGCTAGAAAACATAATCATACCGATACCTGGAGACAATTTTTTAAGCACTCAGTAATGGTTTAAACCCTCTGTAACCATTGCCAATCTTTGACTAAAATGAAAAAAAAAAAAAAAAAGACAGCTCTGAAGACTTTTAAACTGGAATCAGTCACACACACAATTACTGAAAAACAAACAAACAAACAAACAAACAAAACAAAACAAAACAAAACCTACAACAATCCTCCATAAAACTGTTGGTACAAAAAGTTACAACCCAGCTGAAGAATCAGAACCTGGCTATACGCTTTCATAACTTCCAGCTATGAAAACGTATAATTATCCCATGTACCCATTCACTGATGTTAGTCATTAAAAATAGCTAAATCACTTCTCAAGATAACAGCTACCTAGAGGTAAATAACGTCATCACTGAGAAGATATCGTATACCTTTTTCAATGACATTTATTGCATATTTAAGGAATTAAATGTTTCCCCGTTTCTAAGTATTCTTTCCACATTGGGCAATAACATGAAACTCTATATTGGCATAAACCATAGCTTTGACGGAAATTTAATTAATTCATAAAATTCAGGTACAGTTTATTATCGCAGCTGAAGTGTCTGCCTAAAGGAAAATTAATATATTAAATATTTTTCCATAGAACAGTCTTTATAAACTAGAATTGTTTGAAATAAGCCTGATCCTAAGAAGATGTGAAGGAGGTGCTATTTTTAACATGAGAGGCAAATCATAGCGTCTAGTGTTTGACATCCCAAATCCCTTTTAAGTTTCTCATTGAATTTTGGATTAATCTGTTTACTGGATATTTTTCTCTAGCAAACCCGTCTTTCTGGGAGTTCCATAAAATAATAGTATTTTGTATATTTGGCATGCTTGTGGTAAAACTTTCTGATCTTTTTTAATTCTAGTCCAAACCAATGAGGCATTCTGACAACTTAAAAATGAAATTAAATGATCCTTGTTTTCATTTATATGAATATTTTAAATAAATAGTTATGCCTTGATAAGACAGGACTTAACAATGCACTTCATTTTAATCACATCCCTATTTCGTAAAATATAAACTCTGAACCTCATGGGAAAGATCTGAGGCTGTTTTGCCAAGTAGCTCTTACCTGTTTCTTTTGTTTGACATTTTTGCACGCACTGGAAAATATTCACAAGAAAAGTTCAACAGATGGACAACACGGGGTGATTCGCAGAGTGACAGCACAGTGCTGTTAGGGATGCCTCAAAGACAGAAGTCTAGTGCATTTGCACAGCTCTGAACAGCCTCAAGGGGAGATTATTGCAGATAATAGCACATCTCCAGTCTGGGGAGTAGTAACCAAGCCCTGGGCCTGAATTTAGCTGAATACACTAGGACTTGAATTTCTCTCCACTGCTTGACTACTGTCAATGTTGACTTACAGCCCGCTTCCTCTCCACAGTATCAGTTCATGGATTTCCTTTTATGTTTGTGCTGACTTGCTAGGGAGCACCTGTCTGTGTTGCTTTCCTCATTTCCTTTAAAATGAGACTAATAGATACCAGCCTGCCTCTGAGGTGCACTGCAGGGCATTCCTCTTTGTACAATGCTTAGATCTTGTAAAAGCCTGATTTAATGCCGTCAGCCCCAGCAGAACCCATTCCCATTAACATTTGTAGTGTCTTGGAACATATGACAGAATAAATCCTATTCTCAGCACCACCAGTGCTAATTTCTCTGCCTTACAGTAGTGCAAACACTCTGGATTTAGACCCATTAGTTAAGAGCAGGAAACAAGAGTATTTGTTTGTTGTCTGAGCCACCGCTGTTTCTATTTCCAAAACTCACAGGAGAGTGTGACCTGGCCAAATAATCTTTTAAGAAAAAGCTGTCACCCCAGGATTCTGAAATTTAACAAAAAAGTTAACAAAAATGTTTAACAAAAAAAGTTGATTTAACTTTAATTGCCATAAAGAGCTCAGACCTCCAACAGTAGTTTAGTCATGCCCAGTTTTTGTTACCTTCCAACACAGATGCATTAAGAGATCTGCATCTGATCTAATACAGTATTTGGAGAATATGATATGCTGGCAAAGAAGCAGTTTTCTGCTAAGATGGATGTTAGACTATCAAACATTTGGATTATTCATCATTTTCGAAGTGTACAACAGTACATATGCATCTGATGTCAGAACTAAAGCATAAGCTATGCAAAGCACAATGGCTTTGAAAATATATTGCCTAGTATTAAGAAAAAGAATAACCCTACACAATTTCAGAGACCCTTTTTCTACAAACCTTAAAAAAAAATCTGGACAAATTGCCAAGTTTACAAATATGCACACACATTCCACATATGGATATGCTTTAGTAATCATCTTTACAAACCTTTTAGGCTACACATGGCTCTAATAAATAACCCATTCACAAACAATATATTATCATCTGAAAAAAAGGGAAAAAAACCAAGCCCTTTTCATATACAGCCCAACAGTTCTAGCCTTCACTTTCAACCCCCAGCTTCATGATCAATCATTACGTCAGTGTCCATTTTTCATGGTTTGGTGTTGAACAATAAATGGAAAAGCAAATGACTGAAATAATTAATATTGTCTCTGACAATGACCAAAGCTCAAGAAAGAGCTTGTGAGCGACAGCTGAGGACAGTCTGCCAGTAAGTTGCAAATGTAATAAAATCTGAACTTTTTTTCTATTTTCTTTTTGAACAAGGTTCACATGGGCAAAACTGCATGATGGGAAAGCTCACATGCCAGTCCCTTTGTGTAAATAGTAAACAGCTGCAGTTAAATGTTTTACCCCTTGAAGGACAATACCTATTAGCTCAAGGTTAAGAGCCTCGCAGAAGGTCAGCCTAGCTACTGGAGAGCTGTGAAATATCATCCTCTGGCTATCTGCTGACACGCAGTCAAGGGTTGAGTTATACAATATGGACAATGCAAGCTTCATTGCTCAGAAGAGGTCATCAAATTAATAAAAGTTGTGTTCCAAATTACTGGGGCAGTAACTGTTTCTGACTGATGAGACCCTTTTTTTCAGTCTTGATTTCACAAGTTTTCTTCACTCCCAAGTCTCACTAGATTAGAATCACAGAATCACTAAGATTGGAAAAGATCTTGGACCAAGATCATTTGGTCCAACCATCCCCCTACCACCAATGTCACCCACTAAACCATGTCCCTAAGCACCACATCCAACCTTTCCTTGAACACCCCCAGGGACGGTGACACCACCACCTCCCTGGGTAACCTGTTCCAATGCCTGACTGCTCTTTCTGAGAAGAAATGTCTCCTCATTTCCAACCTAAACCTCCCCTGGTGCAACTTGAGGCCATTCCCTCTGGTCCTGTTACTAGTTATCTGTGAGAAGAGGCCAACTCTCAGCTCTCCACAAGTTCCTTTCAAGGTAGATGTAGACAGCAATAAGGTCTCTCCTGAGTCTCCTCTTCTTCATACTAAAAGATTTGTGGTAGTGACTGTTATCTCTAGAGATTGTTATCTCTACCACAAATGCATGCTACTAGCCTAAGTGAGGGGCTTTTTGTTGATATGGCCTGTTTTGGGCAGGGATGGATGCAAGCCAAGAGGAGCAGCAGAAGAGTCTGGGATAACATATATCCAAGTGGCTCAAGTTTTTTTCTCCCTGCATAACAGTCTATATACAGGCAGGCCTCATAACAGGGAAAGACAGTACTGCTAGCTGCAGCTAGAGAATTATGCCTTTTTAGACAGTTTCTTTGAAACTGGGATGCTCATAAGGGAAGGACTGGCAAAGCCCCTCTGTACTGTGGATGTGGGGCAGAAGCAGGAAGACATTTGGCAGTGCAGTGCTGGGAAGGACAGAGGCATGGTATGGGAACCAGTTGTCTTAGCTGGGGGTTACTTGTATGATCTTGACTGCACTGTTTCTTCTACCAGATCTCACATTAATCAGAGGACATAATCTGGCTTTTTTTTTTTTTTTTTTTTTTTTTTTTTTTTTTTTTTGTGCATATATTTATTGAGAATTCTGACTTCTCAGATTTGTCAGAGGTAGCAAGAATATGCACCTTTTTCTTGTCATGAAGGATTCAGACTTCTTGTCCTAGTCTAAACATGCCCAATTTTTATTTTCTTCCAGTACCAATACCTTAGACATCCAGCCTATCCCAAGATATGAAAGATGTATTTACCTTGGCAGAGAAGCAGTTTTGAGCCTGACTGATGCCAGACCCTAGGCAGTACTGATTATTTCTCTTTTTGGTGGTATGCAAGAGTCTTTCATCAGAATTAAGGCCCAGGGCATTCAAAACCTGATAGACTATATCTGAATGTGTCCGTGGTTATGTTTCTAGCACACTGAGCAGTTTTTGTCACAAAAATCAAATGTTTTTCATAGCTCTACTTTCACTCTGTACCACCACTGTTTAGCTAGTGCCTAACAGCAGAGTATACTCCCCTATGAAACTCAGTATGCTTAAAGGTACAGAGACCATCTTGGCTTTCTGCGGGTTGTTGCAAAGTACTTCAGTACTCATTTCATGTGCAACTGCTACTTGTTTGATTGATGAAATACACCTGTGAATGTTGGAAGCTGGTACACAATGAAAACAATAATTTAACAATATCCTTAAATAAAAGAAATAGCCACCATAAGGCTTCCTATCTCAGGTCAGACCGCACAACCCCTTTTCCCAGGTAAAAGGCAAAGTACGAAAGTGTCTTGAGCTGCCAATAGCTTTCAGTTCCCTTAGGCTAACACCGTCCTGATGCCCCTCCTCCGAGAACATCTTGGGTTTAGACTATTCTCCTATTGCTGGTCTAGTGAGAAATAACACCAGCAAACCCAGCAGCACTGAGCACTGTAGCACTTGACTGGATCAGGGTGAGAAGGAAACCGGGCCCTCTGCCTGCTGTTTGCCATGCCTGAGCTCACTACAGTTTGGAGACACAGAATAACAGACTCTCTGCAGCTAGCAGCACCAAGCGGGTGGGCAGCCACATGTCGCACTACCCTACGTTTCCAAGTGACCTTCGCTAGCAGCCCCATGCACAACATATTGCATTAATCCTTTCTGGAGGTCACAAAATCATGGATAAGTGTGCTGCAGTGCAGATCCAAGAGAAACAGTTGCAAATGCCTAGCCAGATGCAGATGGGAAAAAAATGTGCTTTTCATGTAGCCTGTTCAGAAGACTGAATAATTTATTAGTGCATCACATGCTCTTTTCGAAACTATGCCACTTTGAAGGAAATCATATATTTTAAATTATAAGCAGGTCCGACTAACAAAGTGGATCACAAATGCCAAAGCAGACAAACCATTGTGTGTCCGCCAATTCTGTGTCAAGTGACTCTGATTATATCGGTGCCAATGGATAGCTCAGAGAGGAGCAGCACATGACAATAATGAAGCAATTACTGGTGCTCGGTTCAAACGTAACTTGGTGCACTCAAATCTAGATAAAAAGTCCTTGAGGTGACCTTCCTGGAGTGCCCCCAGTACCTCCACGCAGCCTCTCAGTAACAGACTATCAAAGGCTGCAGAGTGGATTAATTCCAGTGGCGTTTCTGGAGCTGAGCGAGGCTGACGAATGAAATACAATTTGCCTGTCTCAGTGCGGGTATTGTGTTCTGCACTGTAATGCAGCACAGGTGTTGCAGGCCAGGAAGGAGACGCGCTGGCAGAAGTGCGATAAGGAAACCTGTGAAGGAAACTGTGCCATGGCAAGATGGGGAGAGGAGGCGAGGCGAAGAGCCCCCCAGCAAACCCGGAGGGTACTGCTGGGCTCTGGCGCTCCCCCAAGACTCACAGCATATCTGTAGGTACCATATGGTTTGAAGATGAACTTCCTGCGCTTCTGAGGGGTGGAAGAGAAGGAGGAAGTATGGGGAGAATAATCACTTCCCTCCTCCACTCCTTCTCCCTCCCCCGTCCCGAGCATCAGCTTTAGGCCACCATGAGGACAAGGTGCAGTCTGATCTGCAAGGAGGCACTTGTAGAAATAACCTCGACTGAAACGCATGGGAGAACAGTGAAATGGAGACAGGATAGCACCCTAAAAGGACATGGTACATCTCACAACAGTAAGAGCCTATCCTATTTTTTCATGATAAAATGGCCAGTGAGATCAGAGGGCCTCAGAGCATCAGAATCAGCTTTATTCTGGTTTTAGGAATTCCCATACTCGCACCACACTGTTTTCATGGTCACGAGGGAGTCTGCTTTTATGGCCATACCTGCAGTTCTAGGAGATATGTTACTACCCACAGTTAAGTGGCTGTATAATATAGGTTTGACTGCACAGAACCATGTCAGAATATCTGACAGTCCTCACCAAAAATTATTACAGTACATGATAAGCATCAGTTGTGACTAGAGAAGGATGTGAAAAGCAGGGCAACTGGTTGTGATGCATCACATTTCACAGACTGTAAAGATCTGTGTTATTTCTATTAAGTCACAATTCACTTAAAATTTTAGTTAAGACAGGGTACTGAGTCAAAAAAGAGAAAGATAAAAGGCCTAAATAAATTCAACCAAAGCTTTAATTTACTGAAACTCCACATAGAGGCAGGTTTTCACACACATCTGCCAAGAAAAGCAACACAATATATGCTCAGTTGTGGCAGTTGCATGGGTAACAAATACTCTCAGTATGTACGCAGGTTGATACATTGCCCCCTACCTTCACTATACCCCAGTCTCCAGATTACCTATGTGATTCCAGACAATATTTTTCATTAGGAATCTGGATATGGCTACACAGAGATCTAGCTATGTGCTAATAACATACATAATAAAAAACAAAGAAATCCTGCTGGTGGTCAAAAGTAAACTGGTTCGCAGGAAATTAGAAATTATAGTCACTGATATCTGCATCACGTGCTCATCTAACTCCTCTGAAGAAAATTCTTACTGAAAATCACAGGCACGGCTTTCTCTTGTGCAGGCCATTTTTTGATACCAGGGCCCAAATCATACTCAGAGGGTTGGCATTATTGTCTAGCTTGGGCTGCACTGGCAGGATCTGTCCTTTTGTTTTAGGACAAATGACCCTATTCGAAGCAATGATCATTCATCCCTTCACTTCGGTAGGCAATCTGAGATGCGGCATGAAAATTTTAAAATCTTATCTCACCAAACACACTCAACCAAATTACCTTAAACTTAAAACTAATAAAATCATCCTTATCAAAAAGTTTCATAAAAAAGGTCAGATCATTTTGCACATTTTCATAAAAAATTAGTAATCCAATCTCCAAGTTTGAACTCCTCTTCTCACAAAAGCTGCAATGGGATAGCTCTGCTATTTTGGTGTGCTTGCAATGTCACCGGAGGTAATCTTTCTGGGTCAGATTTGCGGAAGTGTTCAGATGCTTAATTTCCAGTGAAATCAACCTTTAAAAAACTGGGCCACTTTTTCCCAATTAAAAGGGGAACAACACAAAAACAAAAAACAGAAGAGACACTTGAGAATTTCTAAACGTCAAAACAAACAAACAAACCCAAACCATTAACACCGTGCAGATTACAGGTCCCTTCCTCTTCAGACTGCTCTATTTCAGTGCACTGCCCTAGATGACCACCTTAGCTTTGGGCTGCTTCTCTCTTTCTTTCAGCAGAATTATCTGCTCCAGATATCACCAGTGCGTTGGGTTTCACTCACACTACCTTGTCTACCTTCCCACCTTAAAAAGTTGAAACTTTGGTTTTGGAATTCATATTAGCAGAGCTTTAACTGCATGCATTCTGTGTTGCATATTAAATATACGTCCCAAGTAGTCTTTTGCTGTTTTCACCCTATTATAGATGAAAGGATTTATTTGAAGTCCCACCAGAGTGAGTCAAGAATAAGAGGAGTTAAGCTCTTTATCCATAACCAGTACAAAACATAGCTTTTGTATCAAACCAGGGAAAACAGATTGTTAAGACAGACAATAAATCCATGATGCAGTTTCAATTTTCATCTCAATTTTCCTTCTTGGGCCTGCTCTCAGCTCCTCTAAAAGCATACCAAGCCTGTTCCATCAACAGCTGGGGAACTTCTTGCAGAAATCAAAGTATATCTATTGCCCAAATGACAACTGCCACCCAAAGGACATTTTAAAGTATATCCAAGTTAACAGATTTGTGAATGTAACAGTTCTCCAAACTTTATGTGAAGCGCATGAAGGAAAATACCCCTTCCCACATGATTTTCTAAATATTTGTGTAAAACATTTTATAGCAAAGAATCATTTCTGAGCTAGATGTATGTAAACATTCGAACGCAGGGAATTGAAAATTAACACTTATTTCCTTATAAAATACTGCTGGTTTTTATATTGATTTCCTATCTGTTTTCATTCCTCCTCCCTTTTGGGAATGTCCACTCTGTCCTTTTGTTTGCCTGACTACTGGGGAAACTGAACACAAAGGATTTCTACAGAATCATCGGATATGTAACAGATTCAATGTATTATTGGCAAAAGCCATATTGAAAAGGACTTTGAAAAATAACTCTTTTCCAGTGGAATCAGCTTTCCAAATTCCAAATGTTCACATCTCTATTTACTGTTACTTTAAATAGCTTCATTTCTGGGGATAGCTGATGAGCTTCCCAGATGGAATATAAAACTTTATGTAGCTCTTGAGGCACTCCTTTTGCTCTTTATGAAGAATAAAGGAAGAAAAATAGCTTTCAACTGGTAGGATTTTGTGAAAAACAACTGTTCGGGAAATGGAAATATTTTCAAACTGTCCAGCTGAAGATTTTTGGCTGTAAAATATTTGGTTTGCTTTGATGAAAGATTTAATTAAAAATCAGACTACTTTTGTGCACCGAGAAAACTATCAGCATGACATTACCTGATGGATTAAACAAGTGCATAGTACTCTTTGTTGTTTCAATGCTTTTTTTTTCAGTCACTGAAAGCACAGCTGCTGCATGCCTGATAGTTGTGAGGAATATGCTCTGCCCTTACAAACATATTATTTTCATTTTTAAACAGCAAGGGGAAAAAAAAAGAAAGCCATGTTTCTCTTGTATACCAGAAGCTTATGACTGAAGAGATAAAAAAAAAAAAATAATAATTTGTTGTTGCAACTTTGGCAGCAACCCAAGCATTGAACTTCATGGAAACACTCACAGAATTCCAGCCTGTGATTCTACCCACCATTATAAAGGCCCTCCTGAGGGTCCTTATGGGATTTGGGGTAGATTTTCTTTGGAGAGTTCTAAAGATTTCCTGAAATTCTTGAATGAATTTAGAAGTGAGAGCACGAAGAAAGGTGGAGCGTTTGTCATTTAGTTCAGATAGAGCAATTAAGTCAGGAAGATGTCATCTGGTTAAAAGCTGTGTTTAAGTCTCGTGGTAATAGGTCTTGCTCCAAAGACCACAGAAGTCAACAAAACACTCCAGTATCTTCAATGCAATTTGGAGTAGGATCTGAGCATGAGAAAAAAATACCAGAGGTGCAGACTAATCTTCTGGCCACATTTGGGATTAAACTCTGCTCCATAAGAGACTGCTAAGGTCTGTAATAAATAGTTAGAGGCTACCACAGAGATGGGAAAGCAAGGGAGATTAGGGGGACTCATTTTTATTTCATTTGTTCATAGCACAGTCTGCAAGACAACAATAGAAAAGGGAAACAACTTTGTATTTATTATTATGGCTGAGCTGCATGTAATAAATTATGGAAGAAAAAAAGACCGAGGGATAATTGACTGAAAAAACAAATGTCAGTTAAAGTAAACACAGCAGTTTCTACTGAACCTATTTGTAAAAATGTCAAAGGAGTTGAGTTGTTTTCCTTCACAATATTTGTGCTGGTATAAAGGGACTCTGGTTTAATTAAATTTCCCCACAGAGACTAGGTATTCCACTAGATGTCACTTTGAGACTTTGCTAAGATGAAGGACAGCATCCTGATGAAGGGATGCAGCATCCCCTACTGTGAAGCGGATGGGCTGGGGGCTGTGTCTCCTCTTGCAGCTGGAGCCCACAGCCAGGGACGTTAATACTGGGGGTTAAGCACAACAAGACTCACACAGAGACAAAACCATCTGCTAGGAGAAAAGTTGCCATCTAGAAATGTCTACTGGCAAAAATTATCTAGCCAGTGGAAACTTTTTACACTGCTCTCCAGGGAAGAAATGAGGAGACTGCTGCTTTAGCTGACAATTTGCCCTGTCCTCTCTTCAGTGACAAGGTGGGGACAGGGTCAGGTTTGGTAGGAAGGAGAGTGGCTCCTGGGCAGTTTTCTTCTGTTTCTATGAAAGATTTGATGGATTCAGGCAAAAGGCATCTCTCAGCAACAGGAATAAGGTACTAGTCTTGGTGTGCCCATTTCTTCCCAGAGCACCTCAGAGGTAATACAAAACAAATTAAACCCATCTCCAGTAAGGGGAAGTAGATGACTGAACCTGTTTTGGAACTGTCACGTTCTTTTGGCAACAAGCTGTTATTTAATACACCAAACAAAGACATGAGAGGTTTCCTTAAGTATCATGTGGTGAATATTGAATAAAACGAGGGAAAGTGAAGTACAGCATGCTTGTTCTCCTAAAGGCAGGTGAAAAATGATTGACATGTCACTGTTCCTAGTAAGGCAATAAAAGAGTTATCACAATGACAGAACCCTGCCTTTTTAGCCCAGTCCAAAGAGGCTTAGTATTTAGGAAAAAAAAAAAAAAAAGGAAGAGCAAAACAAACCAAAACCCAGTTCATACCCTCTAATAATGCTGGCACACAAATGCCTTTGCATAGAGCAAGACCTTGCATTTGCACACTGGCTCTCAGCTGTGAAAATCACCCAGAACAGGCTGGTGGGACAAGAATCCAGGAAATGTTTTTTAAAAAAGGCAAAAAACACAAAGAAATATGTGCAGTAAATACACTGTACCACATCTACTGCCAAGGGTGCCTGTCCAAAGCTGCAGCAAGCTGCATACTGTTTGTGTTGTCAACAAGCAGCAGCTTTTGTACCTATGCACGTTTGTTTACTAAATATATGAAAACAATGGAGCTCAATTAAAAGTAGATTAGCCACACATGTACCAAAGGAATGTGTACTTAACTGACTATGGTGAATCTGGCTCTAATTAAATCCCCTGGAGAGGCTGCTCTGGCATGTCTGCTGAGGCCTTACTGGTATCCCATCTAGGCACAGCAGTGGTTATGGCTCCTCTAGAATACATTAAATGGATCGTATAATAACCATTGGGCAGATGTTGCAATAGCAGAAGTTTGCTGCAAGCACGCAGATGGGGCTGCAGATTATCCCGGGAAGGGAACTGTGAGTTGATGGGTTCATTTCCATTATTGCTTGGCAACACACCACATGCGTCACCAGAGATGCTGGAAAACCCCTTTCAAGGAACCCAAATGAAAGCTTACACAAGGAGATGATTTATAAAGGAATCCTGTCAGCTATGCAAGCCTATGGAGAGAATGTCCGAGGCAGTTTCCACTTCTGAGTTTCTTAATGAGAAGAAAAGAGAGAGTATGCAAGCAAAACAGCAGGCTACAAAAGAATAATTAGGACATAGATTAAAAAAGGCCACTACTGAGTTGATACTGCTTGCAAATTCTAGGAGTTCCATTTATGTAAACTCCTCTGGTACGCATAACAGGTATTTATTATCCCTATTACCTGGGAAATTATAGAATCAAATACATATCCTCCTAATACATGAGTCTGAATCCTTCGCAGCAATAATGTGAAGAAGAGCTGTGTTCAACCCAACCCCTTTGATCTAAACAATTCCTTCAGTCAGATTATTTCAAATTAAAGATTTTCAAATAAATCCAAGCTTTACACTGAGCTGGGTCAAGTTCTTTCTGTAGTTACCGAGAGAAGTCTGATTTAGGATTAGCAGCTACTGACTCGAGGTAGCCAAAAACTACTTTAGTGATTTTCTTTTTAGATTTTCTTGTGTAGGGCTCAGAAAATAGTTATTTTTTAAATTCACATACACGGAAGAACAATCAGATGATTTTAGAATTATTTTACTCACAAACCCCATAGCTTTTATCAACAGAAACATAATTAGAAGAATAATTTCAGTGATGCATTAATATAAAAATTATGGAAAATATACATGATTTAGATAACTAACTCAGATTTTTTTTTTTTTTTTTTTTTTTGTTGCTGTAAAAGGAAAAACTCTTGAGTATTTCATGTTTGAAAAGTTTTGTCAGCCACAGTTAACTGTATTGTTGCTTCTGCTGATGAGCATAGCTTCCTAAATTATCATGAGGCCGCAGATTTGTGTGGCACTGCAGAAATATCTCTGGTATGTGACAGCTGGTTTGCTGGAAACCTATCCCATCTTTTGACAATAATATTACAACACATATTGGCAATGCTATATTTGGAA
Organism: Aythya fuligula; assembly: GCF_009819795.1. Classification (NCBI taxonomy): domain Eukaryota; kingdom Metazoa; phylum Chordata; class Aves; order Anseriformes; family Anatidae; genus Aythya; species Aythya fuligula. The sequence goes on from NC_045562.1 coordinate 3,514,025, forward strand.
CACTCTACAAAAAATTAACTAACCAGCTTAGCAGCTCTACCACAATGGTTTTTATTTGTCCACCCAACTAAAGCAGATGAGTCAAGGAGAGGCTAGGGGATACTCCCCGAAAAACAATTCAGTGGTAGAGTCAGATGTACACTCACAAACTCATACTACTAGTATCCTTTTCAATGACTGAAATGTATTCTCTTTTCTTACTGAGGTAACTTAACTAAAGGATCCAATATGTGTTTTGATAAAAGCTAAAATAATTCTGCCATTACTTTTGGTAAAGGTTCTATAGGCTCTACTGTAGAGAAAGAAATAAAGAAAGGTTTTCCCATCAGTGTAGTTACAGAAGTACTTTCATCCTTTAAAATTCAACAACTATGGTTAACATTTCTATATAAAGAAAGAAAATGATATGGAGGAAATCCAGACTCCATTTAAGTTAATGGAAATTTACTGGCTTCAGCAGAACCAGGATTTTTCTACGCTAGGGTTTAAAATAACATCTCTAGGCATGTATTAAATTTGCATACAGATTGTTGAGTGCATGTATCCTTTACTTTCTGTAGTGCTTTCCTATAAGCACTTAAATTCCTTGATTTTTGGCAGAAAAAGTAGATACAGCACTTTGGGGTGTGGTATGTGTGGGAAATTCAGTGTAATTGTTCAGTAAACTACACAAATGTTTCTATTTTCAGATTAGCAATAGTCCCACTCATTTAGTGGGATTGGCTATGTATGTACAGAGATGGTGAAATTAGAGCCTTTATGGAATGACGTAAAATGTTTCTTCGTTCATTAATGTTTTTAGAGAAGCAACAAATGTATCTTTTGTGTTCTCACTTACTGAAGAGATTGGTCAAGCTCCCACCTGAATCTAGAGGTAAATGACTGGATCCTAAAGCAAATTTGGGCTTTTACACAATAGTTAAAAATGTCAACAAGCAATATGCACTTATTTCTCTTAAGTATTTGTCTAGCAATAATGGTATATTGTCAACTCACTCAGTTTGTTCTTTTACGTAGAAGTTCTGTGTTAAATTAATGATTCCATATAATGGTTTTGCATACAGCTTCTTTATAGCACTGTACCAAAATAATACTTAAAAAAACAACATGCCTTGTCATATAGTGGGAAACCAAGTGGATCAGTCGGATACACTTTTAGAGGTCTGCTCTTCCCCTTTCCCTCCTTCATTGACAGCTGCATGTTATTCAGTGTTCAACTGAATAAATGTACAACTATGAATAAATCTATGCTCAAATGTATTCCCTCTATATTACTCAGAACAAAGGCCTAAGATAAATCTGCCACTTACAAACCCACAAGTAATTATGTCTTTGCTATCTCTACTGTCCTCTTCACTGTAAATACATCTTTGTGCACAGGGAGATGAAAGGCTTAAAAAACAAAACCAAAAAACACTTTAGGAAGACCCAGTGGAATTACAACTTTGATTCAGAAAAGCATCAAGTACTCTGAAGTTCTTAGATAGCTGATTTTCAAATGGATAGGAAACAAATACCAAAAATTTGCTTTAAGTAAAAAAGGTCTGGTCAAAATTATGTTGCTCTCAAATTTGGTCAAAGTTAGTCATATATACCCAATGAATGTAAATTTAATATGTATGTTTTAGTAGGGTTACATCAACTTGTCAAATCAGTTGTTGGATGAATTCTTCATATATTTGTTGTAATACGTTATTAACAATTTACAGACGTGTTTAGGCCTAGCATTTTTAACTTAAAACCAAAAAATAAATACCACAAACATGCCCAAAACAAACACACACAAAACAAACAAACAAAAAAACAATGAAAAAGTAAACAACCAAAGCCGAAACTTTTAACCAAGTAAGAAAACGATACCTAGTTACATGTTCTAAAGGGAATAGTGTTAAATTTATTAAAAAGGTTTTGTCTGTTTTTTTTTTGGTCTAATTGGTAGAAAGAATGACAAGTACAAATACAAAAAACCCCTTCATGTATATCTGTACATATGCATAGGCACGTCACATACATGCACTTGATCAATATGCAAACATAGATACAGTACTTCAGAATAACAGTGATCTAATCAACAGGATTAATAGAAAATAATTCTGTAGACAAAAGACTATTTAAAAATGCCAAATATATTGATATTTGGAAGATCAATGTACTATGTTTATGATTCTACAAATGACTATACTATCAAATATCCTATTATGTAAACAGAGATCCTTTATAGAGGAAAACTATATTCCAAAGTGTTTTTAAATCAAAAATAAAATAAAATCAATTATTTCAAACATACTGCATGGGAGGGAAAAAAAAGTCTATTCCCAGATCCATTTTACTGGTTTACTCAGGCACTGCCACTGGAAAGAAAATCACCACTGGACAACAGAATTACTCTCCTCAGTATCCAAGGAACACCTCATTTACAGTGCTGTCAGTATATAAAACTACATCTTTCATTCTCACACTAAATGGTACTCAAAATGCCATTCTGCAGGCCTGATTTTGGGAGATGCACCCTCTCCAAGATTTTAGATATTTCATCTCCTACATGCTAAGGTTTTCTTGGTGCTGCCTTTCCCACTTCATTCATTTTTGTTTAGCCACACATACATTTAAAAAATTGATTCGACTTGAACACTTTGGGGTCTGTCTGCTGACAGAAAGACATTCTAGTGGTTGCAATGCAGTCTCAGTCTAATCTAGATATAGGGAAATGTAATCTTGTCATACACTTACTCTGCCACTGACCCATACCAGAATTCATTTGTTAGATGCTGTGGTCCAATACCAGTGATTTTCCTTCAACTTAATAAATGTGGCAAGTGGTTAAACAAAGCCATTACATCGGTTTAAGTGATAAAAATTGCTATAAGTGGTAAAATGCTAACATATATTTGAAAGCTTGTGGCAGATGCAGTTGTTGCCTTTTTCTTTTTCAGCGCAAGGGAATGATGCCTGAAGATGGAGCTGTTTGCAAACTTCTGTAGGAAGTGAAATATCTGTTTGCAACACAAACTTAACAGAAAAAAGCACTGTAGATACTTTTATCATGGGTACACAGATCTGCTAGTTTTCTAAACACTGTAATAAATTTATTCATAAAGTATGGGTATACCATACATGTAATTTTTGCACAAGTACTTAAAAGTGTTTCATTCCAGAAGGAACAAAGTCAATAAAACATTATGCGCATGATAATTGATAGTGGTCTGCATTTTTACCAATTTAAGTATAATTTCTAATACTGTTCAGTCTCCAACTGAGTTTTCTTTTTATCCCCCCCCCTCCCATGTTTTGTACACACGTATGGTGTGTGCATGGTCACATTAATTAGGTTTTATCACATTGGGAAAGCTGACCACTTTCCATTAATCATGCCAGAAAAGCTGTTATGTGCAGCTACAGATGTCAATCTTTTCTTGCCTTCTGCAAATGCAAGTTCATCTCCCTGAGGGAGATTTTCAAAGCAAGTTCAATGTAGCCAGAAAATTGTATGCCTGTGGGGGATTTGTTTCCTCCCCCAGCAGGGCCGCTGGTGCACAACTATGCACTTTTTTGGTGGACTTCCATTATCCTTCAGTGTGCAAGAATGATTCACATGCTGAAACTAAGCAGTGCATAAATACTGGAAGACTCAGGACCTGCTTGATCAGAAGAGCTCTCTGAACACATGCATAATCATATGTTCTATGCATATTCAGCATATATATATATATATGCATATATACAGTCTCGCCTATGATTTGGAGTATCTGCAAGAGCGCACACCTTCCTGGAAACCTGAAAAAACTTTTGCACATGTCCCACAAAGAAGAGACAGTGTTTGCATCACTGACAGCTACAATTATAACACTAGCTTTCCATGCGGTTCTCTCACCTTCCTTCTGACAAAACATGCAATGTAAGCACTGCCTGAAGGTACTCAATCCATTACTTCTTTTAAATGGATTATCTACCCAGATTATCTACCTAACTGATGTACAATTACTACTTTTTTGTTGCACTGGTAGAAAAAACTTTTGGCTTTGTAATAAACTGTACAATTCTCTCACAAGCATATAGGTACACACACAATCCCACATCGCCTTTTTCTTTCAGTTGCACCAGTTTAATTAAGACATTTTAATCAAGCTCCAGTTTTGTCATCAAAATAATTAATCTTACCCACATATCTGAATATGAGCAAGCTGTCGGCTAATTTTTTACCTAACTTTTTAAAGAGCACCACGTAAATAATTCGAAATACCATCAACACCTTGTCTAATTACCAGACTTAAATCCTGAAGCTTCATCAAGTCTCAAAACAAAAACAAACACAGAAGCAATACCCAGGGTGTACTTTACTCTTTTGGGTACCTAGCATGAAACGTGCATACAAATACCTTTTATTTTGGAGCATGGCCATGTCTTTTGTATACTGAAACAAGAAAGCCCAGTGGTTGTTACTGACCTTTAGAAGAGCCAGTGAATATAAGATGGTTAATTTGGTCAAAGGACTGCCAGCATTCACAAATAAAAATCTGAATACAGATCCATGTGACACCGCATAAACTAAGCTTCCTTAAGGTTTTGCATTGTACCCTTCCACTTTCTGGGCCAATTTCTTTCATAAAAGAACTGGCAGCAGTTCCCTACTTCCTTTTAATTTGTCAGTACCAAGATGTATTGCAACAATAGTGACACTGTAGTACAGTGACAGGAATGACTGCTGGATAAAACAACTGCTTAGGGCGTCCCGAAAGAAGACAGACAACATTCAAAGCACAGCACTAGTACTGCGTCCTGTGGCAGCACTGAGCAGCAGTCTCCCTGTTTTCTGTGGTGTCTCAGGTTTGTGCACAGAGCTAAGCCATGCAATACACACTGTGGGAATCCAGTCTTAAAGACAATAAAAATAGAGAACACAGCAGCAAGATCCATGCCTGAAAGGAAAGGTTTCATTTCATCTTGTTCCCTGTCATGCTCAGTGTTCTCAAGGAAGTTTACAAGACTTAGCTTTACCTTTGGGTGGAGGCAATGAGATCATTTCTCTGCATGTTTTAATATGTCCTGTGGATTTTTACTCGTCTTCTCACCACTGAGATTGCTCTGATTCATTCAAGTTAATGAGTGAATTAGTGATTATTTGGATTTATTGTTAAGATAACATCAGCACTCTACTGTGGTACTTTTTTTTTTTCTTCCCTCCCTTTCCTTCCTTATTTATTTATTTAAATTAAAGTTTTCATATTTCAACATAGTCCTTAGATTTATTCCCATCGTATTTTTTTTTTCCTGTGCAGTGGAATTCTAGCAAAGCTGCTTCAGTCACTCTTATCTTGAGATCTGGCTAACTATTGTTCTTGGGCAATTATAGGTGCTGGGAGAGAAAAGGGAAAAGGAATAAGGAATAAATGATTTCTCATAGGTATACCAGAAATCTGGGAAACTGAAAATGTCTCCAAGATTTCCTTAGCCATATGTTCAACAGAACTGTAAGACTTTCTGGTAATTATAAGGAGAAAACAAATGCTATTGTACTCAGAATCTCTGACCAACTGTTTATCTTGACTGCCAGTAATTTCCCTTCTCTACCTTTGTGAATATTTATCAGATAAACATTATGATAAACTGTTTGTGCAACTCTCAGCTACTGATGGCTTGCTTGAATGTAACTGACTGCAGGCTGAATTGTGTGTTATGAGTCAAAGGTGAATCTTCTAACAGGGTCAAGGTCAACAGCATCACCATGGGCAAAGATTATTGTTAGCTGAATGAATCACTAAATAAAAAGGTGTGGTTTCATCCAACATATCTGATAAACCTGTATCCAATCTTACAACATATACTGGCCACTTGCAACATATATGGCCACTGCTTTTCTCTATCCTTCTTTTTGTTTTTTAAGCAAGCAATAGGTAGCTGCAGTAGGTTCATTGCATGTGCTGGATTCTATTCTATATCTATTAATGCGCTAAAGCCAATAGATAAACTGAAAATTTCATCCGGATTTTTTGTAATTGATACCATACTCTGTGGGGCTCCTCTTTCTGATCTTTACGTTGCAATTCATGCATAGAAGTTGTAACAAAAACATCTTTGGAAAAATATTTGGAAAAATAGTTCAAAAACAAGACCCAACATCTCAGATGATTCAGTTGTATTATTAGGAAAGACCTAAGACAAAATAGGGGTTGAATAGGGGTTGAACACAACCAATTATGCTGATTTTAATTTATTGCTCAGATTCACTAAGCATAAGGCAACTATCATTGCTATTGTTGGGTTTCATCTGAAGAAAAATGTAGTTCCAGGCTTGCCTCCTTTCTTGCACTGTATGTAGAAAGAATAACTGTTATTACAACTCTGTGGATCTTTTTACTTGCTGGAAAACAGGTTATGCAGTATTTATCTATCAGTAATGTGAAGAAAAAAAAAAAAGTATTTTTTATGTTACCGTGATCAGTTTTCAATTTATAGCTTTTACTTAACATTATTCATAAACAAGTATTTATATTCTAGATAGGAAAGAAAGCAAGCCAGACAGATAGAGACATCTGTTTGTTGCTAATTCTTCAGAAAATACTTCGTTTAATGAGATTTCTTTAATCAGAATTCTATTAGACAAATACTCTCAACAATTCACTCAGTCAGATGGACAACATCTCTCCCACATCAAATGCTGAAACCTCATCAAGATTAATGTTTTTTTTTTTTTGTTTGTTTGTTTTTTTCAGTGTACACTGATGAGAAAAGTCGTATCTTTCAAAGCTTAAATGTATAGAAGAAATAATATGTTAGGCATTATACATTTATTTAAAATTGAAAACTTTAAAAATTTGTACAATTAATTTTTTGTCTGGCAGAAAAGTTACAGGTCACATTCTCATATGCATTATAATGGTTCCTGTTGTCATGTTATGAACAGTTGGATTAAATAAATGCATGTATAAAAGATTTCAGCAAGTGCTTTGATGCCAGCAAAAAACTTTAAGATAATTTAAATATTTTTGAAGAGCCTTTATAAGGTAAAAGAAGAGTATTCACAGAAAAAAAATGCAAGCAATGTTAGCAATTAGTAATGAAAGTCTGAAAAGCTGGGTGATTTCTGGGGAAGAAAGGCTAGATTTCTCTTGACCAAAGGTTTTCCTTAATATTGTATATGGCATTTAAGACCTCATGTATATAAGATTATTATTTCCATTGTTTGCTTGTTTTGAGGTAGTCTCTACATATTCCCAAGCCTTACATCTTCTTCGTTCTGGAAAGAGCAAAGCCTGTAACACATATGCTCCGAATCTCAACTATGTTCCTTGCATAATATCCATGCTGTCAAATGGAGGTTCAAATGTTGTTTGCACTGTACTGATGTAAATACTTATTTCTGTGATTTGACATGATAGCAACTGTGAGAACAGTCTGTGTCAAATCAGGATCAGACAGACGTTTGTTTCCTAGCCAACATTTCAGTGACAAGCGGAAGGAAGGCAGATGCAGCCAAGAGTGCAGCAGCTACAAACATGAGGTAACTCCATGGTTGTGAAGTGTGTGCGCAACTGAACAACTATTTTGATACAGATGCAGGGAGCTGTCTATACATCATCTTTAATATTGTCATTAATTGGATGACATTGTACAAAATTTTAAGACTCTGAGAAAAGGCTGTGACTAAAGAAAAGATTGAGGACAGAATTAAGGATTTATACTTATTTATTTTTATATTTTTAAGTAACAGCCTTTCTTCCCTTTACTGACAGTAGCAAGATTTGTCCTATTATTCATCTAGAAGTGTGCTTTCACGCATGAAGCCTCACAAGCAGCAGATATATAGATAGTAACAGAGCCTGACTCCCTGCCAAGTGTCACAGCTAGAAGCCCATTTACCTTCAAAACTCATTCTAAGTTTTACCACAATGTACGTTAGAGGATCATACAGTAAAATGGAAGAATGTCAACAGTAAAGTAATTTTTAAACCAGTATAACTTTTCCCTTAAGGCTTTACTCCAATCTTTCCTTAGATCTATCACATATTTTCAGGCTTGATTTCTGTTACAGTAGGTAGCTTTCCAAGAGTGAGACAAAAAAAAAAAAGATGCTGACCACAGGTAGTCACATACATCTGTGGTTCAGATGTGGGAGGGCAAAGTTTAAATTTAGCAGGAATACCACTCCCAGATATCCGATCTGCAGACATTTGTTTTTTAGCAAATAGCATTTTTGTAATCAAGCCACACCTTTCAGAATAACCACAAACTTGTCAAAGCAAAGGACGGGGGCAGACCTAATCTTACTCAGTCATAGCTTTGACGATAAGGTAGTTGTTAGGAAATCAGGCTCAGCAATACAATGTGGGCATTATTATCATGACTTCCGGAACATTAAAAAAAAGTAATAATGAAATGTCTGCCATTCTGAATAGTGAATATTGACTGTTCACAGAAAGCATGTATAGATGACAAAAGAGAGTTTTTTACTCTTGAGAGAGGAATGAAAGATTGCCACAAAAAATAGCCTTGAGGCAAAGAAGAAATTTTGTGGTCCAGCAACCACAAAACATCTTAAAAAGGTTATAATAATGGTTGTGTGGGAAGAGAAGCAACACCTAAATATTTTAATTTGCTGTATAACAAATAAATTAGAGCATTTTTTTTTTCTGGCAAAAGGACAACTCTATAATATGAAATCATTGCTTTTTTTCATATCAGAATTTTGGGGGCCAGGTTGATGACCTTTGAGCATATGAAACTTTCTATGGCCATGTAAGTAAGAGTGGCATGTGGAAATCCTGTTCTTTACTAAGAACTGGCAATGTCCCTGCTAGATCTTTGAATCATGGCCCAGCGCAATGCCCCATCCATGAGTTCTGCTATCATAGCCATCATGCTTTATCAGCCAAAATGAACTATAGCTCTCCTACTGTATCCTTTCCACAGATGGTCAACTGTGAGATGAAAGATGTACTGCAGAGGCATTGCTTCAATCTGAAAAGAATTAATTCCAAAGATCAGACATGTTAAAAACCAAAACCTGAAAAAATACATCTTTGGTAAATAAAGAAAAATAGTAAGAATTTTTGCTCTGTTACTATGATTAAACCTTATTTATATATACATATATGTATATATAAAATAAAATAATAAAAAATAATCAGGGAAAATTTCACTTCTAAATCCATTCTGTTGAGGTGGTTCTTCCAGTCCTATTTACATAGCTATTGAACTTTTTTTTTTTTTTTTTTTTTTTAAACTGAAATGAAGCTCTCATTAACCCTAAAGGAACACTAGAGTATTGCCTACAGTATCCAGAATCCATTCATAATTTTATTCTATGTTATTTTTGCTCCTTATATCCAGACAAATACATTTTTGATCCATTTTCCCAAGATCTGTCTTTGCAGATGTAGATATTCTAAACTCTATGCCTATTTTCTGCCATCTGAGCCATCTGCTTATGGCAGAAGAGAGGAGATGAGAAGGAAAGCCCAATATTAGAGGTGAAAGAGATTAAAATGCAAATAAATGACAGGACGTTTTAGGACTGCCATGGTAGTTTGTATTTGACAAAAAGGCAACATGGCAGGTTTTCCCCTGTTACTGCGACAGGTCACCATTTCTAATCTCAGGGTCATGTCCAAGTACTCACTTTCATAATTGCTTGGGCTGACATCTATTTTGACCTTCTTTCATTTTGGCCTCCCTGACTGAGGGAGGTCACAGACCCATAAGGAGGCAGAGGTTTCATAAAATGCCATAGTGATTATGAAATGGGACTTGTACCCCTCTGGCCTTTGGTATAAATGTATATATAATCTGCTATGATATTTTAACCCTTGAAAGTTGCCAAAGTACACATATTTGTTGTGCTTTGGTACAATTTGAGAAAGCTATTCTTACAGTGTCTTTAGTGTTATTTGTTTGTGATGTACTGTAAACCACAACTATAGATCCTCCCTATTTTAGCAAGGAACAATTAATGACTAATTAGCTGAGAAATTACAATTAATATAATTTCACATAATTATTCCATCTGCAATTCTGAGCAGTCTCAATATCTTTATCATGTCAGACAACCACCTGCCCATTTTGCTCGACTCATTTTTTATTTCGAAACATTAAATTAAGGTCTACAGCTTCCTGCAAAGCATCTATGAAGCTAGAAACTGCATAAATATTACACTGACCAAAAATGCACAGGGAGCGATTGAATATCAAATAGGACAATTACGATAGATAAGCTTTCCTTCTTGATTACCAGCTACACAGGGCTGACTAGCCTCTTACTGATATTTTATTATCATAAAGTCACAGACAAATATGACGCTGATGGCAAGTGACTAAAAATAACCGTCAATAGTCCTTTAGAAAGGAATATCTAAAAGACCAATACTTAACATATTTTTACATATATCTATCCAGAAATCTGAAGATTACATTTAAATACCCATATTTTTATGCAATCTTACTCAAGGAACTCTTTCTAAGTCTTTGATTACTACTGGTAAGTCTTTGGAAAATACAAAGACATCTAAAGCACAGGTATTCCACTTATCACAGAGCTATCTGAATTCTGTAAACTCCTTTTTCCATTACACCTTTTGTTATTAATATTTTTCACTTTTAAGATGGCCTGAGCTACACAGCTCAGAACTAGATATCTGTGTAATAGCACGTGCCAGGCAGCCACTGATAGTGGACTTTGTAATGCCATGAAGTGCCAAGGGTTTCTTTGATCAGCTAGGTACTACAGAGGAAGATGTGCTTTCTCCAGCAGAGGAGAGAACAAGTTCAGAGCAGGTTTTTTCTCATCATCCTCTGGTGATGATGAGAAAATAGTGAAGAGCTGTTTACATGCCAGGGTGGGTGATAAAGTAGGTGTGCGAGGGTGTGACCGTGACACTATCATTTGGAAGGGAGTCCCAGGGGAAACTGAGGCAATGCAGTAGGTTTTTCAACGAGGAAGTCAGCATGTCCTCTCACAGAGTTGAGCATCAAGGTACTTGGCACTGCCTCTTTTATGCGGCTTGTCATATCACAGACATGTCAGGTTGAGCAACATGAATTTGAGCATTACAGGGAAGTAGCTCAACATTTGAAGAATCCTTTATTTTCAACTTAGAGATGTGATTAACTTTTATGGTCCTATAGCATATTTTGTCCTGATGTTATTTTCTCTCATCTTTCCTTTGTTATCTCTTTCACTGATATCAAATAATAGCAGAAAATAGCATAACTTCATATCATGGGCAACTTCAAATACAACAAAAGTAACTGTGAATTAAATGTTTTACAACAGCAGAGGTACCCAGGAAGCGTGCAACTAAGTTTGAAATTGCCCAGTAGGCAAATGATATCCTTTTAAATAGAGTACATAATCAAACACCACAAATGACAAAATCAGAGTATTATCTGTTCAAAAAACCCTCCTGCTAGCACGGTCTTTTTCATACCTAGAACAGAACTCTTTGGGAGGTATAACTGCTGAAATGAACTGAGCAGCATGAAGTCTGCAAGGTCCACAAGAACATCAGGTGCTGACAATCATAAACTGATGTAGTTCTCTTACTAACCAGGCACCCTTGATGTTTTGCAGTCAGGAAGAGTCTTGCCCCAGATCTGAGGGAAGATCCTTGTATAGCCTATATAGCATAACATATCTTCATGCTGGGAGCCAACAAAGTGATACTTAGTTTCTTGGTGTACATGTAAAAATACCCCAAATACCCACTTTTCTTTTAATCTTATCAGTAAACAATCTTTTTTTTTTTTTTTTGACTAGTTCTCAGCTTTACTCTGTGGAAGAGATACCTAATAACACAGTTCTATATAATACTAATAGGTCCTAATGCCATACTACTGCAGCCAGCACACTGCACAGATCACTATGTAAAATCTATCGCATATATCATTTCATTAGCTTTTCATAAGGCAGTATGTGGAAGCCAGGTAATTTTTTTCCCTAATCAAAAGCACTTACGGGATATGGTAGTACAATGATGTATAGATTATGCATATAACATTTAATATCCTAGCCATATTTTCCACTCAGGAGAATTTGGAAAGTATTACATAAAGAACACTGGAAAAAATTATTTTAAAAAAAATGTGACTTCAAGAAAATAGTGGAGCAAGAACTTGACAAATAAGTTTATATGCCTCGCAACTATAGCATAGGAATAAAAGTGCTTAGTTCCTGATGGTTGCAGCTAATTCATATGACAGTCTCTAAGGTAAAATGTAACTTGGAATGTGGATAAAACATTTTAAATGTGAGATACTAAGCATCTGAGCTGTACTTTCACTGAAAAAACTTGCCTCTCTGAAAGGTCAATCTTAAATCTCCAAATTAGAATTATTCTGCTCTCATTGAACTAACATGACAATGTTCTTCATGGTTTAGTTACATTTCTTCATATATATATATATATTTTTTTTTTCCCCAGTCATTAAGCACCATTAGGTGCATTTTGGAAACATTTTGGAAACTTGACTAAGTCATCCTTAAGTTAATATTGAAAATAAGATGAATTGCTTTTCATGATTAAAATGTCAGAACCTGGCAAGCTCTGGGAATAGACCTCCTGAAAATACATTACTCCCTCATGAAGTCATAAGGAGCAATGTAAGGACTTCAGTGGAGTTCCCATGCAAACACACTAGGCTTTTAAGACTACATGGCATATTCACTATTTTTTATAGACAAAACAATACTTTTCACGTTGCAGCTGCATCCTGACAAGTAGTGGCAAACAGTCTGCTTGAATAAATGGCTCCATTGCATCCTTTGTAACAAAGACCCAGTACTCTATAGGCAGGTGACAAAACTCACTGATCCATACAAGCAGTATTTTGCTAGACTTTTAAATTTACTTTTGAAGAAAAAAGAAAAGAATAACATATTTGAAAGGTGAGTAGGTTTCAGTACAAAGAATTTAGATGTAACCAGAATTTTCAGGACTGAAATAAGCACAGCTGGTTTTACACTATATCTCTGGTCAATGGTTAAAACATATGAGTGCTCAAAACAAGAAGAAAAATGATTTGGAGTGCCTCTCAGAGCTCTGTCAATCAAAATTCTACTTTTGCTTTCCTTCTCCTCTTCTAAACACACCTACATGTATTAAAAAAGTAACTGTTTCTACAAAGGAATTTCACATCTTTCTGCCATGTCATTCTGGGACAGGTGTTATATTTGACGATGGCAAAAAATATGCCAAAAAGACATGGTTTAAGACATTTAAAAACATTTATAGACATTCTTTGATTATAAGTATCAAACTTATAATGTTTGTAGAAGATGGATGTGAAAAAAATGCTTAACTGTCATTACAAGGTTAGCTCTGGTGATTATATCTAGACTTTGGGCAGCAGTTTCACCAGCTTGGAGATGGCTGTACAAAGCTGTGTGTATGTGCTGCCTCCCTCTGGGCTCGAAGCAACCCTATGGGCAACTACAGGTTTTGCAGTGTAGCCTCCAGATTCAGCATTATATGGAGGATCTCTACAATCTTTTTCAGAGGATTGTGGGAAGACTTCCTGGCTTCTGTGGCACACAAAAGGAACTGTGGGAAAGTAGTGGAGGACTTTCATCAGGCAAAGGCATTAGCCTGTTCTTCTGTAGTAAAGCAGGTGGCTGCCAGCTGAAGTATGCACAGCATTCGTATTCTGATTTTTATTGCACCTAGCCAGCTAGCTGACTCAAGTGGGAACACCAGGATATTAGTTTGAATTAAGAGCTTACATCTCCACCCTTCACTTACAACTGATGAACATCCAGGAGAGTGAACACTCTTATCATTTGTACTATTGCTTAAATGGAAGTACCTGTACTCTGGAGGATCATTTTGTTACACTTTATTGCAAGCAAGCAATCCTCGATGAGAAAATTTGGGTGAAAGAGATGCGATATTTCAGCAAACAACGTAGAGAAAGAATTTTGCAGACAGTGAGATATCTTAGTTTTAATGGAAAGAAACAATGCCTAACACTGGAATCATACTAAAATGAAAATCAATAAAGAGGAGGTGATCATGCATACACTGACACAGGTAACCACTAAATCTAACCCCTGTTGAAGTCACAGGGAGAAGATGGTTGAGCTCCTCAGGATGTCTTCGTGCATTCTGACTCTGCAGGACTACTGTGCCAACTAACTCACCAGGAAGTATTTGCACAAATTTTACATGCCAAGGAAGTTGAGGCACTGTGTTAACACAAAAGCTTCCATGGCTGTGGCAAATTTGTACAGCTTTACTTTAGCCCTCTTTTAGCCACACAACATGGCACAGAGTATTAACTTACCCTGTGTTCTAGGGGCTGTAGGACAGATGATACGCACCTTGCAGCAAAGTCTTAGTGTCCCTGTTCACTGAAGAGCTCTAGGCATTTTTTTTTTTTTTTTAAATGAATGTTGTTCTTGATCTGCTGTGTATTCTGAATGATTGATTTTCTCACAGTACTACCCATACAACATGCAGCTGTGTCAAAATCATTGACTTGTCATTGCAAGGGGAGACGAAGGGTTTCCCCACTTTATGGGGTAACAATATTCATTCATATGCTTATCCAGTTATCCAGACTGAGAGGCACTGACTCTTAATTTTAAAGCATACTTCAGCTCTTTTCCCTCTTTTATAGTCCTGCCTGGCTTGGACTTCAGATGCACTTGTCCATGTTCACTATTTTCACAAATCAGATATCAAGATCTTCTGTTGGATTTGAAGAAAGTGAATGAAAAATGGAGTAAAAATGCTTTTAAAATGACTTTCCTATTATATTGCCTGAAGAAGATGCAAAAATAAAGTTCATTTACCCAAAGAAGCAATTCTCCATATTACTTAGGCTAACATTCCTTACTCTTCTTGCCAGTCTATGCTTCAGTTTCTGCATGTTACTTTTTGTACCTATAAAAAATGAACCACAGGTTAATTCAAAGCCACCTTTATTTCTTTTCATTTCCAGTAGTTCCTTGTCTTTGTTTTTTGTCTCAATCGCTCATAGTCTCCTTCACCTCTCCCTGTCCTGAGTCCATGTTCATCTTTTCCTCCACAGCTGCTGGTTCCCTATCTTCCCACCAGTTTCCGGGCCCCTTCTCAAACTCTCTTGTTCCAGCTTCTCAACCCTTCCCAACCGGATCTTGGTTTGGTTTCATCAGTTTATGGTTAAAATCTCCATTCCTTGGTTTCAATTTTGCCCACACCTCACCACAAACTGCGTAATTTTTGTCCCTCTGATTCAGTTTTTTTTTGGTCACAATGTTGCAAAAGTGAGAGTAACTGAGAACACAGGGATGACTGTAGTGATGACTGTAGTGAAGGCTCCTGCATGAGCCTTACTCCATCTGACGCACACCCTGCAGGCACAGCTCTTGGTGTCCCAGACCCACAGCTATTGGATTGGCACCCACCTTATCCAAAAAAAACACCCAACCAACCAAAAAACAAGAACAAAACTCAAACCAACAAAAAACTCAGTAGTACTCTGGTTGGGGCTGACACTTCCACTCAAAGGCTTTGAAATATAAGAAACACATGAAAACAGGCCTTGTAATAAGAAATTCCAAGCAGGCAATGCTACCTTAACAGAGCTGCACATTTTATCTCTTTGCTAAAAGCTCTTTCCAAAAGTGCAGTTGTGGGACTGGAAAACTGATCCATGCTGTTTAGGTAGCCACCCACTATTTTCTCTGTACCACTGGGTTTGCCCTCCCAGAGGAATGGCGTTGGATTTCTCATGCTGATCAGAGGGAGCCCAGGAGGAGACAAAAAGCACCCAGCATACAGAGTCACGGAACTTCTCCCAAATGTTCTTGCACAAGTCATAAAATATATACAGGGTTACAGTCCTTTATTCAGAGAAACTCAGCAATTGCCTCATTTCTTTTGGGAGCACCACTTTTTCCAAAAGGCCCTATGATAAAGTGGAGTCATGGCTATCTACTTATCTCCAAAATGCCCCTAAGATACAAATATTTTGTAATAAAAACCAGCTGGAATTAGCCATAAATAATAAGATTCAGCTTCAGTATTCTGATAACGTTGAAGTAAATGAGAAGTTCATAATTGCTGTAAGTGGACTGTAACTCCAGGTAGACAACCTCCACTTGCAATGACATTGTGAAAGAAACTAGAAGATAAGGAAGTCCACTGTGCTCCTGGCAGGTACTACAGCTAAGACAACGTCATTATGGATGTTCTGTTTCATTTGAAGTCAGCTTCTTTTATTTACAGATGTCATACATCAAAATGAGAAAGAAGTGGTTTTGCCACTGGCTTTTGTTGAAGTTTTCATAGCTAACCACCTCAAGGTACATCTACCTTCATCTTTCTACCCATACATAACTCTCTGAATGTTTTATTATTTTCACGACCCTTTTGCTTAATTTAAGAGGTGATGAACTATTAGGAATGTTTTCAAAAAGTCTCATAAAACTAATGCTGTCAGTGCCATGATGTTGCATGCTCAATTTTAACATAACGTCAGTGATTGCAGAACCACCTGAAACACCAGTAAAGAGGTGACTTGGGACATGCAATCAAATGTAACTTTGTTTTTACTGACTGCACTCAGCCATAGTCTCACAGCTCACATTATAGTGATTCCTAAATGGAACAAAAATTATTGTACCTAAACTCTGCCTTTGTAAACAGATGAACAAAATACCCATGATCCTAATACTTCTAAGATGTTGGAGAGCAGATGTCACATTAGGGATAAAGAGAAATGTAGCCCTTATTATTGTGGCATAGTTAATTTTCTTGGTTTTCTGACAGGTTACTATAACCATGCACAATATTGAGTAACTCATTTTTGTTAAAAGTTATCCTCTATACCTCTTTGAAATACTTGGGTCATCATCTCTTTTCTCTATCTTCTGTATTCCTTTACTCGTTCATTGGTACAAGTGTACATGACTAGAAGCACAACCATACAAAAAGACCATTCTCATCGGACAGAATTTTACATCCTTTTCTTTCATGGGCCAATGCAGAACCAGCTCTGCAGGTATGTCAGGTTGAAACTGCACATCTGTGAGCCCAGAAACCAGATATCTGAACTAGTAATCCAAAGCATAACTGAAGAAGAAATGAACTTAAACCAAACCACTTAAATCACTTGGATGTTTCTGAAATCCTTATGCAAAAACTCCCTTTTAAAAGAGTATAATTTAAGAAGTATATTCATGAGCAAAGGATTTCTATGTTAGCATCTACAACAAATTAATGTTATCTCACATACATGCATACATGTACAACCAGTCAGTCACTATCACTCTCTGCAAGAATACCATGTAATGGAAAGGTTTTTTTTTTCCCCCCCCATTTTCTTTTTCCCCCCACTCAAAACCAAATAAAAAAAATCCCATTCACTTAAGAAGTGATTGTCTGTAGACCTTTGAAGCCAAGGAGGGTGACAGCAAGGGCAAGAGGCTTATTTCAAGGGTCACATTTCATTTGCATAAGCAAGTAACCATAGGGCACTGTGGAATGTCTGTAAATGGATTTCATTACAGAAATTCAGCTTAAAGGGACTATAAATAATCCTCTGACAAACATTGTATATTGCTTCAAGTTCTTCTGTAATAAAAATATTTTAGTAACACAACAATCCGTGAAAGCAGGAAATGAAACAGGAGGAGCTGCACATCTTCCCCTTTTCTCTCTCAGGGCAACATTATATTGTAATACGTTTTGGAGGAGAAAAAAAAAAAGTGATATTCATATTATTTTAGCAAAGTAATCCTACAAAAACAGGGTTATATCATTCCATATGGCTGAGACAGGGTGGCTAAACAAATACCCAGATCTTTACTAGCTCTTTTCCCCTGGAGATCATCTGTTCACCAGGACAGGTGTGCAGGCTGCGTGGTATTCTGCCCAAAGGAACATCTCAAAATATATATGTGTGTAAATCTTCTTGGATGTATTTCAGTGCAGAAGCCATTTGAAGTACACATTTTACCGGGTTGGCCTTTCTTGGCCATATGAAGAAACAACAAATGTCTAAGACCCCTGTTCAGACAAAGCATTTAAGCAACTTTCAAACTTAGGTTACGCTTAACTGCTGTTTTCTTCAGCAGGACTTAGCTACATGGTCAAAAGCTTTCCTAAATGGGGAGTGATGTTCTCACATGCATAGTTATGTGCATGTTAATGCATATTTGACACTTTGATGCATTGCTGACCTGCACTGTAAGGAGTTCAAAGCTAGGTATAGCTAGGTGGACAACAGACCACTCATCAAACATCATGTTATGAAGCTCTGGGAGGGCCAGAAAGTCACTGGAGCTTTTGCAGTTTTTCTACATGTAGAAATTCACCCACTTCAGTATCCCCTTAAAGATGCTTGACTTGCCAGCTTCAGAGGGGACTTTAGGCTATTCCATCACAACTTTATCTCCCTTGGGGTACATTATTCTGAAAGGCATGGAGGAGAGCTAAGCTCTCCTCCACACTGGCAGTCACCTTTGGGGAGAATTTTGGCAGTGCCCCAGTCTATTACAAAAGATCTCAACAAGAAATTTGTCTCTTTTGTTTCTAATAATATACTTGCAAAGAAAAACAAAATGTAGGATACTTCTGCTAAAGGGAAGAAAAAGTGGGCCTTCGTAGTAGTAATTTAATCAGCTAATTTCCGTTTATGCTAGTTTTTGTTTCCTCTTGTTTACCTTTCTAATAACTACAATTATTCTCACACTGGCATTACTGTTTTCTCTGGAATAGATTTGCTTGCACTGAAAAATCCAATTGAATCAGAGCATGTAACGAGAAAATGTAATCCATCGTTATTAAAAAAGACAGCTTACCTTTATCTGGGTGTTAAATAGTACAAATCCGTGAGAGTCAGAGAATGTTTTGAAGTAAAAACAAAGGGCATTATGAAGGCTGAAGTGGATTTGTCACCGAATTATATGTATTACCTCAGAAATGGCCTAATAGAGGTTGTGGAAACAATATATTTTAGGGACAGAAGACAGAAAATAAGGCTATGTCCTTGTTTTCCACATTTCCAGAGAAACTCAATGACATTTTAAACATCAGTCTATTTTGTGGAAAATTGTGAAATAAAAAGGAAGGTTTTCTCTGAACATGAATTACAGTTGTTTCACTGTTTATACCTGAATGCTGCTTCTGACTATCTGCATGTCAGAAAACGTGAACAAACTTGACGTATGTCAAGCTAGGCAGCATGCTCATGGGTACTGGCATGGAACAGGAAGTTCAGCAAGACAGTGCCTGTCCCTGGCACTCTGGACAAACTTGATCAAATCACTCAACCCATTTCTGCTGTCTCGACTATTAACGAGGTAGCATGAATTACTCATCTTTATGACATACTTCAAGGACTACAAAACACAAGAAAGCCACAAGGATGCTACGTGATAGCAGTGCTTTGTGCATGTGTCGTTCTGAAACATCAGTTGTTGTTCTCAATGGGCTAATTGAAGCTCTGAAAAACAAAACCAAAAAACCCTAGCATACTTAATTCTTAGGCTGAGGTGGCTGGTACTAGAAGAGCGTGAACCACTCTGAAAAGTAAGCAAAATGGCTTTACTGGAAAGTTTTGTTTAGAGAGGGCTTGTCACAAGGGCTGAATCCAGATATGAATGCTTGTGATGCTGGTGGGTGCTCTGAGTTAGGGTTTTGCTTCAGTTCCCCAGATGATGCAACACTGGAGCTGAACTTAGGTGGAATCAGGCAGGATTCACAAACTTTACAGGTTTTTGAATGAGAGAGGAAAAATTTACAATCGTTTCTTATTTGATCTACAAGTTCAAAGCAAAAGCTTGTGATCAAACAAATCTGCTAAATATTCTGTCACATGAAACGTACATGACGTAGAACGGTTTAGGTTGGAAGGCACCTTAAAGATCATCTAGTTCCAACCCCCCTGCCATAGGCAGGGACACCAACCACTAGATCAGGTTGGCCAAAGCCCCATCCAGCCTGGCCTTGAACACCTTCAGGGATGAGGCAACCACAGCTTCTCTGGGCAACCTGTTCCAGTGCCTCACTACCCTTACAGTGAAGAATTTTTTCTTAATGTCTAAACTAAAAGAGGATAGATTTAGATTATGACCATTCACCCTTGTACTAAAAGCATTTGCATATGTGAATTCATGGTCCTAATGCCACATGTGTGTAATGAATGTCCACCATAAAGAGTGGACCACAATAAGGCCCAAACCTTGTCTTTGCCTCCTTCATCACAAATTGACTGTCTCCTTCACTCAATTCCTGATTGTCCTTTTTGTTTCAAGATGGCCACTTCCAGAGGATGTGATTTAGGAAGTCTGGGGCAAGAACCTAAGCTATTACATCTCCACACAGCATAGTAGGAACTTCCACTGGTAGGGTTTGTTGGCAATGTAGTGCCAAACTTGCCATGAGGCCTGTAAGTCCCTATTTTCTAGGTTCAAAATCGTCTCTCTGTTACACCATGATTTACATAATCTTTTTCTCCTGTGTTCTCAAACAATGTAGCCTCACCCAAAACATTTGACAGATGTAGAGAAATACGTATTATTTGTTTAGTTTTTCTAAATATCAAGGATTACACTTTGATGTCAATCAAAGAAATGACCACATGCTTCCACTCAGAATTGCTCAGTCCCTGGGCTGATTGGCAAGAGAGGAGTATCTTAGAGATACAACATTCAGAGAAAACAGGTTGTGCTTCTGTAGTGATCCACTCAAACAATAGAAACTGCTTGAATAATGTCGAGAGTAAATTACATCTAGGTCTCCTAGATCAAGAAAGAGCAACATAACATTGAATTTTGCTGAAGACAGAAACGAAATATATGCTCAGGACTGAGTGGGAAAAGCATTCTCTACTACAGAAAACCTCATTTCTCACCCCCATGATTTTTAATTGTTCAAGTTCTTTTCCTCTCAAACTACTATTTTTCTGCTAATATATTTTCTGTTTTCCTGGTATGAAGTCATACAGTATAAACATTCATAGGAATTTATTCAATACAAGGAAATTTTTGAAGGTAGAAATGGTTTCAAATTGACAGGAATGAAAACTAGAAGAGCTAAATTTCTACTGCAACTTACATATGATAAAATTCATTTACTTAATTGATCTAGAAAATAGAACTTCTAGTAGTGACAGGATTCTCCCAAATTTCTAGGTTTTGACCTAAAATTTTGATCATTTAAGCAAGAAAGAGTGTCTAAATCTTATATTTTTTATGTGCTAGTGTCTAACACACTAAATGAACTTGTAGATTATCTATAGCAGGGCTTTCTCAATGCAGCATAAAAGAGGTGCCAATAACTGTGTGGCAGACATACAGATACATCACTGTAACCTGGGTTCATTATAACAGTATGGAGGGGAACAAAGTATGCAAATGATTTAAAACTAGGTTAGAGAATCACATCACTGAAAAGCAAGGTAATGTTGATGAACATGTCTGTGACAGGTACTCCTGGGTCATTTTAAGATCTTCCATGGATAGGAATATCTGTCTTGGCAATGGGCAACTTGGACAGTTGTCCTTGTTGGACCTGGCACTGCATTTAGCACAGCATGATACACCATTTAGAGCCCCCTCAAGAACTATTTTCATTTGGTTACTACTGCCCGTGAATTAGAAGGGCAAAGAGTACCTTGCATATGCATCTAGAAAGGGAATGGAGTAAATAAAATTATTTCTGAGGGTGGAGGAATACAGTTAAGCTGGGGATCTCTGATTTAGAGAAAAAGAAATATGGAGAAGAGGTGTGGAGCTACTGCGATTAAAGAAATTGTTTTGTTTGAAAATAAAAAAAAAAGAAGATCCGCTCACGAACCATTTAGAAAAACAGGCAAATAGTGGTCAATTGTTCACAATGAATTATTCACCCTGTTCTATTGGAACAAAACGATCCTGGAATGCTAAATTAGGAGTTAATCAGGATGCAATCTCTCACTCCTTCTGTTTGGCATTGTCATTGACCTTATTGTGAGAGAAGCTGTATATGGATGCAATACAGAAATAGCAATACTTAAGCAGTATGCCAGAATGTTTCAGCTCAGCTGGCAGCATACCTCCTCTAACTAACAACCATCAAAAAAACAATGCTCAAAAAGCTCTGTAATACTTCAAGAAAGATGTGGTTAATCACTAATTATGAACAAAATAAATCTAACAAAGTTAGTAATTCCTCTCCCAAACAGTTAGTAAAAATAACACATACAAGATGAGTAAAATCACATACATTCTTAGTAATAGGAAAATCAGAGGGCATAACTAAAAAACTTCGTTGTGAATCTGCAAGATGGAAATCATCAGAGAGCTCAACACCTATGTAATCTCAGGAACTATCCAAGAAAAAGAAAGCATTATCATATAGAAATAAATAAAACTGTCTGCCATGTCAGTCTTTGACTGGCTAAGCAGCCTATTCACTGAACAGGGTGCACAATGTCCCCATTAGCAGGACTTAACAATGTACAGGATTTGCAGAACAGAGGCCCAGCACGTATAGACTGGCACAGTGTTATTTTTGCCCTAAGCAGCATTGGATTGTCTCCGTAGTAATACAGAATCAGATAGCAGGAGAACCTCAGTAATATTTCTTCATGTTGCTTTTGTAGAAACTACATAAAGTGGTACTTTAAACATCACTGTTTTACTAGAATCCACAAAAAGCCTGAATTTGGATTTTGGGAACGCAAAATTCTGTGCATTTCTCTAACAAAAATTACCATTAATTGCCAGAAGGTACTCCTGTTTTTGCAGCCCCACCTTCAGCAGATATAAGAATCTATGTATATTTTTACTCAGTCTAAGAAAAATGAACATCTCTATTTAAGTATCAACTTACTATTCTTTAGTAAGTGAAGGAGTGCTTTTAACTCTGGCCCTTAAAAATAAAATAGCAACCTTTTGGTCAGTCTGTTTCTTTTCCCGTTTCCAAGCGCACAAAAGACCCTCGGTAAAGGTGTTGCACAGAACTTTTCAGAAGGGAAAGAAACGTATTCCAAAGAAACAATTAAGATGCCTGCATGTAAACATGTATTTGCAAACAAGAAATGGCAACTAAGAAAACAGACAGCACTTTTTCCTATTACATATCTGGGTGTATGAATTCAGAACCTTCTCTTGCCCAAATCTCACTCCCCCTAAATCATACTCTCACCAGCTCTCAAAGAAAGGGGCAAAGTTGCTCACCTCTGCTAATCTTCAGTTCTTGTGGCAGGGCTGTTCTTACAGATTCTGTTTAGATAACTGGCTTCAGCTACTGATTCAGCAAAGGGCTTGCTCTGTTGTGAGAGTATAGTTTTATGCTTCCAAATACTCCTGGATTTGGAAAGCAAATAAACTTTACTCTTTTCTGCTGCCTGCTTGCTCATGTGTTTTTGTGGAGCCACGTTTTCTGCTTTATGATCAGTCTCCTGCTGAGTTCCCTAATTGGGCTGACAGATAAAATAATCTAGAGTGAATAGTAGCTTGGGAAGAGGTCTTGATCTTCATTTTGCTGGGGTATCTCAGGAGTACTTTTTCCTTTTCAGTTCTTGTGGTCATGGTAAATTTTTTAAATGTTAGCTCAAATGTTGTTCCACCAGCTTATATATAGCATACATGAGCAGCAATCATGATTACTAATTACCACCTGTAATACCTTAATTACAAGCAGAAGCAGATGAGCCTTTTTTTTTTTTTTTTTTTTCTTTTAAAATTTATTTTTGGGTGGGGTAGAATAAAAATGCTCCTAACTGAAGCTAATATTTCCCTTTGTCTTCAATGGATGGGGAAAATAATTTTATTTCATCAAATCCTTAGCATTACCTGTATCTATTCACATATTATTCCAGTATCTGGATCCAAGAGTACCTTTTTTTTTTTTTTTTTTTCCTGTGTCTGAACATTCTACAGCTGCTTAAATTTAATAAATAAACATTTTAGTTAGTCATTCAAATTAGTTAGTCATTCAGCAATTAAAAAAATATTTTTGTAGTTATTGTTTCACAGAGAAGGATTCACATACACTCTGTTCTTAAACCAGTACCTAAATTCATTAGTCAATACAAACTTTTCTTAATAGCCTCCTTAAGAACTTTTACCTATCTACTATACTCCAAATAGAATTGAGGTAAAAGAGTAGTTTTAAAATACACAATTCAACATTAGAATAACTACAGTGTATAATTTACTGCCATTGGAATTCACTCTGCTTATACTGTTTGGTGCTAGGTGAAGCATAAAGACAAATATATGAGGACATCTGCCTACTTGGATTAATTTTATTGCAGTTTAATTATCAATTAACAACAGTTTAAGAAACTTGTATTAGCTATTGACCTTGATCTTTTGTCTCCGCATACTATTAAGGAAGTCAGAATACAAACTTCATAACACTGCGGTTATCAGTTTCAGGATAAGGGTATACATTCTTTCTATCTGTTAGGTAAAAACCCATTCCATGTAAGATTTTCCATGTAAACGTATCTACTGTGTGGACATCCATTAAAGGACTCGTAGGTAGTAAATTAAACCTCACTTCAAAGACAACCCTTCCTCCGACAATTCAGGCTACAGAGATAGAAAAGGGCAGCAGCAATCATTAATCTATTGAAGGCCACCTTCTGCAATGCACTGTTTCTAAGTTCAATGACTGTTACAAGATTAATTGTTCATAATTTTACAATGTGTCTTCATAAATTATGCACTATTAAGTGACAAAATGTTGCATACCAGAATCAGTCCTCCTTTATTCTGCTTATTCTAGCAAGCCAGTAACTTTAATTCATATATACATATATATATATATGTACACACACAAAGTTGCTCTGAACTGAATTTTAGAAGCTAATTAGCATGAAAATTTTTCATTCTGAGGTTCAAATAGCTGAATCTCCTGTGAGATACTGCTTGGGTGTAAATGAATTACTTTATAAAATTGCTAGTGCTGGTTGTCTCATCATTTTGCATTTGGAGTGCTATGAAGGGGGAAGAGCACCCTACATATAGTCCACCTAATGGACTGATTGTACATTAGTCCATAGCAGAAGATGAAGAATTTGTGTGTGTTCTGAAGTGTCTTTGTCCAACCTTTGAAATCTTGTTTTATGCTGAAGAAAATGTGAATGACAGAATTATACAAAAAAATGCTGCTTTGGGTTTATTGGCTGAGACAAATTATCAGCTTAGGTTAAACCCCAATTTATTCCTAAACTGTTTACTAAAAAAAAAAACAACAAACAGTAACACTCATGTGAAATATAAATTTTTAAAATAAGTATTTCAGCTTCAAACCTCTCAAAGAATTTTCTCCTCTTTTTTTTTTTTTCTTTTCTTTTTGAGATGGAGGTCAACTTTTAAAGCAAAACTCTGCTGTTACAGGACATAAGTCTAAAGATTTGCTTAAAATCTCCTGGAAATAACTATTTTTATGGTTTTATAAATATATACATATTGCTATATATGCATGTATATAAACATATATATTTATATATCTATTTCAAATTTGTGAATTCTGGTTGCTCAGCAGGGTATTAGTTTTGTACACATTTGGCAAAGCTTTGCTATTTCAGAATTTATTTCTCAATTAAGTGACTTCTACTGCCTCTAGGTAACTTGGGAAAATGACTAAACTGGAAGCAACAACAAACAGACCTTCACTGCTGAATATTTTATTGTTAATTTAAAAGATGTGTTGTTTGCAGAAACACAGCCTGCTTGCTGATTCACTGAGTTAAAACTAAGAACGATAGCTAATTTTAAGATTTCACAGTGTTCACAGGTATGAGATAGCAGAAAGATGCTGATTTGGGCAGTATACCATATTGCAACTATTCTACTTTCCTCCAAGGTTTAAATTTTAAAAACAAAACCAGAAGCTTGAGGCAGTACCAATGCTGGCATATTTGTTTAGCTCATACAAAGATGACAATGTAATATTGTCATCAATAAGAAACTACTTCACCCTATAATATTTGAAACAAAAGGGATTGCAGCTTCCATTTGCTCTCCTAAGTCATGTCAGTGAAAATATAAACTGCCATAAAAAAACTCCTGTGAATTAAATACTGAGCACGAGAATAAGTGTTTCCCTAACCCTGACTTAAGTGAGCTTACATTATTTAAACAGCTACTTTAGGAAATGAAATTTCAACATTGTTCTAGAGAATCAAATTAAAATATTCGGAGGCTCTACACATCTAACTGCCCATACCAAACACGTGGAAATATTTGATATAAACTTTATTACTAGCATCCTGGGTCTTCTCCTTTAACCTCCTTTTAAGCCTGAGTTGTATTAAAGGATGGAGAGACAGAACATAATTAAAATCTCTCCTCAGGCTCATTAATGTTGGTGAATGCCTTAAAACCAGTATCATGTGTGTGGGTGCCCTTCAGCTTGCCTTGGTCTGGTCAAATATTTTATATTAACAGCTTTTCATTCATAAGTAGAATCTGGATAAATAAAATCACTAGAAAAATGAGGCACAGGGTGTGCTATCGACAAAGATGGGAAGGAAAATCCTGTCTCCTGGCGCCCTTTTCTCTGGAAATCCTCCATTTTCCTCATTCCCATGTATTGGTAAAATTTTATAAAAGTAAAATTTTTAGGGTAATTACAAAAGTTCTCATGTTAGTTTAATTTGTACTTCTAGTATATCCCTAAGCCCTCGATGGCTACCAAGGGCTTCCTTTTCAATTCCACTTGGTATTTTGAGTGTGCTGTATTTATCGATTAAAAAAAACAACCCTCCAGAGATAGGCAGTTCTGCAAAACTTGCCACACATCTGTTGGATTTTTGTTTATGTATTGAAATGTAATTGAGCAACTGGAGAAAAGTGGATTTGTGAGCTGTTATTTTCCTAAAGATTACATTTAATAATGTTGGTGTACCCTCCATAATTTATTTGATTAATAATATTTGATCTAAACCCAAATTATGACTTCCCACATATATGACATAACTAATGAACTGTGAAAGGAAAGCTGTTCAGATGGTCACCAATAACCAATGCTTAGTTAATCCTTTAAATAAACCGGAGCTCACAATGTGTCCCTTTGAAGTCATAAATAATGTATATTTTTCTTTTGACTTTTAATAAGCCAGTGGAGTTCATCTCACAGTCTCCAAACACATATATTTTATTATGGGCCTCTGCAGTTTACTTTAATTAGTGTGTCTGAGTGCTTTGGGAGACTTAGCCCTACTGAAAACAAACAGAGTCTTACCATCTATAAAACATTAGCTCCCTTTGGTTTATCCTGATACAGCCGAGGCTCAGTGAGAAACACATGGTGTAAGTAAACACTCATAATTGCATTAGAATTCCCGGGTGTATTGGTAATTCAAGCTCTGTTTCATGATATTGTTAGAGCAGTTAGAGCAGGTTTACCAATCTCCTCGTCTTCTGGGATTTCATGAAATTCCATTTGGAGAGAACTTTAAATGATAAATCTAATAGAAACAGCATCAGACAGAACAAGTCACAGAGGCTCTGAAAAGGAAGCACACTGCTAAAAACCCCTTTGGTCTAATCGTGTTTTCTCACATCTCTGAAATTTCTCATTCCTCTAATCTCCTTGCTGATGTGTTAATTTTTGCATTAGCTGGGTATGCCTGCGTTTTCTTCCCCTGCAGAACTTTTAGTCCACTGTGTCAACCAGCCTCATCTTCCTATACCTGAACTATTTTTCCCAGAAAGTGATACAGTCAGCTCCAAAACAAAACTTATAAAATCAAATGAATGGCATGTTTTAAGAGTGCATTGAATGCTAACAGGTATGTTTTGCTGTTGAAAGCTTCCCACTGCAAGGAGGATTTAAGAAATAGGAAAACTTTCACAAAAACAACTTACTGTGACTATAATTACCTATTTGCTTCTCCAAAAGAAATAAAATGTTGCTGTGAAACAGTCTGAATAAAACCAGAACCAGAGTGGTTTGACCCTGTATTAAAAATACAGCCATTAAACTTAAGACAAATACTATTCAAATCAGTGCTGGTGAGTAAATTTCATTCTATTTAGGCCCTTATCCCAAACCCCATGTGTTGGGATACACCTTCTGCACCTTCTGGAGTTTTAAAGCAATAGTTTTAAAAAATAAAATGCTGACTTCTTATATCTTACTTCCATTATGTTGTTGTAAACACAATGTGACTGCATAATCAGCAGGATTATGAATCCAGTATAAAATGAATTGCATGGGGTTTTATTGTTTACTTGAAAATCTATTTTGAAGCTGCACTGCTCCACTATTTCTATCACATTTTTTTCCAAACTACAAAATGCGCTTTCTAAACAGGGATTTTCAAGCAACTTAATCATTTTATGAAGGAAAAGAAACTTTTATATTAAAAAAATCACAGAAAAAAAATATTAGTCCAGTTTTCAAGGGCAGTTCAATGTCAGGAATGTGTATCTTTACATAAAGCATTTTGTTTTGCTGGGACTGTGTTGCAATGCCTATCACTTACAAGTACTACCCCTCACTTTTCTTGTACTTTTTTTTACTCATGAAACACAGAAATACTTATTTCATCAAAACTCTGAACAGTTTTGACAAATGGAAAGACTTTTCATTCTGCTGTCTGATCATTGAAATCCTCTTGAATCATGCACCTTTCTGCATTTACAAGCCAGTCCATCTATACGTGCTGGCATTTGTTTTTAGCACTGGTTTTGTTGGCAATTACATCTCTTTGGTTTGCGCCTTCTGATTTTGCTCTTATGAAATTCCCCTTTTAAACCTGTTAGACATTTTCCTTACAGGATGTTTATAAATCCATGCCCTCATTTCGTATTATAGTGAATGGTGCAAAGTAAAGAGAAGACTCTCAATAAAACCCAAACTACACACACTGAAGGCCTGAAAGCCTTCTGAACATATGGGAATGTGAGTGCCCAGAGCTAGGCTTCCTGCAGTGTCCCACTGGGAGAGGGGACATGTGGGGGCTCCCTGTGAAACGCAGCGATGAGCTCTGCCGACCCAGTTCTGCTGGCCCCCCACGCTGCCGCAGGAGCTGTGGCTTCCCCTCCTGCACTCTGAAGCCCCAGAGGTTCAGGGGTTGTAATTTGAAAGTGTGAACAAGATTTCACTGCTCATTTTCTCCTTAGTAATGCTAAGCCACTCGTTAGCAGTAGCCTACATGCAGAGCACAAGTTTGGAAGATTTACAGCTGTATTTTAATGGTGACATTTTGCTCACCCCATTACCCTGTCAGCAGGGAAACGGTGTGGCCATGGGTCTTTCAGCCATATTTCTGTCTCTGGAAAATCAAGCAGGGCTGAAAATCATCAGCTCTATCACCACAGTATACTCTTGTTATAAACATTTTTTTTTTTTTTTTTTCTGCAGAGAACTGGATCACCCAGGCCAAAATCCACTCCAGTTTCAGGTATGAATTGTGCTAAGTAACTATAGCTAGATGAATTCAGCTTGTTCTTTAAAACCAATTAAACTTACATAAATATACCACCTCTGATGCTGAGACACTAGCAAAGCTGCAGTACTAATAACGTTTGCTGAAGCTACATTTCTAAACCCCTCTGCATGGAATATTTCCTCTCTGTTATATTCATCAACAGAAGTTATGATGAAATTAAAAAAGGACAAACCTAAACCCAGTTTGTCAAAACACAATGTATTTATAATATTAAATAATTGAAGCTATAAGTAAATATATACAGTGTCGATAAAATCGAATTATCAGGCTAGGCATAATTGGGGTTTATTTAAACTGTGACTGGTTCCATTCATCTGTTATTCCAGTGGATATATAAAGATAAATTACTTTCTCGGAAATTGAGACACAATCTTTTTTTTTTTTTTAAAGATATTTTTCTTATCAGGTTTTCATTAGACAAGGCAGCCTGCTTTATATGTTTGTACAATTTAAGTAGGCTCTTAGTCTGTTTGTTAATACATCATGTTTATTTAAAACTCCTGAAGGAAGTTATTAATCTGTCAAAACTTTAAAGATTTGAAGCTGATAAATAAATGAACAATGCTAAATAATTCTTTGTGTTGTCTACAAAAACACAAAACAAGCCTTACTGTTCTTCTCCAGAAGATGAAGCCTCGTTTGCCTTGAAATTACTCAATATTTGCCTACACTACACGGCTGCCAAAACCTGCACTGTCTGATAAGTACACCAACTGGCTTAAACAAGGTGTCTTTCTGACTTGAACAGTCAGTCAGGAATATAAAATCTGCCTTAATCCAATATTCATTTTCATATCGCAAAAGGTGCTATGGAATGATTGTCATTCACAAAAGCAAAAGCCAAGCACAATTAAAAGCTGAATCTAATCCCTCTGCCTATGGCTTAGAACTGGAGCCAAGAGAAATATTGCCTTAACAGGTACATTTCCCCTGAGGGGAAGCACACACTCGACCACCTAGCTGGTGAAAAGAAGAGCTAGTAAGATGCTCTGTTGCATCAGTGGCCAACAAATTGTGGGGTGGCTCCCGACAGAAAAGCCCAGAATTAGTGGGTGGCAAATGAAAGCTCAGTTTCTGATGGGGGCAAATCAATCAGCATTAGTCTTCAGCCCCTGTCCCTAGCAGCCAAGGCACACTCTGGTCCATGGGCAGGTCTGTGTATGAGTAACTGCCATTTGTCTAAAGAGCCATTGGAAACTGATTGAAGGGCAATGTGAACTCCTAACCACTAATTAGGTGAATTAGTAGGAAGGGTGGATGACAGCTATTGCAGTAATGCTTATGCTTTCTCATTACCTGAAAGTAATGTGGTTACTAATAAGTTGATATTAATAATTTTACTCCGTGAAGACTGAATCTATTACTTTAATACTCGGGAAAAGCAGGCTTAAAAATATTTTCTCCAATTCCCTGAGGAACTTCCTTGTTCCTGCAAATACTTTCTCACCAGCAGTAACTCAGATATGGTAGGTGAAAGATTTTGCTTCCTTGTAATGCAAAGAAGCTTTTTCTTGGACCTGTTCATCTACAAGATAAAACTGCAAGTGCTCCTTTCTGTCTAGATTAACAGAAAGATTATTGTACCTCAGGCTTCAACAGGGATTAATTTTATATTTTCCATGTCATCTCCAGTAGAAACAAAGTATAAATAAGATTCCATGACCAGGATTTGGTGCAGACTTCAGGATGGTTTCTCGTTGCAGTAACTGTAAGTTTTATCAGGCCTTTTCCTAGACACTACAGAACAAATTGACAAAACAAAATTATGATTTTTGATAATTGAACAAAATTATGATTTAAAAGTGCCACAGTCACGTCAGAAATAGATACTTTTCCAAGAAACGGCATCAGGTGTAGATAGCATTGACAACTTCCTCAAGTTTCTCTTGCAACATTTGTCTTTTCTTAGAGACATATCTCAGTGTGAGAGAATCTGAGCTCTCACTTTAAAAAAGTAAGCTACTGCTTCCTGGATTTGGGAGAAAAAAGTAGAAAATGCAAATCTTAGAGACTTTTTTTTTTTTTTTCCCTAGTTGATTTATTGTTTTTCAAATGTGACATTAGCAATTCAGTTATGATGGTGAAAGATGCAAAACATACAAGCTTGGCTTGTTGTATCGAGACAGAAGAAAAGAAATAAAATGAATAAAATATATTGCAAATTAGTTCAGCTCCATGTAATTATGCTGGTCACTCATCACTGAACTCTTAATGCTATCTGGATATACACAGTTCAGGTACAAAATGTTGCAATTATCACACAGCTTTTGTAACAAGCACATTGCAAGCTTTTTATATGACAGATTGCTTCTTTCGTCTCACAAAGTGTCTGTAAATTGAGTGCCAGGTTTTTAAGCTTCCTTTATTTTATGATGATTACTAATGCTGTGCATAAGCCTCAGACTGTACTAACTGGTCAGCTACCATTATTCCAAATGGAGGTATCGAACAAGCCTGTACATGACCAGTTATGATTGTGTTCATCTCACAGTGTAACTTTTCCCACTGATCCGATAGTTGTAACTCTTACACAGAACCTGTGTGATGGTCTAAGTGCCCTGGAAGAGGTCTAGAGCACTTCAGGCAGTGTAAGAGAATTCATTTTTGTACTGCCTTTCCCTGGTTGCCTGAACTTCCTTTTGGGACTGTACTGTGCTTTGCCATTATACCTGGCTTAGGAAATTAACTTAGTAACTTACTGAAGAGTTACAGTAACTTTAGAAGTAGAACTTTAGAAGGAGAATCTTCTTTCAAAAATTCTTATGAGATAGCAGTTAAATACCAGTCATAAATATTCACAGCATGCATTTAATTCTAGGCAAGCATAGATAAACTCAGCATCTTTTTAAGGGACCATTTTCATGTTAAAACTTGGGCAAGTATTTGAGTATTAAAAGCTCGGGTCTCTGAAGTACATGTTCAGCAACACTGTTGCTCAAGTCTGTGCTCCATCCTTTCTCTACATCATTTAATAAACACTGTAAGTGCTCTTCAGACAGCTGCAGAACTAAAACCCATTATCAATTAATGCTGATGTTATTGACTGTAGCTTTCCATCACGTTTCACACCACTAAAATGTAACCACTTGCATGCTAGTGAACCCCGAAGTGGGGTCATTCCAGAATGAGAGCTTTCCTCACCCAAAATGTTTTGTACAATTAGTCAGTGGTGAGACTGAGGAATGTGATGTCATACTCAGCCTAGACTGCACATTTTCGGGGGTAGCAAGAACTCTGTTAGTTGACCTCAAAGCCATATTTTGCCATTACATAAATAAATACTGTGGGACTTCAGGGTCAAATGAGCGTGGTCTCTGCACATAATGCAGAAAACAAAGCTCACAAAGTTCATCTGTGCTTAGTAGTGTCTGTGCAACAAACTCACAGGATGAGTGCAGTTCACAGGCTGTTTGAATCCCTTCCAAATCAAATAAACCAGGCAACCATAAAGTATTCCTTCTTTCTGATGATGTACATTAGGTAGATTACATTTTGAAAGGACACTATTAAAATAAAGAAAAGAACGAATTAAAGCAGAATCCGTTTTTTCTCGGTCTCTGATAAAAGCAAACTATTCATCTCATGCTTTCCACTCTAAGAAACTTATGCCTGTTCAAAACAACACCTTCCACACCAGTTCAAACTACCTTAAGAATTTCTTTAATTCAGTCATACTTCATTCATGTATCTGTAAACATGCATCTTTCCTGAGTGTTCACTGATGTTTTACTTTATGTTTCTACTTACATATAGATACACTTCTTTTTGCACATGCTGTCTGAAATAGATTTCCCCCCTCAGCTGTATCTACATACATCTACAATTACTTAAACATGCAAAGAGCCATAACTCTATTAAACTGACAAACTAAATTTATCCCATGCTTATTTAATTGGCTTATTAGACATAACCATAACACATTCCTAGATAAGAAGGGGCATTGGCTTGGCCTGGTTAAAGGAGTGGTATTTTTCAGTTATTTTAACCTGACAACACTTTCAGGCCAGAATAATGTGACAGTTCCCTCAAAATGAAGGCTTCCAAATGGCATGCAGTCAGCACACAGCTCCCTTCCCAAGTCAGGGTTTTATTGATTCAGATAACAGACACTGGAAGATCCGGTCTATATTCAGAAAGGTTGCTTCCGAAACTTATGAACACGGCTTAAACTTTATCAACAACAGAAGTAAATTAATAATGTACTTTCTGGTTCTGGACAAATACCAGCACAATTAAAACCCACAGGATCTTATCACTCATTTCTCTGGGACTGGAATGTGGATTTCCCTCCCCAAATGGAACCATCCCCAAATCCTGGGGCATTCACACCCAGGCAGAGTGTGATGCAATGATTTGCAAACCCTACCAGAGTCTCAGAACTCTCACCTGGGAAGTTTTTTTCACTTTTCACAGATGGGAGTATTTATAAAAGTTAAAGGCCTAATTCAGAATAGGATTTTGACACCTAGAGTAGGTGTCAAGTGAAAGTTAAGTAAATAGGATCAAAATCTTAGTGAGCTGCTGGTTAATTGGCACAGATTACTCATTTTTAACCTGTAATTTTGGAAAGAACTGAGACAGTAGGCCTTTTTGTAAAAGGCATTCCAGAGGAATGTACCATTACTATTTCTTAACAAAAACAGGTTTAATAAGCAGATCCTTTCTCCAGATTGCAGACAAGCTAGGATCATCTCTTACCACTGTCTGAGGAGATTCGGTCCTATTGTGGAGAGACCCAACCCTCCCACCTCTCTAGGGAGAGACGCTCCCTGCTCAGTGTCTCAGAGCCTCCAAGCCCTGCTTGGGGCACCATCCATGTCTGGTGGCATAATCCAGGCTTCTGGATTTGGCGTTTGCAATCAAACACATAAAAATGAAGTATTATATCACAACTGTGCTTAAGCCTTGCCCTAAGGATTCATAGGCAGCCAGTGATGAGGCAAGGACTAGAGCTCACATTTCCTAGTAAATAAAACTGTTTTTTTAATGTTCTTTCTCTCAAAGCTTTTTTTTTTTTTTTTTTTTTTGCTTGTTCTGTGCTCTAGGCACTAGGCTTTATTGCCTGTTTTCATCACACCACAAAAATGCTTATCAACATGGAATTATTCAGAGACTTCAGCAAGATGAGCTACTGAATGCAGCAATCAGGTTGTTCCTTCAGACACTTGGTTGTCACACTGGAGCTGGTATGACAACATGTAGAATATTTGATAGCATTCATAACTTGAAATGGGAAAATTCAAACGAATTTTACAGCAAACGGGATACATACTCCTGCTACCTAAGTTAGAGCGAAATGAGAGCTATGCCCATACGAACAGTCAGGCTGTGTTTCTCTCATACTCTTTCTGACTTCAGTAGGAAGCTATGCGTTAGCATTTCTGTTGTTAATTCAGTAAATAAAATTAAGTCTATAGGTTGCTGACAGAATATTGTATGCTCAAGGTTGGCCATGTTATAGCTTGTACCTTGTCATAATGAACTATCAATTTTGAAGACAAACACACTTCACTACAGAGAGTGAGAAAGTGCCCTGAATCTGGAGTCTGCAGAAACTATTTTCTTGTTTGTTTGGAGAACAGTAAAGTTTAAAATATCTCAATGTACACTTTGTATCTCCCTTTTATTTTTTTTTTAACTTATTTTTCTGATTTACAGCAGCAATAAGCACAACATTCCTTGAATATTTGCAGAAATATTCAGATGTCTTGGGTAATTAAAGTGATGATTTTATCCTTTCTTCACTGTGGGCATCACTGTCATCTGACCACTAAGACTTTGAGGTCATTCAATATGGTAAAGAAAAGAAGACAGAGATAAACAATGGAAGGGAAAAGGAAGTGGCATGTTCAATGCAAACAGCAAACTGTTAGGACATTAATGGGGAAATTCTGCTGAATTTCTATGAGACAATTTAAGAAGTAAACATCCTAAGCAATCTACTGTATTTCAATAGCTCAGGCAGCAGAAGGGTGACTGGTCAGCTCACTCTGGTCTTTTAGCTCAGACTGTCAATGAAAATGGCTTTTGGTTGCGGCATTAGACTTGGTGTGGAGGTGCCACAGCTCGTCTGCTTTTCCTGGGCTGGAAGTTGCCACCGAGAAGGAAAATGGGGCAGGAACTCTGTAATACTTGCCAGAGTTCAACTTTCATTCCTAAGAACAACAGGGAAACCAACAAATGATATAAGATGCCACTGATACTGTCTGTAAGTCATGTTTTTAGGTGTGCAAAAAAGGGGAAAGTAGATTATACCTTCCCCTAAAGGTAATTAGAAGAAGGATGAAATACTTCTTTCTGCTCCCACCAGGCAATAAAGGATTCCCAAAAGCCTGCTTCTTTTAGCCCTTTCTAAATTGTTTAGCATTTTTAAAGCATGCCTTTATGAATAAATTCAGGGGTGATTCTAGGGAATTCTAGGTTGATATAGCTCAATTTTTCCTTCACTATCTCACCCTAAAAACTACAGACATCTAGAGCCTTCTAGATAAAACACACATTGCATCTCAGCAGGTGTCCTCAATGCCGAGTCTGACTGACAGGGTGAAAGACAATTCTATGGATGGCTCTCATCCCTGAATTTGACTGCTTTGCATTATGACTGACATTATAATTCAAGTTAATATATTGAAGTATTAAGAACAGCCCTGACATGTAGATCTGATTCACTTTGACTGATATGTTGAACCTGTGCTACAGTTAGTCCCTGTTGGGATGCTAATAAAGGCAGACAAAATAGTAATGTCCATAGAAAGAGAGAAGTTTTACTTTCAAAGTGATATCAGCACTTCTAGGAAGACTTTTAATCTTCTTTGGCTGAGTTCCCTGCCTATGGGAAGCCATCAATTCCCAGAGCTAACAGAAACACATCATGTGAAATGCAAATCTTCCATATAGGAAATTCATGAAAGATGCAAGTCCAAAGAGTTTTACTTAAATTCTTATAGATTAGAAGCTTTTTTTTTTTTCCCCTCTTAGAGTTTGCTTTGAGAAAGTGGTAAATTCTTCATTCAGATTAAAAAAAAACCAAACATAAAATCACAACTAGTATTAAAAGCCTTCAGTTGAAATAAAAGAGGAAACATCTAATAAAAAGAAAACCTTAAACCTTTTGAGATTTCATGCACACTTCAATAAGATGAAAGTAACATTTTTATGTCTTAGACTGACTTAGAAACGTTTTGAGGTGTGCTGTTACCACATCTCATCGGCTTTTTGCACTCTAGAGCCATTTCAAATCTTATTGTGGTATGTTTGGCAGTACACTTAAAAGATTATCACTTAATCTAGTTAAGTAATTTTGACTTCAAGCAAGTCTGTCTGTCCATCGAACTGCTTATGACTTTTTGTGTCTTTGGAAAAGAAAGGAAATGAACATTACTGAGGAAAAAATGGGACAATAATGTCTGATCTTATTCAGTTTTTCAAGCAGCTGTGAATTTTACTAGACAGACTTTTTAGGACGTGGATTATTGGCATTAATTCCGATGGGAGCAAGGCTGTTTCCAGAATGCCTCATTTTCTATGGTTGACTTTATTTTAAATTAAAAATATTTCTGGCTTTGAAGAACAGAAGTCAAGAAAGTTTTCTCCTCAAATTCAAAGGCTGCATAATGGAATCTGAGATGACATCTTTCCAGTTACTGTGGGGAGGAGGGGAGGAGGTATGGACACACTTTAATAAGATGCTAGACATCTATACGCATAGCAGTCAGTTTTATGCAACAGAGAAATACCTACCCCACTGCACTGCAGTTTTCTCTCCTTCCATTCTCTCCACCTACCCCCGACCTAAAATATGCTACCGTGTATAGCAGATAATACAAGTTTGAAGTTCATTGGTTACTACACAGACATTCTAGATTTGCACCCAGTAATTGTAGCCAGCTTTGGTCTGGACTCCAGATTCCCCATTTTTTCACTTAGTTTGCTAGATAACACACAGTTCTCATTTTGCAACACTGGATTTGCAGAGACAGAGCTCTGGTGAAAGATGGAAAGTAAACAGGAGAAAAGAGGGAGTGTCAAAATGTATGTTGGAGGTAATGTTTTATGGACTGCCCTAACTCTAGCATTTCTTAACTTTTCACCTTATATTCTTCTGTAGAGTCACACATTTCATAGGTTTTTGAAGCAAAAAAGATAGGTGAAACTTAGAAAGACGATACTGATCTGTGTATGAAGACTGGGAACATATTCAAACTTCTACTGGTTAGCTCTGGAGAGCACTACAGTGCCTTATGTTGCAGCCTTGTGTTGCAGAAGATGCTTGCAGGTTAGTTTTGTTCAAAACCCACCAAATGGGATGGGTACATTCCTATTGACACCAAAAATCTCTGAAGATTCATTCATTTTATAAGCACTGAAATTTTAGTGTTCATAATTGATAACAAAGAGTAGTAGGAAGTAACCTTCAAATTTTTATTATTATTTATTTCTAATTAAAACTTGTTGCGTTGGCCCAGGGTACATGAAATCTTTATACCTTTTAATGTATTTCACTGGAACACCAACTACTGTAGTGGAACCTCATTTCTGACTTATTTTCAGTTTTCACATTAAGACACTAGAGCTGTTTCAAAAAAATCTCCGGTTGCAAACATTTTTATTTCATAGCTGGAGAAACTGAGGTAAAGTAACTGTGGACTCATTCAGGAAACTTAAAAGCATGGAAAAAATCAGGTTGATTAGATTCCTTCCTGCAGTTTTGATCACTAGGCATTGCTAATGTCTATTTCATATTGAGAAAAAACTTAGAGACTTTAGTTCAGAATCAGAAGTGTAATACCTGCTGGGGGAGAAAACAAGCCTTGGAAGTCTGACAATGCAAGAAATGGAAAAGGACTTCTTCAGTGGCAATTAGTTAGTCCTACACATTCTTTCTATAAACACAAAGGTATGCCTTGAAATAATTAAAGCTAATTAAGTTGTTATACTGCTACTTTAAACACTAAGATTTCATTTGCATTAATAATTTAGCTGCATGTATGTACATGGTGTGATCCCTGCAAAATTTAGTAATTATGCCTGGCTTAGACAGCAATGACAGTGAAGCATTGCCTAAAGGAAAGATATTGAATTTGAAATTATTTTACTTAAGCAGAATATTGATTTATTTTTCCTATCCAGATTCACTACTTTCACACTGGATTTTTGCATTTCTTTATTGCTGAAGGTATAGCTAACTTTGCTGCAACAGCATAAATCTCATACTGGTAAGCAAGTCTTTTCTGCTTATGTTTCCAGCTTCTGTTGCAATCTGGTGCATATTTGTCTCTCCCATGTAATGTGATAGATACTTACAAAAACATGTTCTCTTCTATGTCTTTTCCCTGAAGAAAATCCAATAAAGTTGCCATCGACTGCCTTCTAACTTTCCATCCTTTTCCACTATCTGTAATAGAAATCTGTGATGGTGTTCAGCTTGGTGCATTTTCTGCCATAAAATCCCATCCAGTAGTGAAGAAAATGGAAGAAATAGGAGGGAAGTCAAAATAGAGTGATAACACGAAATGAAAGACTTGTGTTAGCAAAGCAATGACCCTAAAATGTCTTCTCTCATCTATATGCTAAACATTTGGATTGCACTTCCAGTTAACAAATTCTTCCAGGCTTCTATTCACTGTAAAAAATAAGCACCACAGATGCAGCCAATCCAGTCCATTTAAATAAGCATGGAAATGAGGATATTTTGCCAGGTAGACAAACGTTGTAAGTATTTATACTTGTAAGAATAATAACAACAAACACCTACAGAAACCAAGCATAAAGAGACATCTTACGGACATACGCCTTCACCTGCAATCTGTAGTGGATGTTAATAGCTAGAATGCATTGAATCTTAATTGTTACTACTACCTTTATTCTAGACCTCAAATAATAACTGACACCTGAATCATATACTTGTGATATCAGCTTGAAGGAGAGCACTGCAGGCTAAAACTCCCATCTTCCCAGAAATTTTGATAATACTGAATATAAGATATTTTTGATGTTCCTCTGATGCATTCTAAGACTTTCAAGTCCTATCATTTGACCCAACATAGAGCTCTAGAAAAGAGCTATCATATGAAACTGTCAGTTACACTATCTGAAACTCCACAGACCTCAAGGACAGGACTGTCCTGTTCTGTATACCTTATTTGAAAGCTATGAAGCCCTTTTGCCTTTAGAATTGCAGTTAGAATTGCAGGCAGGGTATCCAGGTTACCTCCCCCCCCCTCCCCCCCCTTTTTTTTTTTTGACAGAGAGCTGGATTTGGCTGAAGAGATGAGAGTTTTTAAGACAGCGCTTGAAACTTGCTCACTTAAAATAACATATTCCGCTAACTTAAGTTCTTATGCAAAAATTCAGATGGGCTTTGGCAGTGAGTTCAGACAGTCTGCGTTGTACCGAAGAGCACATCCTGTTCTCTGCTGTCTGACAGGTCTGGACTCATACCTCAAAATCTACCATAATAATATCAGGAGAATGTAGGACACTTTCCTACAGTTTGTAGGAGAAGGAAGTGAAAAAAAAATAAGTGATCTTTTCTGGTATATACTGCATGTGATTGAAGTCTGGAAAATAGCTGGA
Source organism: Aythya fuligula (assembly GCF_009819795.1). Lineage (NCBI taxonomy): Eukaryota > Metazoa > Chordata > Aves > Anseriformes > Anatidae > Aythya > Aythya fuligula. The sequence goes on from NC_045562.1 coordinate 3,553,973, forward strand.
CATATTACGTAGTTATAAATAATGAAATGAAATGTTCTGATCTTTTTCATTATTAAACAATATATCGATCAATTTTCACTGTCCTGATGCTGAACTAAGAGAAAGCTGAGACACTGAAACAAATCACGTAAAGAATTGTATGTAAAAGAAACTCAAAGAAGAAATATGTGAAAATCAGTCTGACAGCACTAAAGACATATATAAAGGAAAGATAAGGAAAAACAGAACTTTAAAAGAACTGACAACTGCATGGATGCTGTTTCAGTATGTGATACTCATATGGAAGATTGAAAGAACAGATGGCAGTGAGAATGAATCCAACAGCCATTCAATATACAATTATTTGTGCCTCTAGAGACTACTGTTCATTTTTCCCTTATCCCCTACCACTGAGAGGCAGAGGTAATCTGTTGCTGCTCAAGCAATTTTGTCTTCTCCTCTGTCACCTAAGAAGAGCTTAGATCCTAGAAACAGGCCCAAACTGTCTGATTAAGATCATGATCCAGATCTCAAATGTTCAACACAAACTGTGGATGGGAGGGAGATTTTTCTATTCAGTGATGTCTATGGATATAGAAATGCATGAGTGAAGTGTGAAACTTGAATCTGGACTTGGAGTATGAACATTGTAGTCATCACTTGGGTAGGAAATGCATGGTGTACTCTTGTAGTTTGGTGCAGATTCGTCTACTCAGTAAGGATATATATGGATATACAACAAGTAACAACACAGAAGAGTTTACAAACTACACACCCTCATTATTTCTTTTTTTTCAAATTTGAGAAACGTATGCAAAAGATAAAGAAGGGAGAGGAGAATCCTAGTGCAATAGATGTCCCTCTAGAGAAATGATTTGTACAAGTCATAGTCTCCCATGTACCTATTGTACTGGTCAATAAACGACATAAAGCAGTGACGGGTGACATCTGATCTGAAGTATTTGAGGTTAACAAGTGGAATTCTATTTTTTTTTTTTTAATAATTTTTACTGCTTATAAATATGCTTTTATGCCAAGTTAAGTAACCCTCCTAAGACTTCTCCTCAAAGGCTCCTCCTAAGGCTTCTCCCCCTCAAAACCAACAAACAAAAACAAAAACCAAAGAAACAAAAAACCAAAATCCACACACAACAAAAGCAAACAAACTATTGGGTGATGAGAAGAAGATACTGCAATGAAAATATGTGCAAGCCTTCCCAGTCTGGAAGCATGATAGAAATTTCTCACTGTTAACTAAAATCAGCTGGAATCTGATACACAAGAAAGGTGAAATACAAGCAAGATGGCAGTGAAATGTAACAGAGGCACATGCTATAGATATTTCAGCTACTTATGCCACTGCTGATTCTTCAGAAAAGGTTGATTGCTCCCATTTTGAGTGGTTAAGGAAGATGTCAACTCCTTCTTTTAAAAGGTCTGTACTTTTGCTAGCCAATGTTAAAAAACAGGGATGAGATCTGCTAGTAGTAAGCCAACTTGCCATAGCTGGAAAATACTTCTTTCTCACTTCAGCCAAGAGCAGATGAGTGACGTTCAAGGGCTGAAATAACATTTTCAAGTTAATATCTGTTAACCTGGGGGCACTGCGTGTTACAGTTCATCATGCACCTGTCCTGCACTCCCCTGACAAAGCCATGCTCCTCGATCCACGTTTTAGTAAGCACCAGCATCCTTGATCTGTATCTGTGAAACAGAGGTGAAGTGAGGAGATGAATTGCCTTAGTTCCTGGGAAAACCACGAGAGGTCACTCCAGCTATCTAGACCACAATTTCTCACAGCATTTCAAAGGATTTGCTAGAAAGGACCGCCTTTTCCCTTCTGAGCTTGGTAAAATTACCTTTTCCAAACAAACAAATATTTTCCATCACCCGAATGCATTTCAAAGGTTATTTACAATTGATTCATAAAATAAAGAAGCTTAAGGGAGGGTTTGTATGACTTAAATATTTTACTGATCCAAAAAACAAATGAATGACTGTACAAATATGAAATACTTTGGTTTGAATTCTAATACACACATACACACAAAGGCGGCATCATGGCTTCTTATTTGAAGTCCTGCAAGTCCTTTTTCCAACCTCTCTTGCCCCATCCTTCCCTCCAATGCTTTGCCTATCTTTAACATACAGTTGAGAAGACAAGGGCTGGTGAATGCAGCTCTGTGCTGCTCCCCTTCCTTGGCACTGCTGCTTGCTGTGCCAAGCAGGGTAAGAGATGGTGGTTGCACAAGAGCAGGCTCTAGTGATTTGTGACAGCTAGAAATTTTTGCCCACAAGAAGTTGACAGGCAATGAGACAATGCCTCGAGTTTTATTCTTTGAGGTGCCTGAGCAGTACAAAGCCAACAAATCCTTGTAAGACTCACCCCTCTAAAAGCAAACAAGTAAGCAAATAAATTAGATTCCAAATGAATCCCAAAGCTATGCTACTGTTCAAAATCACATATAGCGATGCCTAGAGCTCAGTTTTCTTCTTAACTTTGATATACTGAAGCACCATTTTACCATGACTAGTTATACGCTGCTCTGAAAAGACAGCAAAGTAAAAGTCCTGGGCCTCTATTTATTTTGAGAAGCCTACCATACACACGGCCAATGTACCACACAACTTACTTAAAAAACAAAACAAAACAAAAAAAACCACAACAAACTTCTCTGTCCTGCTGCCAGTTAGTCTTTTGTCCCTACAGCTTTCCTTGATACTATCATCACATCTCCCTGATGTGACGGTAAGCTTTGCAATGCAATCAGTTGTTTGCTTAGACTGAGGTCTTGGGTCAGCAAATAGTGTGGTAATGTAACAACACAGCTTCACAGAGCTTCAGACCAAAGCATTGTCCCACAGTTACCTACACAGCACAATTTCTCTAACTTCAGCTCAAGGAGCCCATCAGATCTGTTTCACAATATACACAAGTCACAAAAAAAAAAAAAAAAAAAAAAAAAAAAGATTTCACATAAAGAATTCATCACATTAAGAAGCTGGCCATGGAGCTGGATGTGACTCTCAAGCCCACCTCCACAGTTCTCTTGGTGAAGCATTATAATTCTTCACTCAGCATGATTTGCCTGAAAGTCGTAACATTTCTGCTGTATGCCTACCATTCTCCAAGCCAACCCGATACTAATTATGTGTTTTGTCAAATGATAAAAAAAAAAATAAAAATTGTGAGAAAAGTCTCCAAAACCACACAATATAAAGATTAACATAATGAGTTTGTACCTTAGTCATGAAATTCACATGAAAATAGATCCCTAATTCTTACAGAAACAACCAGAACATAAGGTCTCTTTCAGATTAGATTTTACGTGATGTATTTTTTATTTTGGAATAAAAATAGCTGAAATCTAACTGCAATCATACAGAGTCACTCATGAATAAACCTCTCAGACAAAGGCAGCTTTATGAAGTTTTTTTCCTGCATTTAGTATTGGTCTTACTCTCCAGCATTAGAATAAACCGTGACAAACAGTACACACTAAGTTACTATTGAACTAATAATATGAAAAGGTACAAAAGTTTTATTTGCTAGAAATGTTTAAGTTAATAGTCCCACAGTTACCACTACTGTATGCTACACACTGGCAACCAAATTCTGCTAATGGAGTTTGGATTTTTCAGTGAATTTACTAAGCAGAACTTTTTTAAAGTGATACTTTTAAGTCTTTTTTTTTTTCTTCTTCTTCTTTTTTTCTTTCTTTCTTTCTTTCCAATTACCTCTAATGCTTGAGGAACATTTAGTACCGTAAAATGAAACAAATGAATGTGGACTTTATTGAAGACTAAAACTCCCTGTATCATATGAACTCTATATATCAAACAAGACAGCTGATGAATAACTCTGATATAGTGCATATGGTAGAAATGGCAACCACTCAACCCTCCAGCACTGGGTGAACCTCAGAACGTTTGAAAGTTTTGTTTTGATCACCTTCCAGAAAATGAAATTATTATCTCAACACAACCCAACCTCTCTGAGTCTATAAATCAAATGTCTTAGGAACAGGTTTTCTTGCAATGCTTTTGACGCTTCCTGGTTTCAGACAAGTTGATAATGCCAAGAGAACAGCCTTTGAACAGGTATGTTCTAATTTTTATTTTACTGGAAATGATTCATTTATCAACACACTATAGTTCACCATATTCACCTCTTACTGTGCAGGGATGCAAGTAATGCAAACAGGCTTTGACCGCTGACATTTCAACTGGCTTGCGGGGTTAAAATCCTGTGCAGTTCAGAATTTTTAGTTTCAGTGAAGATCACAATAATGTCACAAGTGTGAACTGTATTATGGAAGCTTTTAAAAAAATTGCCAAGAGAAGTTGCCAATCACACCTAGTTCTGCTGAAAAAAAGGAGAAAAGTTCATATTTTTTGCTCATAAGCAGTCAAGTTTTACCTTCAGTCTGGTCTAACTCCTTACCTGCTGGCATTAGCCACACTAGCTCAACCATATTCCTGGGAGACTTAACTATCAGACATAACTATTCTTCCTCCTCACTCTCCCCATCCTGTTTTCCTGTAAGTATACTAGTTTGTAACTATTAAAATAAAAAGACTAAATTCCACTTTACTCCTTAGTCCTTCCTTAATTTTCACAGGATGCTCACCTACATGCTACTTTCTTCGCTAGAGAGAAAGGAACAACTTTTCCCTTTGCATTCATGTCTTGGATCTGAGGAGCTTGTGTGAATGCGAGGGGAATTGTCATGTCTATATCAGCTGAGTCACAACAAGCTCCAGTCCTCCTCTTTAGGTGTTTAACTTCTTTTCTAAACATTGACCAGCTAAAGGTCTTACTAACCACAGCATGTATGGTCAAGTATTGATGAGGACACGGTGTCTAGCAGAGGCAGGATAACCTACCTTGTTCAAAAAGCACTAGCTTAGCACAGGTATTAAAAGCTAAGATGTGACTTACAGTTGCTCCTAGTGTCTTTGTAAAAACATCGCTGGTTTGAGTACGTATAGGAAAACCTATATGAGCTTTACTTTGATTAAACCTAAAGAATAACTTCAGGATTTTATTCTGCTACACCCATGGTTCTGCCTTGTCTGTGAATACTCTTCAAAGGCAATGATCAGCTTTATTCTGTATTTCAGGAGATGTATAAATAGTCCTGGAAAAATCTTGTGCTAATTTTGCTATTTCCTTAGAAGGTCAAGTTCAGCCATCTCTAAATTTTGCAGCTTACATCTTAACCAAACGGTAAAATTTAAGCTTCTCAAGGCGTGCACAGCTGTAATCCAGCCTCCAGTTTCTAGGGACTGAAGGTCAGCACATTAATCTATTTGGGATAATTCATAGAACCTCTTTGGAGAAAAGAAAAACATTAACATAAAAATAAGCCATGTTTCCTGAAAATGAATGAGAGCATTTCATGATATAAAGCAGCATCCCAACGATGACCAAAACCAATTAGTTTAGTATGTTCCAGCCTCAGACTTGCTCTCCCTGTTTCACTCAAGGTATTGCAGATCTTTTGTTTAAAGATTTTTTGAATAAGCAGTTTGGCTCTGATTATGAAATCAATAGCTTTGAAAATTAAGAAAAAAATTTTTGAACAACTGTGAAAAGAGCTAAAAAAAAAAACAAAAACAAAAAACAAGCCATCTCCCACAACATCATAAACAGCAACAAAATCTTTAATAACAAAGTGTGTGAAAAGTTGTTGTATTACTACACCATTTGGAAATGACTGACATCGGTCTGCGTGAGTGATCATTATAGCCTAAAATATTTACAAGGAATTTATCAAAAAAATTATTTTGAAAAGCATGTTAGTAAAGCACTACAGGACTTGCAGAATTCAGCCTTAAAAATCTGGAAGTTGAAGCTGTCATAATTTACATCAAAGATAGATTATTGTTAGTTAGTAATTTAACCTAGCTCCACTTCAATGAGGTTTAATTCTTTCAGCTTCTTTATACACTGCTTCTTTCTCTTTTTGCATAACAATAGGTCCAGCTAAATGTTCTACTGTACAGTGATCAGATTTCCAATTTACTAAACAAGAGCTACCCAGCTATGATGAAAAGAGAAATAATCTATATGAGAATATGAGAGTGGGGAGGGATTTTAATTTTTAAGACCAAGGGGTTTTGCTAGTGGCAGTTTTTGGCTACCATTTCACATACTAACAGAGATGTGAAACTGATTTAGATGTGAAGTTCATTGTTAAGTTTGGGTTTACTGTCAAATTAATTCAGTTATTGCTCATGATGTTAATCCCACTGATGTAAAGAGCTGAACTGAGAGAGAGGGAGATGAAATACGGGCATGTGTTTGCATATGTGTTCATGTGAATTATGAGGACTTCTTAACCTGTCCAGGTTAGTTTTGTCAGCTGGTGAAAGACACGTGATAGCTGTTACACTTACACACCAAAAAGATCTGTTGTTTTTCCCACAATGACTCACATCATGGTTTGTTGTGATTCTGATGATGAGAATGAGCCCACTGCAAAGAGCTGATGACCTGGAGGAAATATTTTCCATACAGCTAATTAAAAGAAATACATTTCCAAATCAAAGGATAAAGCTAGTGAGGAACCATACAAGTCCTGAGAAATATCTAGATGTATGCAGGGTAATCAGTGCCATGTAAGAACATGCTTCTGGCATTTGTTGCAAATTTGGTAGAAATGTTCTACAAGCATGAACCAACTGCAGCAGTTGATCAGAGATTTGATTAATGTGAATACATTGTCTTCAAGGCTCTTGGATGTGTTGTATTTTCACCACCATGGCAATGGACTGCAGAGAAGGCAGATTCCAACAAAGATTCCTTCTGCTGTGCAGTACCTTCTATGGGGAACCACTAAGTCAATGACATTTGTGCATGGCACAGCATCATTAAATACCTGAAGATTAATTCAGTTGCCTCAGTATGAATTTGGTACAACTATGAAGTGAAATGGATAGTGAAGATGACAGAATGATCTCTTCTGAATCTCTGTGCTGTCATGCAACATGGATAAATAATTAGAAATAAATTCTTGGCAAATGCTGAGTTTGGCTCCTGAGAGCTTAGACATAATGGTAATATGATATTCAAAGAGTGCAGTGCTCAGTCAATTTGATGAATAGCCCGTTTTTGGTCATCTTTGTCAAATAAATATGAGAACAAATGACATTAAAGAAACCCAATTATTTTGGCAATCTAAGTACTGGAACCTCACAGATGACTGAAGGATATTAAAAGAACCTCCATAGACATGCTGTTTTGGAAGGGGGAGCTGTTTGCAATGTAGAGCATGTAGCTACAGAGTTAATCCATGACCTTGTTTTGCTGCCTTGTCTCTGTTGAAAAGCTCAGCTACTTATTAGCCCTAAATCAGACTTGCCAAAATGCAGAAACCTGTTGGCCTTTTCTGCCTAGCACTACATGCTATATAGAATTCTTGTTCTGCTACCCTAAGGATAGCATACAAATAGGCTTTAACTAATAATGTTTGATCAATACACTTATATGAGCATGATCTCCTCTAACTGCCAGCTGCCGTAAGGCCACAAAGGGAAAGACAATATAAAAAAAAAAAATTGACTTGTGCTAATTCCATATTAATTAAGCTTCTCTTGACCTGCCTTGCTTATTCTTAAGGAGACAATGGAAGATCTTTGCATGCAGAGCAGCAAACATGCTCTTTTGGGATAATTTCAATAATCTCACTATATCAGGAAGATTCATGCCCTGAATTCATGCCCTTAATCAAGTTGTAGCATGTTAGGGCAATCTAGAGAGGGTGAATAAAGCTATTATTCATTTCTGCATGAAAGCCAATATTATAGCTTAGCACAAGGCAGCAGGTACAAATTTATGTGCTTGACTGAAAGCATTTTTTTCTCCACTGTACAGAATATATGATCCCCATTTCTTTATGTTCCATCAAAATTATTTAGGTTTGAAATATTTTCCCAGTTATTCACACATATACTATTAATACAAGTAAACTGAGAATCCAGCTATCAATAAGGCAATCTGTTAAAAGTTTGTTTATGGCTGAGGTAAACACATCAGCAAATATAAGGCTGTCAGCTTGTGTGTTGCCCAAACACCATCAGCTCATGGCTCTACCTGAGGTAAGGCAGTGGCCTCTTATAGTGATTGATTTGGGCCATTAGCTCCAAATCAAAGTCGGTTTCAGTTCATCCATCTTTCTAGAACCTCAGCAAAAATGGTATTTGAAAATAAACACTGGCTCTTTGTCTCCTTTGTCAAAAAGAGCAGCAGGGAGCCGATCGACATGTCACTAACTACATCTCCATTTCTGCTGCCACAGCAGCTGCCTCCTGGAAGCAGTGCTGCTGATTTTAGGTATTTTGTCTACTGACAGTCCTGAAGGGCAGGCATGGAGGAGGAGAGATTGCACTTTTTCCTAGTACCACTGAAAAAGGTTTCTTATAAAGTCTGCTGAATGTAAAAAGCAGACTGATACTTAATCCCTCAGTCCAGCTAATCAACATTTCACCCAAGATCAGGAAGTGGAGGGTAAGGGTTGTTTTAAACCACATCTGCAAGCCCTGGAGTCTGAAAGCTACAACTGCCAACAAAATAAAGTACCTGGGGACAGCACAAATCTACAGCAATGTGACCCTGATCCTGCTTTGGGTGCCAAACCCATAGGGATTCTCAGGACACTTGTAATTACGGTACTACCTAGACTTGACCTAGAGCAGAAATCAAGGTGACCTGGAATAGAAGGGATTCTGCCTCCCTTGAAGATTGCCTTAACAAAGCATAGGTTTACAAATGGCTAGTTGAAATGGATTTATCCACTGGAGTCTGCCCAGACCTGGCCTGAACACAATTAATTCAGAGAAGCATCTCTGCCTGCCAGATCTGTGTTTGTAATGATAGACCTGCTGTATCAAGTGTTTGTATGTGTTTGAGGCAAGGATTAGTTCTGGGGATGAGGTTTAACATCCGTTAACTACCGAAATCTTCCATATCCTAGGCAAGCTGAGGTCTGAGGTAGGCCCAAGCCTCACCTCAAACGGAGGCAGAGGTGTGGCCTATCTCTAACAGGACCATTAGTTACATGTTTTGTGAGGTTTCAGGCATTCTTCTTGCTCAGTTTCCATTTTATTTTAGTTCAGAAAATGCTCTTTGTAAAAAAGGTACTCTGCTGCTACAACCAGCTGCAGCTCAGCTCAGCTTTTGGTTCACAGCTGTTCAGATGACATTTCCATGAGTTTGACCAAGTCACTCCTCCCTAAGAACTTCTGAATCGTACTGGAGTTGGGTGTTCAAGTGTGGGGGTTTACTCCACTGACCTCGGGGAAGTACAAAAATTATTTTTAAAGAAATTATTTTTGTTTGGGCCTTGTTACTAGAGTCTTTGCCTCTTTTCATGTCTTCATCAAGAACAATGGCAAATTTCCAGTTTTTTTTTTTTTTTTTTTTTTTGGCTGGGAATGAGCATACTCTTAGATCCCAACAAGCTAATTATTAGCAACTTCTGATGTAAGGCATTAAATAAATGTGATGGGGAAGCCACTGAAGCTTGTCCTTAGCTTCACTGCTAGGCTTAGGCACTAGGAAAAGAGAACAGGTTTCTCTGTACACTTTGTTGGATAAATAGGTGTTGTGAACTGCAGTTAATATTTTTCTTTACCATTTTAGGAGCTGATAATTGTGAACAGGAGGCTTTACAAGGGGAGCTTCAAAGCTCTGTCTTATCCTTTTGGGCGACTGATTGGTTTGTCTCAGTAGGAATACACAGAGAGACCTCCTCCTGCCTTCTGTTCAGCAAAAAAAGAGGATTTAGTACAAATTGAGAAGTCACCTCATAGAGAGTGTCAAAAGTGACCTCATCATGGCTGTTGCAGCCGGCTGAAGTCTGCTGGAGCCTGCCATGCTTTTGCTGGGTCAGATTCCTCGCCTTTTGTTATTTGAGCTTCCTTCTGAGAGCCTGGGCTGCCTAAAGGGGTAACATGACATTCCCTTTCTTTGCCCTTTAATCCAATCAGAGGGGCCTTGCTTTCTCACAGAGGGCTGGGATACACACTAAGGTTAGCTGAGCAGCTGTGAAAGTGAGGTGAAGATTAAGACTTTGACTCTGATCGTACATTTCAATATGAATGAAGCCAATAAAAGGGAGATTATCTTTCTCCCTACTTTTCAAATATGTTATCCATGAGGCAGCACTGTTTACCCGGAAGCTTGATGCAATAGACATGTCTTTGCCCTACCAGGTGGACAAAAGTTTGCTCATACATTCATCTTAAAAATATACTTGGGGAGAGTAGGAAGGAAGGGAGGAGATGAAAAAAGCAAGGCAGAGAAAGTCAGTTTTGGATGGTAGCAGATGGGAGCAGGTCAAGTAAGAAACGCAGAAGTACTCTTCTGGTTGCAGTCTGGCACTTCAAAGCAAAATGAAGAGGCATTTCAAAGAGGATACACATTATTATTTGATTAAGATTCAGCTTCCTGGATGAAATGTGCATACAATTATTAGCATGATCACAGAATAACAGAATAGTAGGTTTCATAAGAGTTTCAAAGTTTATTATCTCTTTGTTATTGGTTCTTATTAGTAGCGGACTCAGCCTACTACCCGATGTATGAACTTCCACTTTTTTTCAGTTTGCATGTATGGATGGGGTGTCCAAAACTAGCTGTATCCTTTCAGTTTTGAATACAAATCATCATCACATGGAATGTCTATCCCCAGATTTGGGGTGTGTAGAGAAGCTGTACTAGACAATGCTTACATAATACATTCTTTTTATCTCTTACCTAAAAGAAAACTTTCTACCTTCCTGCCCTCTTAGGAATAACTTCTTCCTCAAGACTGAATATCCGTTCAAGAACAGAACTTAGCCTCTTATTTCTTCACACTATAACAAAGAGCTGTGACACTCAGACTTTTTAAACCTCCCAATTTTATATTTCCTGTCTTTGGAAACAGGCTTGCTAATATTCCTGATTTTTTTAATTTCTTTTTTTTTTTTTTTTTTTTTCACTCCTGCTGAGGACCAGGAGGAAGATGGACCATCTAAAACAGGCAGAACTTTCTGTAGGGGTCATGAATAGCTTGTCTTTGAAGTTTGCTGGGGACTTTTCACTGCTATTCACAAAAGTGGACTGAGATCTTTTCAATGAGATCACAGAAAGAACTTTAGGATGTAGCATTGCATTCAGATACAGTTCAGCATGCTAATAATGCATGTACAAAAACTTAATTCTTAAAAACTGCGGCATTAAGCAGTATCAAACCCTGTTCTCAGTCGAAACTAAATTCTGAAGAATTGGAATTGGAAATGCTTTTGGAGATCCTACCTTAGTGCTAAAAGCAGAAACACTCCAGTTCCTACAGGTTTTACTTATTTTTCTTGCCCAAAGCCTTCGTAGTAAGACTGGAAGAGTTTCTTGTATTTACCGTGAACACTGGTTTTAACACCCTTAACCTGTTTTCTCTTCCTGTATAAAACACAAGAGTACAAATTAAAAAAAGTCCAAATATTTCTGTTCCTGTGTAGAAGTCAGTGTAAATCCATGAAATACAGACTTGTCAATATTTTCTATACTGAAGAATGAGATACTGTTAGTATGTAAAACATAGATAATTTTGATTGCTATCATACTAGAGGTTATGAACAAAATAATGTCTTCTCCTAGACAGTTTTATCTGTTTCTAGAAATAGATTGTTTTCTCATGCCAAAAGCCAGAGCAGGTTTGAAAAATGATTGTAAACCACCTCGATCTGACCTTAGTTAGGGAGTCTCCATCAGAGCACTCTGAATGTAGTACAAAGAGACATTAGAAACAGTGAATAGTGCATAAGCTAAAACACAAAGAGTAATTTATTTTTTATTTTTTAAAAACTAGTCCTTTGCTCTTTGTGTTTCACTTTCCTTAGCAGGGATCTTTCTTTTCTTAAAACATTATATATGCTCAAACAGACCAGACCTAACAGACCTGCTATATTATTTAGTTTCTATCATAACTCAAACTCACATTTATAAGAAAAAACGAACAATCTATGTTTTTTTTTTCACCTCTGAAGAATTCCTAGTGACTGTGCAGTCACTGTTGGGACCCCTTCTGATCAAAAGGGATGAAATCTGTGCCTAGTTTTCAGGTGCTCATTTAATTAAAAAAACCACACAGCAAGTGTTATCTGAAGTTTAGGTTAGCTAAGAATGGATGAAGATGCAAATATTATGTTATCCTTTCATCCAAATAGAAGGTCCATCTAGCCAACATCTTTACTATTCTTGCAATGTAAATGCAAATATTATGTTATCCTTTCATCCAAATAGAAGGTCCATCTAGCCAACATCTTTACTATTCTTGCAACGTAAAGGCTTTCAGTAATGAGTATAAATCATGTTTATGCCTGTGTAAATGAGAAATGTTTATGATTCTGTGTGCAAATACAAGTTAGGCTATTTTTAATGCTAACATGGAAGCTGTATTTATCTCTATTTATCAAGGTTTACCTTTTAACATTTTTAAATAAAAGCAAATAATTTTTGTAGTTGCATAAGAGAGCAGAGAGGTGATGTCTCTGGGTGAAGAATTACAGTAGAAAAGTCACTAAATGAAGCTGATATTTTTGCCTTTTTTTTTTTTTTTAATAAATATTTTGAAAAGCTTATTTAGTGTATAATAACTATATGAAGTGACCTTATTAACGGTTGCCTTTTTACCGCACAATCCTCATGAAAGTACGTTGGTATCCTTAGGTAGCTTAGATTTGCAGTATCCAGCTTGATGCTATAGAAAATTCTGTATCTCGTAATTATCATTTATTACCATTCAGACATGTTTTTCTCATTTTTTTCTGTTTTGCTTCTGTTTCTTAAAATCAGATATTGCAAATTTCAAGCCTGGTGCCACAGCTACACAGCTTTTAGATGCGTGAATAGAGTCCACTGGAGACTAATGGAATACACATAAGGCTTGCGTTTCTGAGATTCCTCATTGAATCTGAACCTGCCTGGTCCATGGCTTGGAGCTCTTTAGATTCTCTGAAACACTGATACTTTATATGTCTACTACAAGAACTTCATTTAAACTCACTGGTTTCTATGCCTGTCTTCAGTAACCAGAAGATATTTGAAAATATAAGTCAAATAGGCATCTACTTCTTGTGCAGTGTGCTGGGAAACAAGAAACCTGTTTGTAAAAATCTAACTTTTTAACATCTGGGAATAGCAAATGGAAGCAATTAGAATGTGAAGTCTACTGAAGGCTGGACTGAACGAGAAATACTAAAGGAATTTGTTTTCTTAGCATAGCATTATGTCAATTCAGAGGGGAAAAAAATCAGTTTGCTGCTTGACTCAGAATAGCTGGATGTAAACCCACTGGTGCCATCCACTACTCAATCTCTCTGACAGATTTACTGCTTGCTGCAGAGCTGCTGCTGCTGCTGCATGATGGAAATGGCAGGTGCACTGTGCTACAAAAGAGGATTTCTGTCTCAAACTTCATCTCCATTCACATGTGTAACTAAGAGCAGCTAGAGGTCACAGAGGGACAGCTCAGTATTTATAGTGACTAATGAAGAAATGGAGCTATTTTCTTAAGTCTTCCTAAGGACAATCTTACTAGCCCATGGCTGCATCTCAGGACAGGGAGACTGACCAGTTCAGTGCCAGCTGAAACACACTAGAAAGTGGTCATAACTACTGGACAAATAAACCAAATGTACTGTGTATAATATATAACAAAGACAATTCTCTCTCACTTCTAAGGAAGACCAGAATTATAAACCTGTTATAATAGGTAGATATACATACAGCAAACATACATACAGCAAAATCTACTGAAAGCAATGGAAAAACTCTGAAATGCATTGTGTGGCCAAGCCATAGCCCAAGCTCTAGATGACCCAAAAGACTTGTGAGTGCTGAACATATGAACCTGAACTTTGGTCATGATATTAATTGAAGGTAACTCATCGTTACTATGTAGATAATTACAGAATCTCAGTGTGCACCTCACAAACTACTCAGAGTTCAGTGCTTCTGCTTGTTTGTTTATTTGGTTTAGCTGTAAGTCTTTTGCAACTGAATTTTAAGTTATACCAATACAAAAATTTCTCGCCTTCATTCTGGTTTGTCTTTACATTCATATTATAATTTTACTGAAGTAGAAAAGGCTATATTCGCAGTGCTCTTTTGCATGATTTTTGACAGGATTAGGTTGAGATTGCTTCATTTTACTTTTATGTCAGAGTAACCCCACAACTCTCAAAATACTTCACTCAAGATCTTTTGAAGTCAGACTAAATTTTAGAACTGTATCCAGGTTTCAAATGCCCAACACTTGAAATACATGAACAGAGTGCATGGAATATATCATGGGTTATATTGAGTGCTTGGAGTTGCCCTTATCTCTGTTTGTATCTGCCCCAGACTCCTTCAAAGATTGATGAATATCAGTTCGACAAATTCTTGAAGCCAAATTTGTAGCTTAAATATTCACCAGGACCATACTCTGACCACCAATGACATTAACTTTTTTTTTTTTTTTTTTTTTTAATACAAGTGCAACATAACATAGCAAATACATTGTTTCTGGAGAAAATAATAATGCTATTTGCATACAAATTCCCCAGTGCAGAGCGTCAGCAATCTTACTAAGGACCTAGTGATTCCAAGGTATTATATTCAGCCATATGATCCTCTCAGAACATCAGCTAGTGCCTCTTGCTCAAAAGGGAGAAACCAAAGATGCCTTTAGAGTGAAAACCCGAGGCCCAATCATTTCTTACACTATTTTATAGCAGTGTTATTTTACAATTTTTGGTAAAGTTCTTTTTATAAGCAAATTCCGAATGATACTCTCAATTTTAATTTTGTAAGGTTTTTGTCATTACCCTTGCTGATTTAACATACAAGCTACAGGTAGCTTGTACATGTTTTAGACACCCATATAGTGTTGCTACCAGTATTAAAGTGCTGTTACCACTAATGCTTATTTTTGTTTGTGTGTTTGTTTTTATTTTGTATTGTGTTACTCTGTGTGTTATTCTGTGTGTGTCTTTTTGCTATCCTTCCAAACACCTGCTGTTGCAGCTGCAGAGAAAAGGCTGTGAGCAGCACTTGCATGGCTTAACCAGGTAGCTCATAGGATGCTGATAAAGGGCCAGCAAGCACATTAGATGGGCTCTACACTGACCAAATTACCTCTGGTTGGCATGCCCTCTCCTATTGGTCATGATTTCTTTCATTAAACTCTGCCCTCCATTTATTATTACTCTTCATACAGCTTTTGGGACTTTCTGTCAAAAGGCACTTGCAGATGAAAAGGTTGTGTACAAACCACACAGCAGATTGTGGTACAGTGAGCAGGAACTAGCTGCCTAAATATTGTAGGCTTGTCATGTGGCTTCACTGCTCTCTGTCAGTGGTTGACTGCAGAAGAATGACTGCTCGTAGCACTTTCCTTTCCTGGGATGAGGGAAACATGCAGCTGACAGTAAAAACATGCAGCACTGTTAAGACTTGCAATACTGGGACAAAAGTGACTGACTTGGAGACACTAAGCTGTAAAACAGTATGGCAGGTTGAGCCACTGATCTGACAGCATATTGTCTGTTTTCCCCATTGTAGTAGGTTAGTGAAACAGATTAGCTGCTTTCATTCACATAAGTACTTCTTTAGTAGTTACCAATAAAAAATGCAAATTCAGATTTGAAAAAATCTACATGTAAAGTTTGGTGCTTCCCATTACATCACTGCCAAATTATGGGAAGAGAAAAAATTCAGAGAAGTAGTACAACTGCTTGCTTAAAAGCAGTTGCAGTTAAGATACAATAATCAAGAAGGTCACTTCGACATTGTCCACCCACCCTCTGGTATTATTTATTCCCAGAAATGACCAAAAAAAAAAAAAAAAAAAAAAGCGCAGATTTCATGAACAGAACAAATACCAGAAATGAGAATACGGCTTAGTTTCTCTGGGATATTTTTGCTATAAAACAGAGACAAATACTTTTTACACCTTTCCCCTAAAAAATACACTTATTCATACTGCACATCTTTCTGCCATGTGTTAAACCTTTTCTTTCCCTCTGCAGCTGTCTAGAGAGGATCTCATGGAACTGGACTGTAATCTTACTGTTACAAGTTCCACACCAATTTCCATGCAATATGTTTAGCATGTAGATCGATTTTCAGTCTGTTTTGAGTTCTAAATCTCCATAAAAAATGATGCTAAGTTTAGAATAATCAGACATTCACAAGTTTGATCATGATAAGTACAAATGTTTTGCAAATGATATGTGGTAACTGCTCAAAGTGAAAGGCAAGAAATTATACTCGGCTCAGCAATAAATTTTGCAAACATGATCAAGGTATTTGCAGGCAAAAGTTATACTTTTTCTAGCTAACTAAAGGCAAGACTTCTCTTCCAAACCTAATTTCAGGGAACTTCAGAAATTCAAACTATATTTTTGCTATATTACAAATTGACAACTACAGACTCAACACAGAGAAAAGCCTCAGAGAGATGGGTACACATTTTTATCAATTACTTTGTATCAGTAATTTGAAACCCTACCTGTAGCACTCCTAAGTCAGCAAGGCCAGTGGTTCCTCTTAGAGTTACGAAAAATGGGGTGAATTTTAAAAGAAGGTAGTAAAGAATTGGTGTGTAGCGGCTGGAAAAACCCTATGCTAAAAAGCTCTCCATTGAGAACAATGCCTGCAGGTTGACCTCCAAGGCAAGTCAAAGCTGAACTACCACTGGTTCAAAATGCCTGAGCTAACAGGTTGTTGTTACTGCCATGTCTGTTCACACACTGCTGTTCTCGTGCAGCTACAAAAAATGGAAATAGCGTAATGGATTTTTAGCCTAGAAGGGACTGTTATCATCATTTTAGTCTGACCTTGCATTCTAGTAAGGGTCACAGGATAGTGCACAGTTTGTGCCCCAAAAGTAGCATTTGAACTGCAGTATATTTTGCATAAAAATGACCAATTTTTCTGATTGTATATGCTCTTAACTAGGTGAAGCATGGGATTAAGCAGTGAAAAAAGTGACCAGAGCCTGCTACAGGACTCTTTTAGAAGTATATGGAGAGGTGAATACCAAGAGGAGAACCTAGAAAGACCACAGAGAAATGGATCTGGGCCATGTCTTAGACACATTTCTTCTCAGGCTAGAGGAACAGTCGCTCAGCGGTTCAATTCACTGAATGAATGACAGATCTCTTGCTATTGTCAATATTTGAGGCCACCTTTTTACACCATGAACATGAAGCAAGCACAAGAATATATAAGGAGGTGGAGAAGGTTTTTTTGTTTGTTTGTTTTTGTTTTGTTTTGTTCTGAAATCAGAGTTGAGGATAAAGAGCCTCATCATGGTACACATGCTTCACAGCCACAATAAATGCTCATGTAGAACTTGATTTAGTAGATGTAACAATATGTATTAAAGTTGAAAAATGTGCTTTGCATCCTTTACTGAATAAAGGCTGGTCTCCCTGAAGACTTTTACTGACTTTCTTCTGCAAAAACGTATTTACTTGTGGATAGTTTTCTACATGCAATTAGGAAAGTTTTCCTGTGGAAGCTTTTGCAAGGGTACCCTTTTAAAATAAGGATTTGGTAACGCACTGAGGACAGAGGCTACTCATGTAAGTAATATTGAGCACATGCATGTTGGATTTAGGTCCAAGACCATGGAATCTTAAGACTACTGAACTTTTTACCCTCTCTTTCTCCTTTCCTTAGGTTTTATGATACTGCCTAATTCACACTGGTTAATATTGAAGATAATTTTATGGAGAAAAGAGAAAATCATTGTGAAAATAAAATTCTCTGATGAAAAATATATCCTCTTTCAAGAGCGCTAGATATCACAAAAAGTTATATGATGCTAGTAAACAGGAAATAAAAAGGAGGATATGGATAGCCAGAGAAAATTCAAATCTCATTGGACCAATATATAAACATAATGAAGCAATTTGGCATTTCTTTAACTTTGGGGAATAGAAGGTCAGAGGTCTAATTATGCTGCAGAGAGGAAAAGGTCTGTAATGTGTGGATGCATTAGGAACTATCTTCGAGTTGGTGCTAGGGAATCTAAAAAAAAAAAAAAAAAGAAAGACTAGAGAATCAAACAGTGAAGTGTTGAAGTGTTGAGGCAAACAGTCTGCCACTCCAACATACGACTGTGCAAAGTACAGAAACATGAATACATTGCTAGTGACAGATTGAATTTGGAAAGAACAACAGCTCTGAGGTCAGAGCTGTGCAACTGGTTTAGATGGAATCCTAACGGGAAATTAAGATAGGACTGTATTCTTCGGTATAGAGTCCTTATGATCAACTACAAAAAAAACCTATTTGTTATTAGCATGCATCTTCTTTTATTTCTGAAGTTCTGCATCACCCAATTCTTTGCTGACTTTCTGAGATGCCTGCCCTGATTTTCTTCTTTCCATAAACAGCCATGAGCTGCAGCGTCTATTTCCAAGCTCATTTCCCTCAAAACACAACACTTGCATGTCATATCATACTTCCCATAAGAGGTGCTTAAGAATGCATAACCATACACCGGCCTTGAGGAAAGCATACATGTATCCAGAGATGGGAATGGAGTGGAGCAGAAGGATGCCTTACGAATCTATGCCTAAACAAGGGAAATGCAGTCCCCATAATACAATTATTTACTATTATTTACTATCAATGATACTATGTATGCACTAGAGATCACATACAATTAAGGAGAGGAAAGATAAGATAGAGATACTTTTAGATATTTATGAATAATGACTGCTTATTTAGAGAGCTTCTTAAGAATGTTATTCAAGATGATTGAAATCAGTAGGTCTCATCTTGAACTCTCCCAGGTCAAAGTTACCTATGCAGCAGATTGCAGTAACTGGAAAACTGCCATCTTTACACTCTGGCCCCTAGCTCTACCAGGAAAAACAAAACAAAACAAAACAAAAAAAACCAGCCTCTATATTTGCTGGTTTGTCCTTGATGTGTCAAGACAAGAATACTTGTTCTCAAACCTATTCTAAAGGGGGAATGTTAGAGCTGGAATCAGCACACCCTTGTTTTGTTAATTTGAAGATGTTCTTCCTTTGGCTAGTCCAAACTCAGAGACCTCTTTTCCCAGAGAGATCTGATTTAATTCTTTTAGACTGAGAATAATAAAAAATATGGTTAATGTCAAGAACAGAAGTCTTCCTTTTATTTTTTTTTCTTCAAAATTTTATAGGATCATCAAACTTGATAGATGGCAGAAGTCAGAATAAGTTTCTAAAATATGTAACCAGAATTCATGCATTTTATAGTTTGATCCCATTCCCAAACAAAAATCGAGAGTTCTGCTGGTGACCTCAGTGAGAGGAGAGCAAGGCCCTCAAATTGCATAGTAAAATATTCTTTAGTCCTTTCTGTTTTAATGTCTATATAGATGTAGGCTGGAGTAGGATGAAAGTGTCAGTTTTTACATTTAAGGATTTGTGCTTTATGAGCCTTGATATGTTAATGCTTCCTCTGGGGCTATTCTGGATGAGTGCATTGCACAGGTGGCCCACTGCAATTTATAGACACAATAATTGAATGGGAGAAATAAGAGACAAGAGTGTTTTCAGCACATGGGATGCAGCTGGTTCAACTACTTTAGCAGAAGGCATAACTTTTGTATGACAGAGTCCCTTTCTAAAACATAGGAAGAGGACTTTTTTCATAGAGACCCAAGAACTGCTTTTTGCACTTACCCTGCTTGCTTCGCATACCAGAGCATGCTCTGAAAGTCACTTTGTCATGCCCTTAAATGAGCAATTTAGTCTACTATAATTTATACTGCTAAGGAACTCTTTTAAAACAAACATCTGTTAAACCAGGGGTTGTCTTCAGAAATGCATAAACTCCCATGAACTAAACAGTAACATACCAGGCAGCATTAAAGTTAGTGAAATGATGGCGTAATGCAAAAAGGAAAATTAAGTAAAATTAAGTTCAAACTAACATTTTCATTGCTCTCCTATCA
The DNA here is from genome assembly GCF_009819795.1 of Aythya fuligula. NCBI lineage: Eukaryota > Metazoa > Chordata > Aves > Anseriformes > Anatidae > Aythya > Aythya fuligula. Next base: position 3,573,943 of record NC_045562.1, read on the forward strand.
GCTGTTTATATGGTTAACCTGGACTTTTGCTGCTGAGAACAATGTCTGGATATGAGTGAGGTTTTCTTGAGGAAACTGGAAAATGTTCATGTAGAGCCATTTGTCTTTCTGAAAAGTAGAATTATGAATAAGTGAAGTACTACTACTGTTATAAACAGAACCTTGTAGGAATATTTCTAAACTAAGGAAGGATTTGGAATGCAAATGTAGGAATTATTTTTGATTCTGCTTTTTTAAGGAAAACACTAATTATTTCTCAATCATTCTGTAGATTTAAAAAAGGAGTAAATGTGATTTTATTACACAAAAGACTAGAAGTCAATTCTTGGTTATCTGATAGCACCTGCTCTGATACCACAGGATTTGTAGTGTCTTTCAGTCAGAATTTGAGAATGGAAGCAACTGTCTTTTAGCATTTTTGTGATGCAAGTATTTTTTAAACATATTAATTCATCTTACGTGAAGGTATCCTGACTCCAACAAATATTACAGTAATGAGTATCACACACAATTTGTGGTTGGAATTCTGGAGAATAGAAACTTAATTAACTTTTAATTACTGTAACTCAGTGCTTACTTGCAAAAACTGTTCTTACAAAATTGCTGATTAAATGCTACAGTTGGCAAATTATTTTATTTTATTTAGTTCAGTATTTTTCCTCTTAAAAAGTGGTACATTGCTTAATCCTCTGAAATGGTAATGTGTCTTTGTATGTTCTGCGACAATATAATATTTAAGTTCTCCCAGAGTAAATCCAAGCATACACTATTGCAGTAAGTAACATGGCTAATTTCTAATACACAAGGCATTTTGTTCTGAGGAACAACTGTCTGTTGTATTTTCTTTTCAAGCATTTTGCTTTAAATTCTGATACTGTTAAACTAGTGAAAATGATGAAGTAGTGGCAAATAATGAGCGCTCTAATCCTGAATTTGCATTAATGAGCAACTCACAAAGGCAATGCTCATTCAGCACGTGTGGGATGAGGCCATGAGTCACTGACTTTGGTGCACTTTGAGGTTTAGACATTTGTAAGCAAGCACCAGTATAACCCATCTTTGTATCCCAGCTGGAATTTAGTGCAAAGTTTCACAATCATAATTCTGCCCACTTTCAATTATTATAATAATCACATGAGGTATAATTTCTTGTGTCTGACCACAGTTTATGCAAAGACAGAGGGGCAGGAACCTATCATCTGTTTTTGGCATTAGGAGAGTACTTATGCACATACAGAGTTTTAAAACATGAGAAAGGTTACATTGCTGAACTGGGACTACAAACACAGAACTGAGTTTGGATTTAAAAAAAAGTATGCATATTTTCAAAGCAACCCCTTTTTCAATAAACAAGAAGAAAATTTGCATGTTGCAAATTTTTGTAACAGTGTGAATTTATATTTTTTTCAGGATTCTTGCATTATCCCATTTACTCCTCAACAGCAACCTTTCCATCCTATCATTGTCAGAAGGGCAATGGAGAGAAAATGACATTCCTGGTCAATACCTTGGAACTCTACAGAGCTTCCATATTTGCTTCCATAGCTTCCAAGCTATTTGCTTCCACCATCATTTCATTGGTATTGAATACCATCATTTCAACTTTGTGACTTTCTATTTAATAAAGAAAATAAAATATGCTTGAAGTAAATGATCAGCTGGAATGATGCACAATGTCTTAGGGACTCTACAGATTTGATGAAAACTTACTAAAGGTCTACTATTGTAATAGGAAGTTCAGCTCCACAGAAATGTCCAAGAAAGAAGAGGATGTCACTGTAGCAGCAAGACTGCTGGCCTTGTTTAAACTTCCAAATAATGTAATTATTACTGAGCCCACAATTTGACAGGGTACTCAAGCAGATGTCTACTATTAAACTTACAACGTAAATGACACCTGTTTTGGCACCTTGCTGTCGATACGAGCTCCGCTGAGTGTAACATCCTTGGCAGTTACAGATATCACCGCAACAATTACACGTTTCCACTCTGTCTCATATTTTTATGCCCTGGTCTCACCTCACAGCTTCTCTCTGCCTTAGGCCAACAGAGAGGCATGTGCTCCAACTATCCTTGGCAGTTGCCTTCACAGATATCACCAAGACTTTTCAGCAGCCCCAGGCATGTGCCTTTTCTAAACAGAAGTAAGAGCCAGCATATTTCTGCATCAGACAGAAGAAAATGGCTGCTTCTTGATTTATTGATAATCATTTTGATTTTAATTAGGTGCTTTAGATGAGGACTGCAAAATTTTATGTGTCTTTGGATTTTTTTTCTGCTAGGCTGAATCATTAGGGGCTACGCAGACTTCAACTTGTACTCATCTTAAAACCAGAAAAAAATATTTCTGTTATGCACTTATTATAATCAGCACTATTAACACTTCCACCAGAGACAGTAATGCCCTACTTGAAGAATCATATACCCGAGTTTCTTTGATTGCTGTACTTCTGTCACAAACTTAAGCCAATGCACACCTCTAGTTTTTAGAGTTCCATTTCTACAAATAGATTTATCACATTTTTCCATGTATTGCAGTAAACAATCCAGTTAAATGCTGTTTATAGAACAGAAATGAAGAAAAGAAATGGCTCTATCTCCATGCATTCTTCTTGCTCTGCCAGAAAGCAAACAATTCTGCTTTGCTCATTGATTACCAAAATAGTTTCTTAATGACTTGTTAATTTGATAGGTCAAGCAATTTATTAGGTGTTTCCTGTGTTTCCAGCTCCAGTCTGCATTGCAAGGAAACAAGTAGTGTCTGTGGCATGGAAGATGAGTCTGTGTCTGATGAGAGCCATGTGTACCAAACTCCCATTTTTCATAAGTGCTGTCATTTTACAGATGTATGACCCTCTTCTCCTGGTTACAGAGGAGGGGGGCGCTGGGGGAAGATAATGTACAGGGTTCAGTAGAGAAACCCTTGTAGGCAGAAACACAAATCATGTCATGCAAACCAGAACAGGCTACAGGAACATCACATCTCTTTGCAGAAGACAATAACAGATAGGACAGAGAAAGATGGAGTCTAAGATGATTAGGAAAACAGGAATGGTTAATGGATAACAGCAACGTGGCGCCAAGCAGTTCATTCCATGTCATAAAGATATGAGGCAACACAAACAGAGAGCAGGTAAAAGGTCTTTGAAATTCATCCAATCAATGCAGATGCAGATTTGTGTTCCCAGTATATTTGACAGAGAATAATACAGACTGTGGAAAAATTAATGCATTTCAAATTAAGTCTTTTGTTTTCTTAGCATCTCTTGCTCTCAATGTGCAGTATATCATCTCAAATTTGAAATTACTTTTTCAGTTTTGTAATTTTATTTTTATTTTTTTAACAGTGCTTCTCTACAAATTCTAAGCACTTGCTTTTGCCTTTAAAGACAGGGTTTACATGTATCTTAGGAACATCATTTCTCCTGTACATCAGACCAGTAAGTTTGATAAACAGTCTAAAACACATGGGAATAATTCCATCCCACTCCTCACCTCCTGAGGACATCCCTACTGTATTACTTTTGCTACAGAATGTGACTGGCTCCCATTGCATGAGAAAGACACAGAAGGATCAGTGCTGCTAAGACCCTGACAAAGAAGGTACTCGAAATACCATCACGTAGTTATGGAGCAAATTAAGATGCTATTCTTCCTCTGAAGATTTAGGGTTAGTAGGGAAGACAAATTAATTTCTAATTCTAATCTGCCTCATTTAAAGCATCTATTTTTATTTTCTGTTTCAACAGAAAATTAGTCACAAGCCCTCAGATTGTGATTGGAAATTTTTGCTGGCCAAGTATTGTAGGACTTGGCATGCCTATTGCAAAGTAATCATCTTGAAAGAGCATTAAGAAGTAAATTCATGATGATAGAATTGTTCAGACACCGAGTTCAGCATATTCATACCTGAGAAGTGTTTAGGACCAGGCTATGTCTGACTGGGATGTTCAAAGGGAAAAAATTCCCCAAAGTCCACGCTGTTCAGAAACTTGGATCCTTGGCATAGATAAATTTGCAGGCACATGATGGATCTGGTTCTCAACAGAAAGCAACAAGAAAGGAAGTGAGCGCAGGACAGCGTTTTTTGAATCAACCAGGATTTGTCTGACAATCCAGTTAAGTAGCTTCTCCTGCTCCTTCTTTTCGCTTCTGCATAAGAAAGGCAATGCAGTCACTGTAAAGTGACCATCAGTAGATGGACACAGCAACCAAAACTTACTACAATTACCCTGATAATTCTTCAGATCCAAATGACAGACAATAGAGGAACACAGCCAACGGGCACTTCAGTAATGTGCTTGTTTTTCACTAAATCATTTTCTTTGGTCAAAAGTGTTTATTCTTAGGGCAGAGATTTCATTGACTTCAGTGGAAATTCTGACTGTACAAGGAATGCAGAATTTTTTTCCTCCTGTAAACAGAGGTTCTCTGGAATTGCAGCCTGCACATAATAAACCTCTGAAACAATTCAGACCTGTCCTTCTAATTCACTGTGAACAGAGCTTCGGTATATCTCAGTTAACGATAAACATAGGCTCTCCTCCTAGTCCTATTGAAATCTGTGGCAAAACTCCCAGTGACTTCAGTAGGAGCTAGAGCAGACCCTGGGGTTTTCAAAGACCAGATATGTGATGGTGTAGCATTCAGCCTACTCTAACTGCAGGTCAAACCTTTGGCTTTGTAAAATACAAAAGAAAAAAAAAAAAAAGGGCATTCTCTGCCCGGTAGATAGAAAAAATTCAAGCCAGTATGAATGAGCATTTATAGTAAAAAGTGTTGCATGGAGAACATGAACCTCATATCACTCTAAATCAATTTTATATACTCATCCTATAATAAAATTCAGTCAATATAATGCTTTCCCACAGGTTTTAAATGACTAAATGACAGTTAAGTAACATCATCTGTCCCAATCAATTACATAAAAAAGCTAAACACATCAAAATAAGTCTCATCTAAGCTATTATAAAATAAAGAATGTTAAATACTGCAAAGCTAAGGCTAGAATTAAACAGAAAACGATGTGGTTTGCCAGATAACAAAGTTAGGAAAACATATGACTAAATCTCTGTATGCCATGATTACATCACATTTGATAACGCTATCCAAGATGCTGTTGTTTATTCTTTAGATAAATGTCCTAATCAATAGATACATGAAGACAAAATAAGAGTAATTAACAGAGGTGTATTTGCCTCTGTATTGGTACATATCTATTGAAAGCAAATAGCATCCTCATCAGCAAAAACTACTTTGAGTCTAATTTGCACTTTTTCATTTGATTTATAGGTTTTAGAAACATCATGTCAGGGATATGGCAAATATTCAAGTGTTTGCTTAGCTAAAAGATAAAGGGCTATAAAGCCAACTGAGATATGATACAGAAAACCAGGTTTAGCATAGTACACTCAAAACCGCAGGTCACCTTTCTTCAAGATCAGAAAGAAGTAACACAGCCCCCATTGCATGTGCATTTATGGAGAAAGGCTCTCTCAAAAGCCTGCTTCTTCATTTATTTAATTTTTTTTTTTTTTTTTTTTTTTTTTGTCATCGAAGCAGTATACAGTGACTCAGTGACTTCTGAAAGCTGACACCTTTCTACCATTACTCCATTAAGTTTTATTTATTAATTTATTTATTTAAAACCAAGTTTTATAAGGGAAGTTTCCAGACCTGAGCCAGCATTAAACTTCCATTGCCGTAGGACCTGTACAGATATAAGCTTACTGTGAACTGGCAGTATTGAAACAACCAAATGCTTTTGATGCTCAAGGCACGTTTAACATATTTCCCAGGCAGCAACACCACTCACCACTCCACTTCAGTTTATCCCCTACTTCTAGTACTTTCTGTAACTGTCTGATGCATCTGCTATAATCCAGATCAGTAAAATTATCTAGGTTTAGAAAAGCCAAAACACTCCTAACTAAATCTTCTGTCTCCTCTCATCTCACCTAAAAAAATCCTTAGGATCAGTTCAGTGACCTGGTTTATAGCCTGTGTCTCCATACAGCTACCTCAGTACAGCTGAGGAGGGAACAAATTGTTATGCAGGATTATGAAGCTAGAGTAAAGGAGGACAGAAAACTTTTCATACTGGCTTTAGCACTATCAAAACCATGGAAATAAACTACAGCCTAAGTCCATGTTTTCACTGTGACACACTATGGGCTAAACAGAAATAAGCATGTAAAGAAAAACTCAGCTTTGATTGAGTCAGGAGTTCCTCATCACTTCAGCGAGGATTTCACCTTTTACATTTACGGATTTGCCTTTTTCATTGCAAGGCTCCCGAGAGTGATGGCATGTGTATTTTCTATCAGCTCTGTGTGCAGGGCTTTCCCTGCCCCTAAAGAAAACAGCTGCTGAAGATCAGACCCAAACATTCATTTTCTGTTCAGTATTCCTGGAATGCTGTGCTGTATCCTCGGGCTTCTTAACCGTTTGCACCTCACAGTATCCTATCCGTAAAGTGGGTGCTAAAACATCTATCTCACGTGGTACCTCTGACAATTCTTATTTATGCAGAGCTTTGAGAACCTGGAATGAAAGTCAGTACAGTATAAATGCCTGCTTTCATTCCTAGTGTTCAGAAAAGCTTTTGCAAAGCTAATACTTTGCATTAGGGATCTTTTGGATGGACAAGCAATGAAACTACTGATGTCACATCAAAAGAGACCCTCTGTTTGCTCCATCCTCCCTATTTATTTTTTTGGTATTATCTTTTTCCTTCCTATCTTTCCAAGGCCCAAGGCATCAAAATTTACATTTTCTTTGCATTCAGCCCTTAAGAAAAAAATAAGGGAGAGAATGGGGGGGGGGGGGGAAGGAGAAGGAGGGAAGTAACATAGATAAAAGGGACAAACAGCTCTTGCTATCTAGCAGTGTAGCCAATTCCTTAAAGTTAGCCTGTGCTTTTGAATACTTTATAAACTGAAAACACATTATGCTTTGATTTTCAAACAGCAGCTGATGTCACATGCCTGTTCTCAGCCTTCTAAGGGGTAAGAAACATGATGGGGATGAAAAAATATTCACTTGTTATTTTCAAATGATCCTGGTGGTGTTCCAAATTTCTGTGGCAGGTGGTGTGGAAAGGATTTGGGAGGTGATAGAGGAAAAGGATGAAAGAAATTTGAAAGGCTACTTGATAATGGTTTTCAATCATGTGAAAATGGGTCCAGATTCTACAATTAATCACTAGAATAACACCATAAGCTGTTTCTTCTGAAATGTGTTATAGTTTTGATGGTGATATTAAGCACAATGTCTGCTGCCAGGTATGTAAAGTTGTAAGATGGATTTTCTACATTTTTTCAAAATTGCCATTTTTGAAGCCCTATTGTGCTTATGGACCACATCTTTAATACATTTGTGACAGGAGAATGCAATCTCACTTGCCTTGATGTTCTGTAACACTCAAGGAAAGCTTTGTATTATAGTCCAAAATTCATTTCATTCACTGCAGAAAGACTCCAAGGGAAACAAGACACCACTGAAAGCAGCCTGATTATAACACATCCATCTGAATGAGAAACTCCGCCAGATATAAGAGGGCCAGTGCCTACTAAGATGATAAGCCCCTCTATCTGCAAGCACACCAGAACAGAAGCTCTGAGCATGGCCTTACATGCACGATGTGAAATAGCTACGTCCCAACTTCAGCCAGAGCGGCAGCGTAAGAGACAGGCAGTACAGGGATACTGTACAACTTCAGCCCTTGAATTCTGCAACGATAAGGCGGACTCCCAGGATTAACAGCCCTGTCAAGGGTAACTCTCTGAAGTGCTTATTTGTTTAGAAAAACCACCTCATTCATCATTAAGGAGTGATAGAAATGGAAGCCCTCTGACACAATATGTGAAGTCTACCTGGATGTATGTTTTCTTGGTATCATAGAAAGCAGGAGATAAAACCTTGCTATCTGGTTTTAAAAACAGTATTAAAATGAAATACATTACTTGTGTTTAAAATGTCTGGTTTCTAAGATGTTTATTTTATTGCTTTTCATAGAAATATTGCAAGGCCACTTGAAAGTGGGCTTTACATGTTGTACTTCAAATGTTAAGCAGAAGTATACCCATTGGAACACAATCTTACGTACAGCAGTACAATTTAAGATTAAACTAACCCCCTTTTATGACAGATGGTTTTCATTTTTATTGTCTCTGAACTTTAAATGGATGTTTCTGATAATGAGTAAGGACACTTCTGGTAAAATAAAAGAGATTTTTTTTTTTTAACTTCATTTACGTAAGTGATTTAAACTAAAATGTTTTAATATGAAAAAACTTGAACTATCCATTTAAAGATTTTATTACAGGGAGATATTCCATGAATAATCCTATTCTGCAAAGTCAAACCCTGTATTTGTACTTCTTCAGTGGTTAGACTTCCTCAAATCTGAGTTTTTATTCATGGCCCATCTTTCCTCTATATATTACTTAACATTACAGGGCAGCAGGAGAGGGTGCAATAACTTATTTTAAGAGCTGCCAATTACTTGTAAATACTTTTCTTGCAAGCTAGAAGACTAAAACAAGTATGGTAAGAAGCCAGGGATACTGAAGAATATAAAACACTACAAGAAGTGCTGGGAAACAATCCCTTACTCTGTTGGTGGTCTTGTAGATACTAGACCTAATTGGATGGTAAGAATTAAAGATATCTTGTTCTGTCATTTTGACAATGTGTGTAGTGAAGCTCTTGCTTCACTAATATTGACTCCATACAAATAGATATATATGTTTTCCAATTCAGAAAAGCTGTTATTTACTATAATGGCAAGCACAGGATTTTTGATAGGAAATTATAATTTTGTTTTGTTGTTAGTTCCATGTTGCATAGCTTGTTACTCTGTTAAATGCACTGGGAGACTAAACAAACAACCAAAAACCACAAAAGCAACAAACAAATTGTACATTCAGTGTTTCATGAGTTTTCTCTCTCTTTTTTTTTTTTTTTTTTTTTTTTTTTTTTCCTGCTTAAAAACATGTGTATAGGGAAAACCATTTTAAATGACTGCAGTTTATGAGTACACACCTAGTCCACACAAGAGCTGTCTAACGATGGAGGATTTCACATATTTCAATAAGAGGACAGAGTTATGCGGGATCTCCTTCTTCAACACAGTGATGGGGCAGAGGGGAACTAGGACTAGAAATACTACAAATACTGAATCCTGTTGATAACTTTGCATCCGAGTTGATTCTGGCACCTTTTTTAAAATTAGTAAAGTGGTATGTGCTGTGTATGACATGGTATCAGTCACTATACGTTTGAAAGCATCACAGATTTCTGCTATGTTTCTGGGTTTGAGCTTTTTTTTAAACATCTGATTAACCCTGGCTATTCAAGAACTGCTCCCTTCGAAAGTGCTAATTAAGATACTGAAGAGTCTCATCTAATATTTATACTTCTGGTGTTGCACTAGATCATTTTGCAGTGCATGAACAGCGTCATGAAGAAGGAATTAGAAGTAGTATAGCTTTGAGCCGCAGATAATCCTTCACTGATTAGTGAGATTCGCATCACCACCTATTCTGAATGCACTCCTCTCAGGATGTTGATAAAGCCCTTCAGTATCACAATATGGACTTCCAAGCACAGCTACGGCTTTTCTACCCAATCAAAGTGAAACCCTCAGTTCACCTGGTTAAGCTAGCTAATCCTAAATCGGCTTTTAGATTGTCACTTAACAACTCTGAGGCACTCCAGAAGGATCCCGCACAAATCCTGTGGTAAATGAGGCCTAGGCTGAGTGAAAATGAACAAACAAAAAGCTTTAAAAATGGACAGCAAATTCTTTATCTAAGACATATTTTTATTTCTTTCGAGTGAGAATTAAGATGTCAGGAATTGGACAGTTCTGTTAAATTCATCTTTAAACGATGATGTATGCCTGCTTAGATCTCAAATGATGACACACATAAATCATATTAAGTTGTGAAGTAATGCAAATGGTGTAGAGAGGGCTTGCAAGAGGGTTTTGGTGCTTTGTCATTTTAGAATATGTGGATAATCATGCGAATAATGAGAAATTAAAGCTTTTAATGAAGATATTAAAAGTTTCATTAGTTCATACATATTGGTTGGCTTTAAAAATATCTGAGCAATCTGAATTTACTGATGATCTCCCTAACAGTACGCCACCACCTTCTGATGTCATTTTTAGCCAAAGTTACAGTCCTGTGTTAATGGTTGTACTTTGCAAGAAATGGTCACACCCTCATCTAACCTCTATGGGTACAAACTATACAAAAAGTATTGAAAACCCTTCTTGCTTTTGGAAGAGAATCATTGTTAGGAGATACCAGCGGCAGGCTGGCAGTAACGTGGCTCTGGTTTCTGGTTTGCAAGCAGAATGCAAGACAGCTTGTGTTACTAAAAAGAAGCGATAGGTGCTGCTGAAGTTGGTTCATGCTTAGGTTTCTTAGATTTCATAGACTGCACTGTAAAATTATTCCACTGGATATTAAGGGATTGGAAATCTCATACTGATATTTGTAGTAAGGTAATTATACAAAAAAAGTTACAATTTTATCTTTAAACTAAGTGACAGCTGGAAATCCAACTTGCAACACAAAATTACTCAACTTTCAAAACATCTTTCTTTTGCAATGAAATGAGGGAGCAAGATTCCCAATGCTACCTGACAATTGAAGGCACTCACAGGGAGAGCTGAGTGGCAGAGAATAAAAGTCTTGCCATCTGAGGCAGGTCACTCAAGTACCAATGCCAAATTAAATAGAAAAAACGCAGAGATCTAAGTTTATTATCTTTCATACTGAATTGTTTAGAAATAATAAATAGAATACACAAACCCTATACCACAGTAGTTTATTTTGTCTTGTGGGAAGTTTTAACAGTTTCTGGGATTAAACGGCTTTCCCCTTCTGTGAAGGGTCTGATGTAAACTCTTGTACTGCGGCTTAAAGTCTTAAGGCTGTTAGAAGTTTCCATCAGTCAGTCTGTATGTCAATGGATAAAAAGTTGGTTGCTGATCTGACCTGTTCATCGCTCTCTGGAAAGATGCCATCAAACTACAGACACATTTGGCAATGCTGGGGGAGGGGAGGAGAATGGGAAAATAGGCTTTTTCAGTGTGAAAAGTGAGTTCTTCTCTGCATTAATGTTAGGATGTTGAGACAAAGCCATAGAAAACAGCAAACCAATTTTGTAGATGCATATGCTCATTTTGTAACTGAAGCCTCCAATTGATAAAATCCTAAGAATTCTGTATGTTTGCCTTTTTAAGAGAGGGAAAAATAAACTACTTGTTATTTCTGAGACAGGTTAAAACAGCCTTGGACATGCTAGCTCCATATATGCTGAACAATGTATGCCTGCAGAATAACACATAAATTCACTGCAGAACAGAGTGGCAAAATGTCCAAGAAACCTGCAGTCGATTAAATCATTAAATTAAAATTATCTAATATCCATTCACCTGGATGGAAATGGTAGTTACAGCAGTTTTCAAATCTATTTTGAAATAATTTTAAAATCAATCTTCTAGAATTTCTGAAAGCTGAAAAACCCACTCACATCAATTTATCACATTATTTTTTTCTCTGTTAATGTGCCATGAATTTATTTCTACTGATGCAGTAACCATCTTTTAGGTTGAGATTCCTTTTCTAATTGCTTAAATTCCTCATCTGAGCTGCTTTTAGTTGCTTTTTGAGAAGGAACAAACTGTCTGATTTTGCAGGTGTCATATTGAAATCTGTCTTTAATGAGACCCAGCATGTTCTGCAACTGAATGTGCTTTTTTTTCCCCTCATTTTTTTTAGTCAGACATATCTGTCTCTAAATTTATATTTGAAAATATTAGAATAACCCAAACCAAATTGTGAAACTCCTGTTTAGGCAATATGTCCGTTTTTCAGCAATTGGAGTGTTGCTTCAAACAAGGAGCAAGAATGAAGGGGCCGACAGTTTGCGTTTTGGCAAAACAGGTTTTGTGTCTCTAGTGATCCCATTAATTCAGTCTTCATCAGAGAGCATCAGTAGCAAGGATTTAACCTATAAGTAGAAGGGAAATCATTTCTTCTTATTCTGAAGCATGAGAAACAGTGGCCATTATAAGACAAACCCTAAGATTAGGTTTTACTGTCCAGAGATTAGGTAAAGGTCTGTGTAAGTAGTTTAATGATCCACAGATCACAGTCTGTTCTTTGCATACCAGTCCTGCTCTGCAACTTTAGATGTGCTTTCAGGTTCCTGCAATTTATTTATTTATTTTAATTTTTGTGCCTGTGTTTAAAGAAAGCTGAAAGCACTTCTAATTTACATATTTTAAAATACGGTGACTAGTTTTGGAATGGAATTAATATGTGATATGTTCTGAAAAAGACAGCTTGATTAAAGGAAAAAATGCCAGTAGACTCTAGAAGTATTTTCACTGTGGACATGTGTCTTGAGGAATGCTACCATATTAATAGACTTAACAAAGGTTTAATGGGTGGGATCCAGCTCACTTCACTTGAGATATCCACATTGGAGACTGGAGTCCCAGTAGAATACTTACTTCCTCCCCACAACAAAGAATTATAGACCATTTTTATGCATTATTCATCTGATGTATTTCAACATTTTCAATATTTTCAGACTGAGCTGGCCTGCACTCATTACTTTCCTCTGAACAGTTCCCAGAAGCGACCAGTTTAGATGCAGGTATCTGAGTTTGGCCAGATGAGTCCCAGTGTGTGAGTGCAACATTTTGTCTTCCAGGATGGAATGGACAGCAAGTCCAAACACAAAGAAATTGTGCAGTTTCTTAAAAGCATCCTTCCATGCTATACAGAAAGCTATACTAGCTTTCACAGCTCTACTACACATAGTGTCTGCTCAGGACACTATGGAAATATAGCTCAGACTCTTCCGCATCATGTTTTACTATGAGCAAGAGACTGCCTAATTCATGTGTTTTTGAAATGACATTTAGAGATTAGCTCCACCTATCTGGAATATGCCAGACATGTCACATGGCAGAAGTTGATGATGAAGGTGCTCGGGTCAGGGGTGTGTCTTGTCGCACCCTGTTTGTAGTGGACCAAAACAAGCTAATAAAAGTTAACTAGGTTAATTTTTATAGCTCTTTCTATTAGTTGAATGCAGAGTTTATCATTCAGGAGAAAGGTAGTATCATGATAGATGGAAACCAAACATTAAGCACAGACAGCACAAACAGAAGCCAAGCACAGGTCACTGGACAATCAAATCAGGCAACAACAATGGTTTAAAAGGAGTGACTGGGGGCATAGTTCAATGCACAGGACAAACTAATTTGTTTGCAGAAAGTAGAATATTCTTTTGAATTTTAATATTTTTTTATTTAATTTTTTAAATCCAAAAAGGAGAATTGAGGAGTCTTTTGAAACCTGTCAAAAATTCATTCCTCTTGTCACATTTGCTAGAGGTAGGTGGAGAACTCCTATCACAAATCTTTGTGGTAGGTCACTCGGTGATAATCAGTATCTGATGTCTAGTGAGACAAAAAGGATCAATATACAAAGAAGAACAAAACAGCTGTAAAACTAGGCCCAAACTGTGTCACTGGAAATGGTTATTAAACAAGGAATGCTTATGTCTAATAAGATAGATGTTCTTGGCCTTGATTTCTTGGAAGATTTCCCTGTATGTCAGTATTGAACCAAGCATTTAGGAATAGCGTTAGGAATTTATATCCTGGGGATGCCATCTTTTAGACAAAATAAAATCAACATTCCAGCTAGTTCAGATTTGGTACTGCTTGTTCCAATGTTAAGTGACTTTATCTCCAGTTTTCAACAGATTCCAGATCCTGTCCACTCTCATAACTCAGTTCTCACTGTGGTTTCACTTATATCTTTAAATCTACATTACTGACCAATTATATCACGTAAGAAAAAGCAATTACAAACTACCATCGCTCTTGTGGCACCATATTGCTCTTATAGCACTGACCTTGCATGGAGTTGTATTTTGAAATGTCTTTACAAAGAAAGGCACTGTAGAACATAGTGTGTCCACTTTAAATATATTCCCATAAAATGCCCTTTTACAAACCGCTGCTAAAAGGATCTATTAATTTCTTTTATCTGTTTTAAAATGTTTTATATATATGAACAGATCAAATTTATGTGACCCGGGCTAGCATATTTTATTCAATGGAAAAAAAAGGAAGAATATTACCACTGTAATATACTAGTGAATAGAAATAAAACCCCTTTACAGGACTAGAATTTAGGACTGCTAAGAGGCAAACACATTTACTGGATCTAAACAGACACTTGTAGGAATAAACTGAACATATTGTCCTTCAATTTGTTTAATGTATAATTTCTACAAAATAAATATAACAGAGTACCTATTTTTCACCATTGATAGTAACTTAAATAGCAAAATATCAAACACAATGCAGTGTATTCTCTGGAATAAATTTCTGTCATTCTTTGACTTTAAACAATCTTTTTCTCACTAAATGTGGAAAAGAAGGGAAGAGAAAAGAAGAACTGGGAAGACCTTACCATTAAATTCCACAGGATGTTCTGGAACAGGTAGAAGAGGGAAAACTTAATGCTGTTCATGCCAGCTATATTAGACGCATTTGGCAGTTGTATCTTTTCTAATTTATATGTGCATCTGTGCATGCCTATACCTGTTTATAGGCATTACATATGTTCCAGTTGTTTCCAGCCTAAGGTCACTTAAAATAACCAAAGATATGCCCAGCAAATATAGCAGATTTTTTTTTTTTTTATTCCATCCTGTGGGTATCTAAAACAGAAGGTACTATCAGAAGGTACTATTAATTTAATTCCAAGCTCCTAGTTTATGGAAAAATTCTCTCTCACTCTCTCTCTTTTTTTTTTTTTTTCCCAATTATATGAAAATTAGTCCTGAATTTGTTCTGAATCCAGGGCCATCTTCACTTTATCAACAGTACAGAAACATTCAGAAATCAGATATTTCACGTGGGTGGGTTTTAACATGAACTATATTCCAGGTGAAGTTTCCTTGTTTGGAAAGCTGTTTTAAAATAAATTTGAAAACATGTTAAGATGAAAGATCACTGGATAACGAAGCTATTAGCTTACTAAATCTGTGGTAAGTTTTCCACTGACTTCTTGTGATACTAGATTTTTGTCCTGGAACTGGATGAATCTTAGGCATAAAAAACCTGTGCAACTTTAGTCTCCTTATGTTTGCATTAAAGAGAAAATGAATTTGTAATTTATATTGTTCAGTTTATAGCTTCAGAGACTTTTCAGCATAATATAGATGCAGACACATATTAAAAACAGACCCTGCTTCTTTCTTGTCTCTCAAGCCTGCTCTGAATTGTAGCTTCCCTTGAGCAATTGTGTGTGTGACTAGGACTGGCCTCACAGACCCGAAGCTATTTCTGTATCCAGCTCCTTCCCTTCCTTCAGTTTGCTCCTTATCCTACACACTAATGGAAACACTACTAGTGGAAAACTGGAAATTTTGATTTTCAAAATCTCATAAATAATTTGAGGGTTGGCATACTGCAAACCCGTTCTTAATCTATCTTAACTATTTTGTTCATATCTGTTTTTTCTAAGATACCACTCTCTCTAGTCATAATAAACAACCGATCATTCTGAACAGAACTGTGAGAAGGGTCTTGCAAAGTAAATAAATAATCCTAAACAAAAAATATCCCAATCTAGGAACGTAGAATTGCACCACTGGCATTCTGGAAGGCTGAAGTGTTTTATAGACAGTACCATATGCTAGAGAATAGAAGAGACTCATGGGTATTTTGATGAAAGCAGGGAATTTGCCTTTGGGAAGTTTTCATGTGTTTGTGGAAAATCAGAAGCTTCCCATCATTTTCAGGCATCTGTGACTTTTTTTCCTTTTTTTTTTTTTTTTTTTTTTTTTTTTTTTGTAACATATGGAACTGCCACTTCAAAACATGCCCTTGCCTCACTATGAAATCTATATTTCATTTCTCTAATCTTCTATGGCAGCCAGAGAGAAAATATATTAAAAATCATATTGCATTTGTTGCATAGTTAAAGGGATAGATTGAGCTTCTTGCTTTGCAACTTCAAACTTGAGGTTTCCTCATCCATGAAATAAAAATGGCTGGTAAGCATTGCTTTTCTGCTGCATTAGTTACCATGTCATGTGCTTAAAAACCAGCTAACATCAGAACTCAAAGAACAAAGGAACAAAGTTTCATCTGTCCAGGCTTTTGGATACAAATGTCAGCATCAAAAGCCCGGGAAGAGATGTGGAGAAAAGAAGAATCTGTTCTGTGATTTCAGAATATTTTATGGTGTATGGCAGAACTAGCCTTCCTCTGACTGCATTGTGTTGTGTATAGGTTATCCTTGAGCAATTTACATTATAATCATACTGCACAAAAGGGTTCAGATATGAAATATGAGGGAAAAAAATGTTTCCAGGTGGAAAATATTACTGATGCCAATATGCATTATAACCGCCAGGACAATGTCCCACTTATCAAATAATATTTAAAAACAGTTTGAGAAATGATTTACTTTGAGTTCATTATAGAGCTCTGAAGATCTCTATATTTTTAGTTCACATGGAAAATAAAGAGAAATGTCTTTCCCTCAATCTCAGCAATTCCTAAGTCACAGAGAACCTGCTACCATTATATATGCTATAAATATACGTAAAATTCTGGAATGATTACTAGTGCTTTTTCAAAAGGCCTTCAGCCCCTTGACAGTTTTCAGATGAAAATCCAAACTCATTTACAGTGTAAGCACACTTCTCAGCAAATACACGCTTGGAAAAAATTATGGTTCTCCTCCCATGCTCCCTTTCAATTTGCAGGACACAACTTAGCATCTAAACTCTCCTAAATTATAAGACTTCAAACATTGGGAACTCCAGAGGAGAGACATGGAGATTGCCTTATATTGTTTCTCACATGCTGCCTGCCTACACCATTACCAAGGTGGTTTAGTTTGCCATTACCTACGTACCATACTAAAGAAAAGTGGCCATTAAAAATATACCAGAGTGAACTTTCTAAGTCATTACTTTGGTTTACTCACTGACATCGAAACATACTTGTCTGTAAAACAAAACAAAACCTACTTGTGATGTGTTACACCCACCTTATTTTTACCGGGTTTATTCTTTGAACATTTCAAACTGGAACACTGAATCACTCATGGTTAACTCCATACAAATAATTTCAGAGAAATAAATGGGTATAACAAGGTTGAGCATGTGTAGAATTATCTGCAGGCTCTTCTCACTCACTAGTTCGTAATGAGTCATCTTCATTATGCCCAGAGAAATGCTACTGCTGGCAGAGTTTTGAAAGTACCTACAAGAATTCATTTTTGCTATTCAGGCTTAACATGCATAGCTCAGTCTTTGAACACACTGGGATGTTTATATAGCTGCACACATAATATGCTGAGACAAGGTAAATCCCCACTTTTCTTTCTTGTCTTTCAGGTATTTTCAGTGGTTTCTTTGTGTGTTTGTCATTCTATTTGAATTTTGCAATCCTAATTCTCAAAACCAGCTGAAGAGTAAACAGAGAGGCTTTGTGACATGAAAAAAAAGGCAGATGAACAATAGACAGCAAATAACGCAAGCTTCTTTTGCATCTCTTCCTTCAAATAAAATAAATTTAGAATAAAAGCTTTTCTTAGAAAAAAAAATTGAAATGGTAAGGAAAAAAGTCTTCAATCCTGAAATAATTTTAAATACCTAAGAAGAGTCATTCATTATTTTTGGTACATACTCAAACCACTTCATCAGAGTTTTCCATTTTTTTTGCTTAATGTCTGTGTGAATTACCTGACTATTTCTAGCCAATAGCTGCTGGAAAGGCATCCCAATGGTTCCTATCTCTGACACTGCAGCCCATCTTGGGGTCTTCTGTCCAAATCCTCCTGGGGTTCTCTGGAAATAAAAGTAACACTAAGTACATTGTGTACTTTCTTTCTGTTTCTCTCTAGATGGCAGCATTTGCCTTAATGACTTCCCACTAGAACATTTCTCATACAGGAGTAACAATAAGAGCTCAAGAAAAATATTGTGAGGGACTGGAAATTCTTTGCTTTTTTTTTTTTTTAATTTTTTTTTTTTATACTTTTATCTGTTTCTTTGGCTAGTTTTTTTTTTTTTTTTGTGGGAGCATGCATAACTCTTCACATTGATAACTGAAATTGTTTTAGCATAAAGAGTTGAAAACTGAATACCCCAATGCAATTGCATTGTACATAATCAAAATACACGGGGAGTTCACTTAGCAGAATAACATGCGCAGACCACGTAAAATAAATTAAATTGACATGGAATAAAACTATTGAATTGAAAACTTCCCACAAATTCAAATCACATCTGACAGCTTTTACAGCCTGAAAACAATTGGGTTATCCTTGCTTTCAATTTCTGAACTCTGTATATGATTTGGTATGATTCAATAAGTTGAAAAATCCTGTTCTTGCATACTCCTGATGTTCATACAGACCCTGGAAGAACCAGATTTACAAAAGACTTATTTAATGAGGCTGATTTCTAGGGAGAAATACACCTTCACTTTTTAAAACCAAAATTTGAACCACTCAATGTTTGCACTTCATGAAAGCCCTGGTCACCTAACTCCATACGTTTAGGGGAGGATCTCAGTTCAGTTGCAATGCCCCATTGGTTTACAGAGGCTAAGCAGAGACCTCTGACTGCAGGCAGGGAGACCCAATTAAGATACAATCTGCATTGTTGGGTAATTTATCATAACAGTTTGTATTATGTTCCTTTATCTCACATGCCCCATGGTGCTTTCTTATCATTAGAAATATCTATATATTTTGATCATCCTTACTGTACTCTTATCTTGTTTGCAATTCACTAGACCCCTTACTTCTACTGAATAGTTACACTGAAAACTTCTTTATGCATTTGTGATAGCATGAGGATGTGATATCTCTAGCCTGCATGAAACGAATGAAAAAAAAAAAAAGGTATTACTTAAAAAGAGAGAAATCTAACATAAATTTTATCTTTTATTTTTTCCTCCCAAATAAAAAGTCTTCATAAAAAGAGAAACATATCTTATTAGGTGCATACAACATACATTCTTGCTGGCTTGTAAGCAGTCATAGCTGCATTATTACATTCCTCTAGTAAATTTGTCCATTTGTAGCCTTCCCTGAAAGGATAAGCGGCAATCCTATTTAATCTGCATTTTTAGTGTAGCACCACATGCACTCAGAGTAGGAAAACAAAGCTATGAATTGAGGCAGACTCATTCCCTATTTACTGGTTTCCATGTACAGTCAGAACAACAACGCTACCAGATTATTCTTTCTCTCTAGCCTGTCCATCAGCCAGACCTCCACTTCCAGCTCTGTACTTCAAATCTCGTAAAAGTTTGAGACTTTTCTTAAATGAGCCCTATCTTCATTTTTGTCATGCTTCCACTCTCCACCTCCCACCAGTTTGCATTTCTCTCTTAGTCCCCTAAAACTTCTTGACTCTTAGTGTTTGACTGAGGCTGGCAAGCTGAGCCCCATGGATCCTTGGCTGTCACAGCCATGACATTATCCTGTTTAAGTTCTGCATGCCAGTCCCAACTGGAATGTATGTCTTAAAAGGGCTGCAATTTAAGGGGAGACATTGGCATTTCACTGCTTGTTATTAACAACGGAGGAAAGGAAGAATTTGTTAAAAGAAAAGAAACCCTCACGTATATAGTACAAACGGGCCAAGTGTTAACTCATCCTCATCGAGAAAAAAATATAAAGTAAAAGCATAAAAATTTAATGCTGTAGCAGTTTGATCCAGCCTCCTTATTTTATCTGCTTATCTCAGCCTCATCTGATGAATGCCTAGCCATTCAAGAATTTATTCTCTTCTCTCTCAGGAAACTTTCGTAATTATTTTTAAAAATAGCATTGTGGAGACTTGGTGGCCAAATGCCTATTGATCATGTGGAAAGATTCATTCTTCTTCTGACTTCAAAGACCACAGTGCTGTCCAAGGAACTAAAACTGGCAGCCAAAATACCAGGGGAGAAATAGATAGGGGTAAGAATAGAAAGATTGTATCTCAGAGCGAGAAAAAGAAACAACAATCTTCAAACTCTTCTCTTAAATTACCGCAAAGGTACAAAGCTACTGCAAGGTGCCAGACTTGTTGGAATAACTTTTGAAGATAATAAGAATTATTTGAACTGATGGTTTGTAGATCTACTTGAAAAACCCATCTGTAATGGTACAAAAGCAGCAGATCTTTCCTAAGTTGATAGGAACAGAGAAGTCATGTTTAATTTAATAATCAAGCAATCCATGGACATTAAAACAAATGGCATACTCCAGATACATTTTCAAAGAGGGCGGAAAAAGTCATCATATTGAAATCAGATGCCATGTGCATCACACATCATTTCTTCCTGTACCGTATTGCTCTCCTGTCCTGTTTTTTTCCAGCTTTAGAAAGCTGTTTCTGTTTCTTCTCCCTCGGTTGATATGATCCAGTTAAATCCAAGCTTTGGAGACACTTGCATGAAATATCAGTGATTACTTGATTTCTCAGCATATAAATCTAACTACAAAACTTACTATGTAGGACTCTGTTATGATGTAACTTTTCCTAAGCAACATTTTTGTCTCTGCTGCTATCTGCTCTGAGACTTGCATTAACATAATACTGTCAGAACTGATCTCCATATAACATATTAAGCAATTGTTTTCCCAGAACAACCTGATAAAGCAACAAAAGGATTAGGTGGGGCCTTTCAGCTTTTCAGTAAGCAGCTTCAATGCAAATTCAATTCCATGCAGATTTTATTTTCTAAAAATGAAGGCCACAAATAGCTTCTTGGATATGGCCTGCTTAGGGAGAAAGCTCTCTCTTTAGCTTGCCATTCTCCCAGCTTTCCAAAACCTCTCTCTGCTGCTTCTCAGGACTTTGTCTGACACTTTTATACCAAGCACAAGTTCTTGTCCTTGACCACTTTCTTTCCACTGTGCCTGAGCCCTTGTGGCATGCGTGATCTGCAGGTGTGAGCAGAAAGTGGCTGGATCTGAGCAAGGCGTCAGCAGATAAGGGTGGGCAGCAGTGGCAGTAAGCAGCAGACAGTCTTCCTGATTTTTAGTTCAAGGCGGGTTCTTAAACTGGCTGAACTTATGAGAGTTGACACTATAACAAGTTAATCAGACTATGCACTCTCATCCCATGCCTGCCCAGTGCCAACCCATCCTCTCACAGTATGGGAGGCAGAGCTGTGCACTGGCCTTGACCATATTCCACTGTTGCATTTCACTTTGTCCAGATAACTAAGCAAATGCCATGATTTGCAAGTTTTGGCATGCCTTAGCCGTTGTCTGGTAAGCATTGTTAGTCTGAGCTGAAAGCAATACTAGATTCTCTCACACTCATCTCCTAAATTCATGCCACCAAGAGGGTGCCCCAAAGCTGAAGGCAGGACAGAGGCTGTGCAGGCACTGGCTGTCCCTGTGCACACATCCAGTCGCCGGGAGAAGTGCAGCGCAGCAGCCTGTGCAAAAACTCAGGAAGCCTGGAGTCCTCTCTTCTGGGATTTCATTGCTGAAACCCTACCCTAGAATTAGCACACATTCAGAGAAGACCTGCAGCAGAAGCTCCGATGAAGGCTTATTACTGAGGTTATTTTCTTGCACACATTATTTGTGAGCTTATATTGTGCTCGTTAGCTTGCTAAGGAGAACACTGCAATGTGGCATTTTGAACAGCTGTTACATAATGAAGGTGTAAATGTTGGCGCACAACTTTGGGGCATCAGTTGACCATGTAGTCTCAAAGGAGGTTGTATAACCTCCTTAAGCTTGCAGGAGGACAAATATGAAAAAGGTACTAGATTGCAATGTCTGGGAATTGTGGGGTTCTGGGAATTAGAGCATAAGCAACATAAAAACAAATTCTAGACCCAGGAAGAATATTTGCCAGACTGATTCACACAAACAACGCAGGTTACATTAATAAACTAAATATTTCCTAATCCACTTCATGCATATGAAACTCTCCTTCAAATCATTAAAATCAGAAATGATTTTCTATCAATATCCATATATTGTTCTATGAAATTCATTTAAAAAAAAACACTACAAAGGTGTTGTGCACGGCTTTTTAATTTTGCTTGTCAGTCCTTCCAGTAGCTTCAAATACTTGCAGTTAACTGGAACACTTTGAGAACTTTTATTACAACAAGGTACAATTAGTTGTTCAATACAGCCCTTATATTTACAGACATATGAAGCTGACGAGCTTTGTATGCAGCTGTATAATACATGCTTATACATGTAGAGAAAAGTGTAAAAGAGAAAGTCCAAGTAATTTTTTTCTTCTTATACAGTTTAAGTGAGAGAGCTTCAGAATAACCCTTTGTCCCCTGGAACACTTGATACTGCACTAAAGCTGAAGACAGAGAATGGAGTTTGCAAAGCAGCTACCTAATGCGCGGTCTTAAAATCAGCAATTGTTTGTGCGTATCGGTACACAGGACTGCAGTTTGCAGACAAGGCTCCGCGTCACAGGCAGATGTGAGTTTAACACTCTGTGATCTTTACCAGATGCTCTGAACTGGCTCTGATCTCGGACCTATGACAGTTTGGCCTATCCACTTTCAGATGTCACCAGCCTCCACTAGCAATTAAAGGATTGTCTTTCCTTGCAAATGTATGTTTTTTACATACTGTTTAGGTGACTGATCTTGACAGATCAAGAACTGATCTCACACTAGCGTATTTTCACCGGCTGAAATGGAACTCTTCGTGTTGTGAATGGTATACAGCTATTTAGCTATCAGCTGGGATTATATTCAATGCATATACTTCTTCATTTTGTCTAATTTTCTACTTCAGGTCTTTAAAACATTTATAGTATGTGAAACAACAACAATAAAAAATTATGTCAAATATATATATGTATGAAAGAATTATATGAAAAAAATCCTGAGCTTTAACAGAGTACAAACATGAAGCTGTTCTTTACCATTTGACTTTCTCAATCAGTAACATATAACTCTGACTTCTGCTGTATATGCCTAATTCAGTATTCATGTCGTGGTCATCACTTAAAGTTAAGAACTCCACCACTCTTTTAAAGATTCCTTAAGGCCCAAAGATTTTTTTGTTTTTCCCTACTTTTCACTTAATTAAACAGAAAAAAGAAAAGATAAATACATACTTCTTGACTGTTCTAAAACAAAATTATTGATTTTCAGCAGTCCTCTTTCTTCTCCTCTAAAAAATACTTTCAGAACAGGGAAATCAGTATGGCAAAAATTTGAATGTATGATTAAACAAAAACATGAGCTTACTAATAGCTGTAGTGGTCAAGTGATCCTGAAATTGCAGAATAAGAATTAAGATAGATAAACTGTAAAGTCATGTCCTGTATCTTTCACAGAGACTTAATTACAGAGTATAAACAATAAGAAAGTAGAAGAGTCTGTCTATTAGACTCCAAATTTTTAAAACAAATCTTGGGATTGTCTGGTATATGCAATAATAATTTCCATATTCTGCAACTCTGGAGTTTTTTTTAAAACTACATTTTGATATCTTGATCCAAGAGTCATGGTAAATTGAGAACTATAAAGCTTTGCAGAAGTCTATAGCAGCATTTTTGCCAGTAAAAATATAAGAACAAAGTACAGACCCCACTTGGCTTTTTTTTTTTTTTTTTCTTCTTATTTTTCTTCCCATTTTCTTTTCTAAAGTGCTCCTTTCCTCATCTTTGCCCTGGGACATTATGCAGCAGACTGATCACTGAACTTCACATGCTTTTTATTCATTAATAGCCTATGCCAGGAACACTTCAGCCTTTCCTGAAGCTAAGAAACAAAGGTTGCCAAGAAAACCGCCCGGCTGCCCGTGTGCTCCCAATCCTCTAGGTGGCTTACCAGCTCCCCAAAGGAAGCATTCAGATGCCTGCCTGTCTAGAATGGCATTGACCTTGCCCGGTGGCTTCTCCTCTCCAGCAAAATAGATTCTCTTGTCTCCGTGTGGGACCAGCTGAGTGACCCTGCTCCTGAAGGTGTTCCCGTGTACAGTATGGTATGGCTTTGCACAGCAGTCAGAAGAACCAATTAAACCATGAAAGAATATACCAGAAAATACATGTGTTATTCAAAGGTGGTTGTTTATCAATGATGTTAAAGGAGATCCCTGATACTCCATGAAGTAAGAAGACTCCAATCCCTTTATCCATAAATACTAAGACAAACACCTCAGTACGGAAGGCTTTGCAGAATAACAGAAGGATTGACACTCTCCTTGTTGCCTGACATGAGCAAGTGAGCCAGGGAGACACTTCAGCAGCTAGAGCTCCATGCCTTGATGTGACTCTAGAGGTCTCCCCTGGGAACCATGCTGACAAATGACCACTCTCCATGATCCACCATGCCTTCAGTCAGTGGAGAAAATCTAGTAGCGAAAAGTACAAAAAGTAACTGTAAACCGAAACCTCCTTCCAAGAGTCACGTCTGTTCAGCTGACTTCCTGGTTTAACGTTTCAGGGTTTTCATCAAAATATGAACTGTACAGTTTCCTAGGCCATGTCCTTCTGGTGATCCCATAAATAAGAAGTTCCTTTGAGGGAGCTCTGAAGGATGCAGATGGACATCTGAAGAGTGGGATTTGCTGGAGAAGGTAGGAAAGCTTATGCTGACTTTGCACCTTCCAGTTAATGGCGTCTCGAAGTCTAGCAGTGTGGAAAAATAGAACATATAAAAACATAAATTGTTGTTCTTTTCCCACATAGAGTTGGTGACAGTGGGCTGTTTTTCAGCCTACTAGTTCAGAAGATGAGGGTTCCTCTAACTATGAGGCACTAAACAGCTCGACAGAGAAGCTCTCTCTGGTCCCCTTGCCCTTTTCTGCACCGCTCTCTTCTGTTTATCCCTTTCTTTGTATCTGTGTTTATGTGCTACATGTTCCAACCTTTTGTGCGCACTGAGACAACTCTATAGCAAATGCCTTGCTTTACAAGGGCAAAATTCACCATTGCCTTCTACTCAAATGGATGGGAAATTATTTTCATGACATAAATACTAAACCAGGCCTCTACAGGCATGGAAATGATTAAAGGTCACTCTAGCAAAAGCATTATTATGGAACATAAGAGCTGTTGCTGCATCCTTTGACCATTTTTCCTAGGCAGGAAAGGGAAAATATCATGCCAAGGTTTTGACAATTTCTGGATAGTTTTGAAACGCAAAAGAGGGAACCATAACAAAAGGCTGTCACTTTAGAAAAACATGACGGAGAATAAAAATCTTCTTATTTTCATGTCTGTGTCAAGCGGGAATGTTTTTCTATATTTTTAGTCTTACTATGCCTTCAGCATGTAGCTGTGCAGTTTGAGAGAAGAGTATATAGCATTAACTACACAAATTCTATGGTATGAATTGCAATTTCTAAGCCAAAGATAACATGATGCCTGAGGAAGAAAACTGGATTTATACTGGGAGAGGGGTGAAATTAAGGTGAGAAAGGGCCAAAGAATTACAACAGCTCAGGGAGTAACCAGAAAAAAAAAAAAGGCTATTTTTTTCTGCTGTGTTTACAAAGGTCAAGGCTGTTTGCTACTGTGACTGAATGCTTTCAGACAGTTTTCTTGAACTATGTCATGCAACTATTTAAAAGTCTTGCCTTTCAATTTCTATTGCTATTTAATATTTCTATTAGGATACCACCTTAAGAAAATGGGGCTTCACTGTGCTGAGTGTCACACAGAGAAAATACACAAACCTTTTCCTGACAGTTTTACAAAGTAAAAAGCTTTCTGATATAGGGTGAAATCCTGATCTCTTTTTACATTCATACAAGCCCATCATTTTGCATATGGATGAAATAAGAAAATTAGTTACCTTTTATTGATAGTCTGAGATTATAATCATTATAATCATTAAGCAGCATTTTTATATAGCATCCCTAAAATTACCAATAGGAGAACGTAGTAGCAAATGAGGCATGCTCATCAGGCAAGCAATCACTTTTTGTGATTTGCCCGTGTTACGTCCTCATTACAGAAATGGCCAAAATGAATGAAGGGAACCAGTGGAGCAGTTAGCTCAGACTAACTGTTGGGGTGCAAAGCTGCAAAGGCTTTCTGGCTGCTGATTGTTCATGCTGGGAACTGCCCACAGAAAATTCTTGTCTCGGCAACAGGCCACGTCTCTTCTCTTATGGAGTCAGCCTGGTTCACTAACACAGAAGTAACCTCTGAAGTACTATCTGCTAACCGATGTTTTAGGCCTCTTTCAAAAAATCTCATGAAAAAAAGTCAGGAGGGAAAGTCTTTTCCACTACGCTGGATTTCTGATAAATGGATGTGACCCAAACCTAAGTTGCTTAAATGTCTTTAAATGGCCTCTTCATGGTTTCTCAGCAGCAGGTAAAAATGGAGATTTGTATTTCTCTTAAGATCAAATACACTTTAGAGCAAACCAGCAAACAATGAGATAATCTGTTACAGCTGGTACTGAAGGAAGCTGACCATACACTGTGAAGTATCCTACTCCACCATCAAAGTCAACAGGAACTCAGGGAGACTGATCAAGTCCATAAATCAGATTCATTTATTTTGTGAGGTAGGATGCACTTTTTTGATACTTTACTGTGAACAACTCCATTATCTTGCCTTTTAAAAAATATCTACCTGTTTCAGGAGGTGGGAGGAGAAATGGAGTACTGCTAGCCCCATTTTGGTATTGTCACACTCCAGACAAAGCATTTCTGAGGTGTTTTTAGATACTATGGATACAACACTTCCCATGAAGTGCGATAATCCCTGAGAAATGTCTGAAGGCACTCACTGCTATTCTGAAATGGGATACTGCATATACAGTAGGAAAGTGTAGTGAAAAAGAAAGGGAGAATAAGAGAACAAAAATTAAATTTTGCTAAGTTTCCATGAAAAACAGTGATCGCATGCTACAGCTTGCAATGGCCATTAACTGTCATCGTGTCAAGTCCTCCACTCTTTTGTAGAGCCAGAGATGAGGGTAGAACATTGTAGTTAGTTCCACTGTGTCTTATTAATTGAGAACATATCTACATTTTCTCTGTTACCAGAAGCTGCTGGAAAGGGAACCTCTGCTCCGTATATGATAAATAACTGAATGCTTGACTATCAGTCTGGAAAAACACTGCTTCTGGGAAATTGGCTTTGTGGGAGTACTCAGAGACAGGGGGAGGCAGCTGGTAAATATAGAAATAGCCAGCATTGAATATCCATTGCCCTATCCAGATACTGGTTACTGTTCTAATAACAAAGAATCTTCAGTCAGACAAATTTTATACTCTCTACAAGATTTGCTGCCAAATATGCAATTTATGTGCGTATTGTCCTAGACATTTCATTTCAGATCAATGTTGATTATTTCATCTAATGGATGGATTTCACATGCTTTCAGTTTTGTACACCAAAGTCTCTGTGAGCACAACAGTTGGCAATTTGGCCTCACCCTGATTATTAGACAGCTTTTAGTAAACATGCAGAGATTTTTGGTTACCCAATTATACTGTCATAAACAGGATGATAGTATGTACAACGTTGTGAGAATAGCTGCATGGAGACACTTATAGGCAGGCAGTAAAAGAGAAAGAATAATAAACCCATTCTTGTTACTATCTTGTTGCGTATTAATCTGATAGTATGTTAGCCAAAATCATAAAACATTTCTACCAACACCAGATTAGAAATGAAAATATTTCACATTCAATTCCCAAGACAGACATGACTATCGCTGGCTTAATAGACGTCTAAATCAAATCAAATGCAGTTTCTTTGTACTTCAGAAAATCTTTTTTTTTTTTTTATATATATATATAGTTTTAAAGTCTGTAAGGACTCTAAGATCCACATAAAACTAAATCTATTTCTCTTTTGAGCTCAGTGTAGAAATTGGTGCAAATGTTAATTAAAGAGAGCAATGCCCACTTCTTTATTCCTATGTACAGTAAGAAGAAAGTTTATTTCATTTTTCTGTTTGGAAGTAGTATTCCCCCATATAAATAAAACTGCATGTAGCAATACTTTCTGTATACATTACATACTGAATATAACTGTATACATTGCATTCAGCATATACTTCCCAAGAATAAGCTACAGTGAAACAATGGCTGCTGTATTTATGACTGCATTTTTCCTTTTGTTTTTAAGATATTTGTTTTGTGACTGGAAAGTGCATTTTTTTTTTTTTAAATTGTTGGAACTCAACATACAATTAGGGGTATATTTGTATTAAACATATATGTAATAATGTGAGATTTTTTCATGTCTTTGCATCTGCACATATCAATCTATAATGATCTTCTTCTAAACCTAGACAGGTATATGAAGACAAAGGATTATCTGGCTAAAACTTCATCCTGAGCATGATGCAATATGTGTTCTATTATCACTGTACCACAGACACCAACTTATCTTCCAGTTGGTGTTTGCTGACTATATCTGTCACCATTTTGAATTTTTCTTATAGCAATATTTCTCTTTATAGAGTTTATCTGCATGGTGTTGAATTCCTTCATCTTCCTAATCAAATCAGAAGGCTTTACCAATACCCTTCTTTCGAGTTTCATTTCTCCCCTTTGCCTTTGACCTTCCCAGTATGTATTACTGCTAGTATTATTAAATGTAAATGAGACAGAGGACCAAAACATAGAGTTGGAAAAAAAATTAACTTCAGGAAAACCACGCTCAGTTGGCATATCATAGATACGTGTGGGAAATCAACACATTCTAAAAATGTAAAATTACTTTAAAAAAAAAAGTCTTTTTATGGAAGGAATTAAAAAGAAAAAAGAAAAAAAGAACCCTCTCCACATCTTTGCCCCAAATCCACGTCTACCAAAAAGAGACTCTTATTAGAGCCTTGGGGCTGTATGGGCCCAATTTTTAGCAGCCCATAGCACTTATAGCTCTGTTAGATTTCCAATGGAAAAGCAGATGATTCCCACTTAAAAAAAAAAAAAAAAAAGGTAAGTTCTCTCGTAAATTATGTTGACTGATTTTCCCTTTACAAAGTTTTCAGTTGGAAAATATAGCTTGTAATTCTCTCTCTTTTAATTGTGAAACAAAATTACATTTCCATTTTCTTGAGCTCTTGAGCAACTGCAAGCTGATCAAAGTCAACGCCTGCTATTGACAGATAAGTTAACCACATAACAAAATTTCTTTGAGGAGGGGAAGAAAACTGTGACTGAGGGGAAAATGAAAGAGAGGAAGTAGAGAAAATTGAGAAGAAATAATCCATGGGAAAGCAGAAATAGTGCAAGAATTGCTCTCTTTGCCCTCCTCCTCCCTATTGAAAGACACATATTTGCATTAAAATTTCCAAAGGTCTTTTCTTTCACTTTTCTCATTAGGATACAGGAGCCAGATAATTTGAAATAAACAAGATGTGAGTAACTATAGCTTGTAAATTTACTGCAAATTATGGACAGCTAACTTTTATTTTGTAGTACTTTCTCAGTTAGAATATGCATTTTTAGAGCAAGATATTTAAATTGTTTGTAATGAGATTTATATGGTATACCCTTTGTAGACTACAAAGTACATAACATTATACAAACAATATTTTATATCTATATTGAATATTATGCCATGTCAGTATGTTTCATACACAATATTAGGACTTCACTGACACAACTACTTCAGAGTCTTTTAAAAATTATGAATATTTCAAAATGCATTGCTTCCCAAGTATTTCTATTTATGGCACATTCTGACAGTTCTTTCACTGAAAAACCGAGGTATGTTTTTACATGGGCATTCTCAGCAGAAGGGAATTTCTGCCTTTGCAGCCAGTGAAAGGCACTTCCATTTCTGACAGGAGACGTTCTCCTTTTTCATTGAAGAGGGGTAGTCAACCTGCAGCCCTCAAGCCACATCTGGCTTGCAAGCAATTCAGTTGTAACATTTGTGCTGAGACAAGTGCATTTCATCAGCAAAGAGCTGCACTAGAACAGACAATTCATCACTGGTAGGAGGAAATGAGCCAGCAAACACTAGAATCACTGAGTCAGGCTGGGGCTCAGCCAAACTCCCAGACATGGCATGCATGAAATGGGCTGGTGGGAGTCTGGGGTACCCCTCACCATTTGTCACACTTAGAAGCATACCCACTAAGATACTGAATCTTCCTATGGCTGAGCTGTATGTGGCTCCTAAGATCAGACAGGCCGATTGCCTTTGTTTTGCAATGTTAACGCAGTAACTGTGAAGCTGGAAAAGTTTGTAAGGAAATGTCATTTCCCTGTTAGGAGTTGTACAACTGAAATCTGATTTTGATTACAGATAATAACCAGCAGCCACACACCCCAGCATGTCCTGCCCTGTAAGAGGGCAAACACTTCAACCACACATTGACTTGATATTTGAGTTGTGCTCTGGTCAATGAACAGCATGCAGATAACTTCTGAGAACAAGAGATCCCTGAAATGAGCATGTTACAGTGGGGTTCCCTCTGAAGTTTCAGATCAAGTGCACTGTTTCCAAATCAGAGGCTCTAATCCCTTGCCACATGCTCCTATCACTGCAATAAATTAGGATGGAGAATAAAGATGCTAAGGATTTGCCTCAGCAGAAGGCTCCCTTAAATGGCACAGCATTAACAAGACTGCCTTTTGCTTAAAAGTCAGCTCAGATTAGGGCAAAGGAAGGGGCGTATCGAAAGAACCAGTATTTAGCTAGTGTTTGGCCACAAAACAACCTTCTGAATGAGAAGCAAAACTAAAAGACAGAACTGTAATTAATTTGTATTAGTTTACATCAGGGATTAGAAAAAAATCCTCAATGTTTTGGAATCGGGGAAGAGGGGCTGTAAAGGTGGAATGCATCTGATGGATCTGCTCAGTTCTGGTACAGCATGTACAAATGAATGCCAGAAGAAACCATTTTCCCCTCCAAGTCAGATTTCTCTTGTCAGTCCCATCTCTTTTTGTTTATGAAAAGGGCACCAGAATAGAATGAAACTCGGCTTTTGGATTTGCACCAACAGATGCTGTAAATTTGCACAGAAACCATCCAAAACTTGGATTGTGTTCAGGTTCCTTGGCATCTTTAAATCTATCCATTCACGCTTGCAGAAACTGATTCCTTTTCATCTTCTGTTCTAGCAGGGTCTACATCAGCAGCCTCACAAACATGATGCCCTGCTGCTGATGGATCCATAAACATCCTTTTCCCACCTTAACTGTCTCTGACTGAGAGAC
This sequence comes from Aythya fuligula, assembly GCF_009819795.1. Taxonomy (NCBI): domain Eukaryota; kingdom Metazoa; phylum Chordata; class Aves; order Anseriformes; family Anatidae; genus Aythya; species Aythya fuligula. The sequence continues at coordinate 3,605,157 of NC_045562.1, forward strand.
CACTTCTCCCCTGCAGCCCCAGGACCAGGTGGTCTGCTTCACTTTGTTCCCTGACCTTTGGGATTTTATCTGACTATTCATTTATTTTGGAATGAGACTTTGATAAATTATTGTTCACTATTGTAAATGAACATGCTTCAATAGCGCTGCAGGCCAGAGTTGTAGCAAAGTAAATGCAGGTGATAGCAAATTCCATTTTGAAAGAGCTAAACATATGGACATCTCTCACAATCATCACAATTTTAGTAAGAATAAACAAGCAAATATGTTATTGTTAAGCTGTACTCAGCCTCTTCTGCTATGGCATTTTAGCGCAAGAAAAATGTTAATATTTTATGTCCACTGACAACTCCCAGATACATGAATGCAGTCTGTGTGTGTGGCGTGCATGTACTGTGACATGATTTTGTAGCCAAATACAGGGCAGATGAGACACATGGTCACAATATTCTTCTTTCTTTAATATTCTTTAATAGGAGACTATCTAACTTTCAAAGGCTTGCATAAAGACGATCATCTATCATTCTCCAATTCCCATCAGTTCCTTCTAGCAGTAGAGAAGAAAAGAACTACACATTGATGTGGTAGGCTGCAAAATAGCAGTTTGCCTGACCTGCATCTAGATAACTTCACCAAATACTGTCCACTATCAAAACAGTATGTTGTCACCCAACTTTATTTTACCTGCAGTTCTTCTAGGATATAAATACAGTTTTTTCAATCTGGTTCTAGAAATAAGCCATAAACATAGTTCAACTGATGGATTAAGCTTAGATATTTACATTTGATTTACAGAGCAATAGAAAATAATTCATATCAATAATAATGTATTAACTGATCACAGAGCTACAAGGAAAAGGAAACAAGCAGAGATTAAACTGATAGTAAAATCTTCCAGTGAAATTCTTCCAGCTGAGTACTGAGTAGAAACTGTGTAAAGCCCCAAGAAGCCAAACAGCAAGTAATATTGCAGAATAGTTCAATGGGTTTCAGAGACTGTTTTGTCAAAAATAATCAGTTTGATATTTGAGTGGAACATCGAGCTGGGAAAAAAAAAAAAAAACAAAACCAAAACAAAACCAAAACTGTTGCAGGAGCTGTAGTACTACATTTCACAAATAAACTTAACAACAACTTCCACTCTTATAACCTTTAAAAGAGTTTTAAAATGACTTTGTATCGATTAGGAAGGTACCTAATTTTCTGACATGGGTAAAAAAAATTCCTCCTTTCAAAATCAGAGGTTTATACTTCATCACTAACTTACATGATACTATTAATAGTTAGTAACAGGACCCTAGCAGAGTTATATATTTTTCTTTCACAGTTGCATGTAATGGATCAGCACATTTTACTACATATATTTCATTTCTAAAGCTTAAATGCTAAAGAGAGGGACAATCTTGCAAGAAGGATGCACAGTCCGGAACACTAGCTATAGAAAGTTCTGTCCATAAGTTTTTACCAATCATAAACCCATTACTTTTACCTAGGAATGAGGAAGGGGGTTTCTTGGACAGATGTATCAGTTCAGAGTGCAGCACAATCTCTGAGCTTCTTAAACTGCCCTGCTGCATCAGATGAGCTGCATCTCCCTGAAGAGAGCCCAGCCCTTGCATGAGAGCAGGATAAATACTGTAGTGACTCACAAAAATACACTTTAATGACAGACTAACTAAAAAAGGAGACTTTTGAAATGTTACTGGATATTGTTTTGGACAAAAATATTAGATTTTTTTTTTAATCTTAACTCAGGAAAAACAAACAAACAACACCCTATGCATAACTTCAGCATTATCTGAGGAAGGAAATTCCAGTTTTCAGCCAGCCCTTGCAACACTTAATTAGACTTTTCTTATTCCTAAATGTCAGTCCTGATGGCTTGCATCAAGTTCACTTTGGACTTGCACTACATTTGTTCCCCTCCATTCTCTTCCAATTCTGTCCTTCTTTGCTTCCTTCTTCATAGGTATAGCTTTGGGGAAATAATTCTGAATCTCTCATTTCTTTTTAAAGGAAAATTAAAATAAAACACAGTGCTTTTTAGGAACTGGTGTTTCACATTATAAATTTATAAGCAAGCTTTTTTTTTTTTTTTTTCTCCTAGGTGCTCAGGAGGACGTATCATACTGCCTTCTAGTGTCGTCCATGCAGAAGATTGACAGATATGGAAATAACCTTTGACAAATTCCCTACCCTCAGAAACTTAAGACCTGCATTAAAACCATGATTGTGGGACTGACGTTCACTCATGATTTATGCACACTTCACTCAATGAATGCTAGTACCTGTAGGAAATAATTTAATAACTATGACTGCATTTATATTTGTTTTAGAGGTTTACACATACATAAAAGGGATGTGGATGTGGTTTTATGGAGTTCTATGTCCTACAATTTTCTATTTACTTTGAGCAGTGATTAAAAAAAATAAGGTTCTGACAAAATTTGGCTGTAATATACAATTTTGTCAATAAGTATATAACCTTCTCTTTTAAATTATTACCTTTTATTTATTTATTTATTTATTTATTTTTGGGAGAAGTAATGGAAAGAGGACCCTGTTGCATTTTTTCCCTTTTACCTTTTTCCTGTTATATTTTTTCCCTTTTACTTTTTAGCAAAGAGTCTGAGTTCCTAGGTTATTTAGATTTCAAATGGTCTCCATCCTCCTTTGCAATCTCTCTGTTTCTGTAATTAAAGAAATAGTGAAAAAGGTGTGAGGCTACAAGCAAAGGATTTTTGAAGAGGCCTATGTTCAAGGATGTAATGTCTGAGTTCAGGATGAATGGGAACTCCCTACATGGGGAGTCTTCAAGATCTCTTTGAAGACTTAAACCTATGTTCCCTGAGTACTGTCCTGCAGGAAATATAAACTGGCAGCATGGCTTGGCATTCTTGGGTTGCTCATGTTCGTTGCTTTGCAAGCAGTCAGAGAAACGTAATCTTTTCTTAATGGGTGTCAAAGCTCTACAAAAATCTGAAACATTCAAAGATGTCAGGACTGGTCACATCAGAATTGCGTCTTTTAAAGATGGGGCTGATTCCTTTTGTGCTTAAATAGGAGAATGATTACTTCTGTTTTTCCTGTAGAGCTGTTGGTAAAGAATTTTGTATAGATGTGGGAGCCTGAATTATTTTTCTTCTTCATGATAGGGGCATGCAACCATCTCTCCAGGGTACTGATGTAATAAGCATGCAATACTTTATTAGAGAGAGGTTTTAGTCCCCTTCTAGTACAGATAGAATTTCTGGTATCAAAGGCTGAAAATCACTCCAGCCTGGGGATGATGACACATCTCGGAAAGTCAGTTATTTTGTGGAGCAGGAAGTTTCATTAGATGAAGTGTCATAGAATCACAGAACATACTGAGTGGTAAGGGACCCACAAGGATTATCAAGTCCAACTTTTGACTTGACACAGGACAACCTAAGAGTTAAATGATGCATCTAAGAGCATTGTCCAAATGCTTCTTGAACACTGACAGGCTTGGGGCCGTGACCTGGGGAGTCTTTTCACCCCTCTCAGTGAAGAACTTTCTCCTAATATCAAATCTGAACTTCCCCTGATGCAGCTTTAAGCCATTCCCTTGTGTCCTATCACTGGTCACCAAACAAGAGATCAACACCTCCCACTCTGCTCCCTGTCATGAGAAAGTTATAGACAGCGGCAAGGTCACTTCTCAGCCATCTCTTCTCTAAGCTGCAGAGCACAAGAAATACTTGCTTCTATTATCACCAACTACTTCCATTACTTCATTACTTCCATAGTAATGAAGGAACAGAACAAAAAGCAAATTCAAACTGGAACACGCAGAGCCTACTCTGCTACCTTATAATGTATCCTAATGGCTAAGGTGCTGCAGGGGATGGGAGACTCTAATCTCCTCACCTGGAAATGCTGGCAATCTAATCTTCAAAAAAGAAACACCTAAAGAAAAAAAAAAATCAAAAATCAAACCAAAGCAAATTTAAAACAACTGCTGAATTCAGAAACTAAAACCTGAAAGGTCTGGAACCTAAAAATTGAATGCAGTGGTATTTTAGTTCTCTCTTTTGCTACTTTCTCTGAAAAGAATTATATTTGTATTTGTAGTAGAAGTTGCAGGAAGAACATAAGACCTAAAAAATGACTTCATTTCTAAGTAAAGTAGGAGAGAAGTAGTAATGGCAAAACCTCCTCTCTCACTATCTTCTATTGCAGAACGAGAGTTAAACTCAAGACAGGATGCAAGTTTCTCTGAAGCTGTGGGAGAACACTGAAGGAGTCTGACAAACAAGGGATTGAAAGTGAAGGCAGAGATCACTGAAGGAATCAAGGATTTGGGGAAAAGTTCTGAGAAATTTAGTTCCTCTCTGTTGAGATCTTTTGCCTCTGTACTTTGAAATTCATGTCCTCCTCCCCCCCCTTTTCTTTTGACACTTTCATTTCATTCTTCTACCTTACAAAAGCCTTAATGGACTTCATTTCCCCCCAGCCCTCACCCCTATCCTGACCTAGCGGTTCACCTGACCTGATACGTGCCCTGATCTTAAAGTGTGATGTGACTGATGAGGTGTACGTCTCCAACCTGTCACCTTCTCTGGTAGCCTACTTCATCCACATCCTAACACTTGGGGTCTCCCTGTGGTTCCCAAGAACTAACAAGATCTGAAGACAGTAGCCTGCAGAGAGGAGATTGCCAGCCTCTCTGATATGTGGGGAAGGACTTCGGTAAGACAGAGGGCTAAAGAGAACTACTGGGAGTCACAGAGAGGCAGGAAAAGTATTTATCCTAGCTTTTTAATGAGAATCCAGAAGAAAGATCAGAATGGATTTTAAAAACTTATTTCATTCATATCAAACAAAAAGACTTAAAAAAAAATAATATGAGGAAAAGGAGTACAGCCTGAGTGAGTTGGGAAGAACACAATAGTACATGGGAAAAGGTAAACTTGCAAAGGTTTGGATGAATTTGTATGTTCAAGATAAGCACCCTGTTTGTGGATCCCTTTCCAAATTAGACCTCTCAACCTTTTGAGTTGTGGCTGTTGCAAATGTTTACTTCACCATGAAGTGTGCAGGAAAATCGAGAGAGGGAGAAAGAAGCTGATTTATGAATCTGAATTCTTGTAAGGACAAATTAATTGCACTGTGGCACTTCTCTATAAACTAATATTGACTTAAAGGACAGCAGGAAGAGATGAAGACAATGAGTCCCTGTAGCACTTACATGTCACAGAGGACCATTAACCAAATGTGTACTGAAGCACTAAATTTATTTGGAAAAAATAAATGTATGTCCTATAGGTGAGTGCAGTAGCATAGCAAGCATTTGACAAG